>NC_090927.1:779455967-780106681 GCF_040938575.1 Ambystoma mexicanum | reverse complement strand
CCGTCAGGCCTCCCGTTTCGCAGGGTACTGCTAAAGGTGTTTTAAGACCTTCACTTACCTTCTGGGCTGGCTGCCCCTATCCCCTAACATTGTCTTTTTACCTTCTGCAACCGCCTTTTCAATCATTAAACAAAGACTTGACTGCAGCTACTAGAACCGTTTGAACCTAGGCACTTGGCCTTGTACCACTGAGTCTAGCACAGGCCTATTGGCTAAACCTGTTAAAATTGCCTTCTTTAGATTGCTTTTCATCAAGAAATGTGTTGGAGCACCTGAACTCTTATAACTACCTTTTCCTTGCCTTTTATATATTGCTGAAGTGCCATTTTACTCGGTTTTCACCTAAGTATTGCTTATGCTAAAGTACTACCTTGCCTAACTTGTTCACAATTCAATTGGGAAGTTTTGCTGGTGTGTTTAGGAGTCTAACCCTGTATAACTTGACCTTTCCCTCCCTCTGAAGAAATTGTTAGAGTGCCATTTCTGCTTGGTTTACACTATGCCGTTTTGCTCAGTTTTCACTCTTGCTCAAACTTGTCTATAATTTAAATAGGGAGTTGTGTATACTTTTTGTGACTGTTTTAACTTGCTTTAACGAAAGTGATTTGTGTGTGGAACTAAGAGTGTGTAAAATAAATATATATTCTTTTTGATACAAAGCTTTGGTCAGTGTTTCCTTGTCCCATAGTGCTCTGGTCCTATTGTGTAAACTCTGAATGGGCTCATCTCCCTCTTGAGATACGTCTCGAAGCTCAGCCACAGCTATCAACTAAATCTGTGTGGTACAGAATGATACTAAAGGGGATTTATTGCATATACCTGTAGTCCTAATCTTCTGTAGTGCTCCCTAAGGGAACTGCATAGGATTCTGCCTAACACTGGTGTACAGCGGTGGGATAAAGTATTCAGTTTACATTTTAGAGTGCTGCTAGTACCTTGGTTCAATTAACCACAAGGCTTAACAATCACTAAAAGTTTATTATAAACACAAGTCAAACATGGAAAGCTATAGCCAGGAGACCCTCCTTGTAAATACTGCTGATTATTTAAGGGATCTGTGCAGACAGACAAGTCTTCCTGCCAAAGGCAAGAAAACAGAGTTCATTCAGAGATTGTTAGAGAAACAAAGTCTGGAGAATGGGACTGTAGTGCCCACTACTCCAGCAACTGTAGCAAATATTGAGGATGATAATGTGGATGATGTTATTGTTGAGACAGATGAGGAAGAGGAGGCTGACAATATGACCCCCTCTGGGCCTCTGCCTGCTCAAAGGTCTCAAGCTTTGTCTACTGGACCTGTGCCAGGTCCCACATTAAGTCCCGAGTTCATCTCACTAGAAAAAATGAGGCTGGAACTTGAATTAAAAAAACTCAAAGCACAATCTGAACAGAAACACCAAGAACTAAGGCTCAGAGAAATGGAGCTCAATCAGGAGTTAGAGATGAAGAAATTGTATGTGGAAAATTCTTCTCTCCCCGGATCCTCTAAATCTTCCAGTCCAAAGACAACCCGGATGCCTAAAGAGATTGTGGGTATGTATGAACCTAAGTTGGATGTGTTAGATTGGTTAGCTATGTTTGAGTACAATCATGGGCTCCAGAAAATCACAGGGAATCAGTTGCTTCCCTGGTTATTCTCTAGGCTCCCCCCTGTTGCATCTGATGTGGTAATGGAGTTGGGGGAGGTGGATAGGATGGACTATGAATGTGTGACACTAGCTTTGATAGCTAGATTTGGGAAGACCCCCTTCCCAGTACCTTAAGAGGTTTAGGACCCTCAAAAAGCATGATGGTACCCCTTGGGCTACATGGGTGACTGAATGTTTGAAAAACCTAGAGGGTTGGATCAAGGGTTACAGAGTTAACCCCTATGAGGGAATGATAAATCTTGTTATGTTGGAGTCTATTTATGATACCTGCTCTTCTGAGCTCAGACAGCACTTGGCTGATTCTAAAGAAATGGATCCTAGGAAGTTAGGCAAGGCTGCTGACGTGTGGGTTGCCAACAGGGCTACTCACAAGGAATCTGGGGTAACTCAGAAGAAGGATTAGGGAAAGTAGCCACCAAAAGTGAACCAAGATAATTCTAATACCTCCCATCCCAAAGAGGGCCACAAACAACAAAATAGCCAGGGTAAGCCACCTGGGAAACCAAATAGGGCTAGTGAACCCTCTGGGGTCCAACCAGAGGTAGGTCAGCAGAAACCCCCATTCCTGAGAGCATTTGGAAAATGCTATGTTTGTGGGTCTACTGATCATGATTGTAAAGGGTGATCCCAGATGCAAGGGTAAACCTGCAGGGATCAGCACAGTCTCCTTAGCCTTCGCTCCTGAGGAGGAAGTACACATGGCAAGTGCCCATTATGAATTATTTGCTGAAGAGCCCTTGGTTCTTCAACCAACTGTATCCTTAGAGTCCATGTGTCTGGTTAGCAAACAGAATAGGCGTGTGTATGACTCCCTTCCAGAAAACTCTAAAGTATATTACATGGACAGTGTTCTTGTCAATGGCCAGGATACTCCTGCCAGGCGAGACACTGGGGCCAGCAGAACAGTAGTGGACGAAAGCTTTTTCAAGCCCGAGGATGTTGCTAAGGCACCCAAAGGTCCCACTACATTTTCAGGAGGTCCTGTCCAGTTGGTTCCTATTCTACCAACCCTCATTCAGTGCAATAACATGACAGTGAGGATTCCTGTCAGTGTTCGGACTGAGGTGCCTGTGAGAGTCCTGTTGGGGAATGATCTAAAAACTCTAGGAGTAGTATCCAGTACCCCCAGGTCTCCCAGTAAGGAGACACAGGACCAAACCAAATTGGCTACAGAGGCAACCTTAAGAGACCACTCTGAGCCTGTGGGAACCTCTACTGAGACTCCCACTGAAAGCCCTAATGTTAGTAGGTTGACCTCTAACACAGGCAAATCTGAGGCTAGAATGTTAGGGAAATGGGAGCCCCAACCAAGCTCCAACATTGACCATCCAATTATAAAGTCTTTGACTCCCCCTGCTTCTGAGGAAGAGGTGGATAGACAGATTGGACCCCTCTCTAGGCCTGTGAGAACTGGTAATTCTCAAAGCTGGTGGAAATCCAGGAACAATAGGCCCAAGGCTAAAAACCTTAAGGCTGTGGACTCTTCTACTGAAGGCTACAAAGAAAAAACTAGTGTTAGGAAAGAAACTCCTCCACCAGGTAAAACCAGATCTCAGAAGAAGAAGAAGCCTGTACTTGGCTTGGCCTCTGACGCTCCAACCAGGATGCCTGAGACCCAACCTGCTCTTGAAAGAGAGGTGGTGAGGAACCATGGAGGCCCTTCTAGATTTAAGGGAATCCTTCTTAAGGACCCCTTGAGAAAAACTATTTTGGGTTCAGAAGTTGTTGCAACTTCCAGGGGACGGTTAGATCAGCTCCCTCATACCTTAAATAAGAAAGATGTACCAAAAAGGGTGTGTAGGTCTTATAGCTTACAAAGGAAAACCTTTGAGCAGAGGTCAGGATGTCACCACCAAAATGCTGATGGTCTCTCTAGGATGTTTTTAACCGACTAGAGCTAAGAGAGTCATCCAGGAGTGGATTAGATCCTCCAGTCCCTTAGTCTGGGGCGGTGGGGCGAGTGTTAGGGAGAATTCTCTTCTAAGGCTAATTTCCCTTACCTATAGAGTCCCCCAGCAGCTTTGCTGGATTTCAAGGGTTTATTTTTTTACTCCTGCTAAGAGTGAGACTCTTTTTCCCACTCTTAGGCATATGTGTGATATGTGTTTGAGGCTATTGTTGTGCTTATGGGCTATGGAGTTTTTCTCACTCCATAGGTATCATCTTTTTACATGTGTGTTACACAGCACCCTCAGTGCAGTAACACAGGTGTGTCACAGTGACCCCCAAACATAGACGCCATACCCTGGGACTGACTACTGTTTCCCAGGGCATGTAAAGTCCCCATTGACTTTACTAGTCAATAATGATAAACAAAACGAGTACACACCATCTTACTATGGATGTACTGGGAGGAGTTAATAGTGTTCCCTGGTGTCCATTTTCGAGAGGATACTGTGTAGTCCCTCTCTCCAATGTTTCTGGCTGGTGGCAGTGGTTACTACCATAAATATTCGACCGCAAATATTTTCCTATGAGATTTTCCCATTGTTCGAGGCAACCACTTTTACTGACAGCCTTGAACATACCGCCGGATTATTTTATTATTAACTTTACTCCGGTAGGGTTTTATTGCCAGATCTTTAATAATATTTATTTCTCGTGTCTTTCTCTGAAATCCTGACCCCGGTCGGGGATCCTTTGTTCGTCCATTTGGCGGGCTTCAGTACAGAAGCCCTCCTTTTGGCGCCACTGAGTCTGGGGTAGACAGGATGTGTGGGAGGCGAAATAGGCACCCTGGACCGGGTTCCCTACACAACCCAAGTCGCACTCTGCCCTGATAGCCTGGGGGGTTATCCCGCCAGGATAGCCACCCCAATGTGTGAGTGACAGCTACGCTGTATGAATGGGGATTTTTCTGCATAAAAGCAGGGACCTGCGGACTGGAAGACAGAAGTCGCCACTGGACCTGAGAAATCCGAAGAGGAGAGAAGCCAATGACATCTGAAATGACTGAACCATTGGTGAAGCCCTGCTGCAGATCCTCACCACTTTTCTCCAACGCCAAGAGAATATCTTCACCTGCAAGAGCCTTCTTCCCTTGAGCTGGTGGGACCAACTAGTTCGTCAATCGCCTTCCAGGACCTGCCTTGGTCAAATCGTCAGTGCCAAGCACTAGGAGGCCGGATAGCCAGGCACCCGTCCACCACGACATCGATTTAAAGGAGCGTACCTTTTATTCCGTTTTGGCAGCACCGCGGCTGGCTTCATCCCCGGGCAGTGCAGTAACTCAAACCTTCCTTCACGACGAGAGCCTCTCTTCCTCTGTTGAATCTCCTGAACTGCAGGAACTGCCAGGAACTACCGCCACCGCAGGAGCCTCTTCCACTTTTAAGGTACATTGTTCCGCCAGGCCCCCCGTTTCTCTGGGTACTGCTAAAGGTGTTTTAAATCCTCTACTTACCTTCTTGGCTAGCTGCCCCTATCGTCTAACATTGGGCCTCATTACGACTCAGGCGGTAAGGGGTTTGCGGCGGCGTAAACAGCGCCGACCCTTACCGCCTGATTCCGAGGTCCCTTAGCGCCATGGAGGTTTTAACACCTGCTTTTAGCAGGTGTTAAAATCCATGGCGCTAAGGGACCTTGATGTTAATTACGCCACCGTAATTTACGGTGGCGTAATTAACGCCTTCCCCACTCCCATTATGCCCTATGGGGCAAAAATGGGAATGGGGAAGGGTAAATGGGGATTGGGGACTTACCGCCCCGCCAACCTCGGAATGGGGCAGTAAGTCCGCCAACCACCATGGCGTAAACGTAGTTTACGCCATGGTGGTAAAGGTACGACCCAGGCGGTAATTTACCGCCTGGGTCGTAATGAGGCCCATTGTCTTTTTACCTTCTGCAACCACCTTTTCAATCGTTAATCAAAGACTTGACTGCTGCTACTAGAACTGTTTGAACCTAGGCACTTGGCCTTGTACCACTGACTCTAGTACAGGCCTATTGACTCTGGCTAAATCTGTTACAACTGCCTTCTCTAGATTGCTTTTCATCAAGAAATGTGTTGGTGCACCTGAACTCTTATAACCACCTTTTCCTTCCCCTTTATATATTGCTGAAGTGCCATTTTGCTCGGTTTTCACATAAGTATTGTATATGCTGAAGTACTACCTTGCCTAACTTGTTCACAATTCAACCGGGAAGTGTTGCTGGTGTGTTTAGGAGTCTAACCCTGTATTACTTGACCTTTCCCTCCCTCTGAAGAAATTGTTAGAGTGCCATTTCTGCTTGGTTTACACTGTGCCGTTATTGTGTAAACTCTGAATGCTGCTTATCTCCCTCTTGAGATACGTCTGGCTGCTCAGCCACAGCTACCAACTAAATCTGTGTGGTACTGATACCAAAGGGGATTTATTGCATAACACCACACCCGAGTGGATGAGGCTCTTGACTGTCTGGTTGGGAGTAAATGGTTTTCAGTCTTAGATATACAGAGTGGATACTACCAAATTCCCATGTTGCCCAAAGACAGAGAGAAGACTGCATTAATCTGCCCCTTCGGGTTTTACCAGTTCGCTCGAATGCCACAGGGGATATTCAGAGCTTTTCAACAATTGATGGAAAGAACTGTCGGTGACATGAATTTACTGGAGGTTCTGGTCTACCTGGATGATGAGATCATTTTGGGAAGACCCTGGAAGAACATCACCAAAGATTACTAAAGGTATCAGATCGACTCCAGCAGCAAGGGCTGAAGGTGTCCTTGGAAAAGTGTCAGTTTTGTTGAACCAGTGTGAAGTATATTGACCATGTGGTGTCCGGTGAAGGAATAAGTGTGGACCCCGCCAAGTTGGAAGCTCTCAAAACTTGGCCCCGACTAAAGAATCTGCGGAAGATGAGATGTTTCCTGGCGTTCTGCAATTATTATCGAAGGTTCGTGCCAGGTTTCGCAAACATAGCCAGACCACTCACCAAATTGACCAAGGGCTTTGCGGCCCCACAGAAGACTGTGACTAGCGGTGGAACTCATTCCAAGGCCTTGTACCATCACCAATAGAATTTTGGTCTACGATAGAGTGATGAGTGTGAGGTGATGAGTGTGAGCAAGCCTTTGCCTGACTAAAAAAACTCTCTCAAACGTGCTTGTCCTGGTTTATGCCGATCCACAACTGCCTTATATCCTGCATGTAGATTCCAGCTACAATGGGCTGGGTGCAGTGGTATATCAAGAACAGCAGGACACTCTGAGACCTGTGGCCTTTGCCAGCCATCGATTGAGCCCCTCCAAGATGTACTATCCTACACACAGGTTAGAATTCTTGGCCCTAAAGTGGGCAGTGGCTGAAAAACTGCATGACTATCTCGACGGAGCCACTTTCACGGTGAGAACAGACAACAATCCACTGACCTACATCCTTAAGTCTGCCAAGTTGGATGCTACTGGACATCGCTGGTTAGCAGATTTGTCCATTTACAACTTTCAATTGGAGTATCACCCTGGAATAAATCATATCGATGCTGACACCCTGTCCAGAAGATCCGCCGCCGAAGACAGCTCAGAGTCTATCCACATCGAGATGGCTTCTGTGGCAACGATGAAAGCTATTTGTAGGAATGAAACCTTCCAGAAAGCTGAGCCAGCGTGTTTTATCGACTGTTGGAGGAACAGCTGATGGGGTTCCGGTGAGCTATTATGATGCAACCAATCTAATGGCTCCAGAACTGCCCCACATGACACAAGCTGAACGGAGACAAATGCATTTGAAAGACTTAGAACTACGCAAAGTGCTTCACGCCAAAGAAAATGGCGCCAAGGGGCCACCAGACAGTAGAACCCTGGCCAATCAACATAATTACCGCAATGAGTGGAAATCTTTAGTGCTGATGGGTGGAGTGCTATAAAAGAAGAGTCAAATACACCGGCTTGTACTCCCACGCTCATTACATCCCCTGGCACTGCGCCTTTCATGATCAACATGGGCACCTGGGAAGTGAAGGAACACTGGAGTTAGTCTGAAGGTGATTTTACTGGCCTTGGTTGGACCCAGAATTAGAAGAATATTGCCACACCTGCACAAGGTGCATCGCACGGTAAACGCTCATCCGTCCAACAGGAGCACTTCAACACCTACAGAGCTCCAGACCCATGGATTTAGTCTGTGTCGACTTCCTGAGCCTTGAAATAGACAACAGCAGAACTCAGAACATTTTAGTGGTGACCGATCATTTTACCCAGTATGCGCAAGCATATCCAACTAAAGATCAGCAGGCTACCGCAATAGACAAAGTACTTTGGGACAAATTCTTTGTACATTATGCTGGCCTGCATGCCTACATTCTGATCAATGGCGAGACTTCGAATTCAAGCTCATCAAAGAACTTATGCATTTGATTGGGGTAACAAAAACCCAGACATCCCCCTATCACCCACAAGGAGATGCGCAAGCTGAACGATTCAATCGCACATTGTTGGGTATGCTGGGCACACTGAGTGCCAAAGAGAAGCTCAAATGGAGTCAACATGTGTCAACGTTAGTTCACGCCTACAATTGTACGAGGAATGACAGCACTGGGTTCACCCCGTATCAACTGATGTTTGGGAGAGATGCCAGGCTGCCCGTAGACTTGTGTTTTGGGGTTTCTTCTGATGGAACTGGTGTGGAGAACTACCGCAAATATGTGAAAGATCTTCAAGAACAATTGTCTCAAGCCTTCCAACTGGCACAAGCTGCTGCTGAACAGAATGCTCTGCAAAACAAGAAATATGATGATAAAGTCAGATTCCATAATCTACAACCCGATCATCAGGTGCTCAGAAGAAGTTTAGGGAAAAGAGGACGCAACAAGTTGGGGAACCGCTAGCAGTCTCAGCCCTACATTATTGAGTGGCAGTTAACAGGGTTGCCTGTGTTCAGACTATGAAAGGAAGACACCCCAAGGGATGTGAAGACTCTCCACCGGAATCACCTCCTACCCATAGGGGAGGATGTGGAAATGTATTCGGCTGTTGCAGAAGTTCTGTTTTCACCCAGTAAGGGGATCACCCGAAATCAACACCAAGAATCACTCTCCGGGGAACTCTTACACTCTGCCGAGCCAAGTACTCTACTGTCTGTAGTCTCCAGCTTAAGAGAAAAGGAAAATGATGAGGGTGGAGAGCCTCCAAACTAGGAAGTGGCCCAAAGGCCCTCAGAAATTCAGGCCAGTCAAGATGAGGAGGAAGGAGATGAAGGTTCTGAGAGTTTAAAGATAGCCTACTGGATTGAAAGTAAGGATACAACTCTGGGTCCTTCGGGACAGATAGGACAATCTGAGAACAGGAGAGAGGTACTGGCTGTTGGGAACACTGACATTCTCTTCCCACTACTAGAGGAACATTTACAGAGGGCAGACTCTGTACCCATGGACAGGCCTCCTGCATCACTAGACCCCCGGAATCAGTGTCTGAAGATCATTCAGAGGCAGATGGTGGGAGTAGGCGATCTCAATGGGAAGTCAAACCTGTCAGAATACTGATCTATGATGCTTTTGGGGAACAATATGAGACTACCAGATGGGGAATATGAGGTATGCTCGGGAAACCGTTAGCAAAACCAGATATCGAATACTACAGAATACCTGTATAGGTTTCCCTATGCGCAAAGGAAACGTCACCAATGCCAGCTCCCACTACCCAGTCATGGTGGAATGTACCATTGTCATGGAATGAGATGTTTCCGTTTTTGTTGTCTGTTCCGTTTCGAATAAAATAAATCCTAAGGGACAAGGGTTTTAAAGGACAGGGGTGTGAGTGTAAACCCGTATTTAATTTTGGGGTTTGTCAAGGAATGGGTGTTTCCAGCATAGCTCAGTGCTGGGGTATGTTATGAGGCAAGCCCGCTAGGACAGTCTTTTTATTGTTGTGAGTGTCCTGTCATGTGGTTTCTCCCCTTCCCACGTCAGGGGTTTTCATTTATGTTTATATATTGGGTTTACATGTTTGTTTTGGTGGGATATTTTGCGCTTTTGTCAGGCTTCCAGTGCGATGGTGGATGTTGTTACGCTCCACCAACAGGGCAGTGGGGGTGTCTGTGAGGTGATTTCACCTCAGGTACTGACGAGAGTCCCCTGCATAGAAGCGCGAGTAGGAAGGACCAAGAATGATAAAAGACTCCTCGAGTGGCACCAACGGGCAGCTCTCATCCCCATGGAATCACACCGGGGGGCCATGCCCTCAGCCATGGTGGGACGTCCCCTGAGGCCGTTTGTTTTCCGGGCTGACATTTCTTTCACCCCTACCCAGGGTTGAGAAGGCAAGCTGGGTCGGGAGCCAAGTGAAGAAGTTGGCTGGTGCTTCTTCCAAGTGCCGGAGCAGCTCAGTGAGGGACAGATTATAGCCGTTTCCTTCCCTTGTCATGTGGTGGCTGTGAGGTAGGGGTGGGAAAGTATGGGGGAGGAAAGGACATGATATATGGCGTGTTGCTGTACTTTCACGCATTTTGTTTTTACAGACAGGCTTGACTGGGTTGGGCAAGACCTATCAGAGTGGAACACGGAGCAGCATGATTTTGTTTTTAGCTTCTTGTGATGTGTTCCGGAGGTATTTCACCTCAGCTCAGCACTGGGTGCCCCCTCAGGGGTACTCGTTTGGTAGAAGGCCATAGGGGATCCAGCGGGTAGAAGAGAAAGAGGGAGAGTTGTCACCAACCCCTTCTGGATTTACCTGCATAGTCTCCAGAGGCCATGCTTGTAAAAACGTTTTGGTTGTCCTGTTGTGGGGTTGTCCCTTTCACTTTCTTTCCCCTTCATGGGGAGGATGGTGGTTAGCGAGCCCAGAGGGACGAGAGGAGGAGGACAAGCTGCCAGCTGGTGGACACTGTGATCACAGTGTTTCTTGCCCTCAATTGTGCCCCCGTGTGGTGAGTTTAACCCCATCGCTGGGGTGGTTCAGTAAGAGGTTGGAGGCCAGCAACTCATGAGGAGGAGTACTCTGGGCCCGATGCATCTCGGGTTCAGGATTAAACGGAACCCTGTTGGTCCGTATCATGTGACATCAGGCAGGGTGTCTTAAGCCTACCATTGTTGCTGGCTCAGGGAAATAAGGGGTCCTGCCATGGCATGGGAGACTACCTTTAGGTCATCTTATGTCCTCCCCGTGATAAGGAGTTGTGGTTGGCCCATTACCCAGGTTAGACTGTCTGTGCTTGTTGGTCTTTGTCCTAGGTGTTGTGTATCCTGTGGTAGTCTTCAGCTACCATTAGTTCAGGAGTCATTGTGCTGCCTCTGGTTGTTACCAGGTGAAGGAGGCTAGTACTCCTAAAGAGGCATGGTTGACATTACGTAATATATGGTGGCAGAAAAGGTTAACTAGGAGGCTCGTTGATTAATTATTTATTATCAGATGTCAATGAACTCATGCTGCTTAGGTACTTATTTGTTTATGTATGAAATATACCCAAACACCCCTTCGCCCAGGTTACTAAATTCATGCTATTTAATTATTTATTATCAGATGTCAATGAGCACATGCTGATTAGCTCCTTATTTATTTTATGTATGAAATATACCCATCCAAACACCCTCCGGCCAGTTTAGTGAATTGATGCTATTTAATTATGTATTATCAGATATCAATGAACTCATGTTGTCTAGCATTTTATTTGTTTATGTATGAAATATATGTGCCCAACACCGTTTTTCCCAGATGACTGAAATAGTGCTATTTAATTATTTATTATCGGATGTGGTGAGTTGATGCTAGTTTATTATTTATCTAGTCCATGGGGCTCATCGTGAGTTTGGGGGTAAGCCTTAAATGCGGCAGTAACGCTATTACCGCTGCATTTAACGGTCTACCAAATCACATGCTTGGCAGATTTTCCCTCAGCTCTGAGCTGGGGGCAAATGCACTGTGATTTTGCTGATTTTCGGTGCTATTACCGCCGGCGCCAATGGTAATAGCACCGGACATTCACCATTGGGCCCAATGGGGAATGGGAAATTCTCAAAGGTGCCCAATGGGGAATGGGGACTTACTGTTCCGCCAAACCTGTGATCCGGCGCTAATAGCACCGGGGGAGTTGGTGGTAGGGCTAATAGCCATGGCGGTAATACCACCGGGGTTAGCGCCCAACTCGTGTTGAGGCCCCATGTTTTACATGCACGCGCTCAACCTTCAAGGGTACAGAGGGGTGCACAGTTATGTGATAAAAAGAATCTGTTATACACAGTCATTATATAAAAAGGCTGTTCAAGCATTGCAAATGAAATAAGGCTGTGTCTGTTTATTTAACCAGGTTCTTAGATGCAATGGTCTGTCATCAGGGCTGACCGACCATAAAACAGAGCCAAAACCCACTCAGCGCACCCTTCAAATACTAGAGGTCTGCAATAGGCCTGTACGCGATGGGTCACCATTTATCCCCATGGGTTTCATTTGCACATGTGCAATAAGGTATAAGTATCCCAACTCTGGTGCCCTACAGGTTGCTGTTCACTCCATCCTACGGAATTAAGGGAAGAAACACCTTACACAGCAATTCCATTGCTAACATACAAAAAGTAATCTTTAGCAACCCGCAGATGTCCCCCTGGCGATTATGGCGAGATAAAGCTGTAATTCCACTTGTTACCAGACCCTGTGCCTTTAAGGCATGGGCCCGCCAGGCAAGATGGGCATGGATAGTGACGCTGGGCAGAGGGAGCAGTGAGCGAGCCCAGCAGTTAGTTCCTGTTAAGTTTTCAATAAAGAAGGTTATTTTAATCTCCGGCTCCGTGTCCTCCTTAACGTATAAGCGGCGATCCCTGCCAACATCTGGTGACAAGTATCTCTCCACGAAGGGGCCGGAGTTAGCCCTCAATTGTGCCCCCGTGTGACTCCCACCACGCGGTCCTCCTCCTCTTTGCAGCCGGTGATCCCACCGGGCTGTCATCATCCTCCACGTGAGCTCCTCCTCTGCATTGCGTCCAGTGATCCCACCGGGCCGCCCTCCTCCTATTTACATGCTCCCGCCACAAGCGACTGGCGATGCTGCTAGATGCCTGCACCTCCGTACCAAGGTACAGACATTTCCGCCAGGCAGTGCGCCTGCCCCTAAGGCCTGCCCGACGCCGCACTCTGCCCACGGAACGCTTCCAGACCCCAGGCGCATGTGTGAAAAGACGCCTGAAACTGTTAAAGCCACAAACGACCCACGTCTCTGGGGGCAGAACTGGCACACTACACGAGCGGGCGGCCGCTCAGGAAAGAAGAAGGCCCACATCATTGTGCCTGCCACAGTCATAAAAGCCTGCTTCAGCCCCTGCAGGCTACCTGGCAGAGGCCTTGAGAGAGCTAGTACATTAACCCCTGCACGCCAGCCCTAATCCTGGGTCACACACAAGGTAACAAGTGTTAACCCCTGCTTGTGTAGTTTTCCACCACCTGAGGCCCCTTGCAACCAGTTGCAATTAATTGGACATACCATAGTGATCGCCTTGCTACAGCCCACGTTGCCTTTCTAGTGACTCCGGGACACCGGGGCCGGGAGGCAGCACAAACCCATACCAGACTGCATACCACATTACCCGCCTGCGGCTGCCTCCGCTCCTGCACAGTCTCCAACCACCATGAGCAACCCACCGTCACCGCGAACAGCCCGCGGCATGTAATCCATCCAGCTGCGCATGCTCCTCCCGTTCTCCATGACGCCGCAGGCCAACAAAGTGCCCTGATGGACAGAGTGGATGGAGGACTTCTACCACTTTGTTAGAGGTTCAGGGATTGGTGACTTGCCCCATCTACGTGACATCTTCCTCAATCTGGTGGGGGGGAAGTGAAAATGATTGTCAAAACCATTCCAACAGCTAACCAGCCTGACTTCCCCTCTCTAATCGCCGCACTGGATAGGCTGCTTATCATCGAACCCAATCGGGACTATGAGTGGTTCCTCTTCAATCAATGCACGCAGAAGCCGCAGGAGACCGTGGACGAATACATAACTCGCCTGAGGGTCAAAGGGGCCCACTATCAGTTTGATGTGTTCTCCCTAGATGAGGCCATCCGGCTACGCATCATTGAAGGTTGTTTGTCACCCACGCTCAAAAAACATTTGCTAAAGAAGCCCCTTACGATCCCAGAAGTAAATGAGCTGGCCAGAATATTTGAAAGGATCGACGCCCAAGCAGCATCAATGACAGGCAAACCCACAGCTAAACAGGACACCACCGAACTCATTGCTGCAGTTCAACAATCCACCTGTCATGGCCACAGGCCCCAGAACACACAAACCACACCATCTAGTGATGGGGCAATGGGTCACTTGACTCACTTATGTCCTTTTGGGACCTATAAACACAGGGGCCCTGGCTGGACTCAGTCCTGGTGCCTTTGGTGCCAGTCTCATATAGAGATGTGAACAGGAACACTTTATTTCAGTGCAGGAATGTTTTTACTTTATTTCAGTGCAGGAGTGCTTTTATTTTACAAGAACTATCCAGGAGCTGAAAGCCTTTATTCCAGAGAACATCCTCATGTGCTGACTCATCGGGTGTGGCTCCCTAGGCCTGGTCTTCATGTGCTGACTCATCGGGTGTGGCAGGCAGGCTGAACCATGGCTTCAGAAGCTCAGCTATATAAACTGCTCCATCCTTAAGGCCGGTTCTTCTCGTTACTGTGCACTCGCATGCAACGTGACGCTTGGACCAGTTTACTTAACTTTGAAACCAGGCATTCTCCTGCATACTCACCTCTAGGAAACCAGTGCTTCATCTGCTGACATCCAGTGATCTTGATCCCGAAGCCGCAGCACCGCACTCCGCATCCACGAACTCGGACCCTGTGAAGAAGAAGAAAGACAAGGTTAGAACATCTGTCCTAGGGCCGCGCCGCATTTGAACCCAGCGTGCCCCCTAGTTAACAATTTACCAGCTACTATACCACTGCAGCTTCAATCCTCATACCCTCCGGCTGTCACCTCGAGCTCCGCAGCTTCTGCCGGGCCGGCAACATCACCTGCAAGGGAAGAAAGCAAAAGAGCAAAAATCAATAGTGGAACGGACAGCAATAAAAGACAACAAACTTTACAATACAACAAAAACAGACAAGGAAAGACAAAGGCAAACAGGAACACTTACCTGAAGTATAGTGGCTTAGTCGCAGCAGGACTGGACTACCACATACAAGGGACCAGTGAAGGAACTCGATCCAGATCATACAAGCGCCCCTGCCAGAAGCAGCAGGTCGGAGTGCTTGCCAAAACTAATCAACAGGTGAGCTTTCCAGGGACAGCACATCCCACGGGTACCACGTTTTGGGAGAAGGGGCCTGGAAGGGGATCAAGCGCACAAGCTGGCATACCCACACCCCCTATTCTCCACGCAGGAGCAGTCCCAAGCAGCATCACCTATTACCACCAGTCACCACATAAGCGCAGAGGATGAAGTCGGTCCCGAGCGACCTCACCCCGGGAGGGCTGCAACCGTGTCCCAACGCCTACGCAGAGACCAGGTGAGCGTAACAGAACATAAAGTCTCTTCAAATCTCTGCCTGGGCATTATGGAAACTTCTGAAATGGACCAGTCAGCCCAATTACTGGGAGAGTTACGGGCTGAAGTTCATGCCTCAAGACAGGAAAGCAATGCCCTAAGGAGGGATCTAATTGTGAACCGGGAGCCGACAGATGAACTAGCAAGGCAAATGCTCCAGGCACAGGCAGGCTAGGTCCCACTGCCGGGGTATGCCCTTCCTGCCGTGCCTCCACAGCCCACGCCAGTACAGGTGGTTATTCCAGGGGGGTTCCCCTGGCCCCACCAGAACACTTCATAGGCTATCCAAATAAGTATGCCATCTTTATGAATCAATGTCACCTACATTTCTTGTGCAGACCTGGGGCATTCCCCAACGATCAAGCGAGAGTGGCATTTGTACTCTCATATTTGGGAGGTAGTGCAGTGGACTGGTCAACACCCTTGGTAAACCAGGATGAGCCTTTGCTTTGAGAGTTTGGAGGTTTCCAGCGTGAAATGGAGAAACTATTTGCATGGCATACTCAAGGGCAGGCTCTCGACAAGGAACTGTTATCACTACGGCAGGGTAATCAAGACCTACTAACATATATTGCTTCCTTCAATCGTCTGAAAGTAACTGGCTAGAGGAGAAAAGAACTACCCTCTTTTACAGAGGCTTACGAGGGGAACTTAAGGACGTATTAGCCCAAGTAGTAAATCCCCCGGAAAGATGTGCTGAATTCATCGACCTGACAGTGCAGCTCGATCACAGATTGCAGGATCAGAATATGGATCAGGCCATGGCTGAGGGGCGGTTTGTCTACGTGCGACCCTGTGAGAATCAAACAAATCACACGATCAGTCCGAGCCAATGCAAATCGGAGGCTTGCGGAGCCCACTCATCAAGGCAGAAAGGGAGAAAAGGAGACAGCAGCAGCTTTGTTTGTACTGTGGTAAGGCAGGTCACAATCTCTGAGAATGCCCGGTGAAACCACCCAGGAAAGCATTTGGAGCAACTGACAAGGGTGAAGAAGAACAACAGGACTCGGGAAGCTCCAACGCGCGGCAAGCGTAGGGGTCCACTTGTCGAGCGGTGAAAAGGAACCTATGCAGACCTCACATCTAGTCATCCCTGTGCTCCTGGTAAACCACAAGCAACCGTCGAAAATACATGCCTTAGAGGCATACATTGACAGTGGGTCTTTGGGAAATTACATGGACCAAGATCTAGCTATCGGATAGGCCTTCCTCTCCGACAGAAGCAGGTTTCGGAAAATGTCATTGCAGTTGATGGATCTTAGCTATCATCCGGCCCAGTGACGCATTACACCGAGAAGGTCACACTTCTGTGTCAGGACGGTCACCAAGAGGACATCACCTTCGATCTCATCAGCGCTCCTCTGTTCCAGATGATATTGGGAATGCCCTGGCTGGAGACCCACAATCCCAGGATTGACTGGCGTAAACGAGTTCTGACCTTTCCCCAAGACTGTGCCGCAGGGCTTTAAGTGGGGTAAGAAATCGAGGGGGGGCCCTCATTGGGGGGCGTGGCCTAAAACGTACGCAAATCGTAAGGTATGCACATACATATATGTGCATGTTATATATCTGTGTGCGTACCTTACTATGGTTTGTGTACTTTGCAAGCCATCTTTTCTAAACATAGAAATATGTATTTCTATATGTATTTCTATGTTTAGAAAAGATGGCTTGCAAAGTACACAAACCATAGTAAGGTACGCACACAGATATATAACATGCATATATATGTGTGTGTGTGCATACCTTACGGTTTGCCTACTTTTCAGGCCATTTTTTTTTAAACATTTCGGTTTTATAAAAGATGGCTTTGAAAGTACACAATTCAAGCCATATTTTATAAAGCTTTGACTACGGACAAAATTGTCCGTCGGCAAAGCTTTATAAAAGATGGCTTGAATTGTGTACTTTTCAAGCCATCTTTCATAAACCTCGAAAAATGTCAAGGAATCCCCAGGTTCGCCGAGGGTTAAAGACACCTCGGCGACCTGGGGAAACAAAGGGACAGTAACTGCCTCTGGTGACCCCTCGCGCGAGAGGTCACCAGAGGCAGTTACTATGACTTACAGAAGTGGCAGCCAGGCACAGCATCGCTGTGGTTGGCTGCCACTTCTGTCAGATCGCCTGACTTCAAAACAGGCGCATCTCCCGTCGCGGCTGCCGCCGCGACGGGATAATGCATCCCGCCAATGTTGCGTGTGGTGGGACGGGGGCCCCGGCAGGGCCCCGGCTCAGTCCCACTTTTTGGAGACTGCCGGGGCCCGGCCCCGGCAGGCCCCGGCCCACTTAAAGCCCTGCTGTGCCGACACCTGTTATAGCAAGGGATTGTCAATAAAAGGTCTTACCAACCCTCGTTCGTCAAAGAAAGAAACCATACTGGGCCTCAACTATTCACTTCTACGTGAATACCTGGATTACCAAGATGTCTTTCAAAAAGAGCAAGCGAACACCCTACCTCCGCACAGACCGTATGACTGCCAAATTGATCTGGTACCTGGAGCTCAAGTTCCCTGCAGCCGGATTTATACCCTAACAGAACAGGAAAACCAGCATCTAAAAACCTACCTCGATCAGTATCTGGCAAATGGCTTCATTTGTCCATCCACATCCCCTGCATCCTCGCCCCTCTTGATTGTGCCTAAAAAGGAGGGAGACCTGAGAACTTGCATTGAATACTGAGCACTTAACCAGATCACGGTAAAAAACGTTACCCGTTACCGCTTACCCCCGAGCTCTTGAATCAAGTCAAAAACGTTCTGATATATACAACCTAGACTTACGAGGGGCCTACCATCTATTAAGAGTAAAAAAATGAGACAAGTGGAAGACGGCCTTTCGCACGAAATATGGCCTTTATAAATATCAGGTTGTGCCCTTTGGACTATGTAATGCCCTGGCAGTGTTCCAATTTTTCATGATTGACGTGCTCCACGAACTGTTGGATGTTGCGCTCTTGTCTATATTGATCACATTCTTATCTATTCGACCACCAAGGAGGACCACGTCAACCATTCCCGGGCAGTTTTGGAGAAACTGCGGCACCACCGGCTATATGCCAAATTGGAGAAATGCTTCTTTCATTGTGACAGAGGTAGAATTCCTCTGCTTTATTCTCACACCACGGGCGTACACATGGACACGCGCAAGGTAGACTCTATCCTTAATAGGCCTTCACCGACATCCATAAAGGGAGTACACAGTGTACTCGGGTTCGCCAACTTTTATCGCCGGTTCATTCCCGGGTTCTCCCAGATCGTCCACCCAATCACCTCTTTACTACGCAAAAATAAACAATTTAATTGATCCACAGAGGCAGAGAAAGCCCTCCAGGAGCTAAAACAAGCATTTACCACAGCATCAATTCTACGGCATCCACGACCAGAACTTCCATACGTGGTCAAAACTGATGCTTCCAACATAGCAATGGGAGCAGTCCTGTCACAACGAGACCCCCAACAGGTCAATTGCATCCCGTGGCATTCTGGTCTTGCAAGTTTTCAGCCCCTGAATTGAATTATGCAATCACTGATAAAGAACTGCTAGCAATTAAGGCAGCGTTCAAAGCCTGGAGACATTATCTCCTTGTTGCTAGACATACAGTCACCGTCATCACGGATCATCACAATCTACAATATCGGAAGACTGCTAAAGCGCAATCATCATGCCAACTCCGCTGGGCTCTCTTCTTTGCGAAATACGACTTCGTTATCACCTATAGATTAGGGGTGTACCGAACTTCAGCTTCGAGTAAGTATTCGGCCGAAATTCGGCAAAAACGTAATTATTCGGTTTTGGCCGAATGCATACTTGAAGTCTTACTCGAAGCCGAAGTTAACACACCATAAATTCCTTCACTGAAAAGACCTGCTCCCATAAAAAAGCAACGTGTTCGCCTTGTATACAGAGCTTAAATACAGCAGTTGCTGCACAAACCATATGAGCCACTAGATGGCAGTCGAGTTGCACACAAAGAACTTGCATTGCTTGAAAAACCAAGCTGCTAGAACTATCAGCATGAACAGTGTTTATATCGCGTCCCTCCTGTTGCCACCAATCCAGTCACTTTTAAAATATGGATTTTCTGCACAACTCTCTTGGAAACGCCTAGCAGCAAGGCCCCATTGATTTCTTGAAGGCACCTCCGGCACTTTGGAAATCAGATCGGAGGGCTGACGAACATCTCTCTCTCTAAACAGGACTCACACGCAACCAGTTTGCATTGCTTTGCTAAGTGGGGCGGGACGGGCATGGTAAAGGAGGGGAATGGCACTTTGGATTTCAATGGGCTGGGAGGATATCAGAGTCCCCAGGAGGTTGTTGTGCACGGGGGTTGGGGAGAGGTTGGTCTCAGTCTCATTGCACTGCATAACACCTCAGGGCTTCAGGCTCTCCATAGGCACTGTGCTCACAGTGACTATCGCCCCCCTGCAGGTGCGCCCACTGACAGCTAATACCAGCCCCCGCCTCAACAATGCTGGGCAGGCAATGATTAATGGCATCTCTTTGTGTGGCGGTACAAAGAAGTGGCCCCTTAAGCATGTGTTGCTGGCTGCATTGCCGAATTTCAATAGTAGTTAGCCTGCTGAACGTTCTTCAGTGAATGCAGGCTTGCTCTGCTAACATGGCTGCAAAGTAAATGTGCACAATGCTGTATCTCGGTGGCTATTTGCAAGCGATGAATATGCGCAATCTCCTTGCCTGCCCCCTAACTGTTCGGCCACTTGCAGAGATAAGCACATCCGTTTTTAAAAGTTTTATAAATGGATACCATTGTTACAAAATGCTCCGCCAAGTTGAAGTTACACAAATGAAACACAGAAGAGTGTAACCCAATTACAAAAGGAGCTAAAGGAATCCTGTGCCCCCTCCAGGTCCCAGCACACAAAACTGGAACCATCAAGTCCACTTCACATAACTATAGAGCTGGGGGCAGTCACCCTCCAAGTGACTAGGGGGGCTTGGCTTGCCATTGTCCTAACAGAATTATGACTAGATGTGGAAATATATTTTTTCATAGAAGATAATGGAGCCGATTCATGGAACTAATGTGCACCGAAAATCATGGCGCAAGCCGGTGCAAGCATGAAAAAGCAAGCGCATGCGTGCGATACATGGAAGCGTCTGAGCATGTTTTTTCCGGGATGTGCGCCAAATACGTGCGTGGTGTACATGGGCGCACACGTCATTACAACATCCACAACGCCATGCGCGAGGTGCACAGCGAAAGGGCAAAAAGTTAGCGCACACACCAAAAAGGGGGCAGAACACGCGGAATGGGGAACAACGCGTGAAAAAGAAGGCATAACTGGGGAAGTACTGCAGGGAAATACACGGAATGCCCACACGCACGCGAACAACACATATTCATGGAATCAAATAGGGGAAACCCATGCAAGGCAAACGACACGCACAGGCCTAAACACGTCTGCCACACGAAGGCAGGCGGTAGCGTCCCTGCGCATTACAAAAGTGTGCACAAACAACAAACACGTACATACAGCTACGATGAATGTCCCATTCTGTGACCACCTAGGAGAAATGACGTGTCACGCAACGCACAGGCATCCCATAAAAGCAAGAAAAAGAGATAAGGGACCCCTGTTGGCCACGTGCGTTTAAAAAACACACACAGTACGTTGTGGCAGTCAGGAACCCAAGAAATAAGTACGCGATCAACATGCAGGCTAGTATGGCCGGAAAAAAAGGGGTAGGCGACATACAGGGAGACCCGCAGTGGGAAAAATAGCATGTGCGACTCATCGTCTGCCTTGCGTGTAGAAGAAGAATGCGTAGCCAACACCCACCCGCTGTGAAGTAATCACTTGTGAACCCCAACGCCTGAAAAACACACGCACCGATTTCCACGAAAAGCACGCACAGAGCGATGGAAACTCACGTGGGGCCTTCAACCTGTGCCAGGGGAATGCCGGCGCGTGTCACGTCACAGATGCGCTTACGCGGTAAGGGCCTTTCCTCGAATTATACGCTGATGTGCAGTTTTTTACGTGCCAAATCACTCCGTATCAAGCTGGCCACGCAACAACACACGGAAGACCACGCTCCTGCCCAGAAAGCCGAATTACTGCCCCCCAGAGCCCCGAGCAGCCTCCCACGAGCTATCTGCTGCTGCCTGCCTGCCTGCGGCCACTGTGCCCTGCCTTTTGGTGCCTGCACATCTGCCATCTGCAGGGGTCCAGTTGATGTGACCACCCCTGCTGGAACAGAAGGCTCCGACTGGTGTTCCATCACTCCACAGCCCAGCCCCAGGACCCAGTTGCCCACACACACCTGCCTCAGTGGTTGCCATGCCTGACACAACTGGCACACAAGTGGCAACCCCCCAGCACAGAGGGAGAGGGCTACCAGCTTCAGTGAAAAGGAAGATGGTATCCTGGTGGAGCAAGTTCTGGGGCATTATGATGCCCTCTTCACACCATCGCGCACCGACAAGGAAGGATGGAAGAGGATCTGGAAGGACATAGTGGGTGCCATCAATGCTGAGGTGTTGGCACCCGCAACATCAAACATGTCCAGAAGCGCTGGGAGGACTACAAGTCCAGGACCCTCAAGAAGGCCCGGCACCACTTGGAGGCAGCGGATGCAGTGGGGTGCCGGGCCCCGCTTACCACCCAGCAGATGAGGGTCCTGGAGCGCATTCGCCCAGTGCTTCACCACCAGATCCTCAGGATGCAGGCCCGTCTGGAGTCGAGCGGTAAGTGGCCATGCATTCACGGTTAAAACAGTGCATGTTGCAGTTTGCTGGTAGTTGGCTGCATGTGTGACATGGGTCATGCATGGATGTGTGTGTGCAGGGACATGATGGTGCTGCATGTGAGTCCAGTCAGGCGTGACCCACATGGATGGTGTATGTGTTACAATGCATCATGCGGAGCGGCATGCGGAATGTGCCTGTACTTTGACATGTTTGGGGTGTGAGTGATGTGTGCTGCTGTCATGGACATGCATGATGTACATGTCCGTGTGTCAGAGTGGTGTGTGCACCATGGATGCATGACACATGTCCGTGACGATGTGCTGATTCACTGATACAGCCTACTCATCTTTCTATCCACTGTGTCTTTGGACATTCGGGGCCAGATGCATGAACCTTCGGTCATGCATGTGCATGTGATCAGCATGTCCCATGATGCATGTGAGTTTCAGCCCACCATTGGATGTTTCTACGTTGCTGTGGACATGGATGCAAATGTATGTTGCATGTGCCATGCCGGTTCCTGCATGTGTGTTGCCTGCACTGACCCATGTGTTGTTGGGAGACATGATAGAAGTGACGTTTGACAGTGCCACTCATGTGCTATTGCTTTCTGTCTAGGGGCCTATTGTACAGTACCCTGATGCTTGTGTTCTATGTCTCCCTTTACACAGCGGCGAGTGAAGAAGAGGGCGGAGACGGAGCTGTGGAGGAAAGCGGCAAGGGTGCCTCCACCGGCCGGCGACGCAAGGCCCAGTCAACCTCCCAGGCAATTCCATCCTCCAGGAGTGAGGGGAATGGTGCTCCGTCTGCCACTACGGCTGCAGCGGAAGGGGCGGATGAGCCCACACAGGGGCTTGGAATGGCGGAAGACGGTTGTTAGGGAGAATTCTCATCTATGGCTAATTTCCCACACCTAGTGAGTCGCCCAGCAGCTTTGCTGGACTTTTGGAGTTTATTTTTTCCACTTGGTAAGAGTGAGAGCTTTTCACCCACTCTTACCTGTGTTTTGCTATGTGTTTTCACCTGTTTTTGTGATTGTGGGCTCTGAAGGACACCACTTCAGTAGCCCCCTTCGTTGTGTGTGTCACACAGCACCTTCTGTGCAGTGGCACTGGGTTGTCGTTCAGACTCCCACCGACTCCATTTCTGAGGCGACTACTGTCCCCAAGAAAAAGGTAAAGTTACCATTAACTTTACTTAGTCAATTTACCACATCTCCAGTACACCCCATCTTCCATGGAGTACTGGCAAGGGTTAATTCCTATCCCTTTTGATCTGTACCTCCTAGAGCATTGTTTCACTCTTTTAACATTTAGACATGGCTGTTGGCAGTGGTATCTACCCTAACTTTCTACCGTGGTTATCTTATATAACCGTGGTAATATTGTAGGCTATTGTATTAGCCTAGAACTTAAACCCGCTTGACCAAATCCTTTTTCTTTTGGCTCTGGTGCGGTTTATTCGCCATTTCTTTTTGTTAAACTCCTTCTTGTGTTTTGCTTTGCGCGGCAATCCAGGTTTGCCTTCTTTGTTCGCTGTCTTTTGGCGGGCTTCTACCTAGAAGCCCTCCTCAAGGCGCCTGGGTGTCTAGGTGGGCTGAATGTGAGGGAGGGGTGTAGTCACCCCCTGCACAGGATATCCTAGGAAACCCAAATCGCACTTTGTTATGATTGGTCAAGGTGGTTGTCTGGGCTGGACAAACCCCCCTGCTGCGTGATTGACAGCCAGGCTATGTGAATTGGGGTTTTGCACATAAATGGCAGGTCTCTTGGGCTAGAAGAGAGAGAGTCGCCACTGGAACTACAAGGAACCGATGAGAAGCGGAGAGAACGACGGCTGCTGCAAATACCCCGTCCCGGTGAAGCCCTGCTGCAGTCCTGAGCTATCTACCTTCAACGACTCAGAGAAGATCCAGTCCGGAGTCTTCTTCCCTTGAGCTTGGTGGGAACAACCAGCTCATCTTCTACAGCTAGAGGATCCTCTTCCTTGGTCGAAATCGCTGCACACAGCTGTAGTGGTCCGGATAGCCATCTGAAGAGCCTCTCGTGTTTTTAAGGAGCACACCTTTTATTCCGTGTCGCTGCTGCCGGCCTCATCCCTGTGTGGTGCAGATCCTCTTCAGACGTCCTTCTTCACAACGAAGCTCCAGGAATCGTGGGTCTGCGGGAAAGCACTAGGAACAACTGCCAGGGCACCAGCTGCACCGTTGGAGCAAGGTACTGTGTTCTGCTTGAGGAAACTGGGTGAATCCCTTTTCTTCATTTCCAAGGCTTGCCCTTGTCTTCCCTCCTTCTTATAACTTTTGCTTCCAAACATTAACAATATCGAAGTACTTTTGGCTACGTTGAATCTCGAACTATCTGACTGTGTGATCCTCGGCAACAGGCCCCGGTGTCTCTCAATCTTGGCTCCGGCCCTTTGACTTTCGAACTCCTGTCTTTGAGTGTTTCTTGATTCTGCCTGTCTAACCAAAATATTGCCTGTGATTTTTGCCTCCATCTCCCTCTGGGTATCTCAAGTGCTAAGTGTGTTTTCACCCCGGTAGCATTTCATGTCACGGATACGCGTTTAGTTAGTAGACCGACCTGTCAAAAAGTGATCGCATTTGTATTCGCGGTAACGTGTTTTGTTCTTAACACCGGTGCATTCAACACAGGGTACTTACCTTGAGACTTACTATACAAATTGATTTGGTTAGTTGTAGTGTATTTTACGTGTGGTTTTGAATTTAATAGAAGTGTTGTGTTTATAACGAATGGTTTAAAAATAAATGTACTTATATTTTTTACCTGAAACCTTGAGTCAGTGTTGGCTTGAGTCACAGTAATTGTGGTCCCTTTGTGTGATCTCTGCTACTGCTCATATTCTCTTGAGATAAGCCTGGCTGCTCTGCTACCACTATAACTTAGTAGTACAGGCTTGTACCAAAGGTAAAACTTGTATTGCCACCTGTAGTCTTAATCGTGTGTAGTGGTCCCTAAGGGCACTGCCCGGGATTCTGCCTAACACTGGTGTACAGCGGTGAGGATTTGGAAGTAGAGTGATTACACTTAGAGTGCTGCTATTACTTGGGTTCAACTAACCACAAGGCAAACACCACGAATTCTATTTAACTGAGAAATCATGTCAAATATGGGAAACTACACTGAAGAGAGTCTTTTACTCTATACGGCTGAGGTTCTGAGAACGATGTGTAGGGATAAGAATATCTCTGGTAAAGGAAAGAAATCTGAACTGATTGCAAAGTTAATGGGAAAAAGTCTGTAAAGTGGGTCAGAAGGACCTACCACTCCAGCAAATATGGATTTTGATGTTTCGAATTCTGAGAGTGTTAATTGTGAAGAAGTAGGTGAGTCCTTGCTAGGAAACCCTGCAACTCCATTGCCTGCTCAAAAGGCACAACCTCTGTCCACAGGGACCCCCACAAGTCCTACACTTACTCCTGACTTTATTACACTTGAGAAAATGAGACTTGAATTAGAAGTGAAACGTATTGATGCACAAACTGCCATGAAACATCAAGAGTTAAGGCTCAGAGGAATGGAGCTGAACCATGAACTAGAAATGAAGAAACTGTCTCTAGAAAATGCTTCTCTCCCCGAGTCTTCTAGGTCTTCCAGCCCTAAGAGACCCCGTATGCCAAAGAAAATGATTGGTATGTATGAGACTAAACTTGATGTTTTGGATTAGTTAGCAATGTTTGAGTACAATCATGGGATTCAAGGTATCTCAGGGAATCAGTTGATTCCTTGGCTTTTCTCTAGGCTCCCCCCTGTTGCAAGTGATGCTGTTATGGAAAAAGTGATTGCAATTGTATTTGTGTGAAGTTTTACACGCTATTGGCCTGGCGCGAGTGGGGTACCTATATTACAGGGGGTGTGTGTGAAGTTTTACACGCTATTGGCCTGGCACGAGTGGGGTACGTGTATTCTGAGGGGTGCGTGTGAAGTTTTACACGCTATTGGCCTGGTGCGAGCGGGGCACGTGTATTGCCGGGGGTGCATGTGAAGTTTTACATGCTACTGGCCTGGCGCGAGTAGGGTACGTGTATTCCGAGGGGTGCGCAGGGAGTTTTGCATGCATTTGCACTAGCGCGAGCTGGGTATGTGTATTCTGAGGGGTGCGCGGGGAGTTCTCCACACGTTTTCGTGCTTGGGGGAGCTGTATGCTTGTCCCCTGGCCGTTGCACCATGTAGGGGATTTGTGTGATGTTTTTGGCGCACAGGGCGGGGTTGGGGGCGTTACTGGCTCTGCTGCAGGGTCGTTGCACCTCTCTGCACCACGGCTCGTCATGGTCGTTAAAATCCATGAATACGCTGTGCGCTGAAATGGGTTTTGGTGCATGCGGCGGGCGCAGACTGCCGCACGCGCACTCTGTGCGCCAGTCGCGTGCGCCACTTGTGCTCCGAATTCTATGAATTACCCTGATAATCTTTGAAAGGGAAAGAATGGGAAGTCACCCTTGTAAAGCTTTAATGAAAGGTTTGTTTGTTGCAATTACCTTGGAACTATGGGCCTGTGAATGAAAGTGCTCATTGGGACAATTATTAAGCACTATGATATGATATGGCATTTATAACGCGCCTATACACAAGTGTTTGTATACACTGTGAATGTCCTTCACTGAAGTCATGTTAAAACAAGCATTGGCAAAGCCAACAGCTTTTATATGCGTAGGTACTTGCACCATTTTGCACCTGCAACCATCAATAGCCAGTTAATAACACTACGGCGGTGCCTGGCAAGTGCCTTTCCATGCCTACACAAAAGCCAAAACGACTATTCGGTTCTGGCCGGATAGTAAATTTACCATTCGGTATTCAGCCGGATAGTAAATTTACTATTCGGTACACCCCTACTATAGACCCGGAGTACTCAGTGGAAAAGCGGGTGTCCTCTCTCGCATGAGTGAGGGAGAAGAGGCATTCACTATACCAGACCCTGTGACCATCATCCCTGAAGGACGAATCCAAGGCATGATTGCCGCAACCACCACTCTAGACAACTTAAAATCTGACCTGCAACACTTGATGAGTCCATCAGCGCAACAGGAAGGGCTAAGGAAGGGAGACCGGTATACGATAGTGGACAACCTACCATACTACCAAGGACGATTGTACATCTCGAATAAGAAATTACAGAATCAAATCATCGCAAACTATCACGATTCATTAGTAGAAGGGCATCCGTGGAATAGCCAAAACCCAAGCTAAAATAAAGAAAAATATCTGGTAGCCAACTTGGCGAAAGGACATTGTCCAGTTCTTCGCAACCTGTGGCACCTGTGCACAACACAAGTCCCAAAAACAGAGTCCCGCAGGTCTGCTAAGTCCTTTAGAAGTACCCCCAGCACCTTGGCATACGCTATCAATGGATTTTATTGCAGACCTTCCCTCCTGTAATGGATACAATAACATCTTAGTCATCTTAGATCTGTTTTCCAAAATGGCCCACTTTATTCCCCTAAAAGGTCTCCCAACTGCTTCTTCTCTGGCTACCATGTTTTTGGAACAGATTGTCCGGCTACACGGGTTCCCATCAATATTGATATCAGACCGAGGAACTCAGTTTGTCTCTGCATTCTGGAAAAGGTGTTGTAAAATTGCCAAAATCGACCTCCGGTTATCTACAAGCCATCACCCCCAAACCGAGGGAAGGACATTCTTTGGTTAGCAGAATACGCATATAGCAACTCCATGCACACCAGTACGGGGAAAAGCCCATTCTACATAGTGTATGGTCGACATCCACGGACATCCGTTTTCGACCCACTCGAATCATTAGAAATGCCTGCTGTAACAACCTTTACACAAAACCATTGCCCAGGTTTTTAAGCAAGCAGCAGAACATCTTGCCAGAGCCAAAGAGAAACAGAAGCAGTTTGCGGATCAACACAGAAGGGAAGCTCCCAACTACCAAGTCGGAGACATGGTTTGGTTAGCATCCAAAAACATCCCCCTGAAAAGACCACGGGCATTCCATCCCAGATATCTGTGACCCTACACTATCAAAGCTGTGATCAACCCTGCTGCCATGAAATTAGAATTACCGGCCCACATGCGGATCCAGCCAGTGTTTCATGTCTCCCTCCTAAAACCACTGAGACCAGGTACGCGGATCGATACTCCACCGGATCCCGAAATAGTTGAAGGAGAACCAGAATACGAAGTTAAAAGGATCCTAGACTATAACATACTACCTTATAGACTGGAAAGGTTATGGACCCCAAGATCGGACCTGGCAACCCAGTGAGCATGTCCACGCTCCACGATTAATCAGGCAGTTCCACCGCAATAACCCCACTAAACCAGGGCCAGGGGGGGAACCACCCATGAGAGGGGCCTTGTCATGATGCCTACCCCCGGAGCACCAGGCCAGGCCCAGCACCCCCGGGAGCAGGCATCATGCCCCCGGGTAAAAGCCCAGTGGCCCTTTATAGGGGCTCTTTGGACTCTGTCCTGGCGCCGTTGGCGCCAGGCTCATGTTGGGCATCAGTCCTGGTGCCATAGGCGCCAGGATCATAAAGGGAAGTGTTTGGTGCACTTACCTGAAGCAGACCATGCTGCACACTCACCTGATGCAGACCATGCTGCATGAAGAACCAAGCCAAATGAGGCTTAGGAGGGACTATTTTTCTGAAGGAACTATTTTGTTACTTGGGTGGGGCTGTGGAAGAATACTCACCTGGAACTTCTTCCAAAGCTATTTAAGCCACGCCCGGAGAGCCACACTTGCTTCGCGTTGTTCTGCATCCCAGCAGCTGAACGCTCACCGTGTCTGCTCCTGCACCTGGACTCCAGCCTCGCCCGCCTCGAACCTGGAACACCTGTAAGGGAATAAGAGAAGAGAAAGGTGAAAACCAAGAACTTATTCAACCTTCTTACCTGCATCCGGAATCTTCACGCCAGCATTCCTACAGGAAGACTTCCATTTAAAAGCACCGCGTTGCTCGCTGCAGCGCCGCGCTTCACTCACCTGTTCCCGAGACGCCGCCCGGCTCCATCGCGGCTCTCAGCACCGGTCGCCACATCTCTGCACCTAGGGGAGAGAAGAAGAGACAAAAGGTGAGCAAGGGAACACAAGAGGAAAGCCAAATTTTCAGCCATATTACTTACCGGCTTTTCTTGGTGAACCATTCCACATCTCGGGTCGGCGCCGCATCTTTGGCAGGTACCGCACCCCGGCCCCTATGAGGAAAGGACAAAAGACATTACTGGGGAATTACAAAGACATTTAGAGGGGTCGCCCTCATCACTAACTCACCTGATTTTACCACCGGCAAATTAACCCCTCAACGCATCGCCTTTGTTCTGCGCCTGAAATAAAGGACAGAAAAATCAACATAAAAGGAGGCTCACACTTGAACTTTTGCATCTTCATACTTACGGCATATCGCTCAGAAAAGTCAAGTGGATGTGCCAGCGCCATTCTGAAAACCAGTGAAGTAACTGGACGAACGCGCGCCCCTGCACCAGAAGCAGGATGGAGAGTTCATCCTTCCAAACCATAAGGTGAGCTTAAACCGGGGGTTTTGGAGGAATCAGAGAAGAACGAAGGGGGACAGGGGGGAGCAAGCACACTATTCAGCAGACAGTTAATCCCCTTTCTCATCTGCAGAAGGATATTCCTACGGGCCAGACAAGCAAGATTTGGGGGTCCTGTTCAATCGGTGGTCTGAATTCTGCGCATCACGCTTGAAGAGGCCACAGCAACCCAGACCAGACCAGCGCCTCCGTAGGAACCAGGTGAGCGTTACAGGCCTTGGGGGGGAGTGCTGTCATGGCCACAGGCCCCAAAACACAAAAACCACATATTCTAGTGTTGGGGGCAATGGGTCACTTGACTCACTTATGTCCCATTGGGAACCTATAAACACAGGGGCCCTGGCAAGACTCAGTCCTGGCCTTTTGGCGCCAGGCTCATATAGAGATGTGAGCAGGAACACTTTATTTCAGTGCAGGAGTGCTTTTACTTAATTTCCGTGCAGGAGTGCTTTTATTTTACAAGAACTTTCCAGGAGCTGAAAGCCTGTATTCCAGAGAACATCCTCATGTGCTGACTCAAAGGGTGTGGCTCCCTAGGCCTGGTCTTCATGTGCTAACTCATCGGGTGTGGCAGGGTGTGGCAGGCAGGTTGAACCTGGTGGGCGTGGCTTCAGAAGCTCAGCTATATAAGCTGCTCCATCCTTAAGGCCGGTGCTTCGCATTACTGTGCACTTGCATGCAACGTGACACTCACCGCCACTTGGACCAGTTTACTTACTTTTGAAACCAGGCATTCTCCTGCATACTCACCTCCAGGAAACCGGTGCTTCATCGCTTCTTCTGCAGACTCATCTCCTGACATCCAATGATCTTGATCCCGATGCTGCAGTACTGCACTCCGCATCCACGAACTCGGACCCTGTGAAGAAGAAGAAAGACAAGGTTGGAACATCCATCCTAGGGCCGCGCCACATTTGAACCACGTGCGTCCCCTAGTTAACAATTTACCAGCTACTGTACCGCTGCAGCTTCGTTCCTCATTCCATCTGGCTGTCGCCTCGAGCACCGCAGCTTCTGCCGGGCCGGCAACATCACCTGCAAGGGAAGAAAGCAAAAGAGCAAACATCAAAAGTGGAACGGAAGACAACGAACTTTACAATACAACAAAAACAGACGAGGAAAGACAAAGGCAAACAGGAACACTTACCTGAGGTATAGTGGCTTAGTCGCAGCAGGACTGGACTACCACGTGCAAGGGACCAGTGAAGGAACTCGGTCCAGATCATATAGGCGCCCCTGCCAGAAGCAGCTGGACGGAGTGCTCGCCAAAACTAATCAACAGGTGAGCTTTCCAGGGACAGCGCATCCCACGAGTACGACAGTTTGGGAGAAGGGATCTGGAAGGGATCAGGCGCACAAGCTGGCATACTCACGCCCCCTAATCTCCATTCAGGAGCAATCCCGAGCAGCATCACCTATTACCACCAGTCACCACATAAGCACAGAGGGCGAAGTCGGAACCAAGCAACCTCACCCCCGGGAGGGTTGTAACTGTGCCCCAATGCCTCTGCAGAAACCAGGTGAGCGTAACACCACCTTGCAGCCGGGAGACAGGAGCAATATTGCACACAGGCAATTCAACCCACAAGTGCCTCGGCAACAGCGACAGTGCTACCAATGTGGGATGGCGTTTCCGCACTCCTGTCGCAAAGGTGTGCCAACTGTGGGAGAGAGGGTCACTTCCAGGCGTCTACAGGGAAGGCAAGCCGTTCCCCACCATGAGGGCCCAAATGCCTGCCAGACTCTCCTATGGCCACCACAATCTCAACAGTTCCAGCAGAGGTTCTACCAACCTAGCCCACAAAGGTATGTCCAGGCCGTCGATGAATACCACTATCAAGATTATCCCCAAGGATATGCGTACCACGAACAAGGGCCTCAACTGATGGATGAATATGATGAACCCCCTGAGAGGTACTACAAAGAAGAGGGTTTCTATGCTCCCATACCCACTGCAGGCACCTCGTACTATCACCCGTCAGCACACAACGAATACGTCAACCTTGTCCAAGACAGCGTTGAGGCCAGGGAAGCCCCACGGATCCAAGTCAAGATGGGCAACTGCCCTTTTCACTTTTTGGTAGACTCTGGCGCCACGGTAAACATCATAGGGGAGCAGGAATACCTGAAGATCCCAGACAAACCGACACTCAACCAAACACATTCAAGGATCTTTCAATGAGGCGCAGCCAGGCCCCTACAAGCAATCGGCCATTTCAGATGCCGTCTCCTCCTCAATGGACGGCAAAAGGACACGACCATCCATGTCATCCGATGTCCCACAAAAGGCTGATGCCTCCTCAGTTACCACACCGCATCATGCCTGGGACTCATAGACATTCACGTTGGGTCAGATGATGTGATAACATCCGCTGCTGTTGACCAATGGCGAATGACACCATAAGGGCCATTGCCACCGACAGCACCCAAGTCCTCATTTCCAAAAGCGACATTGTAGAAATGTTCCCCCAACTGTGCACAGGGTTGGAAAAACTAAGAGGACCCCCTATCAAGTTGCACATTGACCCCTCGGTGAGACCGGTCCCGCAACATCCCAGGAGAGTCAGATTTCACCTGCAAGAAACAGTCTCCAGAGAGCTTGACCAACTAATTTCTGACGGCATCATTGAGCCAGTGAACAGACCCACCCTATGGGTCTCACCCCTAGTCGTTGTACCGAAGGAAGGAGGAAGACTACGGCTGTGTGTCGACATGAGGGTGGCCAACACCGCCATCCAGAGATAGAGAGAGAGACATCCAGGTCCGTCCATTGAGGACATGATTGTGTAACTTAACAACGCTCGCATGTTCTCCAAGCTTGCCTGATACAGGGATACCATCAAGTAGAACTGCATCCTGACTCCAGGGGGAGAACGATGTTTGCTACCCACGAGGGACTGTTCCAGTACCGAAGGTTAAACTTCGGTATCTCCTCAGCGGCAGTGATCTTTCAGGAGGCCGTAAGACAGATCATCAGGCCAATCACCGGCACTCTGAACTATAGCGATGACTTCCTCGTCTTTGGTGAGTCCAAAGAAGTCCATGACACAGCACTCCTTGCCACCTGCGAGGCGGTCCAGAACGCAGGCCTGACACTCAACATTGACAAGTGTCGGTTCAGTAAGGCAAAATTTTAATTCTTCGGACACATTTTCTTCGGTGAGGGGATGATGCCTGACCCGGAGAAGGTGGACACCATCACCAAACTCAAAGAATCCCGAAAGGTAGCTGATGTGTGATCCTTCTTGGGAATGGCAGGATACTGTCCCAGGTACATCCCGCACTACGCCTCGATCACTGAACCCCTCAGGAGGTTGTTACAAAAAGAGGCTGTGTTCGAGTGGTGCCCTGCATGCCAGCAGGCGTTTGAGTCCATCAGGAAAGCCCTGATGGAAGCTCATTGCCTTGCGTATTTCAACCCATCCTGGCACACAGAAATAATGGTGGATGCCAGCCCCATTGGCCTGGACGCTATTCTAGCACAGACAAGTGGCGCGGACATCAACCCCAGACACATCGTGCCATATGCCAGCAGGGCTCTGTCCACGCCGGAGTCCGCCTACTCCCAGGCCGAGAAGGAGAGCTTCGCCACCGTGTGGGCCTGTGAACACTTTCACAACTTTATTATTGGAAAAAAATTCACACTGATTACCGACCACCATGCACTGTTGTGGTTGTTAGGCAACCCACGGACAAAGATGACCCCGAGGATCGAGCGATGGGGCATCAGACTACAGGAGTATGATTACGATATTGTACACTGGCCCGGGGGTGACCTGAACCCCGCAGACTACCTGTCCCGTCACACCACGGGCCCTCCTGTCACACGAGTGGGTGATGTTGCCTACATTGACTACGTGGCTGCCACATCACTGCCGCCCACTCTCTCTCTGGACACGGTTGCAGCCACATCCGGTGCCGACCCGGCGACCTCCCTTACCATCAGCCTGACAACCTCCAACAAATGGAAGGACTACCGACGAGCAATTTTGCCCCACCTGGGGGTGTGCAAGGAGGTGATAGAGAGACTGGCAAGGGTGCAAGCTGAATTGGCCATTAAGGACCACACCACACTCCTGCGAGGCTGCATAATTGTTATCCCCGCCGCTCTCTGAGCTGATGTGGTCCAGACAGCACACGAGGGACATCAGGGAGCTGAAAATACTAAAAGACAACTTTGCTGCCACGTCTGGTTCCCGTTCCTGGATTCGCTGGTAGATGAATGGATCAAGAACTGCCTGGCCTGCCAGTGCACTGCCCCAGCTGCGCCCCCAGTACCTTTGCAACCCACACAGATCCTAGAAAGGTCATGGGAGAGAGTGGCCATTGATTTCTATGGGCCCCTGAAATTGGGGGAATACTTCCTTCTTCTCATTGACGAATACTCCAGGTTCCCCATTGTCAAGAGACTTACCACCACAGCGTTTCCTCAAGTAGCAGCCACCCTGGATAAGGTGCTCAGTAAATGTGGCATCCCAAGGGTCATCAAGTCAGACAATGGTCCACCTTTCAACAGTCATGAGTTCGAGACACTGGCGAAACCCCTGGGATTCAAACATCTGAAGATAACGCCCCAGTGGCCCCAGGCGAATGACATGGCAGAACGCTTTATGGCCTCAATAAAGAAAACACTCCAAAGGGCTTGCATCAAGGCCACAAAACCCCATCAGGCCCTCTGCTGGCTACTGTGGGACTATTGAAATACCCTGCACAGGCTACCAACAGGACCCCAGCAGAACTGATGGATCGGTATGACGTGCATACACGGATTGTGAGAGCCTTCTCGACCCAAGGGGGCGCTGATGCGGAAGTGGATCAGAGAGATGCCGAGACGAAGGAAAGAGCGAAGCAAGAGTCGGATGCAAGGCGTCGGGCGAACCCCAAGGACTTCCAGATCGGAGACGAGCTCCTTGTCCAACAGCCCATGGTGAAGAAGACTGACTCCTGTTTCGTCTCGAGCCCCATGTGTGTCACAGCGATCAAATGGACGATGGTGATGGCCTGCAACGACGACAATGCGATCAGGGGGAACAGCTCCCTGTTTAAACACTACATCAAAAGGGAGAATAGTGAGTCTCCCCCGCCGGAACCTGACCCGGTGTAGAGAGAGCCACGAGATGACCTGTGGATGCTAACCTGGAGGTTTGAACATTTGTCCGGCGGTGGTGTTATCGGACACTGGGCCTCATTATGACACTGACGGTACGGTATGGACGGTGCCGGTATGGCACCGGCACCGTCCATACCGTACCGCCTTATTCCAAGTTTCCCTCGCGGGTTCCTAACAGGCTGTGCGGCACCCGCGAGCAGAACTCGTGATTTCACCGGCACTGGTGCCGGAGCAACCATTCTCCCGACCCCCATTGTGCCCGATGGGGCAGAATGGGGATCGGGAGCCCGTCATTGCTGCCTCCCGCGAATGGGCAATTACCTGCCCCTTCATCTCGTAATGGGCCGGTTATTGCCCAATTGCGGGAGGCGGTGCTGGTAGCGATCATGGCGGTAGCCGTGCCTGCCGTGCAGGCACGGCTACCGCTGTTCTGTAATATTTGGTATCCCATACCGATCCGGTATCCCCTGTCTTCGGCTGTCTTCGTAGATCACAGACCAAAGTAGGAGAGTTCCGAGCCTCGGTAAGTTTTGAGCCTCGGTATGGGATACCAAATGTTGCATAACACCGGCATAACGCCCGAGTTCCATACAGCCACGGTGAAACCTGCTACTTTCCCCTCTCAAAACTCGCTACTTTCCCCTCTTAAAACTCGCTACTTTCCCCTCTCAAATGGAGTGCACGCAATTCCAGGTTGTCTCATCATATCGCATTTTAACACAATAAAAACGGCAGAATCATTACAGATGCAGGGAACTCATCTTTTAGAGCTCTATCCAGGCGCTCTGGGGCAAAATACATGCACATCTCCTGATTTGCTTATGGATTGCACCAACAGAAATTACTTCACAGAAAGCACACTGCAAGGAGCATCATCAGTCTTTGATACTTGGAGGCACCATGGAAGTGACTTTAGAATAAGTTGTCATAAGTAAGCCAAGAGGCAAATTATTTTGTGAGGCAAAATACCTAAAATGCACTGTTATGTATGGAGCAAGTAAGGCTTTTTTTTTTTAAAAAAAAAAGCATCATATATTAACACATAAGCTTTGAAGTGAATCACTTACAGAGCTGCAGATAAGACAGTCTAATTAAATAATCTGCCCTGGATCACACACTGGTTAAAATAGTGAAACCGGGATGTGGACAATTTAAGCAACTGAGCACATCTTTACAGTCATTATTTCATAAAGCATGCATCATTATGCAAACTTCTCACACCTGATCACTTCCTGCCGTGTACATTTCTAAAGGGACAAAAGTCCCTGCTAATAGTCCCCCCTCCCTCCCATCAGTGCCTAATGGCTCACATTGAAATGCTCTGTTGACACAGAGCAACTTGAGAGCCCCTCTGCTGCTGCCTGAGCTCCTTGGGACATTGTCCTGCCAGAGTTTTCGGAAAGGGTAAAGTGTCCTGCTGCCAGGACAATTACTGTGTGGAGCAGGAATTACTCAGCACACATTGTCCTGCCAGCGGGACACCTTTCTCATTGGGTACCCTCATTGAAGTGCCGAACGGGACGGGTGGCCCACTGACGAAAGTCCCGGTCAGGCTCTAAAAAGAGCCTGTGGGGTGGCAGCTTGGCCCACCACTCCCGCGGCTCGGTAACCACGGTTACTTGATGAGTCAGCCGAACTGCTTTGAGTTGAATGAAACTTAGTTGGTTATATGGTTATTTGTAGCTTAAAAAATCATAGCTGCCAACACTTAGTGGGTTATATAATTAGTAGCTTAATAAATCACAGCTGCCAACAGTGATGGAAATGACTACACAAACTATGGCTGGAAATTGAAAAAATACTCCGGAATACTACCTCCTTAGGGAAATTGACCCGATAGATGGGTTCACTGTAGAGGGTGTGGCGTAGCGGTGCAGTCATCATGGCAGGCACGTAAAACACATACAAATAATATTTCATTTTACAGGGTTGACATGAAACGCAGGTAAATCACACAATAAACCAGACTGACAATATATATATATATTACACATCTCATAGCATAGTGGGAGTATTTGTGGTGTTTCCCTTTTAAGAACATGTATTGTCCCTCTAAGGATGTGTCATGACAGCCTCATACCTGACTGGGAAAAGAAGGAGCCTGCGCACGCACGTGCAATACCACGGCGGTAGACTAAATGTAATGGCACTCTGTCTCTGTGTCTCATTGTGTTGGGCCTGCAAGCCTACCCTGTGTGATCACAGGCCTGCGGCCCTGCTAGTCTGGGTGCCCCCAGACAAGCTTGTGTAACCTGGGTGTCTCCAGGCCACTGGCTCTCTGTGTGATCGCAGAGCAGCGGCTTGTCCGGGAGCCCACGGCAGCTGCGGTCTTGTCGTGTGACCACGGCGATCAGGGTAATCCCTGCCACATTAATTGTGTGTCGGTGCCCCGAGCACCCCTTGGGCTGGCCCAGAGTCACAGTGCACAGAAAGAATTTGTGTACTCCACTACCCAATTCAAGGGATAGTTCAATCAGTATTTTGTTAAATGTTAACCCTCAAAATTAAGGGGATACCAAATATTACAACCCTATATTAGCTGTAATATTTGGTATCCCCTTCAAAAAAAGGATGAGATGGCTTCCAGAAGCTGTCACAGTGTAGGCTTATGATGTACTCCCCTCCCCAATGCAAGGTATAGTTCAAGCAGTGCGTTGTTAAATGTTACCCCTCAAAATCAAGGGGATACCAAATATTACAACCCTATATTAGCTGTAATATTTGGTATCCCCTTCAGAAAAAGGATGGGATAGCTTCCAAAAGCTGTCATAGTGTAGGCTTATGGTGTACTTCCCTCCCCAATGCAAGGGATAGTTCAAGCAGTGCGTTGTTAAATGTTACCCCTCAAAATCAAGGGGATACCAAATATTACAACCCTATATTAGCTGTAATATTTGGTATCCCCTTCAGAAAAAGGGTGGGATAGCTTCCAGAAGCTGTCATAGTGTAGGCTTATGGTGTACTTCTCTCCCCAATGCAAGGGATAGTTCAAGCAGTGCGTTGTTACATGTTACCCCTCAACATCAAGGGGATACCAAATATTACAACCATATATTAGCTGTAATATTTGGTATCCCCTTCGAAAAAAGGATGAGATGGCTTCCAGAAGCTGTCACAGTGTAGGCTTATGATATACCCCCCCCCCAATGCAAGGGATAGTTCAAGCAGTGCATTGTTAAATGTTACCCCTCAACATCAAGGGGATACCAAATATTAGAACCCTATATTAGCTGTAATATTTGGTATCCCCTTCAAAAAACAGGTGGGATAGCTTCCAGAAGGAGGCTTAGTGTAGACAAACAATGTACTCCCCCCTGCAATGCAAGGGATAGTTCAAGCAGCACTTTGTTAAATGTTACCCCTCAAAATCAAGGGGATACAAAATATTACAACCCTATATTAGCTCTAATATTTGGTATCCCCATCGGAAAAAGAATGGGATAGCTTCCAGAAGCTGTCATAGTGTAGGCTTATGATGTACTTCCCTCCCCAATGCAAGGGATAGTTCAAGCAGTGCGTTGTTAAATGTAACCCCTCAACATCAAGGGGATACCAAATATTACAACCCTATATTAGCTGTAATATTTGGTATCCCCTTCAAAAAACAGGTGGGATAGCTTCCAGAAGGAGGCATAGTGTAGACAAACAATGTACTCCCCCCTGCAATGCAAGGGACTGTTCAAGCAGCGCTTTGTTAAATTTTACCCCTCAACATCAAGGGGATACAAAATATTACAACCCTACATTAGCTCTAATATTTGGTATCCCCTTCAGAAAAAGGATGGGATAGCTTCCAGAAGCTGTCATAGTGTAGGCTTATGATGTACTTCCCTCCCCAATGCAAGGGATAGTACAAGCAGTGCGTTGTTAAATGTTACCCCTCAACATCAAGGGGATACCAAATATTACAACCCTATATTAGCTGTAATATTTGGTATCCCCTTCAAAAAACAGGTGGGATAGCTTCCAGAAGGAGGCATAGTGTAGACAAACAATGTACTCCCCCCTGCAATGCAAGGGATAGTTCAAGCAGCGCTTTGTTAAATGTTACCCCTCAACATCAAGGGGATACCAAATATTACAACCCTATATCAGCTGTAATATTTGGTATCCCCTTCAAAAAAAGGATGGGATGGCTTCCAGAAGCTGACACAGTGAAGGCTTATGATGTACTCCCCTCCCGAATGCAAGGGATAGTTCAAGCAGTGCGTTGTTAAATGTTACCCCTCAAAATCAAGGGGATACCAAATATTACAACCCTATATTAGCTGTAATATTTGGTATCCCCTTCAGAAAAATGATGGGATAGCTTCCAGAAGCTGTCATAGTGTAGGCTTATGGTGTAGTTCCCTCCCCAATGCAAGGGATATTTCAAGCAGTGCGTTGTTAAATGTTACCTCTCAAAATCAAGGGGATACCAAATATTACAACCCTATATTAGCTGGAATATTTAGTATCCCCTTCAGAAAAAGGATGGGATAGCTTCCAGAAGCTGTCATAGTGTAGGCTTATGATGTACTTCCCTCCCCAATGCAAGGGATAGTTCAAGCAGTGCGTTGTTAAATGTTACCCCTGAAAATCAAGGGGATACCAAATATTACAACCCTATATTAGCTGTAATATTTGGTATCCCCTTCAGAAAAAGGATGGGATAGCTTCCAGAAGCTGTCATAGTGTAGGTTTATGGTGTACTTCCCTCCCCAATGCAAGGGATAGTTCAAGCAGTGCGTTGTTAAATGTTACCCCTCAAAATCAAGGGGATACCAAATATTACAACCCTATATTAGCTGTAATATTTGGTATCCCCTTCAGAAAAAGGGTGGGATAGCTTCCAGAAGCTGTCATAGTGTAGGCTTATGGTGTACTTCTCTACCCAATGCAAGGGATATTTCAAGCAGTGCGTTGTTAAATGTTACCCCTCAAAATCAAGGGGATACCAAATATTACAACCCTATATTAGCTGTAATATTTGGTATCCCCTTCAGAAAAAGGATGGGGTAACTTCCAGAAGCTGTCATAGTGTAGGCTTATGGTGTACTTCCCTCCCCAATGCAAGGGATAGTTCAAGCAGTGCATTGTTAAATATTAGCCCTCAAAATCAAGGGGATACCAAATATTACAACCCTATATTAGCTGTAATATTTGGTATCCCCTTCAAAAAACAGGTGGGATAGCTTCCAGAAGGAGGAATAGTGTAGACAAACAATGTACTCCCCCCTGCAATGCAAGGGATAGTTCAAGCAGCGCTTAGTTAAATGTTACCCCTCAACATCAAGGGGATACCAAATATTACAACCCTATATTAGCCATTATATTTGGTATCCCCTTCAAAAAAAGGATGGGATGGCTTCCAGAAGCTGTCACATTGAAAGCTTATGATGTGCTCCCCTCCCCAATGCAAGGGATAGTTCAAACAGTGCGTTGTTAAATATTACCCCTCAAAATCAAGGGGATACCAAATATTACAACACTATATTAGCTGTAATATTTGGTATCCCCTTCATAAAAAGGATGAGATGGCTTCCAGAAGCTATCACAGTGTAGGCGTATGATGTACTCCCCGCCCCAATGCAAGGGATAGTTCAAGCAGTGCTTTGTTAAATGTAACCCCTCAACATCAAGGGGATACCAAATATTACAACACTATATTAGCTGTAATATTTGGTATCCCCTTCAAAATAAGGATGAGATGGCTTCCAGAAGCTGTCACAGTGTAGGCTTCTGATGTACTCCTCTCCCCAATGCAAGAGATAGTTCAAGCAGTGCGTTGTTAAATGTTACCCCTCAACATCAAGGGGATACCAAATATTACAACACTATATTAGCTGTAATATTTGGTATCCCCTTCAAAAAAAGGATGAGATGGTTTCCAGAAGTTGTCACAGTGTAGGCTTCTGATGTACTCCTCTCCCCAATGCAAGAGATAGTTCAAGCAGTGCGTTGTTAAATGTTACCCCTCAACATCAACGGGATACCAAATATTACATCACTATATTAGCTGTAATATTTGGTATCCCCTTCAAAAAAAGGATGAGATGGCTTCCAGAAGCTCTCGCAGTGTAGGCTTATGATGTTCTCCCCTCCCGAATGCAAGGGATATTTGAAGCAGTGCTTTGTGAAATGTTACCCCTCAACATCAAGGGGATACCAAATATTAGAACCCCATATTAGCCATTATATTTGGTATCCCCTTCAAAAAAAGGATGGGATGGCTTCCAGAAGCTGTCACATTGAAGGCTTGTGATGTGCTCCCCTCCCCAATGCAAGGGATAGTTCAAAAAGTGCGTTGTTAAATGTTACCCCTCAAAATCAAGGAGATAACAAATATTACAACCCTATATTAGCTGTAACATTTGGTATCCCCTTCAAAAAAAAGGATGAGATGGCTTCCAGAAGCTGTCACAGTGTAGGCTTATAATGTACTCCCCTCCCCAATGCAAGAGATGGTTCAAGCAGTGCTTTGTTAAATGTTACCCCTCAAAATCAAGGGGATACCAAATATTACAGCACTATATTAGCTGTAATATTTGGTATCCCCTTCAAAAAAGGATGAGATGGCTTCCAGAAGCTGTTGCAGTGTAGGCTTATGATGTACTCCCCTCCCAAATGCAAGGGATAGTTGAAGCAGTGCTTTGTAAAATGTTACCCCTCAACATCAAGGGGACACCAAATATTACAACCCTATAGTAGCCATTATATTTGGTACCCCCTTAAAAAAAAGGATGGGATGGCTTCCAGAAGCTGTCACATTGACGGCTTATGATGTGCCCCCCCCCCAATGCAAGGGATAGTTCAAACAGTGCGTTGTTAAATGTTACCCCTCAAAATCAAGGGGATACCAAATATTACAACACTATATTAGCTGTAATATTTGGTATCCCCTTCATAAAAAGGATGGGATAGCTTCCAGAAGCTGTCATAGTGTAGGCTCATGATGTACTTCCCTCCCCAATGCAAGGGATAGTTCAAGCAGTGCGTTGTTAAATGTTACCCCTCAAAATCAAGGGGATACCAAATATTACAACCCTATATTAGCTGTAATATTTGGTATCCCCTTCAGAAAAAGGATGGGATAGCTTCCAGAAGCTGTCATAGTGTAGGCTTATGGTGTACTTCCCTCCCCAATGCAAGGGATAGTTCAAGCAGTGCGTTGTTAAATGTTACCCCTCAAAATCAAGGGGATACCAAATATTACAACCCTATATTAGCTGTAATATTTGGTATCCCCTTCAGAAAAAGGGTGGGATAGCTTCCAGAAGCTGTTATAGTGTAGGCTTATGGTGTACTTCTCTCCCCAATGCAAGGGATATTTCAAGCAGTGCGTTGTTAAATGTTACCCCTCAAAATCAAGGGGATACCAAATATTACAACCCTATATTAGCTGGAATATTTGGTATCCCCTTCAGAAAAAGTATGGGGTAACTTCCAGAAGCTGTCATAGTGTCGGCTTATGGTGTACTTCCCTCCCCAATGCAAGGGATAGTTCAAGCAGTGCATTGTTAAATATTACCCCTCAAAATCAAGGGGATACCAAATATTACAACCCTATATTAGCTGTAATATTTGGTATCCCCTTCAAAAAACAGGTGGGATAGCTTCCAGAAGGAGGCATAGTGTAGACAAACAATGTACTCCCCCCTGCAATGCAAGGGATAGTTCAAGCAGCGCTTTGTTAAATGTTACCCCTCAAAATCAAGGGGATACAAAATATTACAACCCTATATTAGCTGTAATATTTGGTATCCCCTTCAGAAAAAGGATGGGATAGCTTCCAGAAGCTGTCATAGTTTAGGCTTATGATGTACTTCTCTCCCCAATTCAAGGGATATTTCAAGCAGTGCGTTGTTAAATGTTACCCCTCAAAATCAAGGGGATACCAAATATTACAACCCTATATTAGCTGTAATATTTGGTATCCCCTTCAGAAAAAGTATGGGGTGACTTCCAGAAGCTGTCATAGTGTAGGTGCATGATGTACTTCTCTCCCCAATGCAAGGGATATTTCAAGCAGTGCGTTGTTAAATGTTACCCCTCAAAATCAAGGGGATACCAAATATTACAACCCTATATTAGCTGTAATATTTGGTATCCCCTTCAGAAAAAGGGTGGGATAGCTTCCAGAAGCTGTCATAGTGTAGGCTTATGGTGTACTTCTCTCCCCAATGCAAGGGATATTTCAAGCAGTGCGTTGTTAAATGTTACCCCTCAAAATCAAGGGGATACCAAATATTACAACCCTATATTAGCTGGAATATTTGGTATCCCCTTCAGAAAAAGTATGGGGTAACTTCCAGAAGCTGTCATAGTGTAGGCTTATGGTGTACTTCCCTCCCCAATGCAAGGGATAGTTCAAGCAGTGCATTGTTAAATATTACCCCTCAAAATCAAGGGGATACCAAATATTACAACCCTATATTAGCTGTAATATTTGGTATCCCCTTCAAAAAACAGATGGGATAGCTTCCAGAAGGAGGCATATTGTAGACAAACAATGTACTCCCCCCTGCAATGCAAGGGATAGTTCAAGCAGCGCTTTGTTAAATGTTACCCCTCAAAATCAAGGGGATACAAAATATTACAACCCTATATTAGCTGTAATATTTGGTATCCCCTTCAGAAAAAGGATGGGATAGCTTCCAGAAGCTGTCATAGTGTAGGCTTATGATGTACTTCTCTCCCCAATGCAAGGGATATTTCAAGCAGTGCGTTGTTAAATGTTACCCCTCAAAATCAAGGGGATACCAAATATTACAACCCTATATTAGCTGGAATATTTGGTATCCCCTTCAGAAAAAGTATGGGGTAACTTCCAGAAGCTGTCATAGTGTAGGTGTATGGTGTACTTCCCTCCCCAATGCAAGGGATAGTTCAAGCAGTGCATTGTTAAATATTACCCCTCAAAATCAAGGGGATACCAAATATTACAACCCTATATTAGCTGTAATATTTGGTATCCCCTTCAAAAAACAGGTGGGATAGCTTTCAGAAGGAGGCATCGTGTAGACAAACAATGTACTCCCCCCTGCAATGCAAGGGATAGTTCAAGCAGCGCTTTGTTAAATGTTACCCCTCAAAATCAAGGGGATACAAAATATTACAACCCTTTATTAGCTGTAATATTTGGTATCCCCTTCAGAAAAAGGATGGGATAGCTTCCAGAAGCTGTCATAGTGTAGGCTTATGGTGTACTCCCCTCCCCAATGCAAGGGATAGTTCAAGCAGTGCGTTGTTAAATGTTACCCCTCAAAATCACCCTATATCACCCTATATTAACCCTATATTAGCCATTATATTTGGTATCCCCTTCAAAAAAAAGATGGGATGGCTTCCAGAAGCTGTCACATTCAAGGCTTATGATGTGCTCCCCTCCCCAATGCAAGGGATAGTTCAAACAGTGTGTTGTTAAATGTTGCCCCTCAACATCAAGGGGATACCAAATATTACAACCCTATATTAGCCATTATATTTGGTATCCCCTTCAAAAAAAGACTGGGATGGCTTCCAGAAGCTGTCACAGTGTACGCTTATGATGTACTCCCCTCCCAATGCAAGGGATGGTTCAAGCAGTGCTTTGTTAAATGTTACCCCTCAAAATCAAGGGAATACCAAATATTACAGCACTATATCAGCTGTAATATTTGGAATCCCCTTCAAAAAAAGGATGAGATGGCTTCCAGAAGCTGTTGTAGTGTAGGCTTATGATGTACTGCCCTCCCCAATGCAAGGGATAGTTTAAGCAGTGCTTTGTTAAATGTTGCCCCTCAACATCAAGGGGATACCAAATATTACAACCCTATATTAGCCATTATATTTGGTATCCCCTTCAAAAAAAGAATGGGATGGCTTCCAGAAGCTGTCACAGTGAAGGCTTATGATGTACTCCCCTCCCGAATGCAAGGGATAGTTCAAGCAGTGCTTTGTGAAATGTTACCCCTCAACATCAAGGGGATACCAAATATTACAACCCTATATTAGCCATTATATTTGGTATCCCCTTCAAAAAAAGGATGGGATGGCTTCCAGAAGCTGTCACATTGAAGGCTTATGATGTACTCCCCTCCCCAATGCAAGGGATAGTTCAAACAGTGCGTTGTTAAATGTTACCCCTCAAAATCAAGGGGATACCAAATATTACCACACTATATTAGCTGTAATATTTGGTATCCCCTTCATAAAAAGGATGAGATGGCTTCCAGAAGCTGTCACAGTGTAGGCTTATGATGTACTCCCCTCCCCAATGCAAGGGATAGTTCAAGCAGTGCTTTGTTAAATGTTACCCCTCAAAATCAAGGGAATACCAAATATTACAGCACTATATTAGCTGTACTATTTGGTATCCCGTTCATAAAAGGATGAGATGGCTTCCAGAAGCTGTTGTAGTGTAGGCTTATGATGTACTGCCCTCCCCAATGCAAGGGATAGTTTAAGCAGTGCTTTGTTAAATGTTGCCCCTCAACATCAAGGGGATACCAAATATTACAACCCTATATTAGCTATTATATTTGGTATCCCCTTCAAAAAAAGAATGGGATGGCTTCCAAAAGCTGTCACAGTGAAGGTTTATGATGTACTCCCCTCCCCAATGCAAGAGATAGTTCAAGCAGTGCGTTGTTAAATGTTACCCCTCAACATCAAGGGGATACCAAATATTACAACACTATATTAGCTGTAATATTTGGTATCCCCTTCAAAATAAGGATGAGATGGCTTCCAGAAGCTGTCACAGTATAGGCTTCTGATGTACTCCTCTCCCCAATGCAAGAGATAGTTCAAGCAGTGCGTTGTTAAATGTTACCCCTCAACATCAAATGGATACCAAATATTACAGCACTATATTAGCTGTAATATTTGGTATCCCCTTCAAAAAAGGTATGAGATGGCTTCCAGAAGCTGTCGCAGTGTAGGCTTATGATGTACTCCCCTCCCGAATGCAAGGGAAAGTTGAAGCAGTGCTTTGTGAAATGTTACCCCTCAACATCAAGGGGATACCAAATATTACAACCCTATATTAGCCATTATATTTGGTATCCCCTTCAAAAAAAGGATGGGATGGCTTCCAGAAATTGTCACATTGAAGGCTTATGATGTGCTCCCCGCCCCAATGCAAGGGATATTTCAAGCACTGCGTTGTTAAATGTTACCCCTCAAAATCAAGGGGATACCAAAAATTACAACCCTATATTAGCTGTAATATTTGGTATCCCCTTCAGAAAAAGGGTGGGATAGCTTCCAGAAGCTGTCATAGTGTAGGCTTATGGTGTACTTCTCTCCCCAATGCAAGGGATATTTCAAGCAGTGCGTTGTTAAATGTTACCCCTCAAAATCAAGGGGATACCAAATATTACAACCCTATATTAGCTGGAATATTTGGTATCCCCTTCAGAAAAAGTATGGGGTAACTTCCAGAAGCTGTCATAGTGTAGGCTTATGGTGTACTTCCCTCCCCAATGCAAGGGATAGTTCAAGCAGTGCATTGTTAAATATTACCCCTCAAAATCAAGGGGATACCAAATATTACAACCCTATATTAGCTGTAATATTTGGTATCCCCTTCAAAAAACAGGTGGGATAGCTTCCAGAAGGAGGCATATTGTAGACAAACAATGTACTCCCCCCTGCAATGCAAGGGATAGTTCAAGCAGCGCTTTGTTAAATGTTACCCCTCAAAATCAAGGGGATACAAAATATTACAACCCTATATTAGCTGTAATATTTGGTATCCCCTTCAGAAAAAGGATGGGATAGCTTCCAGAAGCTGTCATAGTGTAGGCTTATGATGTACTTCTCTCACCAATGCAAGGGATATTTCAAGCAGTGCGTTGTTAAATGTTACCCCTCAAAATCAAGGGGATACCAAATATTACAACCCTATATTAGCTGTAATATTTGGTATCCCCTTCAGAAAAAGTATGGGGTAACTTCCAGAAGCTGTCATAGTGTAGGTGTATGGTGTACTTCCCTCCCCAATGCAAGGGATAGTTCAAGCAGTGCATTGTTAAATATTACCCCTCAAAATCAAGGGGATACCAAATATTACAACCCTATATTAGCTGTAATATTTGGTATCCCCTTCAAAAAACAGGTGGGATAGCTTTCAGAAGGAGGCATCGTGTAGACAAACAATGTACTCCCCCCTGCAATGCAAGGGATAGTTCAAGCAGCGCTTTGTTAAATGTTACCCCTCAAAATCAAGGGGATACAAAATATTACAACCCTTTATTAGCTGTAATATTTGGTATCCCCTTCAGAAAAAGGATGGGATAGCTTCCAGAAGCTGTCATAGTGTAGGCTTATGGTGTACTCCCCTCCCCAATGCAAGGGATAGTTCAAGCAGTGCGTTGTTAAATGTTACCCCTCAAAATCACCCTATATCACCCTATATTAACCCTATATTAGCCATTATATTTGGTATCCCCTTCAAAAAAAAGATGGGATGGCTTCCAGAAGCTGACACATTCAAGGCTTATGATGTGCTCCCCTCCCCAATGCAAGGGATAGTTCAAACAGTGTGTTGTTAAATGTTGCCCCTCAACATCAAGGGGATACCAAATATTACAACCCTATATTAGCCATTATATTTGGTATCCCCTTCAAAAAAAGACTGGGATGGCTTCCAGAAGCTGTCACAGTGTACGCTTATGATGTACTCCCCTCCCAATGCAAGGGATGGTTCAAGCAGTGCTTTGTTAAATGTTACCCCTCAAAATCAAGGGAATACCAAATATTACAGCACTATATTAGCTGTAATATTTGGAATCCCCTTCAAAAAAAGGATGAGATGGCTTCCAGAAGCTGTTGTAGTGTAGGCTTATGATGTACTGCCCTCCCCAATGCAAGGGATAGTTTAAGCAGTGCTTTGTTAAATGTTGCCCCTCAACATCAAGGGGATACCAAATATTACAACCCTATATTAGCCATTATATTTGGTATCCCCTTCAAAAAAAGAATGGGATGGCTTCCAGAAGCTGTCACAGTGAAGGCTTATGATGTACTCCCCTCCCGAATGCAAGGGATAGTTCAAGCAGTGCTTTGTGAAATGTTACCCCTCAACATCAAGGGGATACCAAATATTACAACCCTATATTAGCCATTATATTTGGTATCCCCTTCAAAAAAAGGATGGGATGGCTTCCAGAAGCTGTCACATTGAAGGCTTATGATGTGCTCCCCTCCCCAATGCAAGGGATAGTTCAAACCGTGCGTTGTTAAATGTTACCCCTCAAAATCAAGGGGATACCAAATATTACAACACTATATTAGCTGTAATATTTGGTATCCCCTTCATAAAAAGGATGAGATGGCTTCCAGAAGCTGTCACAGTGTAGGCTTATGATGTACTCCCCTCCCCAATGCAAGGGATAGTTCAAGCAGTGCTTTGTTAAATGTTACCCCTCAAAATCAAGGGAATACCAAATATTACAGCACTATATTAGCTGTACTATTTGGTATCCCGTTCATAAAAGGATGAGATGGCTTCCAGAAGCTGTTGTAGTGTAGGCTTATGATGTACTGCCCTCCCCAATGCAAGGGATAGTTTAAGCAGTGCTTTGTTAAATGTTGCCCCTCAACATCAAGGGGATACCAAATATTACAACCCTATATTAGCTATTATATTTGGTATCCCCTTCAAAAAAAGAATGGGATGGCTTCCAAGAGCTGTCACAGTGAAGGTTTATGATGTACTCCCCTCCCCCATGCAAGAGATAGTTCAAGCAGTGCGTTGTTAAATGTTACCCCTCAACATCAAGGGGATACCAAATATTACAACACTATATTAGCTGTAATATTTGGTATCCCCTTCAAAATAAGGATGAGATGGCTTCCAGAAGCTGTCACAGTATAGGCTTCTGATGTACTCCTCTCCCCAATGCAAGAGATAGTTCAAGCAGTGCGTTGTTAAATGTTACCCCTCAACATCAAATGGATACCAAATATTACAGCACTATATTAGCTGTAATATTTGGTATCCCCTTCAAAAAAGGTATGAGATGGCTTCCAGAAGCTGTCGCAGTGTAGGCTTATGATGTACTCCCCTCCCGAATGCAAGGGAAAGTTGAAGCAGTGCTTTGTGAAATGTTACCCCTCAACATCAAGGGGATACCAAATATTACAACCCTATATTAGCCATTATATTTGGTATCCCCTTCAAAAAAAGGATGGGATGGCTTCCAGAAGCTGTCACATTGAAGGCTTATGATGTGCTCCCCTCCCCAATGCAAGGGATATTTCAAGCAGTGCGTTGTTAAATGTTACCCCTCAAAATCAAGGGGATACCAAATATTACAACCCTATATTAGCTGTAATATTTGGTATCCCCTTCAGAAAAAGGGTGGGATAGCTTCCAGAAGCTGTCATAGTGTAGGCTTATGGTGTACTTCTCTCCCCAATGCAAGGGATATTTCAAGCAGTGCGTTGTTAAATGTTACCCCTCAAAATCAAGGGGATACCAAATATTACAACCCTATATTAGCTGGAATATTTGGTATCCCCTTCAGAAAAAGTATGGGGTAACTTCCAGAAGCTGTCATAGTGTAGGCTTATGGTGTACTTCCCTCCCCAATGCAAGGGATAGTTCAAGCAGTGCATTGTTAAATATTACCCCTCAAAATCAAGGGGATACCAAATATTACAACCCTATATTAGCTGTAATATTTGGTATCCCCTTCAAAAAACAGGTGGGATAGCTTTCAGAAGGAGGCATCGTGTAGACAAACAATGTACTCCCCCCTGCAATGCAAGGGATAGTTCAAGCAGCGCTTTGTTAAATGTTACCCCTCAAAATCAAGGGGATACAAAATATTACAACCCTTTATTAGCTGTAATATTTGGTATCCCCTTCAGAAAAAGGATGGGATAGCTTCCAGAAGCTGTCATAGTGTAGGCTTATGGTGTACTCCCCTCCCCAATGCAAGGGATAGTTCAAGCAGTGCGTTGTTAAATGTTACCCCTCAAAATCACCCTATATCACCCTATATTAACCCTATATTAGCCATTATATTTGGTATCCCCTTCAAAAAAAAGATGGGATGGCTTCCAGAAGCTGTCACATTCAAGGCTTATGATGTGCTCCCCTCCCCAATGCAAGGGATAGTTCAAACAGTGTGTTGTTAAATGTTGCCCCTCAACATCAAGGGGATACCAAATATTACAACCCTATATTAGCCATTATATTTGGTATCCCCTTCAAAAAAAGACTGGGATGGCTTCCAGAAGCTGTCACAGTGTACGCTTATGATGTACTCCCCTCCCAATGCAAGGGATGGTTCAAGCAGTGCTTTGTTAAATGTTACCCCTCAAAATCAAGGGAATACCAAATATTACAGCACTATATTAGCTGTAATATTTGGAATCCCCTTCAAAAAAAGGATGAGATGGCTTCCAGAAGCTGTTGTAGTGTAGGCTTATGATGTACTGCCCTCCCCAATGCAAGGGATAGTTTAAGCAGTGCTTTGTTAAATGTTGCCCCTCAACATCAAGGGGATACCAAATATTACAACCCTATATTAGCCATTATATTTGGTATCCCCTTCAAAAAAAGAATGGGATGGCTTCCAGAAGCTGTCACAGTGAAGGCTTATGATGTACTCCATTACCCAATTGCAAGGGATAGTTCAAGCAGTGCTTTGTGAAATGTTACCCCTCAACATCAAGGGGATACCAAATATTACAACCCTATATTAGCCATTATATTTGGTATCCCCTTCAAAAAAAGGATGGGATGGCTTCCAGAAGCTGTCACATTGAAGGCTTATGATGTGCTCCCCTCCCCAATGCAAGGGATAGTTCAAACAGTGCGTTGTTAAATGTTACCCCTCAAAATCAAGGGGATACCAAATATTACAACACTATATTAGCTGTAATATTTGGTATCCCCTTCATAAAAAGGATGAGATGGCTTCCAGAAGCTGTCACAGTGTAGCTTATGATGTACTCCCCTCCCCAATGCAAGGGATAGTTCAAGCAGTGCTTTGTTAAATGTTACCCCTCAAAATCAAGGGAATACCAAATATTACAGCACTATATTAGCTGTACTATTTGGTATCCCGTTCATAAAAGGATGAGATGGCTTCCAGAAGCTGTTGTAGTGTAGGCTTATGATGTACTGCCCTCCCCAATGCAAGGGATAGTTTAAGCAGTGCTTTGTTAAATGTTGCCCCTCAACATCAAGGGGATACCAAATATTACAACCCTATATTAGCTATTATATTTGGTATCCCCTTCAAAAAAAGAATGGGATGGCTTCCAAAAGCTGTCACAGTGAAGGTTTATGATGTACTCCCCTCCCCAATGCAAGAGATAGTTCAAGCAGTGCGTTGTTAAATGTTACCCCTCAACATCAAGGGGATACCAAATATTACAACACTATATTAGCTGTAATATTTGGTATCCCCTTCAAAATAAGGATGAGATGGCTTCCAGAAGCTGTCACAGTATAGGCTTCTGATGTACTCCTCTCCCCAATGCAAGAGATAGTTCAAGCAGTGCGTTGTTAAATGTTACCCCTCAACATCAAATGGATACCAAATATTACAGCACTATATTAGCTGTAATATTTGCTATCCCCTTCAAAAAAGGTATGAGATGGCTTCCAGAAGCTGTCGCAGTGTAGGCTTATGATGTACTCCCCTCCCGAATGCAAGGGAAAGTTGAAGCAGTGCTTTGTGAAATGTTACCCCTCAACATCAAGGGGATACCAAATATTACAACCCTATATTAGCCATTATATTTGGTATCCCCTTCAAAAAAAGGATGGGATGGCTTCCAGAAGCTGTCACATTGAAGGCTTATGATGTGCTCCCCTCCCCAATGCAAGGGATAGTTCAAACAGTGCGTTGTTAAATGTTACCCCTCAAAATCAAGGAGATAACAAATATTACAACACTATATTAGCTGTAATATTTGGTATCCCCTTCAAAAAAAGGATGAGATGTCTTCCAGAAGCTGTCACAGTGTAGGCTTATGATGTACTTCCCTCCCCAATGCAAGGGATAGTTCAAGCAGTGCTTTGTTAAATGTTACCCCTCAAAATCAAGGGGATACCTAATATTACAACACTATATTAGCTGTAATATTTGGCATCCCCTTCAAAAAAAGGATGGGATGGCTTCCAGAAGCTGTCACAGTGAAGGCTTATGATGTGCTCCCCTCCCCAATGCAAGTGATAGTTCAAGCAGTGCTTTGTTAAATGTTACCCCTCAAAATCAAGGGGATACCAAATATTACAACCCTATATTAGCCATTATATTTGGTATCCCCTTCATAGAAAGGATGGGATGGCTTCCAGAAGCTGTCACAATGTAGGCTTATGATGTATTCCCCTCCCCAATGCAAGGAATGGTTCAAGCAGTGCTTTGTTAAATGTTACCCCTCAAAATCAAGGGGATACCAAATATTACAGCACTATATTAGCTGCAATATTTGGTATCCCCTTCAAAAAAGGATGAGATGACTTCCAGAAGCTGTTGCAGTGTAGGCTTATGATGTACCCCCCTCCCGAATGCAAGGGATAGTTGAAGCAGTGCTTTGTGAAATGTTACCCCTCAACATCAACGGGATACCAAATATTACAACCCTATATTAGCCATTATATTTGGTATCCGCTTCACAAAAAGGATGGGATGGCTTCCAGAAGCTGTCACATTGAAGGCTTATGATGTGCTCCCCTCCCCAATGCAAGGGATAGTTCAAACAGTGCGTTGTTAAATGTTACCACTCAAAATCAAGGGGATACCAAATATTACAACACTATATTAGCTGTAATATTTGGTATCCCCTTTATAAAAAGGATGAGATGGCTTCCAGAAGCTGTCACAGTGTAGGCTTATGATGTACTCCCCTCCCCAATGCAAGGGATAGTTCAAGCAGTGCTTTGTTAAATGTTACCCCTCAAAATCAAGGGGATACCAAATATTATAACACTATATTAGCTGTAATATTTGGTATCCCCTTCAAAAAAAGGATGAGATGGCTCCCAGAAGCTGTCCAAGTGTAGGCTTATGATGTACTGCCCTCCCCAATGCAAGGGATAGTTCAAGCAGTGCTTTGTTATATGTTGCCCCTCAACATCAAGGGGATACCAAATATTACAACCCTATATTAGCCATTATATTTGGTATCCCCTTCAAAAAAAGAATGGGATGGCTTCCAGAAGCTGTCACAGTGAAGGCTTATGATGTACTCCCCTCCCCAATGCAAGGGATAGTTCAAGCAGTGCTTTGTTAAATATTACCCCTCAAAATCAAGGGGATAACAAATATTACAACACTATATTAGCTGTAATATTTGGTATCCCCTTCAAAAAAGGATGAGATTGCTTCCAGAAGTCATTGCCTTCATTTGGCAGTTCTTCCATCTCCTGTTGTGGGAGCTCAGGTGGTGCTCTCTCTTGTTGTGGGCGACTCCTGTCGATGTCTTGCCTCCGATTCGGCCTCCAGTCACCCTCTAGGTTTCTTTCCACCCAGCTCCACGCTTCTGTGGGATCCGTGAAATGCAATGTCGTACGGTTTTGGTTCATTTTCAGTTGTGCTGGGAACAGAAGTCTGTATTTTATGTGAAGAGCTTGAAGGCGTTTCTTGAGTGGGTCGAAGGACTGCCTCGCTTTCTGAACCTCCCTGGTGAAGTCTGGGAAAAAGGCGATTCTGGAGCCATTAAATGCTATGGAGCCCTTAGTTCTGGCCATCTGCAGTATGGCGTCCTGATCCCTATAGTTCAGGAGATTTGCTATTACCGTACGCGGGGGAGCTCTGGGTATTTGTCTGCCCGTTGGTGAGCACGTTCAACTGAGAAGAATTTTGATAGGGTCTTGGGAGTGAATAGATCCGCAAGCCATTGCTCTAGGAATAGCTCCATGCTCGGGCCTTCGGAGTTTTCAGGCAATCCAAGGATCCAAGGATCCAGATGTTGTTCCGTCTTGCTCTGCCCTCACTCTCTTCCACTCATTCTTCCAGTGCCTTGAGGCGTGCCAATGCTCCGGTCATTTGGTGATTTACAGTCCTCAGGCTGTCCTCTGTTTCCGACATGTGGCCCTCTGCTTCCCCGGTACGAGCCGTGAATTTTTTCAGCTCATGGCGCAATAGCGACACCTCAGTACTTATGCCATCCATCTTTTTTTCCATGGAGGTCCTTGAGTTGGTGATAGCATTCAAGGGATATATAAGATGCACACCATAAAACTGTCATCCTTCGGTCCCAATGCATCGCCATGGTGCCCTGCTCCTGCGGGGGCACTTGGGTAGTGATTGTGTACTGCTCCATTTTGCTCTGCGTTGTCGCGTTTTTCCCCTGTCTTTCCCAATGGTGGTCAAGCCAGTGTTGATTTGCAGTTGCTCCCTTCCCTCTCAGCCGATGTTTGTGCAGCTGTTTAGGTCAGTGGGGTGCTCGCTTCGGGCGCAACGATTCGGCAAGGCACCATCCAGTTGTTGCATTTGGTTCAGGATCTTGTGGATACTGGTCAAGTGGTTCACCAGAGACACTTGTTCCGCCTTTGCAGGTGCACTGTCCAGAGTTTATTACCAAATGGTGCTGTCCGTGACCACCCGGCTGCGGTACTCCAAAGACGGCAGAGCCACAAGCCTTGGCTTCTATCTCGCTAGGGAGGTGCCGTTGTAATCTCTAACACCTCTTCCCTCCTTTTGGTTTCTCTTACGGTTTATATGCACTGTCCACTTCGTGGTTTTCTTCCCCGAAGTCCGCTGCGTAATCACCTATGCCCTCTCCCTCCTTTGTTTTGTTGGCCTGAGTATTGGCTTGGTCGGCACCCTATCTTTCGGGAAGGAGGTGTTTCTATTAGTCTCAGTTCAAACGTGTGTCTTAGACTCGTACAGTGCAGGATTAGGGGCCCTGTTGCCGCTTCACGCCACGGACAAGCAGGCCAGTACTCCAGTTGCCTCCTTTCCTGGGAGACGTGCTTGTTTCAGTTGTCCCCAGTACTAGTCTTTCATCGGGGCCTGTGATATCAGAATGTTGTTTTGCTCTCTCAAATCCCTTCAGCTTCTGAAGTGCGTGCTGCCACTCAGGTCGGCGCACCGGTTGTGTACAAGATCACCTCCCAGCAGGTGGTCGCTTTTGATAACGGTCTGGGCTCCCAAGCGATTTTAAGTGTGTAAACCACGTTTATTGCTGCGTGTTATGGCGGCTAGGTGATGTATTCACAGGATATTAGTCTTATTGGGTTCACCTTGGACACTCAGCGCTCAGCCACATCACTACTTTATTGGGAGCTCGGAGCGTTGTAGATTCAGTGCGCAGTTCTCATTCACCTTATAACAGCCATGCCCTCAGCGTAGGCAGCTTACCTTCCATTCTCGGTTGCTTTGTGGAACGTGTGTTGGAATCCACGAGTCGCGTTCCACTTTCAGGGTCCCACTGTGAGCGGTTGGGGTCCAGGGATAATTCTGCTGCGTATCGTTGTTGGTAGGCAGTTTAGCTTTTTCGCACCGTCTCTGGGTAGGAGACGTGTTTGGTTTGGTTGCCCCCGCTCACTCCTTGTCGCAGGCGCTGCTCGCTTTGCTGTCGGCCTGGCTCTCCTGCAACCGGAGCGCCTTCAGGCAGCCTTCCTCGGTTTGCCTGCTAGCTCGGGTCGCGTCGTTCCCAAGGGCCCACAGCAGCTTCTCGCAGCCTCAGATGGGACCGCCCCATCGACCGCCGGGGCAGCAGGTAGGAGCCGAGCCTCGCTGGCACTTGGAGATCCCATCAGGGGGAGGACCCATAGCGCGGCTCACCTTGTTGCTGCAGTGATCAGGATCGTAACGTCGGCTGGTCCTCTCTGTCGTCCTCAAGCAGGGTTACTCCACCTCGTATCGGAGCAGGGGATGCCAGTGCCCGCCTGCTTTCATGGGCGCGCTCGCCGCCTACTCGCAGTGTTGTTTGGGGTCGGGATCACTGTTTAGTCTTCCTGATTTCGGCCTCAGCGATGTGATGGTAGTTGCTGTCGCGGGGCGCTTGGTTCAGTGGAGCCTTTAAAGTAATGCGCACCTTCCTCTTAGCTCGCAGTCCCGGCGGCCATCTTGTCTGGCATACGCAGTCAGCCGCTTCTGGATTCCCCAGCGCGTATCTCCGGAACCACACGTCGGTTCAGGTCCATAGTGCAGCGACCCGTTGCAGAAGGGTTCTGCTTTTGGAAGCTATTTTTGTGAGTTTAACAACATGAACTGTCAGGATAAAGGCAGGATCTAGCTGGCGGACTGGGAGCAGTGAGGAATCACGTCCTCATTGCCCGCTTGCTGGCCACACCCCCCTCCAACCTTGGTGATTATTGAAGGTAAGGTTACCCGGTATATCGGGTGCTTGCAACCGTTTACCATGCGCAGCCCCTCTTCGATGAGCCATAAACACATTTGGAGACCCTTTGCACACACTCGTCCATATTTCATTGTGGGCAAGGGGATGTTCAAAATGATTAACGTGCCCCCGCGAGAGGGTAAAATACAGAGCACCTGTAGGTAGTCCATGTTAGTCTCCACTACCCTAAACCTACAGGTTAGGGAGGTATCAATCAAAATCGCCAGACCCCCATAACATCTTACTTTAGCATTTCTTTTGCTGAGATCCCCTACGATGTGTAGCCATCTAACAGTGTGGTCTCCAAGGCTCAGGTCTCTTGCAGGAGAATGACCTTGTGTTTTTTTTAATTTTATTTATTTTTATTGGTTTTATGAAACAACAGAGAACCTTCGGAGCAAACATGAAAGGGACTTGTGTCCCTATAAACCTTATACAAAAAAAAAATGATAATTCCCTAGTGTATACACCCTCCTCTCCCTCCTTCCCCCAACCCCCTTTCAAGGCACAGTCTCTGATAGCTGCTTTCACTTATACTGTTCAATCCATTGTCGGCAGTCCCGACCGGGCACAAGATCGTCGGAAATGGGCCGATTCCTCTGAATTAAAGTCTGTGTTTTCCAAGTTAACTATTTGGTGGGGCCGAGTCACTGTTCTCTGGGAATTTCAACCAGTACTTTCCATGTTACTAAAAGCACTAAAGAACCCGAGCCATTCGGTCTCTATCAGAACGCTGGATCCCTGTATAGCTTCTGTGATCTTTTCCATAAGATAAATATCCCTGGCCACTGCCACCCATTCTTTCTTCATGGGGAGGCAGGTCCTTTTCCAAGTTCTAGCTCGACAGGCTCTGGCCGCTAAAAGTAAACAATGTGACAGGTGTGGAAGATTGTCCAACCGCTCATCCCTTCTTTCAAGTCCAAATAATACTAAGATTGGGTCTAGTGGGTGGGATCCTCCGTCCGCCTCTTTGATCCAGCTCAACACTTCTGTCCAATATGTGCGCACTTTGTGACATGTCCACCACATATGCCAATAATTGGCTTTTTCCCTGCATCCATGCCAGCAACGGGGAATCACCGCTGGAAACATCTTGGAGAGTACTACCCGGTCATATTTCCACCTGTGAAGCAGTTTTATGGTGTGAATCTTATATTGACACGAAATTGAGGTCTTAAATGACCTACTACAGAGTCGCACCCATAAACCGTCCCCAATTTCACAGCCCAAGTCCCTCTCCCATCTCGTTCTTAGACCCCTGATTGCTCCTTCACGGCGGGACAAAAGCGCTGTATACAGGAGGGAGATGAGACCTTTCATATCTACATGCGTGTGCAAGACCTTCTCTACTGGGGTGAGTGGCCTCTGTAAATGCTGCTTCCATTTCCCTGCCATGAATACCCCCTTCAATCTTAGATAGAGGAGTGGGGACAGCCTGACAATGCCCAATGCTTCCTCCAGTTCCTGGATGCTTATGAATGTATTTTCTTTCACCAACTGACCCACCCTGCAAAGCCCCGCTTCAAACCAGGACTGATAATGTTTGTGGCCAGGGATCGCGTCCCTCACTGGTGGGGACCAAATGTGCCCACATTCACCTTCAATCCTGAAAAATGTCCAAACTCCTCTATCACCCGCAAGGCGGCTGGGACAGATTGGGCTGGCTGCCTCATGTGGAGCATTATATCATCTGCATAGAAACCGAGTTTAAAGGTTCTGTCTCCCACATCTATACCCATCTCATCAGGGGACCCCCTCAGATATTCCACCAAAATCTCCATGGTCATTGCAAAAAATAGGGGCGAGAGGGGGCAGCCCTGTCGGGTCCCTCACTGAAGATTAAATCTACATGATAGCCACCCATTTACCGTAAGTCTGGCCAACGGTTCTGCGTACAGAGCGTTGATCGCTCGTCGGGCACCTTCACCGAAATCAAATTTCTCTAGTACCCCATGTAGAAACTCCCAGTTGACTCGGTCAAAGGCCTTTTCGGCATCTATGGCCACCAAGACTGGGTTTCCCCCCCTGGGTGCTGCCTCCCTCATAAAATGGAGAGTCTTCTTGAGGGTGTCTGCTCCCTGCCTCGCCTGTATGAAGCCCACCTTATCAGAATGGATGAGCCCCGGAAGGAGGCCCTCTAGTCTTGTTGCAATTATTCTGGTGAACAACTTTGCATCCACATTCAGGAGGGAGATTGGTCTATAAGATTGGCAGTCTGCGGGGTCTTTTCCTTCTTTGGGGATGACCATGATTAATGCTTTCCCAAACGACGGAGGGGCCCTCCCTGTGGACATAATATTCGTGAACAGATCCACCAGGAATCCGCCAGTTGGCCTGCAAATGCCTTTTAGAAGCCTGCCATGAACCCGTCCTCTCCCGGGGCCTTCCCCAGCTTCAAACCTGATATTGCCCAGAGGACTTCCTCATCTTTTATTGGGGCCACTAGGGTGAAGACTTCTCCAGGTCTAAAGGTCGGGAGGGTCACTCCCTGCAAATAGGATTCTAATGTTTCCCCTCCTATAACTCCTTCCTTCTCGTACAATATCTCATAGAAACTGGCAAATTCTCCTGCTATCGCCTCTGGGTCCAATCTTTCCCCCTCTTTCCCATTCTTGATCTTTGCCACCCATCTATCTGGCCGCTGGGCACGGAGCTTCGCCACCAGCCTGGCACCCGCCTTATCCCCTTCTTTGTAATATTTCTGTCTCAGGTGTTGGAGGCCTGCTACAATTCTACCCATCTCCATTTCTCTAAATTCCTGTCTCTTGGTTTTGGTGATCCCCAAGTCTCTCTCCTTCTCTTCCTCTTCCTTCCCCTCGACTCTCTCCAATAGGCGTATCTCAGATCTTAGTTTGTGGGCCAAGAGCGTTCTAGTTCTCTTCTTGGCCACCCCTTCACTAATCAATCTACCCCGCCATGTAGCTTTAGCCACCTCCCATACCGTTTCCAAGTGAACCTCACCAGTGTTGTTTAACTCAAAGTACTCTCTAATGGCTGAAAACATCATCTGCTCTCTAAAAACCGCATCCCTCAATAGGAGGTTGTTGCACCTCCACAATGATTCCCTCGGTTTTAAACCCAATATAATAATGTCTGCCCAAACCAGGTCATGATCTGACCAGCTAACCCGGTGATGGTTACAAGCATCAGTTCTGCTCATATGCTGGTGTTCCAGAAATATATACTCAATCCTGGTTCTGGAGCCATGGACTGCGGAGTAAAATGTATAGCCTTTCATAATTGGGTGAGTCTCCCTCCAAAGATCTACCAACCTGTGGTTCCCCATTAAGTCCAAGAACCCTCTGTATGGCTGCACCCCCCCTACTACCTGTGGGGATCGGCTTCCCACTATGATCCAATCCCCGTTCCACCCACATGTTAAAATTGCCTCCCAAGAGGATGAGCCCCTCAGCCCTATCCAATACCTCCCTCAGTACCTCCTTGATGAATTTCATCTGACCCATATTTGGGCCATAAAAGGCTGCTATGGTAATTCTGGAGTTTTCCAGGTTTCCCGAGACCACCACCGCTCTTCTATCTGTTCTGCCCCAAACTGACGACTCTAGCCTAAGGTTTCTGCAGTGTAGGATCCCAACACCTCCCTTTTTGATGGGGCCTGATGCCCAGAATATCTGGCCCACATGTGAACCTGGAATGCACCTTTCTTCCCCTTTCACTGTTCTAGTTTCTTGTACTAGGAGCACACCCAGACCTGCATTCTTCGTTTCCCTCCCCAGGAGTGAGCGCTTTGTTGGTGAGTTAAGGCCCTTTACATTAAGCGATCCTAGCCTTAAAGTTTCAACCCGGCCCCTTTTCTCATTGTCTGTCATCGAATGACATTTTTGGATTCACACCTCTTCCGGCCATATGGAAGCCGCTCAGCTCACTTCTTGAGTCCGATCTATGTTGTACCTGACCTCATACATTCCCAACCCTTTCCCTCCCCTCGACCCCCCTCCCATCCTTGTCTGCGACGCTTGCCAGTTGGCAAGCCACTCGGGGAAGAGGTCCGTCCGTCCCTCGCTGTCCTTATCTCCTCGCCACCCCCGGCTGGTGTCCTTTAACTTTTCCCGATTCCTGCACCTCTGATGCAGCCCCAATCATTTAATCCTCCTCTAGATCATGCGTCGGGGTGTTGTTTTTTTAACTATTTTCTCTTGCCCTTCATCTTCTTCTTTTTGGCCCAGGGGCCCTGTAGTTCTCGTCTATGCTCCTGGGGCGTCAGGGTCCCTTCATAAAGCCTCCTTCGCCCGTGACTTGATAATCCACTCCATCCCATTCAAATTCGAGGGCAAATGGGTAGGACCATCTATATCGTATATCCTGTTAGTGAGCCATTGTGTGAGGGGACGGCATTCCCTTCTGCAGGTAAGTGTGAGGGCGGAGAGATCTTGATAAATCCTGATTGTGTCCCCCTCAAAGGAGAAGCACCCCAGTCTCTTCGCCTTTTCTAGGACCTCCATCTTTTCTCTGCAGCGGAGGAAACTCACCACGATGGATCTTGGGCCTTTCCCTCTGCCTCCACCACCCCTATGAGCTCTTTCCAGCTGGACTTCCTTGCCCAACTCCAGGGTGCAGAGTTGCTTTATTAAGCCTAGGACTATCCTCCCAACGTCCGCCGCTGTCTTCCCCCTTTTGTTGGGTCACCCCTAGAATACACAGGTTATATCGGAGTTCCCTGTTTTCAAGGTCGTCCATCTTCAAAAGCATGTCCTCTTCTCTCATTTCCAGGTTTGTCAGCCTCGCTTCATATTTCATGTCCAGCAGATCAGTCTGGAGGTGGTTATTCTCCATACCTTCCATTTTCTCTTCAAGAGTGTCAACTCTCCCTTTAAGAGCCACTATCGAGGCCTGTGTATCTGTCCTTATGGCCTTGATTTCCTGCAGAATGTCTTTAAGACCATCCCTGGTAAGTGGTGCAGGGGGGGCACTTCCTGTGGCCATATTGTAGTGCGTGTCGCCAGGCACAGCTCCTAGTGTTGGTTGAGGCCTACAGAAACGCTGGAGGGATAGGATTGCGTGGGTAAGTGCTTATTGCCCAGGGATGCCTATCAATGGTTGCTCCAGGTTTCCGGTCCCCTGGGTTCCAATAGTTTGGTGCAGACTTCCAGGCTTCCCTGTCTGTACCCCTGGGACCTTGTTCTAGACTCCCTTGTTTTGTATATCTTGAGCCAGATATGGTTTTGCCCTGGAGGGGCCACACTGCAAGCCCAGAGTTCTTTAGAGATTCCTCAGATGAGGTCTGGGGCCCAGTTTTCTGGTGGGGCCTCCCGTGTTGAGCCTTCTGCTTCTGGCCTTAGGCTCCCTCCGTGTTCTCTGTCTCTCCCTGGCGTGGGTGGGCTGGATTGCGTGGCTCGGAGCTCCACCGAGGACTGGGATGGTGGGGCACCTGCTGCCTGCTTATTTTCTGCGCCTGCTTCAGTCTCCAGAGGGGTTCCCGGGCTCTGCGATGGAACGGGTCGGGGTCCCGTTTATTGGCACCCCGGGGTTCGATGTGGAAGCCTCAGAGGGCCGCTATTTTATCCCCCTCCATGCCCCCGGAGTCCACGAGCTGCCCTCCCCTCCAACGTTGGGGCCCATGCACACCGAAAAAGAGGGTCTGGGAGAGTTCTCAGGCCCCCGCTCCCTCCAGCGTGTCTCGGAGCGTTTATATATGCCAGGTGTGGGGGGGAGCCTGGCTCGTGATTTGGCTTCCTCTGGGCCTCCTCATTCCCCCGCAACCCCCTCACCTCTTCTTCTGGATCTTTCCGAGGCGAGGTGGCATTGGGCCGTGTGCTGCGAGGCCCCCGTGTGCTTTGAGGCCCCCCAGCCACCGCCCGTTGTCTGCCTCCCCACTCCACAACCAGATGGTTTCAAGCCCTCTCTCTGCCCCACGGCACTGAGGGGTCCCCCTGGAAGGCCTCTCTCACCAACAAAGCATGGGGGGCACCTTTGCCTCTGTTCAGGGGGAACTCTCTTTCTCCTGTAGTCGGGTCTCGCTCTCGTGGTTTACTTCTCCTCCAGGCACCGGGCTACGTGCGCCTCCGAGGGTCAGCGAAAGGCCTCTGGGCCACGATGGAGCCCGCGGGGTACCCTGTTCCACTCTTGGGTCTTCTAGTTGTGGGTTTTTTAAATCTCCACAGTGACTTACCCTTTGAATTTTCCCCTGGCCTGGCTATATTCCAGGATAACAAGCTAGCTACCAAAGGGGCTGCTTTAGATAACATGTGTACCCCCCAATCTCAAGACCCGCACCCCCTCACAAAGCTCCCAGTAGACTGGGCTGGGCCGGTCAGCCGTACGCCAGTCCAGATCTTCACAGGAGGTTAGGGCCTCATACCGATTAGCTAGCTCAACCTCGATAGTATGCGCCTCTCCCTTCTGTGGGGTCAATCTTTCTAAATTAGGGTTGGACCTCCAACCCAAGGGTAATCTGTGGCCAAGAGGTGGATACAAAGGCCCCTGTGCGTGCGGTAACTCTGTGCTTCCCTCCTCCTAACAAATTTGCTCAAGCGGTTCCCTGAATCAGCCACCCTCCCCGTACAACCGTAAAACAAATCCTGAGAGACAGGCCTACTATGGAGACTGTAGCTGTTTGGTTTTAGGCCTCTGAATAAATTAGAGTTGACCAAATAACAAACCATCGTTGCATCCGAGAAGGAATCCACTATGCAGTGCCCCTTCATACATTTGGGTTTTTGGCCTACCCTTCTTGCCATTAATATAAGGCTTGGGTCAATGCTCGGTCCATTCAGGTTGGTGTTGATCCAATAGGTCGTTTTATTCATTAGGGAAATAGTTAATTCAAATCCACACTTAGGGAGCCCCGGTACACCCATGATAATCCCCATAAGAGGGGCTGCTGCAGGCAGTAAATTCAAAATGCTCTTCTACAGCCCTTCTATATGCATGTTAGCCCCAGTGTCCCCTATGAAAGTCCTAAAGCTTAAGTCGGACCTCCCAGTACCTGTAAAATTTGAATTAACAGTTACTGAGCTTAACTGTGTTGTTACTGCCTTATCCTTTGCCGGCATCACCAGCCCGCCAACCTCAGTGACCGGGCCAGGATGGTCACCCCTCAACCCCCCGACACCCGATAGTATCTTACCGGCTTTGCCCCAACCCCAACCGTACTTATTTCTGCCACTCTTTTTGTTACAACTCTGAGTCAACCAGGATAGCCAGTGTGTTCATTACCCCAGACTTAAACATCTGCAATGACTCTAGGATGGTCTAAAGGGGCTTGAGCTTTACATCTAGAAGTGATTCCAGCCAAAGCTTATCCTCCTCCCCCCTGTAGGAGGAATCTAGATCCTGTCTCAGTTCCCTCTCCGGGCTCCCACCCATATGGCTATTCACCAATTGATCCATTACTACACGCCCTCACTGTTAAGACACGTAATGATGGGTCCACACTGTGCAAAAGTTATAATTAACTCTTTATTGAGTTAGTAACAGCAACGACCCCCAGCCAGGGGAAATCTTCGCAAATGACCTAGTGGAATGTGGAGTCCCCCAGATACTGAGACTCCACATTCCAGGAGGTGATGTCAGTGAACATATTATGACAACAGTAACCAAGTTATGGATGAGATGTGTTGCACACACAAGCCCATCAATACATAGACATTTAAATATAATAACTTCTAATATGACAAACTGTAACCTCTAACACTCACCATCCGGTGCCCCATCCCTAGTCTCGCCCCCTCCCCTTCCACTTCTACTTTCTTATCTGCCTCCATACCAGGGTGCAGAGGATCCTGAGGCATACACACCCCAAGCAACTGCTCCTGTAGAGCCATTGCCTGAACCACTGTGCCCCCAAAGGCCCCCATCCCCTCAATACAACTATTTTTTTCAGTGGTGCAACCTTTGGGATTCCCTCCTGAACCTGAAATGGCATCCCATGTTGCTTTTCCAGTAACAGTAACGCGATTCACTATTTTGCTGGCCATGTCTTCCAAATACGAATCAAGGGAGTGTTGCAAAAGATGGGGCTTAACCTTGGCAAGCTCCTGGGCCGTTTTAATTTGTTTCGTTTTTTTGTCCTTTCTGTCAGCGCCCCCGGTCTCTGATCATCCCTTGCTTATGTTGGAAATGCACCTAAGAACAGTAAAATTGAGCCATTATAAAATTGGTTAAAAAGAGTAAACAGACCGGTAAAACGTCAATGTCTAAATGGTGACTGTGCAGTGGGACCTTCTGGCATGCGCCAGAGCATAAGAAACAAATGGTAATGCGTTGTTGGCCACAGAGGACCACAACCATCTGCGGGACAAATACAGCCACCCGCCACCCTGGTTTGATAGCTCAGTAAGGACTGTTCGGCTCCAAAGGCAGCCACAACACCCACGGTCACAGATGGCCACCGGCATCCAGTCCTCAGGAAAAACCTCCAGAGACCCAGAGAGGGGGGACAGGGAATGCCCGATGGCTCAAGGAGCAGCCTTAGTCTGTCTGTCTCCCCCTAACCCCACTCTCATAAACACAAAACTTGAAACAGTCAGAGGCATTGGAGAGCGATAGATTTCAGCGGCAAATCAATAGTCAACCAGTAGCACGGGAGGGATTCTAGCTTGGCACACTCCTCCTTATCCAATTGCCGGAATAAGTAAATAGCCACTCAGTTGTCTGGACGTAGAGTAGCAGGCAAAAGTGGAGGGCAGTACAAATATATTCACGTACAGTTTTTCAACAGTCTAGCTTTCACTTTCCCACTTTCGGGTTACAGGTTTTCCGCACTCCACTATCATGCGGAAGTACCAAAGTGCAGAGGGGTGAGGAAACCTGGGTTACCAACGGAGGTCGGCCAATGACTTACTTGCAGACCTTAGTGACTGGAGTAACCCCCTCCATGCCGCTCCACCACGAACCACCAATAACCACTTGTGCCTCCACTTCACCTCTGTGCAGCACTCCGCACTCGTGTTAGGGTTAAATGCTCCTCCTCCTCCACCTCACATGAGCATAGGCAGCAAAAACAGACTGGAAAGGCTGGCAGTCCCCCACCAATAATCACTTGTGCCTTGACTTGACTTCACCTCCGCGCCACGCTCCGCACTTGTGTTAGGGTTAAATGCTCCTCCTCCTCCACCTCACGTGAGCATAGGCAGCAAAAACAGCAGTAAATGTGCTAATCATCTTCATACCCAGTTTATAAAGGCTGGAGATTTCAACACTATTTTAAGCACCTCCCTAGGTAGATCCAGCAGAGTTGCTAGAGCTCTTTCATTCTCTGCACAGGAAATTCACAAGGGCATGTATGATTTTGAGCTTTTAGACCTGTGGAGGACACTCCATCCAAGTGATAGGGAATATTCATATTACTCTTCAGTCCATGAAATGCAGTCACAGATTGAATGTATCTTAATCGGGACGGGACTGTTACATAGGTCTTGAGAGTGCATTCTGCTACTCAGGACTCTATCAGAACACCCCCGCTTATTATGGGCATTTCTTCTTGAGGAGAATGCGATTGAGTAACATCTCTGGCATTTTAAATTGCATGCACTGTCGGATGTAGCATTTAAAAGTGACATCAACGTGGTCATTAACACCTTTTTTTAAACTAATATCAGCTTGGTCCCCCTGAATATTTACTATCTGGGACACAGTCAAGGTTTATCTTCATGCTGCATAGGCATAGAGAATGGAGTCCATAAGGCCACAAGGAGGAGTTTGACGGAACTCGAGGTAGAGATCAGACAACTTGAGATTGAAATGGATCAGTCCAGCAATAATATCCTGCTTTCATCCATAAAAGTTCAACTGGACCAATTCCGCTCACTGGCAGATCAGGAGGTGAAATTAGTTTCTGCCCAGACACAGACCCGAAATATGGAGAGGACGGAAGACCTGCCGCTTAATAGCCTTACTGTTGTGTTCTGAAAGAGCCATCACCTCTTTTGTTTTGCTGTAGTCGCCCCGAGTGGGATGGGTATGCCGAGACATGGGTCCCGTGACTGCTGGGCCGAGAGACCCAAGCTACTCCTCACTGATGAGGCCTAACAAGACCAAAACATGTTTGTGGATGCTTGTGGTCTCGTGCAGAAGGGATGTGACCTAGTAGTTCAGGCTAGACTGCCCCTTTTGGGGTAGGACCAAGCCTGATTTGCATATGGTCTTTCCCCTTTTGTAATGGCTTGGCAGGCAAAGAACAATGGCCTGGAGGGTTGCCTAGAGCAATACCAGTAGTTAAGATTAATTCTAAACCTTCCAGCCATCACCCCTTTTGTTTTGCATTCTGAATGGGGGCCTACCAACATAGCGACCATATTGAACGATGAAGGGACACTTATGTCAGAACTGAGTGATAGTGTATATGTTTCATACTTCTAGCAAGACACTGTATGCTAAGAAGCATACACAATTCCCTATGGAACTCAAAGCAAACCTATGCGATATGCCAATGCGTAAGTTAAATCAGAGTACCCTATACTCTTAAATGCCCCAATCACGGAAAAGGATATAATGAATGCCGTTGCAGCGCTACCCACCTCAAAAGTCCTGGTGTCGGATGGTTTAACGGCTGTATTATTTTAACGAATTTAGTCCTAACGTGTCCATGCACTTGTTGAAAGTCTGGCAAGAAGCTTTCCAGCAAGGCTCCCTCCCTCCTTCTATGGTGAAGCCATGATTAGGCTAATCCTGAAGCCCAGGAAAGACCCCACTAATTGTACCTCCTATAGACCCATAGCACTACGTGTGGTGGCATATATCTAGTTGGCAGATATGAACTCTTGTCAGGAAGTTCTGTGGATGAGGGGGCAGATAGAAAAAGGGGGAGGGCGGTGTAAGGAACTCCTGGTGGCAACAGTAAAGACAGACACAAGTGATCACAGTTCAAGGGTGTTTATTAAACTGTATGTAGGTTGGAAAAACGCCTAATCTAAACCTAAATCTAAGATAGGAGCAAGCGTCGACCATCAAACGAAAATAAGGCAGTCCTAGTGGCATTGTGTCAAATGAAAAAGGGTCTATACTAAGAAACCTATTGCCAATCCTTCCAACTAATCGAAAAAGGGTGTGGGATAGTTTTCAAAAAAAGAAAGAAGTGTTCACAAATAATATGTCAGGATATGGTAGCCTGGGTCTTCCTTGCCCACGTTTTGAGCACGGGTTAAGGTGGGGTCTTGGAGCACAGCACAGTCTCGATCTCTCCCAGCATGAGACGACAGTTCTGTTTTAGCTTATCAGGAGCCTCGATGGCCAAGTCTCTTTTATCTTCAAAAAGTCTCTTGCCTTCTAGGGTGAGTAAAATAACAAACACAAAGTTCCTTTTCAGGTACCAATCGCTTTCCACAAATCATATATACAGTTCCCTTTCAGTGGGTCTTGGGTGATGACTTCCACCCCGGGAACCCCCTCTTCTGGGCTTGGATCCTAAAACAGTTCCTATCGATATCAAGGCCTTCAGTGGTTGAGTCTCCTGTTTCCAAGGGCCTGATAGGTTTACAAAAATGACCAACAAACGCAAAGTTCTGTTCTACGTATTCCTCAGGGGATGGCTTCACCCCTGGGTCCCCCTCTTCCGGGCGCAGACCCATCGTTGCTTTCCGTCTCCCTCCACTGGGTTCACTATGGCTTATTTTTCGGGTGATGGCTTCACCCCTGGGTCCCGCTCTTCCGGGCGCAGACCCCTCTTTGCTTTCAGCCTCCCTCCACCGGGTTCACTATGGCTTTCTCTTGGTTCCCAAATCTTAATGTCTTTTCTAACAGTTCATAGTGGACATCTCTCTACCAGGTTCACGTTTGTCAAGCACTGTTTTTTGGGACTTTAGACTTTTTCGCCTCTTAGTCAGCATCACTCTTCCGGGTTCACTCTGTCCAACTTCACATTCACATTTACTTTCAATGTTTGCAGGATTTCCCCAGCATGGGGTCTGGCATGGATTCACATGCTCATGAATATTCCCCGTCTTCAGGCTGGGAATCCTCGGTAAAGAAAAAATCAGTTTCAGTTTTGTTTCTGAACTGTCTTTCTACTAGTAACCAATTACTGCTCTCTGGGTCATACTGCCCCCAACCAATGACTGCCCTCTACCTGAGCCCCTCCTCTGGCAGCCATCTTCAGATTTTTACTGCACGTTCAAGAGTCCTCGTGCTATAGCTCTCGAGCTTTTACTGCATTTTGCGATTTTCCAAAGAGTTTACTTCCGAGCAACGGGGACCCGTTTCGGAATTTTCTACGCTCCTCAAGGGCGAATTTTCGTCGAGTTTTCACTTCTCGGAGGATTCCGGAAGACCTTTGAGGCCTACGCCTCGTGGTCATGGCCCAGGACAAGGGAAACACGACTCCAGGACCCAAGCTGTTCAGAAGATGCCCTGGATGCGGACTAGAGAATGTCTTTAAGGAAGCTGAGCACTCCCGGTGCGTCTACTGCCTTCACAACCACAAATCGCACGTGGAGAAGGACTGTGCGTTTTGTACGAACATATCGGGAACGGACAATGAGGGATCGTCGTACCCGACTTGCCAACTGGCTGGAGGGGAAAGCCCCGGTCGAACCAGACGGCGACAGCCAAGGGGGAGCGAGGCAGCGATCCTCCCCACAAGGTGAAGGCCTCAGGTGTGCCCAAAGTCACGAAGGCCCTGATTCACCCGGCTAAGGCCTCGATCGAAGGAGTCGTGGCGACCCTGGCGAAGCCTGTGGAGGCTAACCCAGTTGAGACGACATCAAGGCCTAGAGATTCCCTGCCACCCCGGAGGGAATCCTCTTTTCAGCCTATCAATAAGACCCCCGTGAAACCCCGGTTGGAGAAAGAGGGGGGGGCACGGTAGCCATAACGGACACAGATACCACCTCTGAAGATGAGCTGGCTGGCATCGCAAAGATCCTGGACAAGAGGTTCGAGGAAGTCCAGTCCTACTGGAGGGATCCCGACGAGGCAGACGTAGAAACCGACGTGGAGCCGACGAGGAGCCGCGGACTGTGGAGGAGACGGAGGACCCTACTCCCCAGCCGTCGCTCCCGTCGCAACTGGTGCCTATGCCACAGGACAACTCAGGAGCAATCTTGATGGCTATCCAGGCCCTGTTTACGGAGATAAGGACAAGATTGCCCTTAACCCCAGCGGATGATCCAGCAGCACCTGGACCGTCGGGAAGCCCACTGAACAAGCAGAGGTGAATCCATCCTCCCCCTCCTTTCCAGCCTTCACCTCCTTCCCCTCCACCGAGGGATGAGACTGGAATGGAGACAGTGACGACGGGGACGGACGACGACGGTGGTGACGACGGGACGGATCTCCCATCACCTCCTGCCCCGGCCTCCCCTCCAGACAAAATTGGCTCTTTCCACGCCATGATCGCCAGGCCTTCGGAGCTCTTCCAACTTTGTACCGAAGAACAGAAGAAGGAGGGCTTCCTCTTCCAGCGACGGGAGGCCAAGAGGAAGATCGTCCTCTGAGTACCGTTACTAGACGACATCTGGGACGAAGGACTGTCGCTACTCAAGAACCCGTCCACGGCTCCTGCGAAGAGGTACCGTTATGAGAAGAAGTACCGGGTCCCAGATTCCGCCCGATGTGCCTCAGAGCTCAGCCGTCCCCGTATTCGTAGCGGCCAAGAAGAAATCGGCAGGGGCGACGGGATCAGCTTCCACTTCCCCACCGGACGGCGAGGGGAAGAAGCTGTACGCCATGGGGCGACGAGTCATCTCGTCAGCGGCGATGACCATCAAAGCGGCCAACGCCCTCACGATCGCGGTGCGCTACAACAGGGAGCTGTGCTTCAAGATCGCTTCCCTCCTGGACTTCCTCCCAGACGACAAGAGGGCAGAAGCCCTTGAAATCCTGCAGAAAGGTGAGGTGGCTTCGGACAATGGCATCCCGGTGGCCACGGACATCACCGACACCGGCTTTTGCCAGATGGGCAACAGCGTTTGCCTTCGTCTGCGTGGTTGGCTTAAGGCCACCGATTTCCGTCAGAACATGCAGACCAGGGTACTGGACATGGCCTTCGACGGGAACAACCTGTTCGGTAAGGCAGTGGACGAGCCACTGCAGGCCATCAAGGCGGACACCGAGACGGCCCGGGCCTTGGGTTCTCTCCAACAACGACGGCCACCCTTTCGGACCTCCAGAGGCAAGTCTCAAGGTGCCTCCAAAGGATTTGGTGGCGGTTCCTCATCGTACCGCCAAGCGGCCCATTCATCGTCACAGGAGGCCTACAGAGGCCATGGCAAGGCCGGAGGACGTTGTCGTCGCCAGGGAGGCCAAGACGCCAAGGCCTTGGCGAAGCAGGATTGAACCGGCCACGGCATCGGGCCCCCACCGAAGCACCCCGGTGGGAGGCCGGCTGGTGAAATTCGTCAGCGTGTGGGAGTCCATCTCCACCGACCGTTGGGTGCTGGACGCGCTGGGCCGCGGGCACACTCTGGAATTCCAAAGAAAGTGTCCCCGTCTACCACCTTTGGCCAGGAAGGAAAACCACGTCCCACAGCTACTTCGGAGGTACAAGCAATGCTGAAAAAGGGCGCGATAGAACTTGTCCCGAAGAGGCTCCAGGGGCTCCGGAGTGTACTCACGGTACTTCCTCGTCCGAAAGAAGACCAGCGGTTGGCGACCCCTCCTGGTCCTTCGTTGTCTAAACAAATGCATCAAGTCCCAGAAATTCAGGATGGTCACCCTCCAGCACTTGTTGGGACAGCTGGAGGAAGGCGACTTCCTATCGTCGCTGGACTTGGAGGATGCCTACTTCCACATCCCCATTCTCAAAGAACATTGAAAGTTCCTACGATTCGTGGTCTAAGGACGACACTATCAGTGCAAGGCCCTTCCCTTCGGATTGAAGTCAGCACCCAGGGTCTTCACCAAGTGCCAGGCACCGGTGGTGGTGGCGCGGCTGCGCCTGCAGGGGATCCACATTTACCCCTACCTAGACGATTGGCTCATCTGAAGCAAAGTCAAGGAAACTCACCGTCGATCACACAGCGAAGACCGTCCAACTGCTCAAGGATCTGGAATTCTCGATCAACTTCGCAAAACCCCACTTGGTACTGTCGCAAGACGCCCTGTTCCTGGGAGCCAGACTCGACACAGTGGCACGATTGGCTTCGCGGTCGGAGGAAAGGACGAAGGCCATCTTCGGCAAGGTACAAAGGCTGTTGACCATGGACGTGGCTAGGGTGAGGTCCATCAAGTCCCTACTCGGCATGATGTCATCGTGCATTTACTGCATGCGCCTATGCAGGTTGCTGATGCGACCACTGCAGGAGTTCCTCAACGCCTTTTGGGTGCAAGTGGCAGGCAGCTTCAAAGACAGGATCTCACTCAGCGAGACTTTCTGCCAAGCGATCCGGTGGTGGGGCACCTGCGCACATCTAGCGGCGGGCATGGACTTCCAGACCCAGCACATCAGGAAATGGTGACGACGGACGCCTCCCTGGAAGGATGGGGAGCGCACACCGGAGATCTCCACGCAAGAGGCCTTTGGCTCCCGGAGGAGAGGTCCCTACAAATCAACGTCCTGGAGCTCCGAGCCATGTTCTGGGCCCTCAGGTCGTTCCTTCCGTCCCTCAAGGGCAAGGTGGTAAGGGTCTTCACCGACAACACCGCCACACTGTTCTACATCAGGAAGCAGGATCTGTAGCACTGGTCCATTGCCCAAGGGGTGTTCCTGGTACCTTTCCATCTGGCAGGAATAAAGAAAACCATTGCCGACTCACTCAGCAGGGTGCTGCGCTCGTGCCACGAGTGGGAGCTTCGGCAGGATTAAGTGGATCTCCAATTCCGACGATGGGGCAATCCCCAGATCGACCTATTCGCGACGGTGACGAATGCCAAGTGCCAGAGGTTCGCCAGCAGGTTTCCCCAGCCGGGGAGCATGGGCGATGCCTTCTCATTCACCTGGGACGGCCTGTTCCTGTATGCGTTCCCTCCGTTGCCGTTGCTGCTGCGACTCAGTCAACTCAGACGGTCCCGGTGCAGGATGATCCTCGTCGCACCGGCGTGGCCGAGGCAGATCTGGTTCCCGGATTTTCTGGACATGTCAGCATCCCCCTGGTCAAACTTCCGGCGGACGCGGATCTTCTCGCCAGGGAAGGAGGCGCCATCCTCCATCACGACCCAGGATCGCTGAACCTGCAGGCCTGGCTCCTGCAGCACTAGAGTTCGGAGGGTACAATAACCCGGCGGACTGCAAGGAGGTGCTTGCTTGCAAAGGCCAGGGTGTCCTCGACTCTCAAGTGCTATGGACACAAATGGAAGAGGTTCTCTGTCTGGTGCCGTGCACAGAAGATTAACCCTCTGCGGATTACGGCCCCTCAAGTGCTGCCGTACTTACTATCGCTGGCCAAGGCGGGGCTGGCACATGCCTCCATCAAGATCCATCTGGCGTCTATCTCCCGCTACACCAGAACTTCGGGCGGTCATCTCTGTGGTCTTATCGCCTGGTGAAGGAGTTCATGAAAAGACTGTTCTGGTCGTTCCTGCCGGTGAAGGCCCCGGCCCCGGCGTGGGAGCTCAACGTGGTGCTGACCAGGCTCATGGGGCCGCCATTCGAGCCTCTGCATTTGGCACCGTTGAAGTTCCTGTCATGGAAGACAGTGTTTCTTGTGAACATCACCTCTGCACGACGAGTGGGAGAGATCCAGGCCCTCTCCTGTAAACCTCCATACCTGACATTCCACGAGATGAGGTTAGTGCTGAGGATGCACCCCTCCTTCATGCCCAAGGTGCCGTCGGACTTCCATCTCAATGAGCCTTTGGTGTTACCTGTTTTCTTCCCGTTGCCTTCGTCGCCGGCTGAGAGGACTTTGCACTCGCTGGATGTGGCTAGAGCGCTGAAGTTCTACGTGGACCGCACGAAGAGTCTTTGGAAGACATCACAGCTGTTTGTGAACTTTGGACCTGTGAACCAAGGGAAGGCTCTCTCGAAGGCTTCCATTTCCAGATGGCTCTCCGGCTGCATCATGCACTGCATCATGCTCTGTCACCTGTTGGCAAACCAACCGTTACCCGGCTGTCCGAGAGCCCATTCAACCAGAGCGATTGTTGCTACCATGGCGTTCCTGTCTGGTGTGCCCCTGCTGGACATCTGCAGGGCTGCTACTTGGAGGTTGATGCACACCTTCACAAGATTCTACTGCGTCGACCTGGATTCCAGGGAGGAGTCCAGAGTCGGCCAGGCAGTGCTGTGCAACCTGTTCGCCTGAAGGTGAGCCTGGTGAGGAGGTAAGAGATGCTTAATGTTGAGTTGTTGAAATGCTTAATGTTGAGCCTTGCCACCTCGCGTGGTTCTGCATGTGTGTACTGCTATGTATTCTTGTATTCATGAGCATGTGAATCCATGCAAGACCACATGCTGGAGAAGGAACAAGTTACTTACCTGTAACTGGTGTTCTCCAGCATGGTTCTGGCATGGATTCACATGTGAACCCTCCCTCCAACCCCTCTGCGAATCTTCTCTTGGTCATACTGCCACTTTACGTGCTACCAAATCTGAAGATGGCTGCCAGAGGAGGGGCTTAGGTAGAGGGCAGTCATTGGTTGGGGGCAGTATGACCCAGAGACCAGTCATTGGTTAGTAGTAGAAAGACAGCTCAGAAACAAAACTGAAACTGATTTTTTCTTTACCGAGGATTCCCAGCGAATCCATCCCAGACCCATGCTGGAGAACAACAGTTACAGGTAAGTAACTTGTTCCTTACTTCCCTTGCTTTCTTATAGTTCTTAGGTGAAAGGCTTTCGACTGTACATGGATTTTGCTTGACCTCCTGTATGACCACTTTGAGCTATCTCGACAGCTCTCCTACGGCCTTCTGGTATCTGTAGTTTCATTCAGGGATCAATCAGAGTCAACCAGAGTTTCTCGAAGCAGCACCCACGTGGTGCTGGTCCCCTTCTCCAGCTGGTCTCCCCTTTACAATTTTTCTTTGAACTTCTTTTACTTTCATTCCTCACAGCCCGGTTCTTATCAGTTTTTCCTTCGACTCACTGGCTGTGATGAACCGCTTGGTTTTCTTCACAACTGGAGTCAAGGCCGGTACCATGGTAGCAGGAGTCTCCCTCGATCCAGTTTATCAGCGTCAATACGCTCGGTGTACCTTTGACATCTGCTGCAGGACACTTGGTCTATTGTCCTCGGTCTTACAATTCCTTTTGCAGAGGTTTCGCTGGGTTTTGTCAAGAAGGGCAGGGTTGTGTCGCTCCATGTCTGCCTCTCGATGTTTGTCGCCTTTCTCTTCCTCTTGAACTGCCTGGTCTTGATAGCTGTCTCATTGTGCGGTCTGCCTCGCTCGTACTGTGCTCTCTATGCTCTCTTGCTCCCCTTTTTATCCCTCTGGGGAAGGGAAAGGGCCATCAGGTGTGTGTGATTCTGATAAATTGCCTGACTTTTGCCTGACCCTGGTATTGGGACAAGTCAGGTAAACGGCTCTGGTGTTAGTCCATTGTCTTTCATGTTGTGCGAAAGTGTTCGTGTCTGAAAAGGGGGGGCAGTGTTTTTGAATGTCCTACGGAAGAGGATGGGGAAAAGGTTTTGAAGGAAGGGGGACACCACGTCTCACCCGTCAGTGTCCCACTCCCACTCCCCGAGGACACCCCATCCAGGTGATCCTCCCTCACTAGTCCACCCACAGGATCCAATAGCGATGGCCATGTCCTGGCCACCTGGACGACAGATCTCTGGGATTTAGCCAGGGTGACACCTTCAGGTTTCTCACAGCGGTTAAACAGGCATAGGGTGCAAGCTTTAATCGGCCACTGAGTGACTACTGTATGTTTTTTATGTTGAAGGGAAAGTGTGAAAGGGAATTGTATCTGGGTAATCACAAACAATGGGGGCTCTGCCAAAACTAGGGTGAGTTGGCAGTTAGTTGACAAGTTGTCCCACTGAGCTTGATCATAACCCTGGGGAGTGGCTTCCTCTGAGGGTTTGACAACTGAGAACTAGGCCTGCCTCTCATCACAGTCTTCAGCTACAACCCAAACAGACTCGTTTTTGGGACACTGAGAATGCTAGGATCCCTCACTGATTGTTTCAATGGGTCCCTCCTCAGCACACGAGGGAAGCATGCACAGCCCCCACCCACTCACATAAAAACTAGAGCAGCATCTTCTGATTCTAGAATAGGAATCTGAAGTACAGGCAAGTCCCAGTTCGGTCCAGAACCTTTCTACGACCCACCTCAGCAAGCTCTCTCCCATGAGGCAGACGGGCGGCTGTAAGCCCGGTCTGCCGCAGGGTGTCCCTCTGTATCTGGTGGGTGATAGGGCACCGCTGCCACACTAGCTCAGGGAAGCCTTTCAGAAGCTACCCTGTACCGGTGTAGCAGCAACGTCCTATTTAAATGAAAAGCTCCAAGCTGATGTGTACGAGCGGAGAGCTTATCACTTAAATAGTGCGCCGCTGCCACACCAGCATGGGCAGTTTTTCAAAGGCTGTCCCATTCTGGTGTAGCAGCAGTGCCCTATTGAAATGAAAAAAGTCCTGCTCCCGTGCTGGAGCACCCAGAAGAAGGGACATTTGTTTTTATGAGGAGCAAATGTAATATATTTTTCTGTTTTTCAGGGGTGGGCTGCAGGGGCTATAGCTCTTCCATTGTTTGGAATGGTGGGTATGTGCAGTGCATGTAACAGACAAATAAGAGCAGGCATATTAACCCTTTGTGCAATCTAACTGGGAATGGGAAATTCGGACCCGTAGGATACACGTATATCTCTGTAACAGAGACATTAACACCCCTGGCTATATTACAGAGACTCAAACTTACTTTTATCTCTTATTTGATTCATTTTTTATTTGACTTTTTATTTTAATAGAATTATTTTAGTACTGATTACATTTGAATTTATAGGTTTTGGCTCCATGAGGTGGTGGTTTAGTTCCCCTCTACATGTGAGCCAAAATGAATGCCCTAAATGATGACTAGGAGATAAGGCGTCAGGTTCAGTCCTTACCTCTTTGCTTCTGGACTCCTTTGCTGGGAAGAGGTAAGGCCTGTCCTTTCAGGTAGCCACCATGCAACCCGATTACAGGATAACAGGTAAGCACTACGGCTACCCCGGGAGCCAGGTCCCAGGGGGGAAAGAACCTTGAGGGGGAAAAAAACAAGGTGCTGAGAAGACGTTCCAGGTACAATTGTTATTCTGGGAATGTGTCTTTACAGGAACCAGGAACAAGTAGAAAACACGAGGTTGCAAGGCAAACTAGCGTTCCGCAATACAAAACAATTGCAATGCGAGAAGCCTTCTGAAAACCTCTATTTATTTCTGGGTATCAGATGTTGCTGAGCACGTGAACGCGATGATGTCACCGCGTGGCAAGAGCGTCTGGGAGCCATCTTGGATCGGGACGCAATTTGAAAGCGTTTCCAAAATGAAACCTGATCAGATAAGCACCAAGTAGGCGAAAGCATGACATAAGGGTTGGCAGAGACAGATATAAAGTCTGGCTTTTGTTTGGCTGAACTGTCTTTAGTCTTGGTTATCTGCAGTTAAAAGGTTTTGCATTTTGCATTATTCATATTACCAAACGTTTTTTAGGATCAGACAGCAGGCGACCATTGCCAAACACAGTTGGCCATTGCTGACATTCGCCAGCGTCCAAACCAACCACAGTTGCCTATCCCCAAGTCAATCATTGCCAACCATGGCCCACCATCCCCAATCATAGCTAACCATTGCCAAGCATCGCCAATCATGGTCAAGTCTTGCCGATCATGGACAGCGATTATGGACCATGGCCGACTATAGCCATCTGTTGAGCCAGTAAGGTTGTTCTGTGGGTTGAGTCCCCACCACAGAGATCTGAGGAACACCTCTAGACTGCACCTTTTATACTTTCAGAGTCTATCAAAGACCTTGAAATTATATAAGGTTAATGGACAAGGTGTATTATTGCAGTGGCAAGAGTGCATTTAGTTTTTGGAGGGTGTATTGTCAAAGATTGTGTGAGAAAGACAGGTAGAGAGAGATAAAGACAAACACTTATGATGATGATGATGATAGTTTATTTATATAGCGCCTATACACAATGTGTTTCAAAGCGCTTCAAGGCAAGAGAGGGAACAAGGGAAAATACAATGACATTCTTACAGGCCATGAACAGCAAGGATGTGAAATTAACTATCGTACTCGGCCTGATGACATTTCAGATAGTGCAAGAGCTAAGACATAGATAAGGAAGGGAGGGGGAGAATGGGAAGGAAATGGAAACAGACAGGCGACTACCGTACTAGGCCTGACGACATTTCTGGTAGAGCCGGAGAAAAACAAAAGGTGAGGGAGAGGGGTGCAGAAAGGGAGGGGAGGAACAAAACAAGCGACTATCATACTAGGCCTGACAACATTTCAGATAGTGCTGGAGGTGGAGTGGGGAGGAAAAAACAGTAATGGAAGTGTGGAGGAAACAGACGAGGTTGCTATCATATTAGGTCCAGGGACAATTCTGATAGAGTAAGTGCATAGAAGAAAGTAAGGGGAGGAGATAGGAAAAGGGAGAAGGGAAAAGAGGAGAGAACAGAGAGTAAGCAGCCAAAAGGAGTGGAGAAGCAAGAGTGGAGAGCGAATAGAATTGCAGAAGTCAGTAGTAACGCATAATGTTGCAAGCCAGAATACAAGATGAAGATGGGAACAGCATGATTCCGGGCCACCATGAGTACAAGATGCAAAGGAAATCCAGCATGAGAGTTGAGAAAGAGTGACGCACCGTGAATGAATGAAGTCCATAAAAGTCAAATCCAGCATTGGCCACAAGACGGTGATGGTGAAACCAGAATTTATCAGGACAGACTCCTGTAGAAGTAGCCTGGAAGGGGGTAGGGGAGCAGGGTAGAAGAATCAAGCAAACCAGGCAACAACTGTGTGCGAGAAGGGTTGGGGCACAAGGGAACATCACAGGGGGACCAGAGAGGGTGGGGATGGCCTGTGGGGAGAGAGGGGGTAACACATGTTGGTGCATGCGTACCTGCTGTCTGAGCAGGGGGTCCGGCCCTGGGTCCTCCTGGTCTGAGCAGGCCCAAACAGGAATTGCCCTTTTCTTCATCTGCCCTTCGCTTAGGACGCCCAGGCGAGAGACGCCCTTGATCTAATAGTTAAGAGCAGGAAAGAAGAGGCAGGGCTAAGAAGGTGGGTGGTGCTTAGGCCAGGTGACCGAGATCCACTTGCACCTGCTCCCCACTTACCATTCCAGCACCCAATATGGCATCCAGAAAATCATCATGGAAGGGATAAACACATGTTATAACTATAATCCCCACCTGTGGAACACCACCAATCACTGGGGCACCCTTGAATGGCATTAATAAGCATGCCAACTAATCTGTTTTTACATACTGCCTGCGCCTGCTGTATGCATCTCCTTCTTAACAAATGTATGATATACACAGCCTATAAAATAGCTAGACTGGTAATATTGCTGTGGAGAGGATTAATACACTTGCTACTGTGTTCTCCATGTGAGCAGGAGTAGGTACAATTTGTATTTTATTTATTTAATATATTTTCATGGTGAAACATAGTCTAATGAGGCCTCACAGCGTTGACAACATTGGCAGCTTCCACTGCCGCAAGGTTGATGAAATAGGAACAGTTCCACTTTCTAAGAGTATCATCTGGTATGGAAGACTTTGCTAAACCAGGGGTTTACACCAAGAACTGCACTAGAAGCAGCGAACATGCTTTAACATGCTTGTGGCAGTGGGGTTTGAAAGGGAAGGCTGTATCAATCCTACTCACTGACAAATAATCCGGCAGGGCTTCTGTATTGATCTGCACAAAAGAGGACTTTTACTGTTCACGCTCTTTCTTGAATATAACATTTTGACAAAAAAAGTGTAGAACCTAATGGAGGAAGTCTTATGTGGTGTGTTAAAGCCCTTCAATCCGTAGGATGGGTGAAATGCACAAGGGTGGTTCATAAACTCATAGATGTGGCACAGGGACTGTAAAGCTTTGTATCTTGATCGGCTGGAGAACACCTGGACACAGTGGCGTACCGAGCGGGGGCTGGGGAGGCACACTTTTGAGAGCCTGACCGGGACTTTCGTCAGTGGGCCACCTCTCCTGTTCGGCACCTCAATGAAGGTGCCCAAACGGGAAAGGTGTCCCCCTGGCAGGACAATGTGTGCTGAGTAATTCCTGCTCAGCACAGTAATTGTCCTGGCAGCAGGACACCTTACCCTTTCCGAAGCCTCTGCCAGGACAATGTCCCAAGGAGCTCAGGGCAGCAGCAGAGGGGCTCGCAAGTTGCTCTGTGTCAACAGAGCATTTCAATGTGAACCGTTAGGCACTGATGGGAGGGAGGGTGGACTATTAGCAGGAACATTTGTCCATTTAGAAATGTGCATGGGAGGGAGTGATCAGGTGTGAGACGGTTGCATATTGCTGCAGGCTTTATGAAATAATGAGTATGGCTTTACCCAAGGGGGGTTTGTTAGGCTCACATTAATCTGCATGATGCTCTTGTGACTTTGCATGCAGGATGGGGACAATAAAACTAAATCCATCCTCTTATTCCTCAACATATTTCTATAATGATGTATAGTTAAAGTTAATAATGAAAGGGTAGTTTCTTATGTAATGTGCTTTGCTTCCAAGGCATTGCTATAAAGTATTATGTAATGTGTGCAGGTTAACTAGGAAAACAACATCATTCCAAATTGAAGGAAAGGAATGGAAGATCAAACATTTCTCAAATTGTAAAACTACAAATGTGGTCTACATCATTGAATGTCCTTGCAGACTCAGATATGTTGGCCAGACCCAGAGGCAAGTCAACAAAAGAATTGGCGAACATCGCTCTAGGATTCGATGTCGAGTCCACACAGCACCACTAGTCTCGCACTTCATGGAGTATCAACATAGTGCAGATTATATATACTGGTGGATTGCAGATACAGTAGTCAACGCCACCAATGCATCCAATGCGTTGAACAATAAGGAATCATGGTGGATTTTTAAACTTAAGGCTACTGCTAAGGGTCTCAACGAGGCCATGCCAAATACCTTCAGATGACCGGTTAGTCTCTACCCCTTTCACTAAACTCGTGGGGGGACTCACCACTTCTTTTCCTTCACACAAATAGGACAGTCCACTATGTGGCTGTACTTGAGCAATATGCCAGGTGTGCTATCAACGCCTGACCGCACAAGTACACATCATTGGCCTCATTACGACCCAGGCGTTAAGGGTTAACGCCGTCGTTAACCCTTAACGCCTGATTCTGATTTTAACGGCTGCTTTTAGCAGCCGTTAAAATCCATGCGCTAACCTGCCATGATGCTAATTACGCCACCGTAATTTACGGTGGCGTAATTAGCGCCTTCCCCACTCCCATTATGCCCTATGGGGCAAAAATGGAAATGGGGAAGGGAAAATGGGAAATGGGGATTTACCGCCCCACTCACCTTGGAATGGGGCGGTAAATCCGCCATCCACCATGGTGTAAACGTAGTTTACACCATGGTGGTAAAGTTGGCGCAATTAGCGCCTGGGTCGTAATGACCCCCATGTCCTCGTATTGTTAGGTGCTTTACATTTTCTATAAAGTGGAGCACTAACTAGCAATGTGCTTCCTTATGTACCATTTGTGAAACTGTACACGCAATCATTTCATGCAAAGCAATTAATGTTATGCACAATAAGAGTTTATTTGCTAATGGGTTTCATCCTGTGCCAACCTTGTCTTTCCTGCATATGCCATGGTTCACTCCTATTTGGTATCACTTGTACATATATATATATATATATATATATATATATATATATATATATATATATATATATATATATATATATATATATACTGTATCATCATACGTACACCAATTGATGCTGAGCATATTTACTTTGAGTTTTGAAATGCTTGTGTCACTGTCTATTTTGTAAACAACACGCAGCCTACAGTCATCGCGGCAACAAACTGCCTTACTATTCAATCCATAAGAATCTACCAGTATATGGGGGATGTACATCTGTGCCCTCCGTAATCGCAACCAACATCTTCCCTATTCAATATTCCCATTCACAGCCCACACGATAGAAGCTCTGATTCCACCCCACTTCTTTAACGCCATATTACGGTTCGCATAAACTGTTCGGTTACCATGCCAACCCTTGGACCGTCATGGTTCGCGCATGCGCAGGGGTACAGACACTTCTTACCTGCGCCTGCGCTGAGCATACTTGCGACACAGCTCTGACTGTCTCTGTTCCGACGCCGGCTCTCGCAGCCGACCTCCACAGCCCAAGAAAGCGATCGACTCACTTTTCGGACACATAGGTAAGAGCGCCCTGCAGGGCTTGCCATGAAGGAGCCGGGGGTTTACCGCCCCCGCCACGGAAGCTACCCGTGTCCTAAGATCCTGTCTTCTCACGACGGCACGATCCAACCGAACACAGGCGGGCGCCTTCCACCCCTTGCTTTCAGAATTCTCATAGCATCAGATTTTTCTGAATCTCTTTAGAGAGTCTTCTTGATAAACTGTACCCTGGTTTCTCATTTCCAGGGTCCTGCAGCCACATTAAGGCGCGGCAAAATTCAGACCCCATAATCCTGTGAGCCCCACCAATATGTGGACCACCGCCTGATTGTCTTTTACAAGCATCATTCATAAGGTCCTCGCACAACTGAACACAGCCAAGAATCTCCAAACGGCTGCAAGACTGTGCCAACAGGTACTTGTATGTCAACTGTTTTAGTCAAGCATTCCACTACACATTAGTGACTACCATTTATTTACTCATACATATATGCTTTCTGTGTTTTTTAAATATTTTTCCCAATACCCAAGTGCATCCAGCACACCAGTTACCTAACGGCAGAAATCCCCTCCTACTGCTTGAAGAGGTCCGCCACTCATTTTTCCCAGTCCCCTGGTACCACCAACTGGAAGAAAAGACCACTTTCTGATTACTGTCCAGGTCAGTAACCAAGTGCCAGCAAGCCAGTGGACAATGACATATTGTTCACTCACATGGTCTCAATTAGATTTTATTGCATGCCAGTATAACTAGCATCAGATTTTAACCTACTAGACGAGCTCTACAATATTTTCTGAGCCCATTCCCCTCCTTTTCTTTTCTTTCCTTTGTTTTCCATATAGGGGAGACCAAGTCAAGGCAAATGAAGAAGGCTTTCTGCCGAAACGTCACAGGACTACATCCTTTTGAGGGCTTTATTCCCCCATTCCCGCTTCACAACTCGATCCGTTTCTAGTCGTTGACCAACGACTAGGTCCCTTTCCTTTAGAAGCCAGTAACAAATCTACCCAGTCTCAGAAAGAAAGAAAGTCTTTTCTCTGACACATGGTCTGGACTCCACACATCCCACATAGGTGTTTGCCTTGTGTTTAAATAATACACCATGCTTCGCTGCATCCATTGCACATCTAGGCAAATCATCAACGATTGTGCATTCATTTGCCTTGTTTGTTAATTTCCCTTAAGCATTTGCTATCTTTTCTTTGTTGCATTTGTTTAATAAGATGACTGTAATTTGCTCCTTATGTACACCAGAAAACGAATTAGTTGCATGTTAGACTTAAATGCGGGAAAATAATTCCCCCTGCATTCACTGACAATGGCTAAATAAAAAGCTACAGTGCACCTTTGAAGGGCTCCAAAGCTCGTCTTTTTTGTATATGTATGACAGTTAGCTTAATGAAATAGCTTTTGCCACACTAAGCATGCTGAATAACTTAGCCTTGACCAAAATGTTTAGGTCAAGAGACTCAGGGGCCAATTCATAGAATTCGGCGCACAAGTGGCGCACGCGGCTGGCGCACAGTGTGCGCGTGCGGTAGTCTGCGCCAGCCGCGTGCGCCGAAACACATTCAGGCGCACAGTATATTCATGGATTCCAACATCCACAACCAGCCGTGGCGCAGAGTGGCGCAGCGACCCTGCAGCAGCGTCAGTTACGCCCCCAAGAATGCCCCTTGCGCAGGGAAAAGCCATCAAAATCCCCAATCCAGCGCAAAGGGCAGCAGCAAACGCAGAGCGGGGAGCGTGTATTTCAGGGGTGTGCGGGTGTCCCCACACGCGATAGGCCTAGGTACGTGTATTACAGGGGTGCGCGAGAAAATCTACACACGATTGGCCTGGGTATGTGGATTTCAGGGGTGCGCGAGAAATTCTACACGCGATTGGCCTGGGTACGTGTATTACAGGGGTGCGCGAGAAATTCTACACGCGATTGGCCTGGGTACGTGGATTTCAGGGGTGCGCGAGAAATTCTACACGCGATTGGGCTGGGTACGTGGATTTCAGGGGTGCGCGAGAAATTCTACACGCGATTGGCCTGGGTACGTGGATTTCAGGGGTGCGCGAGAAATTCTACACGCGATTGGCCTGGGTACGTGGATTTCAGGGGTGCGCGAGAAAATCTACACGCGATTGGGCTGGGTACGTGGATTTCAGGGGTGCGCGAGAAATTCTACACGCGATTGGCCTGGGTACGTGGATTTCAGGGGTGCGCGAGAAAATCTACACGCGATTGGGCTGGGTACGTGGATTTCAGGGGTGCGCGAGAAATTCTACACGCGATTGGCCTGGGTACGTGGATTTCAGGGGTGCGCGAGAAATTCTACACGCGATTGGGCTGGGTACGTGGATTTCAGGGGTGCGCGAGAAATTCTACACGCGATTGGCCTGGGTACGTGGATTTCAGGGGTGCGCGAGACAATTTACACGCGATTGGGCTGGGTACGTGGATTTCAGGGGTGCGCGAGAAATTCTACACGCGATTGGCCTGGGTACGTGGATTTCAGGGGTGCGCGAGAAAATCTACACGCGATTGGGCTGGGTACGTGGATTTCAGGGGTGCGCGAGAAAATCTACACGCGGTTGGGCTGGGTACGTGGATTTCAGGGGTGCGCGAGAAATTCTATACGCGATTGGCCTGGGTACGTGGATTTCAGGGGTGCGCGAGAAAATCTACACGCGATTGGGCTGGGTACGTGGATTTCAGGGGTGCGCGAGAAATTCTACACGCGATTGGCCTGGGTACGTGGATTTCAGGGGTGCGCGAGAAATTCTACACGCGATTGGCCTGGGTACGTGGATTTCAGGGATGCGCGAGAAATTCTACACGCGATTGGGCTGGGTACGTGGATTTCAGGGGTGCGCGAGAAAATCTACACGCGATTGGCCTGGGTACGTGGATTTCAGGGGTGCGCGAGAAAATCTACACGCGATTGGGCTGGGTACGTGGATTTCAGGGGTGCGCGAGAAATCCTACACGCGATTGGGCCTGTGCGAGTGGGGCAGTGTATTACGTAGGTGTGCGGGAAGTTGAAGAGGTGAATTGCCAGTGTGGGTCCTCCCAGGTCTCCCCTCTACCCCCTCCACGACCTCTGCAGGCAGCCCACACCACAGGGGACTACCCTGCACCCCTGGTCATGTCCCGCAGGCAGCCCATCCACCATGGGCATGCCCCCCAGCCAAGCCACATGTCCCCTTGCACCCCCACCCCCCAGCAGGACCCCACTCATGTCCCCCTGCACCCCCACCCCCCAGCAGTGCAGGGGCAGCCTCCACCAGGCCCCCACCCATGTCTCCCACCACCCCCACCCCCCAGTCACCAGGGGCAGCCTCCACCAGGCCCCCACCCATGTCTCCCACCACCCCCACCCCCCAGCAGTGCAGGGGCAGCCTCCACCAGGCCCCCACCCATGTCTCCCACCACCCCCACCCCCCAGCAGTGCAGGGGCAGCCTCCACCAGGCCCCCACCCATGTCTCTCAGCACCCCCACCCCCCCAGTCACCAGGGGCAGCCTCAACCAGGCCCCCACCCATGTCTCCCAGCACCCCCACCTCCCAGCAGTGCAGGGGCAGCCTCCACCAGGCCCCCACCCATGTCTCCCACCACCCCCACCCCCCAGCACTGTGGGGCACCTGCCAGCAGGCCCCCACCCATGTCCAACCCATGTCTCCCAGCACCCCCACCCCCCAGCAGTGCAGGGGCAGCCTCCAACAGGCCCCCACCCATGTCTCCCACCACCCCCACCCCCCAGTCACCAGGGGCAGCCTCCACCAGGCCCCCACCCATGTCTCCCACCACCCCCACCCCCCAGCAGTGCAGGGGCAGCCTCCACCAGGCCCCCACCCATGTCTCCCACCACCCCCACCCCCCAGCAGTGCAGGGGCAGCCTCCACCAGGCCCCCACCCATGTCCAACCCATGTCTCCCAGCACCCCCACCCCCAGCAGTGCAGGGGCAGCCTCCACCAGGCCCCCACCCATGTCTCCCAGCACCCCCACCCACCCAGTCACCAGGGGCAGCCTCCACCAGGCCCCCACCCATGTCTCCCAGCACCCCCACCCCCCAGCAGTGCAGGGGCAGCCTCCACCAGGCCCCCACCCATGTCCAACCCATGTCTCCCAGCACCCCCACCCCCCAGCAGTGCAGGGGCAGCCTCCACCAGGCCCCCACCCATGTCTACCACCACCCCCACCCCCCCAGTCACCAGGGGCAGCCTCCACCAGGCCCCCACCCATGTCTCCCACCACCCCCACCCCCCAGCACTGTGGGGCACCTGCCAGCAGGCCCCCACCCATGTCCAACCCATGTCTCCCAGCACCCCCACCCCCCAGCAGTGCAGGGGCAGCCTCCACCAGGCCCCCACCCATGTCTCCCACCACCCCCACCCCCCAGTCACCAGGGGCAGCCTCCACCAGGCCCCCACCCATGTCTCCCACCACCCCCACCCCCCAGCAGTGCAGGGGCAGCCTCCACCAGGCCCCCACCCATGTCTCCCACCACCCCCACCCCCCAGCAGTGCAGGGGCAGCCTCCACCAGGCCCCCACCCATGTCTCCCACCACCCCCACCCCCCAGCAGTGCAGGGGCAGCCTCCACCAGGCCCCCACCCATGTCTCCCACCACCCCCACCCCCCAGCAGTGCAAGGGCAGCCTCCACCAGGCCCCCACCCATGTCTCCCACCACCCCCACCCCCCAGCAGTGCAGGGGCAGCCTCCACCAGGCCCCCACCCATGTCTCCCACCACCCCCACCCCCAGTCACCAGGGGCAGCCTCCACCAGGCCCCACCCATGTCTCCCACCACCCCCACCCCCCAGCAGTGCAGGGGCAGCCTCCACCAGGCCCCCACCCATGTCTCCCACCACCCCCACCCCCCAGCAGTGCAGGGGCAGCCTCCACCAGGCCCCCACCCATGTCCAACCCATGTCTCCCAGCACCCCCACCCCCCAGCAGTGCAGGGGCAGCCTCCACCAGGCCCCCACCCATGTCTCCCAGCACCCCCACCCCCCCAGTCACCAGGGGCAGCCTCCACCAGGCCCCCACCCATGTCTCCCAACACCCCCACCCCCCAGCAGTGCAGGGGCAGCCTCCACCAGGCCCCCACCCATGTCTCCCACCACCCCCACCCCCCAGCAGTGCAGGGGCAGCCTCCACCAGGCCCCCGCCCATGTCTCCCACCACCCCCACCCCCCAGCAGTGCAGGGGCAGCCTCCACCAGGCCCCCACCCATGTCTCCCACCACCCCCACCCCCCAGTCACCAGGGGCAGCCTCCACCAGGCCCCCACCCATGTCTCCCACCACCCCCACCCCCCAGCAGTGCAGGGGCAGCCTCCACCAGGCCCCCACCCATGTCTCCCACCACCCCCACCCCCCAGCAGTGCAGGGGCAGCCTCCACCAGGCCCCCACCCATGTCCAACCCATGTCTCCCAGCACCCCCACCCCCCTGCAGTGCAGGGGCAGCCTCCACCAGGCCCCCACCCATGTCTCCCAGCACCCCCACCCCCCCCAGTCACCAGGGGCAGCCTCCACCAGGCCCCCACCCATGTCTCCCAGCACCCCCACCCCCCAGCAGTGCAGGGGCAGCCTCCACCAGGCCCCCACCCATGTCCAACCCATGTCTCCCAGCACCCCCACCCCCCAGCAGTGCAGGGGCAGCCTCCACCAGGCACCCACCCATGTCTACCACCACCCCCACCCCCCCAGTCACCAGGGGCAGCCTCCACAAGGCCCCCACCCATGTCTCCCACCACCCCCACCCCCCAGCACTGTGGGGCACCTGCCAGCAGGCCCCCACCCATGTCCAACCCATGTCTCCCAGCACCCCCACCCCCCAGCAGTGCAGGGGCAGCCTCCACCAGGCCCCCACCCATGTCTCCCACCACCCACACCCCCCAGTCACCAGGGGCAGCCTCCACCAGGCCCCCACCCATGTCCAACTCATGTTCCTCACCCAACATGTCATCACAATCCAGAACCCTGGTCTCTATGGTCAGCCCCCAAATGCAAAACACCCACCCGAGTATTGCATCCACCCACTCAAAATTTGCAATCACATCACAGAACACCAATTGCAAGTTCCGAAACAAACACATGTCCCTCACATACACCCAATGGGTGTCAGTGAATCTCAAAACACATAACATGAAATGCATGAAAACAATGAGATACCACACATTGAAGTTCAACAAAAAAATAATGTATTAAACGAAACATGAATAGAATCAAAAATGAAGAAACAGAAATGTGAATGTAAAAAAATGAAAAGAAGCATGTCCGTTCAAAATTAAAAAAATAAATAAATATTGAAATCCAAAGTAATGTTGTACAAAGTCAATGTCCACAAAACAAAATCCAATGGGAAATAAAAATAAAAGCCATTGATCCATGGAGAATGTTAAAAAAGAAAGTATGTACAAGTCTACAACTATGTACAATGCAAGAAGCCAGGGTCCATTATCCCAACAAAATAAAGGAAACCTATCTAACTACCCTAACTAATAAAAAAAATATATACAAAAATGTGGCCAATGTCCAAAAGGTCCAAATGAAACAAAAACAAAAATGAAACCTAACACTACCTACATAACTATGTACAAGGGCAGCGGGCTAGTTCCACGGCTCACTTCTGGATGTGCCGGGCCAGGGCATCATCGAACTCCTCCTCAATGTCCCGGAGGCGGTCCTCCTCCATGGCCCCGAGGGTCCGCAGGGCCGTCGACGTGTCCACCTCCAAACCCCTGCGGATTGCCTCGAGGCACTCGGCCCGCCTCAGGGCCCTCTGCATGGAGTTCTCCGCCCTGACCATTGAGAGCCGTGCCTCTTCCGCCCGCTGCCGCTCCGCATCTATGGCGTGGCCCAACCGCTGCCACACGGAAGACACTTTTTGTCCTGGGTCCTCCTGCCCTCCGGCAGATGCCTGCCCCTCCGATGTCGAAGGCCCCGAGCCTTCATGGCTCCCACCATGGTGCTGCTGCTGCTGTGCCTCTGCCCCTGCACTGCCTCCTGCTGCCTGCACATCCTCCGCCGGCTGGGGTGCAGTCGTTGACGTGGCCACCCCTGCTGGACGTCCGACTCCCGACTGTGGCAGGGATGCCTCCTCCACCAGCCTGGCCGCACCGTCAGAGGCAGCTCCACAGGGCACCCAGGTGACTGATGGGTGGGAAGATGGCACAGAGTACGACTGGCGCGTAGGGGGTCCAGCTGAGGAGGGGGTCGTGGCAAGCCCCATCAGACGGAGGAATCCGGCCTGGGTGACCTGTCCCAGCAGGCTGACGTGGTCAACGAGCCATTCGAGATGACGTGCAGTCTCTTCATGAAAAGACTGCAGGTCACCTCGCATGGCCCGTTGACGCAACGCCACACCAGCCAGGACAGGCTCAACCCGGGCCTGGATAGCCACGTCCGCAGGCAGAGGAAGGCCAGTTGACGTCAGCTCATCCCCTGCCTGAAAACTGGTCTGGACATAGGCATCCCTGCTGGTGCAAGATGAAGCAGGGACAGGATCAGGGACAGGATTGCACACAGGCACCTCCGCGGCGGCCTGTGCTGCCTCCTGTCCCTGGTCCTGCACTGCACCACTAGCACCAGTGGGATCCCCACCCCCAGACCCCGTCTCTGGTGCTTGCACGGCCTCCTCCTCCACCAAACCCCCCACCAACCTGGATGACTCTGTGCCATCTTCCCCCGTTGGGCCCTGTGGGGTCCCAGCTGCCCCTTCTGCTGCCGAGGAGTCCAACTGCAACCTCCGCCTCTTGGACCTCCCCCCGGCAGCTGCGGCCTGGGACGCGGCACCGGACTCCTCACTCCCCGACGAGATGACAACATGGGAGGGGAGCCGGGCCTTGCGTCTCCGGCTGGCGGTGGGATCCCCGCTGCTGTGCTCCACAGCACCTTCTACGCTCTCTTCATCAGTTGACGCTGCAGACAGGGAGAAACAAAACACACGCATCAGGGCAATGTACAATGGACACATACACACATGACAGTTGTACATGAGTGGCATTGGCAAACCTCAGACATGTCATCACGATCCCCAACACACATGTCATTACAACTCGCACACACGAGCCATACCACAGCCATATCGCAACTGCCAACACCATCCATACACATACAACAGCATGAGCAGCCAAAGGTGAGCCAGACATCACATGCAACACAGGAAGTGCACCACACATGTACACACACCACCACACTTGCATGCATGTGTACACCTCTGGCAAGTGTCGCAGTGTTCAGACGGGCATCCATGTCACATCTGCCCATCAGGCTTCCACATACCGCTGTCACATGCATCCATGTTGCATCACTGTTGCACCCTTGTCAAATACACACACATGCACATGTACACAACGCTGATACATGCAGCTGAAAACAACATACATGCGTGACATCACGGACATGTCTACTCACATACTCATTCATACAAACTTGTGTGCCCACACAACTGCATTTGGCATGCAAGCCCACACACACAGGCACCATCCATGTCTCACACATTACAGCCCTCGCATGTGTCAGCCCCACGGACCTGTACACCCGCACCCATACTCGACCCCATACAAACAGATGTGCAAACTGCACACTACTGAACAATCACCACACGCACTGCTCACAATCAGGATGCATGTACACTCACCGCTCGACTCCAGACGGGTCTGCCTCTCAAGGACCTGGACGTGGAGCGCTGGGGATATGTGTTCCAGGACCCTCATCTGTTCCTCCGACAAGTGGCCCTGGCGCCCCTTGGCATCCGCTGCCTTCAAGAGGCGCCGGGCCTTGTTCAGGGTCCTGGACCTGAAGTCCTCCCAGCACTTCTTGACATGTTGGAAGTCGCGGACTGCCACCCCCTCCGCGTTGATGGCAGTCACGATGTCAGTCCAGATCCGAGTCCGTCCTTCCTTGTCGGCGCGGGAACTTCCGAAGAGGGCATCATACTGCCCCAGGACTTGCTCCACTAGGACACCAACTTCGGTGGCACTGAAGCTGGTGCCCCTCTGCCTCTCTGGCCGGGGGTTGTCAGTGGTCACAGATGGAGTTCGCCCCGACATGACAACCCCAGAGGCAGGAGTGGGTGGGCAACTGGGTCCTGGGGCTGGGCTGTGGAGCGATGGAATCCCAGTCGGGAGTCTTTGGTTCCAGCAGGGGTGGTCACACCAACAGCACCCCTGGCTGATGTGCAGGCAGCAAATGGCAGGGCACGTGGGCAGCAGGCAGTCAGGCAGCAGCAGATGGCAGGTGGGAGCGTGCTCGGGGCTCTGGGGGGCAGTAGTTCGGCCTTCTGGGCAGGAGCGTGGTCTTCCGTGTGCTTACGCGTGGCCAGCTTGATACGGAGTGATTTGGCACGTGAAAATTCTGCACGTCAGCGTGTAATTCGAGGAAAGGCCCTTAGCGCGTAAGCGCGTCTGCACGCATACGCATTTTCATTGGACCAAAGGCCCTCAGCGCGTGAGCGCGTCTGTGACGTGACGTGCGAGGGAGTATCCCTCATTGCACGTGATGACAGAACACACGTGGATTTCAACCAATCGCGTGTGAAAGTTCACGGCACCCCGGAACACACGTACCCAGGCCAATGGCGTCACGTACCCAGGCCAATGGCGTGTGGAACTACCCGCGCACCCCGAAACACACGTACCCAGGCCAATGGAGTGTGGAACTACCCGCGCACCCCGAAACACACGTACCCAGGCCAATGGCGTGTGGAACTACCCGCGCACCCCGAAACACACGTACCCAGGCCAATGGCGTGTGGAACTACCCGCGCACCCCGAAACACACGTACCCAGGCCAATGGCGTGTGGAACTACCCGCGCACCCCGAAACACACGTACCCAGGCCAATCGCGTGTACGCTCGCTCCCCTCCGATCACACGCGATGACACCCGAATACGGGAAACCAACGAGTCCGCCTACACGGAGCCGTCCCGCGCCCGCACACATCATAAAAGTGCGCGCAAACAACAAACGCGTATATACAGCGACGATGAATGCCCCATTTGTTGCTGCACTGATTGTGGGACACCGCAGGAGGAGAATAGCCAGGGCACGCATTTTTGCACCACGGACAAGCCTTTTTGGGATGCCTGACGACCAGGTCTACGGCAGGTATAGGTTTCCACCCCATATCATCCTAGACCTGGTCAGGGAGTGGGAAGATGACCTCACATCCCCCACCCTTTGCTCCCAAGCATTGAGCCCCTTGGAGAAGCTGCTCAATGTCTTGCATTTTTTGGCCACTGGGTCGTTTCAGCGGACCACTGCCATAGTGGGGGGGGTCTCACAGGCCACGCAGTCACGCTGCCTACACCAGGTACTGGCAATCATGACAGCGCGCCCCTCAGTCCGCAGGCACATATACATGCCCAGAACACCCGCAGAAAGGCAGGCCGTTGTCCTGGATTTTTTCAGGGTGGCACACTTCCCCAAAGTGCTCGGTGCCATAGATTGCACCCATGTGGCCCTACGTCCACCTAGGGCCACTGAGCACATCTACCGAAACCGCAAGAACTGGCATTCCATCAATGTACAGGTGGTATGCGATGCAAAGGGAATCATCACCTCTGTCTATGCAAACTACCCTGGCTCCACCCATGACAGTTTCATATACAGAATGTCCGCCCTGAGCCGGGCCCTGGAAGCTGGGCAGCATGGCGACACATGGCTCCTAGGTCAGTACAAATGCCCTTGCACATGCATGCAAGTCACACACAGACAAATATCCCAACCCTAATAATCTCAATTATTATCACCTCCCCAGGGGACAGTGCCTACCCTCTGAGCAACCACATGATGTCGCCAATCCGGAACCCCACCACACCACCCCAGGTAAGATACAACGCCGCCCATATTGCAACCAGGGGCATAGTGGAGCGCACATTCGGAGTGCTCAAGTCACGTTTCCGCTCCCTTGACCGCTCTGGTGGGCAACTACTCTATGCACCACCAGTAGTGTGCAGGATCATTGTGGCAGCATGTGTCCTGCACAATGTTGCAACACGGCAGGGCGTCCCGGTGGACATGGTGGTGCCCCCACATCCCCAACCACAGGCACAGGCGCTGCCCATGGGAGGGGACAGGGCACGTGGCGAGGAAGCCCGGACCCAGCTTGTGGCCACATTTTTCACCTAAACTCCCACCCCTGCGGAGTGCACACAGGCCTGGCACATACCAGGTGACAATCGATGATGACAAAGTGACAGTCAACTGTCACAACCCTACCACCCTGAGATAGTTGCCATGGAAGTGCCACATCGTCTGCATCCCTAGCTACTTAAACACAAGCTATCCTGTGCAACCAAAATGCACACATATGACATGTGACATGACATGGGCCATACACAAGTATTCCAAGGCGCAATGAGGCAGGGGGGGGAACAAGGGAACACAGAGAACGGTACTACTAGGCCAGGTGTCATTGAGATTGTGCAAGTGCAGGGGTAGAGGGAAGGGAAAAGTGCAAGGGGAAGGGTGGGGGGGAGTCCAGTACAGGGGAAGTAGGCCAAAAGAATAATACATAGGTCGCCTGGTGGCAACTGCAAAGATAAGTGCAGACAAGTGCTGGGAAGGGAGGGCTGTAGGGATAGAGAGACAGTACTGCAGTGCAGGGGTTGCCAGGGTGGCAGTGCAAGTGGACAGTGGCTGGGCCAGGGACCGAGGTTGGTGAGAGTGTCCCAGTAGCAGCTCCTGTGCAGTTCCAGTGAAGAATTCTGCAAGGGAGAGGCAGAGAGTAAGCAGAAGCAAAGAGGAAGGTCTTGAGGTGCTTCCAGAACTGGAGATGGTTCCCCTCAAGTTCAAGTCAGGCAGGAAGTCTGTTCCAGGGGGAGGGCCCTGCTGCGGAGAGAAACCTACCCCCAGCTAGTTGCTCTGAGAAGCGGATGACCTGGACATGCAAGGTGTGCATCACACACACCTGCAAAACAGGCCATGGCCATCACTGTCATGTCACTCAAACCCTCCCAAACATCAACATGGCAAGCAATACCCATACACTGACGCAGTAACAATAAGGTACACATTGCCATGTCCTAAATGTACAGTGGCATCGGACAATGATGCCTGACCCGGAATCAGATGAAATGACAGACCAACAAAATGTCCCACCCAAAATAAGTCGTTTCCAAATGCATTGCAACAGTCGTAGATGTAACATCACAATGAATGCCTGTCTATATGCACATTATGCATTGCAAAATCAACACTGCAGCTCATGTGTGCAGTGTCCCACTCCTGCATCACACTGCTCAGCGCACAGCACAGTGAACAGCCATTGCGTGTGATGCACACCCTGAGCATCACATCTAAGTGACAGACTACATCAAACATCAAATTTGGCATGTACTGGAACCATAATCGGTCACAGAACATGTGCTGCCGGGACACAGTGGGCACCAGAAGGCAAGCAGTGTACACGTGGATATGCAAGGGTGGGAGTACATGGAGTGCATCCGAGTGCAAGTGTGTGCTTCTGCAGGGACATGCACTCCACATATGCATGTGCACTCAAGTGACCATCAGTGTTCCCTACACATCACATGTGAACATCCACCATGTGTACACCCCAGCATGTCAAACCACAACTATCCCCTCGCACCTGAAAGGAAAACACAACACATGAACCGGCATTGATCAGCAGAACACAACATGTACATAGGACAACAACATTACAATGTCAGAGTTCCCTTCACACTGCAGGGCAATGCAACTATCAACAACAACCCCCCCTCCCGCGCAAATGACCATGACCCGCTGAACAACTGCACCTGGGTCATGGAGCCTCCAACCCTCATTTCCACCTGGCCACAGGATCACCTTTACCCTTCTTGTCCATCTCCCACCTTGTGTGTAAAAAGATGCCTGAACCCTCAGAATCCACACTCATTTCCAAAATCACAAAATCCAAGGCATGAAAACGAACCCAAACACCCTCCAGTAGATGACTTGACGTAGCAGTACCTCACAAACGCCAAGTACTACCACAATGATGCAACAACCAAGGTAGCACAGCAGAACAATGTCACGACAGGATGTGAGACATGTGTGGTACATGACATAGGATGATGCACCATGAATGGATGTGTACTGTCACAGGTCCCCTGTACAGGCGCGGGAGTCTCATGAAACAACCACCCACACCATGTCCCGGGTGCCTGCAAGGTCAAACTCACACAGGCCCCTGAGATCATGGTGGGGAATGAGGTTCAGGGATATGCAGTCGGGACAGGTGTAGACACACTGGATGACTGGAATGAGTGGCAGGTGAGGGGAGGAGGAATGACACATGAAACTAGGGAATGCACGAAAATGTACAACCTGCATGAACACATACACAATCCAAACAAACTTGGACATCATTGTCATGGCCTTCTGTAGTCCAGGCTCAGGAGTGGTACGAACCAACCACCCCCTCTAGGGTTTTGGCGCCTGCAAGTTCGGGGCTTACACAGGCATCCGCAACCCCAGTGGGGAAAGAGGGTCAGGGAACGTTGCTTGGATAGGCACGGGAAGCAGGAACACCGGATAGAGGGTACAGGTTTCATAATTGCATAGGATCACGGGTGATTAGGGAAAAAAACATACCAAATAGGACCACACATACATCCGTGCATCAGTACACTCCCCAGCAAGCCTATGCAGGGCAGTTTGTAAGGAAAACAACAAGACACTTAGCTCTGGTTTTGAGTGCTGGCCTCCTGCCTGCGCACTCTCAGGGCCGGTTACAGGAGCACTGCAATGCTGCAAAGAGAGACACAGTCAACAACCTGTATGTGCCAATTACACGAAAACACAACACAAAACATGCCCGATAGCAACAAACTACTCTACAAACAGACAATCAGTGCTTGATGCTTCTTACCCATATATAACATCACCCCTGTGACAGGTCATACACAGTCAATGCAGTAAGTCAGGCGCTGGTGGGTGCGTGGCAAATGGAACACCAATGTGTCACAATTCACACAACATGCAATGTTCCCTGGGTAAGCAGACAGACCCATATGGCAAGCCATGACTACAGAGCAAGTTGCGTACCACCATGACCAAAACAAAGTTGGCAGTGCATTTATCATGAAGTACGTGGAATAGACATGCACTGCACCCAAGTATGTCCCTTGCTGTATGTCCCTGTGAGCTGCCCCTTTCCATGTCTCAGAAGGCTACATGGTTGATACAAGTGCCTCAATGAACCTTGGTGTACCGCAGGGTATGTGCCACTGCCCCTGCATGTGTCCCAGACAACCCTACTATCAACAGCCATCAGTCCACAAACACATCTGAGCTGCATTGTGTGCTTCAACACCAATATTCGTCTAAGCTCACCCTCAGTGCTGTGACTAAGCCTGCATGTGCAACTCGCCTGGTGCAAGCTTTGCTGTGTCGTGGCCCCCCTGTGATGCTCACCTTGCCTGGAGTTCCTTGGAACATGTCAGCAGTTCTAGGATGTGGGTCTGCAATCACTGTGGCTCTGCTCGTGCACACATGTGCATGTGGGCACCAACAAACGGGTCAGGAATTCTGTCGTCCAATGGGCCATGTCTGCTGGCAAAGGTGCTCTGGTGCCTCATCCCCCTGCAGAAAGTGCATGAAACAAATGATTAATGCATCAAAGTGATCTGTGTGTGTCTCATCAGGCATCTCATTACTTGACCATGTCAGAGAGTCACATCACAAATCACACCATCAGTCCGTCTTTGACTTCCAAAGTGTGGAACACTATCTACAGCATGAATTGCAACAGGCACGTGTACAGGAAAGATATGAGACATAATACACAATGCATAGCAATCAATGTCCACATTAATCATGACACACCCCATCTAGCAAAAGCTGAACAGTGGACAATTACACCTAAATCATCCCCACTAGGGGTGTCAACACAAGTCACAAAGCACCAGACATGCCACAGATATGACAGTCCAAAGCCCTTGTGTAAAATTCTGTAACACCGAACCATCCTTGCGAGCCCATGGATAAGGGAGGCAGGAGTGGCATATGTGAGTCAAGGAACCCAAGCAGCAAACACATACACAAGACAACCATGAAGGGCCCAGCTGGAACAGACAGTGGATGCCTTCAAAAACCACAAGGCACCGCACTGTCACATGAAAGCGCAATAGACTACAAATTTTAAACTAACTCAACTATTAACTAATTACACTAACTATGGAAAACCTACATTACCTATTTAAACTAACTATCAAACAGAAACTTAACTAACTAAACTAAAAGAAAAATCAAAAATGGCCACATACGACCCGGGGGGGAGGGGAGGCACCCAGGAGGGGGGAGGTACAGGGTGCTGCTCAACATCCACATGCGATGATGCTGAGCCAAAAAAAAATACCTCCATGGGCTCAACGCCTGCACAGCACGACCTATGTGGGAGATAGATGGTCGTCCGAGTCTGGCTCATCCTGGAAAGGAGGACGTGGCACAGTAGCCTGGCCACGCCTAGCCGCAGCTTGCCCCTCGTCGGCAGCAAGTCTGGTGAGCCTGGTTCTGTGTGGCGATGTTACATAGGTCTGCATGCAGAACCTCACGTGATACACGTGCTTCCTCTTGCAAGGTAGCACGTGTAACACGGAGTTCCTCCTGCAAGGCCTGGCTGGACAACCGCTGCACCTCCCGGCAAGCCTGTAGCTCAGCCGAGATGGTGCGCTCAAGCTGTGCAAACCTCTCCTCTGCCTGCTGCCTCTGGAACATCATAAGGACACCCAGAGTGGATCTGAGGGAGGCATACTCCTCCCTCAGGGCATCCATGTGCGCCTCTGCGTGAGCAGCAATTGCTTGACGCAGAGACGACATTTCAGCCTGGCGTGCCCTGTCTGAGGCCGCCATGCCCAGCCTGAGCGAGCGGGCCGTGGACCGTGCCGCCTGCTGCTGGAGAAGCACCTGCCTAGCAGGGGGGAGCACAGATCGGGCCACACGCTCCATGCTCTCAGCGATGTTCTCCATTGCTGCCCCCTGCCGTTCGGAATTGGCAGTCATGTCTTGCTCCCACTCAGTATACAGCGGTTGCGCGCGGCGACCGCTTTGCCGGGCTTGACCCCTGCGGGACCCAAGGACCGGAGGTCCTCGCTGTGTTGGCACCGCCTGCGGCTGCACGACTACATGCCCCCGTCGACGTGATGTCCCAGGCACATCAGTGACTGGTGTGGAGGGTGACCCTGCGTCCCGATCCACCACGGGCGGAGGAACCAAGACTGTCTGATCACTCAGTGCAGGTGTCGCAGACAGAGGAGTGTCCACATCAGAATCACTCACCCCTGACACATGGACTTGATGCTCATCCAACTCAACATGGACGTCAGAGTCGTCATCAAGGCTGGACTCATAGGCAGCCAGAGACAGGATGGACTGCAGCACTTGGGGGTTTTCGTGGCCTACCACCCCACGACCCCCACTAGTGCCGGGTTGATGTGGTCTTACCAACCCTGTGTCTGGCATGACAACACCATCCTCTGGTTCCATTGCGTCATCACCTGAAAAATAGAGAGGAAAAGGTCACTACCCATGTCAGAAGCACACAACACACACACACACCGACAGCAAAGGCATCTGGCAGACATGTGACACACAACATATGACCTGGCATGCATGCTGGGTCTACTTTGAATAGCCACTGTGATCAGACCTGTTGAAAGGTGGCAGTTTGCATGGAAGTGGGTCTATGCAGTGCTGAAAATGTGTACGCCACTCACTACCTACATGTACAAGCACTCCATGGTGTGTGCCAGGAAATGTGAAGGCAGTGCAATGTCAAATTCAGACATCACGTGCATTGTGTATTCAATGTGTACCATGTCTAGCAGCCAAGCACCCCTCCACCCCAGTACCAAAGCAGGGATGCCTAGCATGGTATCAAAAGGCTGCCCATACACCTGTGTATTGACAAGCAGTGTTGACTGGCATCAACAGCTTAATGTGAATCAAATTACAACACTGCTAATGATGCTGGGACAGTGGGCAGGACACATGATGGAAGATCCGGAGGCAAGCCACGTGTGAAGAAGACACGACAAGAGTTGGACAGAGTCATTGGCCATTGAACAGGCTGAGGCCTGTGAGCCACACAGATTGTCATTGCCTAAACATGTGTGCAACGCAGGACTGAGCTACAGTTGACATGGGGAGGCCGATAATATGGCAGGCAATGTATGCAACCAAGGACTCATATTACAGTGACCATCCAGTCAGGGACACATAGGGGCATGCGTGCAATGCACATGGAGCATGAATCGGCACTCATGTCCCTGCGGGACATCTGACCCATGCACAGTACAAGTGGGATACCCTGCATCGAGTACTAAGGCTGTACCACACGGCATATGTCTGGCAGTTTCTAAGCTGGAAGTTAGCATCTACACAGGACACATGAACAAGAAACTACACATTGGCAAGAATGTAGCAGACCAGTGCAAAGGTGGAACTGGGGTGCAGAGTGGCGGAGGAGGGGCAAGGGAGCATGCCCACATGGAGTCCCGCATGCAGGCAGAGGAGACATGCATGACGGTAGCATTGCATTACTTACACATCAGAACCATGTACACGTCACATGTAGCAGCAATCATGCACAACACATCCCACAAGTGAAACACACACGTCCTCAACAACTACGCATCAACACTCACTGGACTGGGCATCAAAGTCCAGCATCTCTCCCACACCTTCGACCAATTCTGGTGGTATGAACTCCGCAACGAGAGCCTCATGCGGAGTGAGTTCTTCCTCCTCTGGTGCAGGCCCACCACCAGTCACCAGAGTCAAGTTGTAATTTGAGGCACGCTTAGCCTTAGTGCTGCGCTTGATGTCATTCCAGCGCTTTTTGCACTCCTGCGCCGTGCGCACCTCATGGCCGAATGAACTGACATGTTCCGCAACATGCTTCCAGTGGGTGTCACGTTGGGCAGCCGTAGTCTGACTATTGGCACCCACTAGCATGTCACGGCTGTGTCCCCGCACGTAGTCCACGAGTAAGTCCAGTTCCTGCTTACAGAAAGGCTTCTTCCTCGACGTGCAGGAGGTCGTGGCTGTGTGTGGGGTCCCAGCCTGTGCTGCAGGTGCAACCTTCCTCCTCTTGGACTGTGGCGCAGACCCTGGCTGGCTAATGCCGCCCTGACCAGTATGGCCAGTGGGTTCGGTGGATTGAGCCGAGGGAGTGGCAGGTGGAGGGATGACCAAAGGCCTGACTTGTGTCAGTGGCAGCTGGGTGCCCACTAATGGACCCTGCGCAGCAACATCAGCTGTGGCAGGGTCATTGACCGCAACGGTCCTGGTTGGCAGACTCACAACCGGGGTGCTGTTGGGTGCATCTGCCCCTGCACTTGCCAACACCCGGCTGTTCAGGGCAGCAGATGACATGACTGCCCCAGGGACACGTGTCTTGGTCTGAGCAGCCCGGCGTGCCCCTATGGTTTCCCCCCTGGCCTGTTGGAGATCTACCAAGGGCTCTTCAAGTGCCAACGCAGCCTGCGCTGGCAGACCCTGAGCCTGGGTGGCGGTGTCCACAGCTGCACCTGCAGCTACCGCTACCCTTGGGCCCGTGGCAGTCGATGGAACGGACTGCTGGGTCATACGGGTGCCAGTGCCAGATGCAGGAGCTGCATCCCCCGGAACCACAGGGGGTGGTGGCATGGCTGCACCAACACATGGCACAACATTGTGCTCAAGTGGCGCACCCCTGCCTCTTCCCCCTCTGTGGCTGCCCTGGACACCCTGGAGTCCCCCTACTCCCTGGTCACCACGGCCACGTCCCCGACCACGCCCGCCACGAGGAGTACGCCCAGCTGTGGCGCCCCTCACCTTTGGTGGCCTCCCAACCATGGCACAGATGTAATAGTGCTGGCACAGATGGAGTGGTGCCAATGGGAGGTGTACACCACAATTGTCCTGGGCAATTGGGGTGAAGGGGGTGGGAAGCAAGATGTTAACAGCCCCCCTGCACCTGCAAGGCTGTATGTGACCCCGGTGATGTGGTGACGGGTCACGCAACGCTCAGGCACCCCAAAACTGCAGTAAAACCGTGCACGCAACCCTGCAGCCTACGTGCGTGGATTTGACCTCCCGCAGTACGCGGTGGCACCCAGTAACACGAATAACGCGTACGCGTGGGACACGCAGGCTACGATGACATCGAAAATGGGTGCAATACACAGGGGCACCCGCAGTGGGAAAAGGAGCGTTTGCGACTCACCGTCTGACTAGCGCGATGCAGAAAAACATGCGTAGCCAATACCCCCGCCAAAAGAAGAGATACGTCCTTGAGAGCTGTGAAGTAGATGGCGCGCGAAACAACTGGAAGCAGCAACACACGTCGGTCTCCACGGAAGGCACGTACAGCGAACTGCTGGGCCCGCTCACCTTTAACCCGTGCTGAGGGAAACGCACGCGCGCGTCACGTCACATGCGGACGTGCAGTTTTTCATGCGCGATTACGCGCATTACACGCGGACATGCAGTTTTTCACGCGCGATTACGCGCATTACACGCGGACGTGCAGTTTTCCACACACGATTAGCCTGGGTACGTGTTTTTCCGGGTGTGCGGGTAGTTCCAACCGCGATTAGCCTGGGTACGTGTGTTCCGGGGTGGCGTGAACTTTCACACGCGATTGGTTGAAATCCACGTGTGTTCTGTCATCACGTGCAATGAGGGATACACCCTCGCACGACACGTCACAGACGCGCTCACGCGCTGAGGGCCTTTGGTCCAATGAAAATGCGTATGCGTGCAGACGCGCTTACGCGCTACGGGCCTTTCCTCGAATTACACGCTGACGTGCAGATTTTTCACGTGCCAAATCACTCCGTATCAAGCTGGCCACGCGAATACACACGGAAGACCACGCTCCTGCCCAGAAGGCCGAATCACTGCCCCCCAGTGCCCCGAGCAGCCTCCCACGTGCCATCTGCTGCTGCCTGCCTGCCTGCCTGCCTGCTGCCACCGTGCCCTGCCATTTGGTGCCTGCACATCAGCCATCTGCAGGGGTCCAGTTGCTGTGTCGACCCCTGCTGGAACAGTAGACTCCCGACTGGGATACCATCGCTCCACAGCCCAGCCCCAGGACCCAGTTGCCCACCCACGCCTGCCTCGGGGGTCGCCATGTCGGGGCAAGCACCATCTGAGACCAGTGGCGACCCCCAGCCAGAGAGGCAGGGGGCCACCAGCTTCAGTGAGAAGGAAGTTGGTGTCCTGGTGGAGCATGTCCTGGGGCATTATGATGCCCTCTTCGGAAGACCACGCGCCAACAAGGAAGAACGGGAGAGGATCTGGGACGATGTAGTGGTTGCCATCAACGCGGAGGGGGTGGCAACCCGCGACATCAAGCACATCAAGAAGCGCTGGGAGGACTTGAGGTCCAGGACCCTCAATAAGGCCCGGCGCCTCGCGGAGGGGGGCCGGGCACGCCTGAGTGACATCCAGATGAGGGTCCTGGAACGCGTAGACCCAGCGCTCCACGCCCAGATCCTTCGGAGGCAGACCCATCTGGAGTTGGCCGGTAAGTGGCCAAGCATTACTGTGTGAGACAGGGCATGTTGCAGTGTGCTGGTTGTCTGATACCTGCCTGTATGTGTGACATAGGCCATGTACGTATGTGTGTGTGCAGGGACATCATGGTCAGGCATGTGAGTACAGTGATGTGTGAACCACATGGTTGGTGCATGTGTTCTATTGCAACATGGGGGGGCTCTGTGCGGAATGGACACATGGAAGCATGGCAGTCTCTGTTCCTGGACATGGGTGGGGGTGAGGGATGGGTGCTGGTCCCATGTACACGTATGGTGCCCATGTGTGTGTGTCTGAACTGCGTGTCTGTGACTTGTAACTGCCATGGATGCATGACACATGTCTGTGACAATGTTCAGATTCACTGATGCAGCCTAGTCATCCTTGTATCCACTGCGTCTGTGGTGTACGAGGCCAGATGGATGGAACTACGGTGAGGTGTGTGCATGTGATGGCAAGACCCATGATGCATGTGAGTTTAAAACCAACATTGTATGAATCATGAGTCCCTTGGTCATGTATGCCAATGTCCATGGCATGCGCCATGCCTGTTACTGTATGTGTTTTGCCTGCACTGACCCATGTGTTGTGGTGGAGGGACATGATGGAAGTGATGTATGACAGTGCCACTCATCTGCTGTTGCTTCCTGTCTAGGGGACCATTGTACAGTACCCTGATGCTTGTGTTCTATGTCTCCCTCTACACAGTGGCAAGTGAAGAAGAGGGCGGAGAAGGCGCTGTGGAGCAGAGCGGCGGGGATGCCACCACGGCTGCAGCGGAAGGGGTGGGTGAGCCCCCACAGGGGCTTGCACCGGCGGAAGACGGCGTGGAGACATCCAGGTTGGTGGTTTCCACAGAGGGGGAGGAGGCCGCTACTGAGCCACACATGGGGCCTGGTGGGGGCATCCCCGCTGGTGCAAGTGGTGCAGTCCAGGGCCAGGGGCAGGAGGCAGCACAGGTCGCCGTGGAGGTGCCTGTACATGTCACTGTCCCTGACACTGTGACTGCACCACCATGCACCAGCAGGGATGCCCCATCCCAGGCCCGTCCGCAGGTAGGGGAGATGTCCATGTCATCTGACACTCCTCTACCTGCGGACGAGGGGACCCCTGGCCGTGTGGAGAGGGTCCTGATTGGTGTCACGTTGCGCACGGCTGGCATTCGTGATGAGGTGCATGCTTCCCGGGAGGAGCATGCACATCATCACGAAGAGCACCGTGCGTACGTGAACCATTTGGGAGCCGCCATGGTCGGGGGTTTCCTACATGTGTGTGGCCTTCTGGCGACCCTCTCCTCCTCTGTGGAGGCTATGCGCCAGTCGTGCTCCATGCCGTCTTCCGGCCCAGATGCCACCAGGGCCCCCTGTGGACCTGCCCCGACCAACGCAGCCAGCTCGGTGGGGACCCCATCCCTGCCACAGTCGGGAGTCGATGGTCCAGCAGGGGTGGACACACCAGCAACTGTCCCCCTGCAGATGGAGGATGTGCCGGCATCATCTGGCAGGGCACGTGCACGACGGCATCGGTGGATTCAATCAGCCTGGATGCCGTCGTGCTGGCAGAGGCAGTGGCGTCGGAGGCAGCAGCAGGCTCGACGTGGGAGGCATCACGGCTCGGGGCCATCAAGATCAGAGGGGCAGGCATCGGCCGGAGGGCAGGAGAACCCTGGGATGGCAGTGTCTTCCGTGTGGGAACAGTTGGTCCAGCGGATAGGTGCGGAGCGGCAGCGGGCGGAAGAGGAGCGGCTCACCATGGTCAGGGCGGAGTTCTCCATGCGCCGGGCGTTGAGGCGGGCTGAGTGCCTCGAGGAAGCTCGCAGGGAGTTTGAGGTGGACACGGGGTTGTCCCTGCGAGACCTCGGGGCCAGGACAGAGTCCCGCCTCTGGGACATCGACATGGAGTTCGAGGATGCCCTGGCCGGCAACATCACAGAGTGAGCCGCAGGACTTGCCCGCTGCCATTGTATATAGTTCTTTAGTTAGTTAGTGTTAGGTTTCCTTTATTTTTTAAGTTTTTTTTGGACCGCTCGGACAATGGCCACTTTTCTGTATATATTTTTATTATTAGTTAGTAGTAGTAGGTTTAATTTATGGTGTTGGGCTCATGGACCCTGGGATATTCTTGTACATAGTTTGATGTTTGGAAAAAATTTGTTGGATTTATATTTGTGTTCACCATGAGGCAATGGTTTTTCCTTATTTTTCCCCCCATTATTTTGCTTTGGACTACATTAGTTTTTGGATTCCTTTGTTTTTTGATTTTTTCTATTAGTTCTCGGACATGGACCATTTGTTTTGTCATCCCCATTGTTGTGTGTTTTATTTCTTTACTTCATTTTCATCTTTAATACATATATTTATTACTTACATTTGTGGTATTTTCTCATTGGTTTCATGCATGTCATGATATGGGTTTTGACATTCACTTGCACCCATTGTGTATGTGTGTGTGAGGGACATGTGTTCATTTACATACTTGCCATTGGGGTTGTATCATGTAATTGCATCTACTATGTGGGTGGATGCAATCCTTGGCTGGGTGTTTGTGCTGGGTATGCTGCCCATTACTGCCATGATTGCGTTTCGTCAGGACCTGGGGGCAGGGGGACATGAGTGGGGGCCTGCAGGGGGGTGGGGGTGCAAGGGGACATGGTTGGGGGCCTGCTGGCAGGTGCCCCACAGTGCTGGGCGGTGGGGGTGCAAGGGGACATGAGTGGGGGCCTGCTGGGGGGTGGGGGTGCAAGGGGACATGAGTGGGACATGGTTGGGGGCCTGCTGGCATGTGCCCCACAGTGCTGGGGGGTGGGGGTGCAAGGGGACATGAGTGGGGGCCTGCAGGGGGGTGGGGGTGCAAGGGGACATGAGTGGGACATGGTTGGGGGCCTGCTGGCAGGTGCCCCACAGTGCTGGGGGGTGGGGGTGCAGGGGGACATGAGTGGGGGCCTGCTGGGGGGTGGGGGTGCAAGGGGACATGGTTGGGGGCCTGCTGGCAGGTGCCCCACAGTGCTGGGGGGTGGGGGTGCAAGGGGACATGAGTGGGGGCCTGCTGGGGGTGCAAGGGGACATGAGTGGGACATGGTTGGGGGCCTGCTGGCAGGTGCCCCACAGTGCTTGGGGGTGGGGGTGCAAGGGGACATGAGTGGGGGCCTGCAGGGGGGTGGGGGTGCAAGGGGACATGGTTGGGGGCCTGCTGGCAGGTGCCCCACAGTGCTGGGGGGTGGGGGTGCAAGGGGACATGAGTGGGGGCCTGCTGGGGGGTGGGGGTGCAAGGGGACATGAGTGGGACATGGTTGGGGGCCTGCTGGCAGGTGCCCCACAGTGCTGGGGGGTGGGGGTGCAAGGGGGCATGAGTGGGGGCCTGCAGGGGGGTGGGGGTGCAAGGGGACATGAGTGGGACATGGTTGGGGGCCTGCTGGCAGGTGCCCCACAGTGCTGGGGGGTGGGGGTGCAGGGGGACATGAGTGGGGGCCTGCTGGGGGGTGGGGGTGCAAGGGGACATGAGTGGGGGCCTGCTGGGGGGTGGGGGTGCAAGGGGACATGAGTGGGACATGGTTGGGGGCCTGCTGGCAGGTGCCCCACAGTGCTGGGGGGTGGGGGTGCAGGGGGACATGTGTGGGGGCCTGCAGGGGGGTGGGGGTGCAGGGGGACATGAGTGGGGGCCTGCAGGGGGGTGGGGGTGCAAGTGGACATGAGTGGGACATGGTTGGGGGCCTGCTGGCAGGTGCCCCACAGTGCTGGGGGGTGGGGGTGCAGGGGGACATGAGTGGGGGCCTGCTGGGGGGTGGGGGTGCAAGGGGACATGAGTGGGACATGGTTGGGGGCCTGCTGGCAGGTGCCCCACAGTGCTGGGGGGTGGGGGTGCAGGGGGACATGAGTGGGGGCCTGCAGGGGGGTGGGGGTGCAAGTGGACATGAGGGGGACATGGTTGGGGGCCTGCTGGCAGGTGCCCCACAGTGCTGGGGGGTGGGGGTGCAGGGGGACATGAGTGGGGGCCTGCTGGGGGGTGGGGGTGCAAGGGGACATGAGTGGGACATGGTTGGGGGCCTGCTGGCAGGTGCCCCACAGTGCTGGGGGGTGGGGGTGCAAGGGGACATGAGTGGGGGCCTGCTGGGGGGTGGGGGTGCAAGGGGACATGAGTGGGACATGGTTGGGGGCCTGCTGGCAGGTGCCCCACAGTGCTGGGGGGTGGGGGTGCAAGGGGACATGTGGCTTGGCTGGGGGGCATGCCCATGGTGGATGGGCTGCCTGCGGGACATGACAGGGGTGCAGGGTAGTCCCCTGTGGTGTGGGCTGCCTGCAGAGGTCGTGGAGGGGGTAGAGGGGAGACCTGGGAGGACCCACACTGGCAATTCACCTCTTCAACTTCCCGCACACCCACGTAATACACTGCCCCACTCGCACAGGCCCAATCGCGTGTAGGATTTCTCGCGCACCCCTGTAATAAACGTACCCAGGCCAATCGCGTGTAGATTTTCTCGCGCACCCCTGAAATCCACGTACCCAGGCCAATCGCGTGTAGATTTTCTCGCGCACCCCTGTAATACATGTACCCAGGCCAATCGCGTGTAGCATTTCTCGCGCACCCCTGAAATCCACGTACCCAGGCCAATCGCGTGTAGATTTTCTCGCGCACCCCTGTAATACACGTACCCAGGCCAATCACGTGTAGAATTTCTCGCGCACCCCTGGAATCCACGTAGCCAGGCCAATCGCGTGTAGATTTTCTCGCGCACCCCTGTAATACACGTACCCAGGCCAATCACGTGAGGAATTTCTCGCGCACCCCTGAAATCCACGTACCCCGCTCAATCGCGTATTTAACTTCCCGCGCGCCACTTTTTTGATGCGCTGGGACTCTACCGCCTGCCTTCGTGTGGCGGCCGTGTTTCAGCTTGTGCGTGTCTTTGGCTGTGCGTGGCTTTGCCCTATTCGATTCCATGAATACGTGTGGTTCGAGTGCGTGTGGGCGTTCCGTCTGCTTCCCTGCAGTACATCCCCAGTTACGCCCTTATTTTCGCGTGTTGTTCCCCATTCCGCGCGTTACGCCCCATGTCCCGCCCACTTTCTGGTGTGTGCGCTGAGGTTGTGCGCTTTCACTGTGCGCGTCGCGCACGCCTTTCGCGATGTTGCAGTGACTTGTGCGCCATGCACGGGTTTGGCGCACATCCCGCGGTGAACACGCGCAGTGACTTCCATGAATCGCACGCGTGCGCGTGCGCCTGTTTTTTTCCGCTTGCGCCTGCTTGCACCTGCTTGCGCCTGCTTGCGCGTAGATTTTCGGTGCACGTTTGTTCCATGAATCGGCCCCTCAAAGTTAGTGGCAGGACGCCATCCCTTTCGTTTCAAGTATCATTAGCTCTTAAGTCCTTCCACTTGTTCATGAGCTGACCCTCCAGTTACATAGATAAAGTATTATTTAAGCAGATGAAATGCAAAGGGAAACATTAATACAAATCTATATAAACTAAAACTGTGAAGAAGTGCTCAGTTGCTTAAATTGTCCACATCCCAGTTTCACCGTTTAACCAAAGTGTGTGATCCTGGGCAGACCATGTAATCAGACTGTTTCTTATCTGCAGCTCTGTAAGTGATTCACTTCAAAGCTTTAATATATCATGCTGTTCTTTTTTTTAAAAAGCCTGACTTGCTCCATATATAACAATGCAATTTAGGTATTTTGCACCAGAAAATTATTTGCCACTTGGCTTACTTATAACAACTTATTCAAAAGTCAGTTGCATGGCGCCTCCAAGTATCAAAGACTGTTGATGCTCCTTGCGATTTGCTTTCTGTGAAGTAATTTCTGTTGGTGCAATCCATATGCAAATGAGTTAATGTGCATGTATGTTGCCCCACAGCGCCTGGACAGAGCTCTAATAGATGAGTTCCCTGCATCTGTAATGATTCTGCCCTTTTTCATTTTTGTTGTGTTAAAATGCGAGAAGCCACTAGTAATGTTACCAAAAAAATAGATTGGGGCAGGGGTGGGCGGTTTGTGGGCGCGAATGAGACAACCTGGAATTGCGTGCACTGCATTTGAGGGGAAAGTAGCAGGCGTTTCACCGTGGCTGTCCCCCTCACCACATCTTACAATGCTGAATACTCCACTTACAGGATAATATAGGGAGGCTTTTCATAAGATGTAACTGTCTTTTTTTAAAAAAAAACCTTTATTTTATTTTGCTTGACACTGCATAGAGGGGTGCATAGGGGTTACATACATCAACTTTTACAAAGATCATACAAAAAACCATGTACTTGCAGTAATATACATCTTCATGACAAAATCATATCGGTGAGATGTAACTGTCTTGTTATTATCACAAAGGCAAGCTCGCCATTTCATGAACTGTAACGAGTCATTAATGGCTTCAGTCGAAGCCTCGTATTTTAATGACAAGTTAAAGTTTATGCAATGCCGAGCTTCGTTCCGTTGTGGGTATAGATTTGACTGTTTATTATTCTGAGAGAAAGCTTTAAATCAGCGGCTTCCTCAGAGGCAGCCTCGCGTTTTAATGCAAAGCTTTCTCTCAGAATGAACAGCGTTTTTATTCTATTACAGCAACGTGCTCGCGCGGTGCTCTGCTGCTTATTTCTGACAGCTCGGAAGAGGTGCCACTGCTCAGGCGTAATACAGCCAATCAGCGATGAGCCAAGGCAGCCGAAGACCAGGGGATACCGGATCGGTATGAGATACCAAATATTACAGAACACCGCCATGCTCGTAATGAGACCCACTGTGACTTTAAGGCATGGTCCCGCCAGGCAAGGTGGGCGTTGATAGTGACGCTGGGCAGAGGGAGGAGTGAGGAGTCCAGCAGTTAGTTCCTGTTAAGTTTTTAATAAAGAAGGTTATGTAATCTCCGTTTCCGTGTCCTCCTTTACGTATAAGCGGCCGATCCCAGCCAACACCACTCTGAACACACTGATGTCCATGCAGGCGATTATGCCGAGCAAACGCTGTAATTCCACCGATAACATACCGATGCCCTTGCGGGCGACGATGGCGAGTAAAAGCAGCAACTCCATTGACAACATACAGATGTCCTTAAATTAGGGTAACGACTGTAATTTCACCGACAACATATAGATGTCCTCGCAGGCAGTGCTGGTCAACGGGCAGGCTCTCGGCGGATCCGGCCAGTGCTGTGTCAGCCGCCCAAGACCATGAACTGCTTTGGAATACTTTAAAAAAAAAAACGCCTGCGATAGCAGCAGTGCCCTTTACTGCGGCTTTGGCACTGGTGTGTATAATGCACAATGCTGCTCTCGACATGTACAATTCAGTTGTACATGTAGTGAGCAGCATTGTGTATTACACACCAGTGCCAAAGCCGCGGTAAAAGGCAATGCTGCCGTTGCGGGCATTTACATATTTTTTTTAGAGGTATTCCAGCATTGCTGGATGCACACTACGAACCCCGCTCCCTCTAGACCACGCCCCCTGTGGCACCGCCCCCCAAACTCTTCCCCCACCCCGGCCCTTGTGTTGTGGGATCCCCCACCACATTTTTCCATTTCCACCACTGCTCGCAGGCAATTATGCCGTGTAAAGGCGGCCATTCCACCGACAATATACAGATGTCCAGGTAATAATGGCGAGTAAAGGATGCAATTCCACTAAGAACATACAGATGTCCTCGCAGGCGATGATGGCGCGAGTAAAAGATTAATTGCGCAAAGTGAAGGCTTCAATTCCACTGATAACATACAGAAGTAATCAGGAGCAATTATGGAGACTAAAGGCTGCAATTCCTCCAGCAACGTGCAGATCTCCTCCAGACGATTATGCCGAGTAAACGCTGCAATTCCACCGATAACATATTGCTGTCCTCACAGACGATGAAGGCCAGAAAAGGCTTTAATTCCACCAACACCATATGGATGTCCTCGCAGTCGAATATGGCGAGTGTTATGTTCCAGCCCGCGGCGTGCGCGTGGGGGATGGCGTTGCTGGAATAGGCCGCACAGCCTGTGGCGCAGCTCCAGCGGGAGCAGCAATGATGCACACACACACGTGTGGATGGTCTGCCCCGGAACTGCCTCCCGAGCGCAGGGGCAGGGCTTTTATTAGGAACGGCCGGCGTCACCGCGTAGCGGGACGCAGGATGGAACGTAACATTCCTCCTTTATTATAAAACAAACAAACATAACAATAACTGACATCAACTGTAAGTTCAACATCTGTTCACGTCTTTAAACAATAGCTACTCTGCCATTAATGTTCGTGGTCCGGGTGCATCAAACTACCACACATAGGGCCTCATTACGACCCAGGCGGTAAGTTACCGCCTGGGCCGTGACTTTACCACCATGGCGTAAACTACGTTTACGCCATGGTGGTTGGCGAACTTACCGCCCCATTCCGACCTAGGCGGGGCGGTAAGTCCCCAATCCCCATTTACCCTTCCCCATTCCCATTTTTGCCCCATAGGGCATAATGGGAGTGGGGAAGGCGTTAATTACGCCACCGTAAATTACGGTGGCGTAATTAACTCCATGGTCCCTTAGCGCCATGGATTTTAACACCTGCTAAAAGCAGGTGTTAAAAGCACCATGGCGCTAGGGGACCTCGTAATTGGCGGTAAGGGGTCGGCGCAGCTAACGCTGGCGTTAACCCCTTACCGCCAGGGTCGTAATGAGGCCCATAGTCATTTAACTTGGCTGGCGGTCTCGTGGCAGATCTCAGACCGTATCGCCCTTCTCGGGGCCTACACCCCCCCGGCTCATGATCGGGCTCACCTTCGCTGTTCGGGTCCTCGAGGCGGGGTGTATCCAACGGTTCCCAAGTTCCATCCATCGCTCCTGTCTCCTCCGGGATGGACCCAGGCTCTTCTTCGCTGGGCTGAGCGTCCTCGTCTTCCCTGTGGCACTCACTGTCAGTCCACAGGTTGCGAGGCACCGCCTTGAACCACGATGAGTTCCTCGTCACTTGACGGCGTCCTCGTGTCACCGTCACCATGGTTCCGTGCCGGTCACTGACGGTCCATGGCAGTTCCTCGTATCTGGTGTCGAGTTTTGACTTGGTGGGGTTGCGTAGCATGACGACTTGGTCCCCCACTTGATGATTGGACGGCCTCGCTCTCCTCTTGCCACTCATGTGGGCGTTGGCACTCCTTCTCCTCATTTCCGTGCGTCCTTCGTTGACCTCGTCCGGGGTCCTACTTGGATGGTGCGGAATCGAGGATCTGATGACGGTGCCGAACATGAGGTCTGCCGGCGGTATGCCGGTTGTGCTGTGGGGGGGTGACCCGATAGTTCCGGAGGAAACGGTAGAGGTCAACCTTCCATGGGCTGGCGTTCGCCTGTTCGCCTTGGATACCCTTATCACCTTGTTAATGGTTCTCATGAACCGTTCTGCGTCCCCGTTGGCCTGGGGCCATCTCGGCTGATGTGATGATACTTTATGTTAAGGTCCTGCAGATAGTTCTTGAATTCCTCCCCTGTAAACGGTGGCCCATTGTCACTTTTGATGGAGGTAGGTAGTCCGTGAGTTGCAAACATTTTCTCTATGGCCGGAATAACCACTTCCGCTGCTGTGGATTCGACTATTTCAACTTCCGGATACCGGGAGTGGTCATTAACGGCCACCAAAAGGTGGAGGCCTTCTCGTAGCTTATAGAAGTCAATGCTGATGGCCTCCCACCGAGAGCGGCCGCGTTCCGCCGATAGAATTGGTTCCGGTTCTGGCGGGGCCCCCGTTATCTGACAGGCTAGGCACGTGCTAATGAGTGTCTCGACCCGTTCCTCGATCTGGGGAAACCATACCCTGTGCCTTATGCGGGCTTTTGTCCTTGCCAGTCCTTGGTGTCCTTCATGCGCTAGGGCCACTATCCTGTCTTGTATTCTGAGAGGGATTACGATGCGGTTTCCTCTTAGTATCACTCCGCCTTCTGTGATCGACAAGTCTTGCCGGACGGTGAACATGCCGGACAGAAACCCTTTCGCTTCCACTGTTCTGTTGTGTGTGTGTCTCATGAAGGTTTTCCAGTCCCCTGAGATAATGGCATCTTTCACTAAGTTGCAACAAGGATCCTTGTGAGTTTCTGACTCGATGTCCTCGATGCTCACAGCCTTTGGTCTCATTGCGCGTACCACTTGGCATATATGTTCCTCAGTCTCTTCGGCCACTTGGATTTCTTGTTGGGTTGCCGTTCGCGGATGCCTCGAGAGAAAATCCGCAGGGTTTCCACTGCCTGGTTGGTATATGAGATCAAAGTCGTATTGCTGAAGATGTAGTAGCCATTTGGTGATTCGTGCCGGAGGGTGTGACGACGTTCCCATGAAGATAAGATGGGTAGTAAGGGTTTGTGGTCAGTGATTGTCGTGAACCGCCGCCCATATAAGTAGAGATGAAAGTGCCTGCACCCCCACAGCACGGCGATGGCCTCCTTCTCAATGTGGGAGTACCTCTGTTTGGTTTCCGTGAGGGCTCTCGAGGCGTAGGCTATCGGCCTTTTCTCCCCTTCCTTCGTCACCTGCATTAGGATGGCTCCGAGCCCAACGGGGCTTGCATCCACGAACAGTTATGTGGGCAGCTCAGTATTGTAATACGCCATTTTGGTGTCGACGGACAGGGATTCCCTGATGCTTTCGAACGAGTCTTGGCACTTCTGCCCCCAGTCCCACTTGATGTTTGCTTTCGTCAGTTCCCGTAATGGCTCAGATAGGGTGGCCAGGTTTCGATAAACCTCCCGCAGTAGGTAGCCAAACCTAGGAAGCTGTGTACCTCTGTGGGGGTCAGCGGTGGGCTTGTAGCCTGAATGTCTGCGACCTTCTGGGGATCAGGGGAGATGCCCGGGCTGCCAAACTTGTAACCAAACAAAGTGATTTCTGATCTGAGGAACTCACACTTCTCCCTGTGTATGGTCAGCCCAGCTTCTTGTAGTCTGCCCAGTAGGGTATAAAGCCTCTTGATATGCTCTTTCTTGTTGGGGGCGTGAATCAGAATGTTGTCGCTCACGTTGAGGACACCAGGGATGCCCCTGATGACCTCTTGGATGGTTTGCTGGAATACCTCAGCAGCGGACGATATCCCGAAACTCAAGCGTTTGTATCTCCTCAACCCCAAATGCGTCGAGAATGTTGTGATGTAGCGAGAGTCTCTGTGGAGTTTGAGTTGGTGATACCCCGCCTTCAAATCAACTTTCGAGAATACACAAGACCCTGTGAGGTCTGCCACGATTTCGTCGATCGTTGGTGTGATGTGGCGTTCTCTTTTGATGGCAGTGTTAGGGAGACGCATGTCTATACAAATGCGGACTTTTCCGGGCTGTTTAGGCTTTTGCGTTACAACCATTGGAGAGACCCATGGTGTGGGCCCTGTGACCACCTCTATGATGCCGGCTTCTTCCAGTGCCTTGAGTTCCTGCTCCACTTGTTCTCTCATGTGGAATGGTGTCCTCTGATGCCTTACGGCATTCGGCTGTACTGTTTCGTCAATGTGCAGTCTGATGGTTTTGCCCTTCAAGCAGCCTATTCCATCTTGCAACTTGGGGTATTGACTCAACATTTTCTCCACCTCCTCGGCTTCATCGACATGGCAGATGAATTTGACCACTCCCAGATCTTCTGCTGCGTCCCCACTCAGGAGGCTTTCAATTCCTGCCTTCACGACATAGACTTTCGACCATAGTCTGTTTTCGCCGTGTTCCAGCGTAGTGCGGAACCTGCCAATGACTGGTAGGGGCTTCCGGCTGCCGTATGCATACAACAGCGTGTCTGTGCTTTTCAGGTCTGGTTGAGGGTTTAGAGTCTGGAATATGCTTGTGGGCATAACATTCACCGAGGCGCCTGTGTCAATGGTCATAAGAATGCGGTGGTTTTGGACGGTGACCATGCACTTGCGCCTTCAAACAGATTTTCTTTGTGTTTCTTGACCTTGGCTTAATGCAGACACCAGGTATAGCTTCCTCCCTTTCCTATCGTTATCCTTACCGGGATCCTGCTGCCCTGCCGAGGCATCATCCCCTTCTTCCTCCGTGGAAGAGTTGGCCACTGCGACCCTCCTTGCACTGGCTTGCTTCTTTTTCCTGGTCGCGTTCTCCTCCGGAAGGTTCTGTGGGGGCTGCGTGGAGGTGCCCGCTGATCTGCATACCTTTGCATAATGATCCTTCCTGCCGCAGGCGCCACATGTGGTGCCTTGTGCGGGACAGTTGCGGCGGCCATGTGTGGGCCACCACACCAGCCGCACTCCGTGGGCCCAGGAATGCGCGGCTGCCACCTGTTCTGGCCATAGCCCCCACTGTAGTCATCCCTCGAGGATTGTTTGTTGGTGATCTGGCCACCATGGCTGTGTTGAGAGCAGGTTGCAATCTGTGTAGTGTGGCCTCCATGTTGGCTGCTCTGGTGTGAGCTAGTTCCCTTTGTCGTCCAAGTTCAAGGATCCGTTGCAGGGGAATACCTCTCTCTCTGAGTATATGCCGTTAATAATTTGCCTCCTGATCTCCCTCTCAACATTTGTGAACTCGCAGGACACGGCCAATTTTCTCAACTGAGTGTGGTAGGCATCCAGGGTTTCGTCCGCTGCCTGTATGGTGGTGCAGAAAATAAAAGTCTCATAGTCCGGGTTCAGTTGAGGGAGAAAATGAGCTGTGAGGGCATCTTTTGCGCTTTGGTATGCATCTTGGCCATCGCCAACATTCAAGGAGTTGAAAATGCGCAGTACCTCGTCACCCACATTGAGCAGTAGGTGCGCCTTCATCTTCCTGGCCGACGTTATATCTTTGCACTCCATCGCCATCTCGAATTTCTGGATCCACAGCTGCCATCTGGGTCCACTTGATGATGGGTCCGTAAAGGGGTCAAAAGGCTGGACCAGTGTCGATGAACCTCATTGTGTGCGAGGCTGAGGGGATGACAACGACAGGTTTGCCGCAATTCTGGACGGCGTGGTGGGCCCAGGGGTGGACGTACCGGCCGCCATGTTGACGTGTACCTGGTCGGTGTTGGCGTGAGCTCTTCGGGCGACCACCAGCTGTCATGATGCCTGCCCCCAGAGCACCGGGACAGGCCCAGCACCCCCGGAAGCAGGCATCATGCCCTCGGGAAAAAACCCAGCGGCCCCTAATAGGGGCTCTTTGGACGGCGCCAGGCTCATATTGGACATCAGTCCTGGCGCCAAAGGCGCCAGGCTCATAAAAGAAGGTGTTTGGTGCACTTACCTGACGCAGACCATGCTGCATAAAGCCTCAAGCCAAATGAGGCTTAGGAGGGACTACTTTATTAAAGTAACTATTTTACTTGGGTGGGGACCGTGGAAGAATACTTACCTGGAACTTCTTCCAAGGCTATTTAAACCACGCCCGGACTGCCACACGTGCTTCGCGTTGTTCTGCACCTAGCAGCTGGACGCTCACCATGTCTGCTCCTGCATCCTGACTCCAGCCACGCCCGTCTGCATCCTGGGACACCTGTAAAGGAAGAAGAGAAGAGAAAAGGTGAAATAAGAACATTACCTGCTTTTATCCGAAATCCGGTTCCATCACACCGACGATCCTAAAGAGAAGTCATTCATTTTAAAAGCACATCGCATTGCTCGCTGCAGCGCCTCGTTCCACTCACCTTCACGAGGCGCCTTTGTGCCCATCAGCGACCATCAGGACCATCCGCCGCATTTCCGCGCCTAAGGGAGAAAAGAGAAGAACAAAGGTGAGCTAGGGAACAGATTGAGGAAGGCCTGATTTTCCACCATAATACTTACCTGATTACTGTTGGAACAATCTCTCCTCACTTCGGGTCGGCGCCGCTTCTTCGGCTCTGCCGTACCCCGGCCCCTATGGGGAAAAAAGACACAAGCATTAGTGGGTGAATGCAAGGACACTAGGGAACCACCCATCAAAGACTCATCAGAGTTTACCTCCGGCGATTCCATTCCTCAACTCGGCATCTTCACTCAGCACCTGAAAAAGAGTAAACGGACAATGGTCAATTAAGGCTTGAACTTTACAACAGTATACTTACGGCATCTTACCGGAAAAGTCAAGCGAATTTGAACCCTTACCAATCCGAGATCCAGTGAAGTAACTGGATATCAACGCGCCCCTGCATCAGAAGCAGGATGGAGAGCTCGTCCTTCCAGACCCTAAGGTGAGACGCCACGGGGGATTGCAGAAGGGTTTTGAGGAGGGTGAGAGGGGGAAGTGGGAGGCCGACGCATTACCCCGCAGACAGCTAATCCCCTATTTCCACCTACAGAAGGATACTTCTGCGAGCCAGACAAGCAAGATTTGGGGGTCCGGTCCAGTCTGTCTACCGAGTCCTGCACATCACTTTAGAAGAGGTCACAGCAGCTCAAACCAGGCCGGCGCCTCCGTGGGAGTCAGGTGAGCGTTACAGAACGCGAAGCCTTCCTACAAATTCCCACCCAGGCGCTATGGAAACTTCTGAGACTGATCAGTTGGCCCAGTTACTGGGGGAATTACGGGCCGAAGTACATGCCGCTCGTCAAGAGACTAATGCCCTCAGGAGGGAATTAATTGTATCAAAGGAAAGAACTGATGACCTGGCCAGACAGCTTTTGCAAGGTCAAGCTGGACAAACTCCTCTACCCGGTTCCGGAGGGAACCCCGCTCCTGTGGTTTCCAGTAACCCTGTGCAGATTAATCTACCTGGAAACATGCCGCTGGCCCCACCCGAACGCTTTGCTGGGGACCCCAAACGATTCGCCATATTCATGAATCAGTGTTGTTTGCAATTCCTATGCAGACCTGGGGCCTTCCCTAATGATCAGACCAAGGTAGCCTTTGTATTGTCATATCTCAGCGGCTGTGCTGCCGATTGGTCAGTTCCACTGGTTACTCAAGACGACCCAATTCTCCGTGATTTTCAAGGGTTTCAAGCAAGCATGGAAAGGTTATTTGCTCGACACTCTCAGGGGCAGGCTCTGGATGACGAACTTCTATCCCTGCGACAGGGCAATCAGGACCTCCTATCCTACATTGCAACCTTTAATAGACTAATTGTGGAAACTGGGTGGCCAGAGGATAAAAGAATCATGTTATTTTATCGAGGTCTACGCAGAGAACTTAAAGACGTCTTGGCCCAGGTTGTAAATCCGCCCCAAGAATGCACAGAATATATAGACTTAGTGGTCCAATTGGATCACAGACTTCAAAACAGAAAAGCAGATCGGTCCAAGTTTGAGACCCGGGTGTTGGTCAAGACCCACGCTAACCCCAAGGGTGCTGATGTCTCTGAGCCTATGCAAATTGGAGGGGTTAAAGGACCTTTAACTCAAAAGGAACGTGAAAGGAGGCGGCAGTTAAAATTATGTCTTTATTGTGGGAACTCTGGACACTTTCTACGAGATTGCCCAGCAAAACCGCCCAAGAAGGTGGTTGGCGCTGCTGATAAAAACCATGAAGACTCTGTTTCGGGAAACGACTCCGCCCGACAAGTGTAGGGGTCCGCTTGCCGAGCTTGAAAACTAACTCTCAGACCTCGCATTTCATTGTGCCAATGGTTCTCGTAGATCCGGAACAGCCTAAGCGGTTGCATGCAATAAAGGCATACATCGATAGTGGGGCTATAGGAAACTATGTGGATCGTGAATTGGTCTCTAGGATTAACCTCCCTCTGCGTCCTAAAACCAGCAAAGATGTCATCACCACAGTCGATGGAACTGAAATTGCCTCTGGACCGGTAACAGATTCCACTACTGAGGTGACTCTTATTAGTCCGGACGGCCATCGGGAGGCAGTTGTGTTTGATGTAATCAAGGCTCCACAGTTTCAGGTTATTCTTGGAATTCCTTGGTTAGAGACACATAATCCTCGAATTGATTGGCGAGCTAAGAGAATAACCTTCCCGGATTGTGCACAAACCTGCTACCCAGAAAATCTGAAGATTTGTCTAGCATCTGTAACCTCTGCCTCCATGCAACTACCTCCGGAATACCAAGACTTTCAGGACGTCTTCCAAAAGGAACAGGCCAACACGTTACCTCCCCACAGATCGTACGATTGCCAAATCGATCTGGTGCCCGGTGCACAACCCCCTTTTAGCAGGATTTATGCCCTTACTGAACCTGAGAACCTGCATTTGAGACAATATTTGGATCAATGCCTAGCCAATAGTTTTATTCGCCCGTCAAAGTCCCCGGCATCCTCAGCTTTGTTCTTCGTGCCCAAAAAAGAAGGCGACCTTAGAACTTGTATCGACTACCGTGCATTGAACCAGATAACGGTTAAAAACCGTTGCCCTATGCCTCTGATCCCTGAACTCCTTGACCAGGTGAAGGACGCTTGCGTATACACCAAGTTAGATCTCCGGGGGGCTTATCATCTGGTGCGAGTAAAGGAAGACGACGAATGGAAAACCGCCTTCCGTACAAAATACGGATTATTCGAATACCAAGTGATGCCTTTGGGGTTGTGCAACGCGCCTGCTGCCTTCCAATTCTTCATGAACGATGTCCTTCGGGAACTTATCGATGTTTGTGTTGTCGTATATATCAATGACATTCTTGTGTACTCCTCTTCGGAATCTGATCACAGAAAGCATGTCCGGGCCGTCCTTGAGAAATTGCGTCAGCACAAACTGTTTGTTAAGCTGGAAAAGTGTGTTTTCCATACCACCGAGGTTGAGTTTCTCGGATTCATCCTGACACCTAATGGGGTCCGAATGGACTCACGGAAAGTGGAGGCCATCCTCAAATGGCCATCTCCTAGTTCGGTGAAAGGGGTCCAAAGCATGCTTGGTTTTGCCAATTTTTATCGCAGATTTATTCCGGAATTTTCACGTGTAGTACAACCCATCACTGCACTCTTGCGGAAAAATAAACGTTTCGAATGGACCAAGGAAGCTGTACAGGCCTTTCAGGAATTGAAAGCTAAATTCACGTCTGCACCTATTTTGAAGCACCCGCGTCCCGATCTCCCATACATAGTCGAAACTGACGCATCCAGTTTAGCCATGGGAGCTGTCTTGTCTCAGAGAGACCCTGAAACCAACCAACTGCATCCTGTAGCATTCTGGTCCAGAAAGTTCTCACCGCCTGAGGTAAATTATGCAATTACCGATAAGGAATTATTAGCCATTAAGTCCGCCTTTAAGGCTTGGCGGCATTATCTTCTTGGCGCCAGGCACACCATTACCGTGATCACTGATCACCGAAACTTGCAATACTTAAAGACTGCCAAGGCTCAATCGTCAGGTCAGCTCCGATGGGCTTTGTTCTTTGCTAAGTTCGATTTTGTAATCACTTACCGTCCCGGCTGTAAGAATGGCAAAGCGGATGCACTATCTCGAATAGGAATGGGAGAAATAGACACTAATTCAGAACCTGTGCCGATCATTCCCGAACAAAGAATTTTGGGATTAACCTCCTTACAAACCTTCGAAGACATTCAATCATGAGTAGAACAACTCCTGGACTCTACCGCCTTGCAGGATTGGATCCAAAGAGGATCTTGCTTTTCGGTCAACGATGGCCTACCTTACTTCCAAGGACGCTTATTTCTGCCAGAAAAGGAATTACAAGAACTGGTTATTTCCCGTCATCATGATGCCCTGATGGAAGGACATCCTGGCATTGCCAAAACTGAGGAAAAAATTAAACGACAATTCTGATGGCCTTCCTGGCGAAAGGATATTAAGGGGCCGATTCATGGAACAAACGTGCGCCGAAAATCTACCCGCAAGCAGACGCAAGCAGGTGCAAGCAGGCGCAAGCGTAAATGAACAGGCGCACGCGCACGCGTGCGATACATGGAAGTCCCTGCGCGTGTCTTCCTCGGGATGTGCACCAAACCCGTGCATGGCGCACACGTCACTGCAACATCCCGAAAGACGTGCGCGACGCGCACAGTGAAAGCGCACAACCTCGGCGCATACACTAGAAAGTGGGCGGAACACGGGGCGTAATGCGCGGAATGGGGAACAACTCGCGAAAATAAGGGCGTAACTGGGGATGTACTGCAGGGAAGCAGACGGAAACCCCACACGCACCCGAACCACACGTATTCATGGAATCGAATAGGGCAAAGCCACGCACAGCGAAAGACACGCACAAGCCGAAACACGTCCGCCACACGAAGGCAGGCGGTAGCGTCCCTGCGCATTACAAAAGTCGCAACATACAGCAATAGTGCCTGTGCGAGCGGGGCCCGTGTATTTCGGGGTTGCGCGGGAAGTTACACACGTGATTGAGCGGGGTACGTGTATTCCGGGGGTGCGCGTGAACTTTCTCACACGATCGGGCCTGGGGGAGCGGGCTACGTGTATTTCAGGGGTTCGCGTGAACATTCTCACGCGATCGGGCCTGGGGGAGCGGGCTACATGTATCTCAGGGGTTCGCGTGAACTTTTTCACGCGATCGGGCCTGGGGGAGCGGGCTACGTGTATTTCAGGGGTTCGCGTGAACTTTCTCACGCGATCGGGCCTGGGGGAGCGGGCTACGTGTATCTCAAGGGTATGCGTGAACTCTTTCACGCGATCGGGCCTGGGGAGCGGGCTACGTGTATTTCAGGGGTTCGCGTGAACATTTACATGCGATCGGGCCTGGGGGAGCGGGTTACGTGTATCTCAGGGGTTCGCGTGAACTTTTTCACGCGATCGGGCCTGGGGGAGCGGGCTACGTGTATTTCAGGGGTTCGCATGAACTTTTTCACGCGATCGGGCCTGGGGGAGCGGGCTACGTGTAATTCGGGGGCGTGCGGGAAGTTACACACGCGATTGAGCGAGGTACGTGTATTTCGGGGGTGCGCGGGAAGTCACACACGCGATTCCATCAGGGTACGTGTATTTCGGGGTGCGCGTGAAGTTCCACACGCGATATCAGCAGGGTACGTGTATTTCAGGGTGCAGGGGAAGTTACACACGCGATTTCCGCAGGGTACGTGTATTTCAGGGGTGCGGGGGAAGTTCCACACGCGATTTCAGCAGGGTACGTGTATTTCAGGGGTGCGCGGGAATTTCCACACGCGATTGGGCCCGTGCGAGCAGGGTACGTGTATTTCAGGGGTGCGCGTGAAGTTACACATGCGATATCAGCAGGGTACGTGTATTTCAGGGTGCAGGGGAAGTTACACACGCGATTCCATCAGGGTACGTGTATTTCAGGGTGCGGGGGAAGTTCCACACGCGATTTCAGCAGGGTACGTGTATTTCAGGGGTGCGCGGGAATTTCCACACGCGATTGGGCCCGTGCGAGCAGGGTACATGTATTCCAGGGGTGCGCGGGAAGTTCCACACGCGATTCCATCAGGGTACGTGTATTTCGGCGTGCGGGGGAAGTTCGACACGTGATTCCATCAGGGTACGTGTATTACAGGGGTGCGCGGGGAGCACCACACGTGAATTGCACATGCGGGCCCTCCCAGGTGTTCCCTCTACACCCTCCACGGCCCCTGCAGGTGGCTCACACCAGAGGGGCCTACCCTGCACATGTCCTGCAGGCACCCCATCCACCATGGCCATGCCCCCCAGCCAACCCACTTGTCAACTTGCACTACTGCCCACCAACGCATGTCCCCCTGCACCCCCAGCCACCAGGGGCACCCTCCACAGGCCCCCACCCATGTCTCCTACCACCCCCACCCCCCAGCCACCAGGGGCACCTGCCAGCAGGCCCCCACCCATGTCCAACTCATGTTCCCCACCACCCCCACCCCCCAGCACTGTGGGGCACCTGCCAGCAGGCCCCCACCCATGTCCAACTCATGTACCCCTGAACCCCCACCCCCCAGCACTGTGGGGCACCTGCCAGCAGGCCCCCACCCATGTGCAACTCATGTACCCCTGCACCCCCACCCCCCAGCACTGTGGGGCACCTGCCAGCAGGCCCCCACCCATGTCCAACTCATGTTCCCCACCACCCCTACCCCCCAGCACTGTGGGGCACCTGCCAGCAGTCCCCCACCCATGTCCAACTCATGTTCCCCACCACCCCCACCCCCCAGCACTGTGGGGCACCTGCCAGCAGGCCCCTACCCATGTCCAACTCATGTTCCCCACCACCCCCACCCCCCAGCACTGTGGGGCACCTGCCAGCAGGCCCCCACCCATGTCCAACTCATGTTCCCCACCCCTCCCACCCCCCAGCACTGTGGGGCACCTGCCAGCAGGCCCCCACCCATGTCCAACTCATGTTCCCCACCACCCCCACCCCCCAGCACTGTGGGGCACCTGCCAGCAGGCCCCCACCCATGTCCAACTCATGTTCCCCACCACCCCCACCCCCCAGCACTGTGGGGCACCTGCCAGCAGGCCCCCACCCATGTCTCCCACCACCCCCACCCCCCACTCCCCAGGGGCAGCCTCCAGCAGGCCCCCACCCATGTCTCCCACCCCCCCAACCCCCAGCAGTGCAGGGGCAGCCTCCACAAGGCCCCCACCCATGTCTCCCAGCACCCCCACCCCCCAGCCACCAGGGGCAGCCTCCACCAGGCCCCCACCCATGTCTCCCACCACCCCCACCCCCCACTCCCCAGGGGCAGCCTCCACCAGGTCCCCACCCATGTCTCCCACCACCCCCACCCCCCAGCAGTGCAGGGGCAGCCTCCACCAGGCCCTCACCCATGTCCCTCACCACCCCCACCCCCCAGCCACCAGGGGCAGCCTCCACCAGGCCCCCACCCATGTCTCCCACCACCCCCCCAGTCACCAGGGGCAGCCTCCACCAGGCCCCCACCCATGTCTCCCACCACCCCCACCCCCCAGTCATCAGGGGCAGCCTCCACCAGGCCCCCACCCATGTCTCCCACCCCCCCACCCCCCAGCAGTGCAGGGGCAGCCTCCACCAGGCCCCCACCCATGTCTCCCAGCACCCCCAGCCCCCAGCCACCAGGGGCAGCCTCCACCAGGCCCCCACCCATGTCTCCCACCACCCCCACCCCCCACTCCCCAGGGGCAGCCTCCACCAGGCCCCCACCCATGTCTCCCACCACCCCCACCCCCCAGCAGTGCAGGGGCAGCCTCCACCAGGCCCCCACCCATGTCTCCCACCACCCCCACCCCCCCAGTCACCAGGGGCAGCCTCCACCAGGCCCCCACCCATGTCTCCCACCACCCCCACCCCCCAGCACCGTGGGGCACCTGCCAGCAGGCCCCCACCCATGTGCAACTCATGTACCCCTGCACCCCCACCCCCCAGCACTGTGGGGCACCTGCCAGCAGGCCCCCACCCATGTCCAACTCATGTTCCCCACCATCCCCACACCACAGCACTGTGGGGCACCTGCCAACAGGCCCCCACCCATGTCCAACTCATGTTCCCCACCACCCCCACCCCCCAGCACTGTGGGGCACCTGCCAGCAGGCCCCACCCATGTCCAACTCATGTTCCCCACCACCCCCACCCCCCAGCACTGTGGGGCACCTGCCAGCAGGCCCCCACCCATGTCCAACTCATGTTCCCCACCACCCCCACCCCCCAGCACTGTGGGGCACCTGCCAGCAGGCCCCCACCCATGTCCAACTCATGTTCCCCACCACCCGCACCCCCCAGCACTGTGGGGCACCTCCTGACCCACGTTTAAGCTATCATGCTGCAACATTTGGTGCTGTGGGCTTAGAAAATTCAAGATGGCGGAAAACCCACATGTGCGCCGAAATCCAGGAAAGCTGCGCAGTTTGTGCGCACACCAAAATGGTTGCCTCACTTGCCACCCACCAGTGCGAGAATGATAGGCCGGGTTGCCATGAGGGAAATGGGTTGGCAAAGGAAAAACAGTAGCGCCGGTTAGCTTCAAAGCGCTTTAAAACCACCCTGTGTTTCTCTGAAGGCAGGCTCAAAATGTCTATTTTAAACATTGCAACACATCTAAAAACTCACTGGACACCAGCAGACATTTGGTAGAATGGAGTGTTGTGTGCCTACAAAATCTGGGAAATGAAGAGCCCAAAACAATGCTTATAACAAAACTGCTATGGAGTCAGCAGTTTAAGTTGCACTGGATTTAAAGACACTAAAATCGAAAATGTTTAGATTAAATGAGTGACCTATGTTTGGTGTCACATGCCTTTGTAACTGTTGAAATGTCATAGTTTTGCACTTAGAATCAGCATTCTAGCTGCATGTGTAAAATTGCAAGTTAATTTAAAAAGCAACAAAAAACATGACAGTTAGCTGAAAGTCTGGCTTAAGGAACTTGATTTTGCTTGACAGCTACCCCCATCAGGAGTGAAACTTGAGTCACAACTGTGTTCCCAGGCCTATCTGCCTTTTTGCTGGCCACACTAAGGATATGCCATCTCTCTGATAATTGAATTAAGGGGAGCCCCACAGAATACAGGAGCTCTGAACAATGTAACCCCCTTCACCCAGGCAGATGGTTTATGACGGGAGTCGTAACTGGTCGTAAAAAGTGGCTTCCTCCTGAAGGAAAGGGGAGGAGCACTGCCTGTGAGAGCAAGCTGGTTTGGCAGAACTGGAAAAACCAGAAATTCAACCTTGTGCTGAGGGTAAACCACACCCCTTTGGAGCCAGCACATAACTCTAAAAAGATGAATAACTCATAGAGCGGACATGTGAAAATTTTATAAATGATACCATAATTCTTGTGATTTTTCTGCTCACGTTTTAAGACATGGTAGGACCCGGTGGTATGTTCAGGGGGGTGTTAGCGGAAAAGTGGATATTACTCTAAATGTGTGCATGTGAAAAATCGGACACTTCATCAACTAATGTCCATACTCCTTGCGCACATGTGTGTAAATTTGGGGTAATATCTGATGTTGCAAAACCACTAAAAAGGTGCAAATATTGCCATTTCTGGATGCAAGCTCCTAGAAACGCCAGAGTCAGAACAGGGGCTAACATCAGTAATGCCTCATGTGTGCATGTAATTTTAAACAAATGTTTACCTGTGCAAATATGTCTCTTTGTATCATATATAGATTGTGTGCAATTTGGCAGGGGAGTGTCCTCTCTGCAAGCCATAAAATGACATCGCTCTGACTCACAGTTCCTTCCCCAATCAGGGGAGAAATGAAAGCTTGGCCAATGATAAGTGGAGAGGGGCTGGCTAGTGATGCTGTTCACACACACCCATTTTAAAAACACATAAAAGCAGAGAGACAGGACAGATAGGGACCTTCAAATCCATTTGCAGCTGGAAGCTCTGCCGGGAAAATCCATACTTTACCTCCATCAACCTTCAGGGACCCAGACCAGACCAGCAGAGTAGAGCTGACCTGTTAGCAGAACCAGAGAGAGCTGACCCAGATCACTGGGAAGTGCAGAGACCAGAGGCGGGTCTAAAACCTGACCAGATCCGTGGCGTGGCCCATTCTAATTCAAGAATATAGTGTGAGTACATAGTAAACTGTGCAGAACCAATCTCTTAGTTAAAATAATATAATTCAATCCTATTTTAATCTAAGTAGAACTGTCTCCTAACTGTCACCTGTCATTTGTAAAGCTGTCACTTGTCATTTTTTAGTTGCAAGCTGCACTTGTCTTTTTGAACTTTAAAATTTCAAATCTGAAAAACGACCTTTATTTAATCGCTCATATCTCCGTGACCGTTTGTGCTAGAGACTTGCAGTAACTTTCCTCAGAAAGCTGGGAATCGTGGCTTTTCTACGAACCTAGAACCGCATTCCTACCCCATATAGTTTTGCCGCAATTGTGAAAAACGCACTCGCGAATTTTGCCGCGATTTGCAAATTTCTCAACGTGTGAAACAGCAGTTTGCTTGCCTTCCATTTGCCAGAAATTCGTTTAACCTGCTAGTTACACCCTAGATCCTTGCTAAAGTGAGCCTGGACTAATATTAACTTGATTCCACTCACCCTGAACCTCCTAGAGGGAATTAAAAGCATTTTAGCATATTTTTTCTTCATTTCCAGCACATTTAAAAGCATTTGGGCCTGTGTTTTCAACTTCTGTAGTCTAAGTTGCTGGGGTGAACTGAATCACATTTGATTGCATTTCTGAGAACTGTGTGCTTCCCTCCATTTCCTTGCATTGCATAAAAAGGGGGGGGTGAATTGTCCAAGAAGTGATTACATTGTCTTTTGCTGAAATTCTATCAAGTTATTTTCTGTACTGCATTTCATTCCATATTGCATCCATTTGAAACCATAAAAGTATTGTTGCTATCTTATCCATTTCATGTCAACTCCTTAGTGATTATCAAGAAGTGTGCTAGTGCCAGATTCTCCGTTGTTAATCTTTATCATATCAGATTAAGTGTGCTATTCAATTATTAATTTATTCTAAAGTGTGATATATATAGATATTGTTTAAATTATCAATTAAACCTTTTAACTTGCAAAACAGAACTACTTCTTGGCTCAGTGGGGTCAGGAGGATTCCAAGAGAGGGGTGTTATATAGGGGTAGTCATCCAGAACGCTTGAACTGGACATAAAGATATATCAATAAGGGTTTTCATTCAGTATTCTAGACTAGGCGTTGACTTGGCTGTAGTGCTGAATTGAATCCTCTTACAAATTGGGGGCTCGTCCGGGATGTTTGGGTTAGATCTACCATTTGTGCAGATTAATACAGCGTGCCAGCTGACCAGATACACATATCCGGTCGGATCACCACGCTGTGTTACGCTGTAAAGCACTTCTCAAAGGAACGCTCTAAGAAAAAGGTCTGTTTTGCAAAAATAAAATACAAACTTCTGTAAGTCAGGACAGAGACCAATCTCTAGAATGACGACCTTAGTAGACATGAAAATAGCCAGAGAGCACTTCTTACATAAGTTATTTGTGAGAGGTGAGTGGACTCACCAGGACCAAACAGTCTGGTTGCAGGCCATAACACCCCAAATCACGGAAACAGGGTCAGATATATGGAGAGATCAGGGTCCATTACATGTGGCCCTGAGTGAACTATATATGGCTCCTAAGGCCAAAAATGAACACGACAAGATCGTTAGGATAGCGGCATATTTATATTTATATATGGGAGCCATACAGAATAAATGTGCTGAAGGCCATGATCTGGCAAAAAGGCAACAGATGGCGTTAGAGAAGGCCCAATCTGATCTGGACTCTTCTGAGCAAAGGCTGCACAGAAGCCAGGAGTCAGAAAATGAGACCAGACAGTACATCACTAAAATAAAGGAGGATATGGATGTGCTGCAAAAGGAAAAGTCAGAACAGGATACCAGATTTCTGGCCTTGCAGAAGGAACACCAAGAAGGTTTGGACTCCCTACTGCAAAGCCAGAAAAAGCTGGAGCAACAGCTAGACTTCAATACGGCATGTGCTGAGCAGGTAGTCACCCTGCAAAGCCACCTAGATAGGGAGAAGGCAGAGAGCAATAAACTGATTCTGAAAGACCTGGATACCCAGGCAGAGTTTGATCAGGAGCGCCAGAAAGCTGGTGCCTTCCAAAGGCAAAGGGACGACCTGACGGTACAGATGCAGACTCTTAGTCAGGAAAGGGACACCTTAGGCCAGGAAGTCTGCCACTTAAAAAGAAAAATGGAAGAAAATCACCTGGCCCACCAGGGACTGGGTGACCTCCAAAAAGAACACCAGAACTTGCTAGAGCACACCAGGAGGGTGGAGGATGCTCTAGCAAGAAAGGAGCAGGCCAATAGGGACACAGCTCAGGAGGTAACCCTCCGGCAGCAAAGACTGGCCCAGTTCTCCAGGACCAACCAGGAAGCACAGAGGGAAAATGAGGCTCTCTGCCAGCACAATGAGAGGCTCCAGCAACAGGTAGCGATGCAGGAGAAACTGATAGAGTCGAGTAAGGCCTTAACAGAGGAACTGAAAGCACAAATGCAGGCTCTTGCATTGCAACAGGGAGCAGGGGCGGATAGAGATGAGGTCCGCTGGGAAAGAGAGATTCCTGACCATAACCGCAGGAGCCCTAACGCCAGGGGCCTTCATCTCCCCCAGTCCCTGGACTCTACCACCCCCATGTCCCCTGGCGCACATGAGCACAGGGCCACAGGGATGGCAGATTACTATCCAGCTAAGAGTATGGGGCTCATAGGCCAGTACCACTCAGGAATGGAGGGGTGGGCATCCGGGTATGGGCACCCAAGTACAGTACAGTTCAATGGGGAACCCCAGGAGAGTAGGCCCATTAAGGGCATCCTGAAAACCTCTGCCCAGTTAGGTCAGTGGAGGGGGTACCCATCAAATCCTGGCAGCAAGGAGGAATCTGAAGACTCCTCTGAACTGCGCAGGACACAGGAGACCAGGTCCCCACATTCTGCCAGCCATTCCCAGGCTCGCAGAATCCGGGAAAACCTGGAAGAACAGACGGGAACCTCTGGGAGCAGTGCCTCTGAGTCCGAGGACGAATGGACAAGGGTTACCCGAACCAAAAAGGCCAATAAGGCAAAAAGGGCCTTGCTTAAGGACCCCTTAAAGCAGATTAAGGCGATCAGGAGCGTCATCACGCCTTACCATAAGAACGCTAAGTATTCTGTTTGGGAGCACTTAGAGTTGTTTGAACAAATGATGGAGACTTTCCATTTGAAGGACAGCCAAAGCTGTATTCAATATGTAAAGTGGACCTTCTCCCCGGAATACTCCAGTTTCTTTGCGGGGCTGGAGGACCAAAATCATTTAAGATGGTCCACCTATAAGGCGGCCATCTTGAAACATTTTTCCATTCATAGAAATCCTCAAGAGGCTCGCAAGGCAGCCTACAATTTACAATGTGGGGAGGATCAGGCCCCACAAGAATTTGTGCAGGAGTTAAAGCGTGCTTTTGCGCAGACCCCCAGAAGGGTACGCACAGACAGTAGAGAATTCATTAATACATTTTTTCATGCCTTGCCCAAATACATAATGACCCAGCTCGTGAGGGATTTTCACGAGAAAAGATCTTTAGACTGGGTCATTGAACAGGCTACCCGGATCTATGAGGTGCAGAAACCGGTAGATAGCAAAAGTAATGCCCAGAAAAACCCCAAAGCCAACAGCACCCCTGCTGCCGCCAAGGTGGCAGAGGTAAAGGTCACCCCCGTTTTAGATTTGGAGATGGGGGGCCTAAAAACCTACCTGCACCTAATAATGCTAGGCCCAGAAGGTCCTCGGGCCAGTCACAGACAGGGAGCCAAGGAGGCAGCCCCACAAATGGGGTCCCTCGCTCTCCTGATTATGTAAGTCCCCATTACAAGGGAAATCGACCCATCCTGGGTTATGTGTGGACTCCTCCAGCCCAAGGGGGGGGGATCCAGCCAAGCACCTAACCCAGGGAACTTCCCTCCCAACTTCCCACAGGAGAGCAGAAATTCTCCAAATCCTGGGCAGAACTTTTTCCCCAGGTATCCACCCAATTTCCAACCCCAAAATCATCCATCCTTCTTTCCCCAATTCCCTGAGCCCAGACAACCTAATCCGGGAGAGGGGAGGCCAAGGGTGGAGGGGTACCCAAATCTTCCCAACCCGGGGTATTACCAGAGGAGGGACAGCTACCCTTCCGGGGATCAGCCCAGGGGAGAAAACAGGGCCCCGTATCAGCCTGAGCGGGTTTCCCAGTTAGAGCGCCAGGTTCAAAACATGGCGCGGGATCTGGGTCACATACTGAGGGCTCAGCAGAACCCTCAGATCGGCATGCCGGCGCAGAACGCACCCAACTCTGGACCTGGTGCCCCAGAACAATGACGGGGGCAGCACCCCGATAACTCACCGGTTCCCAGGGAGGAGGCACAAAGGGAAGGGGGGTGTAAAGCCTTGGAGGAAGCTTCCTTCCTCACTTGTAAACAGCCCCTGGAAACCCAGGAACCGGAAACAAAATCTCTTGCCCCTGAAAGTCTGCCTCCTAAGGAGCAGAGGGGGGGTAGGAGAAACAAAAGACCCAAACAGACTCAGTTTGAGGAGGAGGTACAGGTCTTCCAATTTGAGGGAGAGGGATCCTCAGAGGATCCTGGGAAAAGGATCTTCTCCTTCAGAGAGGGGGGAACTCCTCCCAAAGAAAAATGGGTCCCTAGGGATGCAAATCCAGACTGGGGAGATGTGGAGACTGAGCTACCACCGCCCACCATCTCATCCCAGAACCAACCGCAAGAAAATCCCCTGGTTCAAACCCATCCTGGTGACTGCCTCCAAAAAGGGGGGGGCGGCCCAGAACCGGAGCCAGGGGAACCCACAATGGCTCTGATCTCCAGTTGCCAAATTTTTCTTTCAGATTCCCAAGGCTCTCCACAGAATTCTGCCCAAATCTCTTCGCTAGCGATGTCCAAAACCAGAAAATTAGCCCACCAGTTGTCCAAAAATGTACATTATGTGTGCCCCCTTGAGGAGAAGGAGGGAAGATATTATGCCCCGGTACAAGTACAGGGGCAGGGTACAATTTTGGCACTGGTGGACACTGGATCTCAAGCTACCCTTCTGTCCAGAAGGGCCTTTGACGAACTGAATGCAGGAAGGGGAGAGAATTACCAAATTCCTCTCACCTCACTTCCTGGACAACTCCAGAACTTTTTTTTTTTTTTTTTAAACTTTATTTTTGGTCTTTATGCCACAACACAAATTCACACCCACATTAGGGTGGACTTTAAACCATGCGCCATGAACCCGGACCCTCCCGGCAGCCCTCCCCTGCCCCTCCAAAACCATGTCTCTTAGATAGTGTTTCTGCACTAGCCGAATATGTGTCATTTCCCGCTCCTATTCCTCGGGTATTGTCCCCACAATTGTTAGCCCTCATCTGGGGGCACTCTCCGAGTCGGAGGAGACAGAGGGATGCTCTGCTGCCTCACCCAACAGGAACAGCGTCAGTGGTCCCCATACGTCTGGTGGACGGGCGTGCAGGGGAAGGAGTTTAATGAAATCCGATTCAACGTCTTGGTAATAAAGCAAGTCCTTGCGCCAAGCGGTGAATGCTGGAGGGGGGCCCCGGCCCCAGGCAATGGCAACTCTCCTCCGAGCCAAAGTCAACAGGATCCCAGCTAGTTTCCTTATCGGGGGTGAAAGCAGCCTGGTCATGCCCAGTAGGGATGCTGTGACACTTGGCTGAATTGGTTCCCCCACAATTGCTGCAGTCGTCTCCAGTACCCGTTTCCAGAAGGGGGCCACCTCGGGGCATTCCCACGCCAGGTGAACAAAACCCGCTGAAATTGTCCCGCATCTGGTGCATTTCGCTTCTGCGTCGGGGTGGTGTATGTTGGATTTTGCTGGAGTATGGTAAGTCTGGTGGAGGAAGTTGAAGTGGATGAGTTTTAAGCGTGAGTTAAGCGCCACTTTTTTAGTCTGTTTCAGGCAGTAGTTCCAGTCCTCATCTGTTATGTTCGTACGCAGTGCTTCTTCCCATCTAGCTTTGGCCCTAGTGATGGCCGGGGTTGTGGCAGGAGTGAGAGCTTTGTAAATCTGTGATACCAGCCTCCCCTCGCCTTGAGCTTGAATGACGTTATGCAACAGTTGCCAAGTTGGTGGTTGACGAGGGAAGTCTGGTAGTAAGGCCTGGAGGGTGTAGCGAGTCCTGAAGTAAAGGAATATGTCCAGAGCCGTGTTGCCCCCTTTATTTCTGGCCTGTTCTGGAGTTAGGAAGCCTTCTTCTGAGAAGAGATCCCCTAGGGTTTGAATGTTTAGTTTGTCAACCCAGTGGTGGAACACGGTCTCTGAGGTGAGTGGGACTCCGGGAATGAACTTGACCGGTAAGAGTGGGGAGTACCGTGTTATCACTTCTAGTCTTTGGGCCAGGATCCTCCAGACCTTGTATGTTGTGAGCATCACGTTCATCGTTGAACTGGGAACTGGTGTGTGGCTCAGGATGATTGCTGTCAGAAAGTTTGGTGTTGCAAGGGCTCTTTCCACCTGTACATGTGGTCGGACCGCCTGGGGGGTGTACCAGTGGCTGAGGTACTGTGCCTGAGCTGCCCAAAAGTATCTTTCGAGATCAGGTAGTGCCAAGCCTCCATTTGTGACCGGTAGCGTGAGTGTAGTATACGCTATTCTGGCTGGTTTGTTTGCCCAGAGTAGCTCGAGGACCATGCTCTTTAATTTTTTAAAAAAGGCTTGTTGCAGCAGCAGAGGGATATTGATGAATAAGTAAAGTAGTTTTGGTAGGATCACCATCTTCACCAGAGAGACCCTTCCCCAGAGTGTCAATGGTAATGACTTCCATCGAGAAATCTTCTCTTGAATCGACTTGACCACCACTTCGTAGTTGTCTCGAAACACTTCCTGACAGTTTAATGATAGCTGTATTCCGAGGTAACGGACTCTGGAGGATTTCCATGAGAGTTGGAAGTCGTCTGGAAACTGGTTTGTGTTTGGGGTCAATGGGAAGACTATGGATTTTGACTGATTAATTTTTAGCCCCGAGGCGGCTCCGAATTTGATGACCTCCCTCATGACTGGATTCAGGTTGTCTACTGGGTCACGGATAAATAGGGCTACGTCATCAGCATAAAGAGAGATGATGAGTTTGTGAGGGCCTATGATGAGCCCTCTCTGTTGTCGCTGTTCTCTGAGTTTGGAAGCTAGTGGTTCCATCACCAGGGCGAAAATCAGGGCAGAGAGCGGGCAGCCCTGCCTTGTGCCTCTTTGCAGGTCGATTGGAGCTGACTTGGTTGTGCCGACGATGATACTTGCACGTGGGCTGGAGTACAGGAGTGAGACCAGGTTGATGAAACGGGCGCCCAGGCCCATCCTAGTGAGCACTGCAAACAGAAACGGCCACTCCACCGAGTCAAAGGCTTTTTCGGCGTGGAGTAGAACCGCCACCGCCTGCATCGAGGGATCCAATGCGGCAATGACACCAAACATTCTTCTAATTCCGAAAGTCGTGTTGCGGCCTGGAATGAAGCCGGCTTGATCCGCCAGCACGAGGGTAGGCATCAGAGGCATTAATCTTCCCGCTAGCACCTTGGCGAGTATTTTATTATCGAGATTGAGGAGGGATATTGGTCTGTAGGATGAGCATTCCTCTGGTGGTTTATCTGGTTTGTACAGCAGAATAACGTTGGCATCACAGGTGGTGGGAGGGAGGTGACCTCTCTCTAGTGCTTCTTCATATACCGCCGCTAGGAGGGGGGCCAATGTGACCGCAAAGGCCTTGTAGAACTCGCCTGTTGGACCGTCCGGGCCTGGCGCCTTAGAGCTGGGGAGGGATTTTATGGCCTCCAGAATCTCCTCTTGGGTGATCAGTTCGTTCAGAGGTTCACGGAGGGAGTGTTCAACCCAATACAGCTCTGTGTCCTCGAGGTACTCCCGTGGGGCGGTCGAGGACTTGCACAGATTGGCTCTGTAGAGTTCTTGGTAGAAGCTCCTGAATTCCTCAGCTATCTCCTTGTCAGTATGTACTATATTGCCTTGCTTGGTTCGAATGCATTCAATTTGGGTCAGTTTGGTGTCGGCATTGATTAGGTTTGCCAAGAGTGCGCCGGGTTTCTGGCCTTCTCCATACTGCCGGACTTGGTTATTGCGGTTCAGGAATTTGATCTCCCGGTCCGCCGCTTGATTGAATATCAGTAATTCCTCCTTCAGAGCCTTTGCAGTTAGGGGATCCATCCCGTTTGTGGCTTGTCGTTCCAGGTCCTTTAACTTCCCCTCGCTGATTGTGAGCTCGCGTCTGATGAGCTTGAGGATGCCATTTTCCTTGGCGTGACACACTCCTCTGATATAGCATTTTAAGGATTCCCAGAGTGTACTTGCTGAGGGGACTGATCCGGAGTTGGCTTCTAGGAACACGTTAATCTCTTCTTTCAGTTCGCTGGCGAACACCTCGTCTCTCAACGAACCTGTCTTGAAACGCCATCGCAGTAGTGGTGGAGAAGGGGAGGAATGTGCAACTTCAAGAAAGAGAGGAGAGTGGTCGGAGAGCGTTCTTGGGTATATACTGCAGCGTCTGCTTGACAACGGACCACTCGCTGAGACGAAAAAGTAGTCGATTCGGGAGCTTGTATTGTGTACCGCTGAGTGGAAGGTGAATTCACGTGATTCACCATTCGTGACCCTCCAGATGTCCAGCAGATTGAAGGCAGTGCAGATTTCTTTTATTTGGAGTCCTGCTTTAGTTGGAGGGAGTTGCTGAGCTTTCGATCTGTCTCTTGATGAATCAAGTACAGTGTTCATATCCCCTCCCCAGATTATGGTTGCTGGGACTGACTTGGAGAGCTGGGTAAGCACCCAACCGAAATTATCCGGGCTGTCTGTGTTCGGAGCGTAGGAGTTAATGAGGGTCACCTTCTGGCCTGCTATGACTCCACTCACCAGAATCGCTCTCCCCTCTGAATCACTCGTTGTGTGGATCAAACGGAAGCTCAGCCTCCTATGTATCAGAATAGCGACTCCTCTGGCGTAGGATGAATAAGAAGAGTAGTATCTGTGGCAGCCCCAGCTCTTGGCCCACTGATGGTCCTTGCCCGGGAGAAGGTGTGTCTCTTGAATCATGGCCACGTCTACATTGTGACGTCTCAGGTATTGGAGTATTTTCCTGGATTTAGCGGGAATATTGCTTCCTCTTATGTTCCATGTCAGAACATTGAATGTGACGGGATAAACTTTCTATGTCGCAGCGTTACGGTGGATGCGGTTGGCCGTATCGTGGCATCAGGGTGAGAGTTGCAAGAATCGTCACATCGGGAGAGGACCCCTGTTGGATAGGGTGGCGCTGATTTTTGATTGGCAGATGGCGAGCTGGGAGGTGGTTGTGGGCTAGAGACGCATAGTCTATTTTTTGATGAACACTGAGGGAACCCTCCACGGGCTAACCCCAACTGGCCCGTAGAGTTCCTTTCTTTTGGGTGGGCAACCCCCAACAAGCCCACCGAGAGGACCCTCAATAACCAACTAGAACGAACTGCGGACATGTAGAAACCATGTCGCTGTGTAACTTGTACTCCAACTGAGTTCGGCATGAAGACCAACTGGTTGCCGAGTTAACCTTGGAGACTAAACTGGAGCTGTGCTAGGGGCGTCAGGGGCCCTCCAAGTTTCCCAGCCCCGTGTCGTATTCATAATGAATTGTGCCTGTACTTATGACAATCTGTCGCATGGTTGTGGGTCTGCTCAGGACATGCTGATTTACGGTGGATTCCTGAGGATTCTGTCTCTCTGGGGCCTTGGTCGGTTGGGGATCGGATCGGGGCAGCCCATCCGATCAAGGAACAAGACCGCCTCGTCTGGAGATTGGAAGAAGTGAACCCTCTCCCCCTGTTGGACTCTGAGTCTTGCAGGAAAGAGCATAGAGTAGGGTAGTTGGTTGGCTCGGAGTCTTTGCTTGATGGCGGTGAAGGATTTCCTCTGGGTTTGGACAGTGGGTGAGAAGTCCGGATAGAAGTGGATTTTATCACCTTCATGAAGAAGTTCGCCCCTCTCCCTGGCCAGTCGTAGGATGGTGTCACGATCTCTGTAGTTGAGCAGCCGTGCGATGATTGGCCTTGGCGGTGCTCCGGGGACTGGTCTGGTGGATGGGATCCTGTGTGCTCTTTCTACTATAAAGACTGGGGACATAGATTCTTTGCCGAAGAGTGATGTGCAGAGGGATTCTACGAACTCCTCCATTTTACCTTGTAGCCGTTGTTCCCTCACGCCTATAATTCTTATGTTGTTCCTCCTTGAGCGACCCTCCAAATCCTCGCATTTGGCAATTGTTGTTTTCATTTGGGATTCCAGTAGTGAGACCTTGGTTATAAGGGACTCTGTGCCATCATCCAAGCTCGACACCCTTTGCTCAACCTCATCCAGGCGTTCTGAGTGTGTGTCTATGCGGTGTTGTAGGAGGTCGACCTTGGAGGCAAGGCCATCCATTTTATTGTTAAGATTTCCTATGCCGGCTTTCAGTTCCAGAAGGAGTTCTTTGATTTCGGACGGGTTAACCTCCGGTTCCAGCTGAGGCGGGGGGACCGGGGCCGCCGCGTGGTCCTCGCTTTGGGAGGGGGCTCTAGGAGTCGCGCCACCCTCAAACGTTAGTTTCCTCTGCGATTTATCATTCTTCCCCATTTCTGCGGTGGACCCACTGGTAGACGGAAAGGTGAAGCAGGGTTACAGTGTTATGTTAGTGTTTTATTATGACAGAATTGTTCTGAGAACTCGCTCAAGGATGCCGGTATGGTGGGGTTTGCAGCTGTGGTGCAGAGTCAGTGGGCGTTGTAGAGCTGCATTTTATTTATTTATTTTTTTTCCCTTGAATTACTGGGACAGCTCACGGCTGATCAGGAGGGGGAGGATGGCGTTCCACTGTGCAGGTGGCTTCCCTCGTGTGTGGCACAGATCCGCGGGGGGGGGGGAGGACACTCCACCGTGTTCTCGCTCGACCTCCTGATGCTGGCGCCCCTGCGGTCTGATAGGGCACCAGAATGAAGACTTCCGGGGGGCCCAGGGTCTTTGCCTCTGTGGTGGGGGGGGGGGAGCGAGATCCCTCCAAGATGGTGCCAGATGTCGCGCCGGGGGGGGGGAGAGCCCCCTGCCGGTTCTGGGTACTCCCCCTGGTGATGGGCGCTGGGGGCCTCTCACCCCCCGACCCGCGCCGGGCCCCAAAGTCCCCCTCAGCGGCGGCTGGGCACGATCAGCGCCGATGCCCCCTCGGCGATGGGGAAGGGGGGGCGGCCGCCCCGGGGCGCCCAGTATCACCACAGGGCCCGACCCCCCCCCCTCCGTACCTTGTCTTCCCGGCGTTCCGTCCGCTCCCCGCCGCCGCAGTCCGCGGCTGTATCAGGAGTCCCTCGGCGGCCCCGGACTCCTCAGGCGACGGTGGGCTCCAGTGGGCGGGCGGGGGGGGGATCGGGGAGGCCCCGGCCGCAGCGGCGCCCCGAGCGCCCGAGCGTCAGCTCCCCCAACACTCCGAGTCCCCACGGGACCTCGTTTCGCCGGAGGGCGGCGGGCCGGACCTGGATCTGGACCCTGGGGGGAAAGGAGCGCCCGATCGCCGCCTCCCCGCCGGCTGATCCTCTCGGGCTGCGCCGCGAGTCCGCCCCTCAAGCCCCGGCGCGCGGCACACGGGCCGGCCAGGCAGTGCTTCGGTTCAGGCCGCGTCTCTGCAGCGCAGGATGGCCGATTTTCTTCCAGTTTGTGCTGGCAGGCTGCTGGGACAGGCGAGAGACCAGGAGTCAGGTTTTAGGCTGAGAAAGTACAGGCAGAAGGAGGATTATGCAGGATTAATACGGGCAGTGCTGGGAGCTCAGGTCAGTGCGGCCATCTTGGATGGCCCTCTAGCGCCCTCTATGACAACTCCAGAACTTTGACGGGAAGGAAATTCCCCTCGAGGGGACGGCAGACTTAACATTAAAATTGGGCGACACAAGTTGAAACACCCGGTCATAGTTGTGACTCCAGAGGGCACCCCTTGTTTACTAGGGAATGACCTCCTGAGAAGGTTGTCACCCCTAATAGATTGTGTAAACAAGGTCCTCTGGACCCAGACTAGCCGACCAATAAAATTAAAACAGAGTGTCAACCATGTTAGTTTAAACGGCACCTGCCACATGGTTGAACAAAAACCTGACCAAGTAGAATTTCACTTCCAGAATAGTCAAATTCCAGACGTGACAGTAATAGCAGTAGGACAACAGACTGGTGATGGAGGGTCCTCTCTATTTCGGAAAATCAACCTTCCTTCCAGTCTAAAGTGGTACTCCACGCTGGAAGGAAACACTCTGAAATTCTTTACAAATCCACAATCAGATATTACCACTCCTATAGTCCAGAAAGATGTGAAATCAGCTCAGAGCCTGGCTGATATTCAGCAAATTGGAGAGCAGTTGTTCATCCCTGTTCAGTTAAATGATGGGAAGGACTCTGTTCTCGCTCGAGTGTGTGTGAACAACGGTAAGAGCTTCATCAGCGAAGCCATGTTCCGCCAACTCCCAAAAGATCCAGCCATTCCCACATTCAAACTGATAGACAAATGGGAAATGGACCTGGAAGCACCTAATTCCAAACATCTCCTGCCAAGCAGGTGTATGCTCAAAATCTCCATTGGCAACAAGAGCATAGTCCATAATTGCTGGGTCGTGCGAGACGTCACTGCCGCCTTTTACTTAGGCAGTGACATTCTCAATCGCTTTGCCATTAGTTTGGACCTAATAAACTTCAAAGCTTGGTCCCGATTAGCGGATAATCCCATGGGCTTTGATGATCCAGAAAAAGCATTTAGGTCAGCTCAATTGCTACCTTATGCAGTTGAAATTCAGATCAAAGAGGAAGTCACAATCCCAGAAAGGACCCGACAATTCTCCCTGGAAGTGAAAGTGAAAAGAGGACAACATTTGAAAAACCCTGATGCTTACATACATCTAAACGCTTCTCTCCAACAGCAAGGGTTGGGGGTAAACCCAACTCCATTAGTCAACATAGAACATGACACCATTCCAATAGAGGTGGATAACAGCGACTTAAAGAGTATTACTCTAGCCGCAGGCACCATTATTGGAATGGCGGTTGATGACCGACATTTTTCCATAGATTTAGGAAATGAACTGTTAGGGCCAATCCCCAAGGACTGCTTTGACAGTGACAGTGATGACAATACAACACCAGACAGGATTTTTACCCGGCATGGGGGGAACTTCCTGGTGTACACTTCCTGCCCCTATGGTAAGGAAGATGTGACTTGTGACTTCAGGAGGGATGAGGTGATTTTCCAAGTCCATGAGGGTTGCCTTTCCCACCTGAAGCCTCCAGTCCAAATCAGCACTCTGACCAGGGACTTCTCCACCCAGCTGGAGGAGGCCGCGGAGATAGCCAAACCAGAAGTCTTTCCATGCTTCAGGCAGATGGTGGAAGAGAGAGTCAACCTAGCTGATGCCTGTGTGACTCTGGAACAAAAGCAAAAGTTGAAACAAGTTTTCTTGGATTTCCAAGATCTCTTTGCGGTAGACTCATATGACTGTGGTCGCACTTACATCCACACAACAACAATCCCCACGGACCCTGGCATGACTCCAGTGTTTGTGAAGCAATATCGCTTGCCTCTCGCATCAATGGAGTCCCTTACTGAAATAATTAAGAACCTTGAGTCCCGGGGAATAATCCGTCCAGTCCACAGCACCTTCAATAATCCGGTGCTGGGAATATTGAAGCCAAACGGCCAGTGGAGACTCTGTGCTGACCTCAGGGAGCTCAACAAACGGGTCCATACTTCCCGATGGCCTCTGCCCTACATTGACCAAGGGCTGGCCCAGATCCAGGGGTCACAGGTATTCACTGCAATAGACCTGACCAATGGATACTGGACCGTGCCTGTCAGCAGGGAGGACCAATACAAACTGGCTTTTACCTTTGGGGGCCAGCAGTATACATGGACCCGGACTCCCTTCGGATACCTCAACTCCGGCAATGAATTTAACATTTTCCTACATAAGGCCATGCCCGACCTGGGTGCGAGGGGTAACCTGGCTTATGTAGATGATGTCCTCAACAAAATTTCATCTGTGGAGGAACACATAGCGGAGATCCGTTATGTTCTGACGCAGTTGAGGGCCGCCGGAGCAAAACTTTCCTTTCAGAAAGCACAGTGGTGTAGAACCCGTGTTAATTTCTTGGGGCATGAGATTACTCCTCAGGGTCTCTGTCCCCAGGAAAAGAAAGTGGAAGCACTTCAGAAACTGAAAGACCCCACAACTCTGCGGGAACTAAGGAGCCTCCTTGGACTGACTAATTACAGCAGAAAGTTCATTGAGGGCTACGCAGAGATTACCAGACCCCTGATTCATCTCCTGAAGGGGGGGGTCAAGTGGGAATGGGGTCCAGAACAATCCGAGGCAGTAAGACGACTCAAAAGAAGCCTCTCACAAGCGCCTTGCCTAGCTTACCCTGTCAGAAACAAGGAGTTCTTCCTGGAGACGGGGTTCTCTAATACGTGCTTGACGGCAGTATTATACCAAAAGCATGACAAGGTCAATAAAGTAATCTCCTATGCGAGCAAAACTTTATCCTCTGTGGAGGAAAAATTCAACGATTGTGAGAAGGCACTCCTGGCAACGGTGTGGGCATTGAAGAATTACCGCCCGTTTATCCAGGGGGAACACATCATAGTGGAGACTCCACACCAGCCTCTGCAATATCTCCAAAGTGACAGAATCCGGGCCGGAAATGTGAGTAATTCCCGAATTACTTCCTGGATTCTGTCAATGCAAGGCTTTCCTGTGGAGGTCAGATATGGCCAAAACAAGAAGAGTCCACTCGCGCAAGGTCTGGCTGACTTGCATGATTGTGCCAGAGAAAACTGTCTCGAGGACGAAAGTCTAAAAATCAAGGACAACACGGAGGCATACCTTAATTCCCCACACAAAGTCTTTGAAGAGGACAAGTGTGAGGGAATGCCCACTGTCTATGTGGATGGATGCTCTTACCATGTTGACAACAACGGGGAGAAAGAACTGGTGGCTGGCGTAGGGAATGCATGGGTGAATGAGTCCCCAGAACACTCCGCTGGATACAAAATTGGTCCCCGAAGTAGTCAGGTGGCAGAATTGATGGCTGTGCATCAGGCCATCCTCACTGCTGTCCAGCATCAACTCCACGAACTGGTCATAATCACAGATTCAGATTATGTACGGAACGGGTTCGTGGAGCACCTGGTTAATTGGAAAACCAGAGGCATGTTATGTGCTAACAACAAACCCTTGAAACATGGGAAGTTGATCCAAAACATTGATGATCTGGTCACATCGAATGGGATGACCATCTACTGGAAAAAGATCAAGGGCCATTCCAAAGTAGAGGGACCAGACAAAACTGGAAATGACTTAGCTGATCAGCTGGCCAAAACCGGGGCCATCCAAGGGGATCTAATTGAGATTGAGTCCCTGTTGGGGGAAATCCAGGTCACTGCTATCACTAGGTCCCAGACAAATGCTCACAACGACCTTTCAATTGCACAATGGAGTAAGGAGACCCCTGATGCTGATTTGATTACTGCTCAGAAGGGGGATCCAATAATTGGTAAATTTTACCAGCACCTTGAGGACCCTGAGAACTTTCCCCTGACGGATACCGATTATATTGGGAAAGAGGACCTAAGAGTGTTGATGAAATGTCCAAAAATGTTCCGAATCCAAGACGGTTTGCTGGTAAGGAAATCCAAAGCTGGCCACGATCAGTGGGTGGTTCCTACCTCATTCCGAAGCCTGATGTTAAGTCACGCCCATGATGCGGCCACTGCCGGTCACAGGGGGTTTCACACAACATTGGAAATCTTAAGAGAGGTTGCATACTGGCCACACATGGGGCAGGACCTCGACCAATACTTGAAGGGGTGTCTTGTGTGTGCACAATTTCAGCCATCATCCCTCACGCACCGTGCGCCTCTCCAAAAGCGGGGGATGACCCTGCCATGGTCAGATTTACAAATCGACTTTGTAGGCCCTGTGATTCGCTCTGCTAGGGGGAATAAGTACATGTTGACTGTGACATGCTTGTTTACCAAGTGGGTGGAATGTCTCCCAGCCCCAAACTGCAAGGCAGAAACGGCAGCTGCCTTGATGATTAACCACATCTTTTCCCGTTTTGGTCTACCTCAAAGGATTGAGTCAGACAGAGGTAGCCACTTCACCAGTGAAGTAATGACAAAGATGTGGGATTTACTGGGGGTCAAGAGAAAGCTGCATATTGCTTATAGACCAACTTCTTCTGGGGCAGTAGAGAGATATAACCGGACAATTGTGAGCATATTAAAGAAGTTTGTGGCAGATTCTGGGCCAAGTTGGGATATCCGATTACCTCTGGTCCTAATGGCCATCAGATCTACCCCTTCATCTGCAACCAAAATGTCACCATTTGAGTTGATGACTGGGCGCAAGATGGTGCTTCCTCAGCATTTGCTCTACAGGACCCAAGAGCAGACACTGATAAATGCCTCCACTACTCATGAGTATGTGGAGAATTTAAGGAAACACCTCCAACATGCTTTTGCTTACGCTCAGCGGAATCTAGAAAGATCGGCTGATAGCATGAAGACCCATTATGACCTGAAAACTTCCAGGAAGGAATATCAGGTGGGGTACCGGGTCTATCTATACAACTTCCAAAGGAACCAGGCCAAGCAGCGCAAATTTTTGCCTACATGGAAGGGACCCTTTGAGATCATCGACAAAATCTCCCCTGTGGCCTACAAAATCCACATCCCCAAAGGTCCTTTGGCAGCGGGGGAAGACAAGTGGGTCCACATAAACCAGTTGAAGTGTTGCCATCCCAGGCACGCTCTGCAACAACTGGAGGAATCCTCTGGAATCCTAGCGGGTACTGTCTCAGACTAATTCAGTTCCAATCATAAAACATACCACATCTAGTCTCTAAAATATTGTGATTTGCATGAAACTGTCTCTTAGTTATACTGTTTTTTTTTCAAAATAAGAATGTAATGTTTCGTGATGATGAAATGCATATGCTGCCCCACTATCTCAACAGTGGTGGAAAAACGTCTATGAGTAGGTATTGCCGCTCTTCCTTTGTCGTCCTAGGAGAAAGAAAACCTGGAGACGGGCCAAGGAGGACGATCCGGAGACCGGGAGCAGAGACGCGATGGGCCCTGTGTACCGCCCAATACTCCGATCAGGACCGGCGGGGAGAACCGATCGATCAGTACCGGATGGAGAAGAAGAAGCTGAGCTGTGCCATTTGCAGAATTGGAAGAAGATTATGCGGACAGACCGGTGCGTGGGTCAAAACCCTTGTGCACCCGACTCCCCATCGACTCAAATTCAAAGTGCAGTCGCGTGGGGGGGCTTGTTGGGTGTCCTGACCCACGTTTAAGCTATCATGCTGCAACATTTGGTGCTGTGGGCTTAGAAAATTCAAGATGGCGGAAAACCCACATGTGCGCCGAAATCCAGGAAAGCTGCGCAGTTTGTGCGCACACCAAAATGGTTGCCTCACTTGCCACCCACCAGTGCGAGAATGATAGGCCGGGTTGCCATGAGGGAAATGGGTTGCCAAAGGAAAAACAGTAGCGCCGGTTAGCTTCAAAGCGCTTTAAAACCACCCTGGGTTTCTCTGAAGGCAGGCTCAAAATGTCTATTTTAAACATTGCAACACATCTAAAAACTCACTGGACACCAGCAGACATTTGGTAGAATGGAGTGTTGTGTGCCTACAAAATCTGGGAAATGAAGAGCCCAAAACAATGCTTATAACAAAACTGCTATGGAGTCAGCAGTTTAAGTTGCACTGGATTTAAAGACACTAAAATCGAAAATGTTTAGATTAAATGAGTGACCTATGTTTGGTGTCACATGCCTTTGTAACTGTTGAAATGTCATAGTTTTGCACTTAGAATCAGCATTCTAGCTGCATGTGTACAATTGCAAGTTAATTTAAAAAGCAACAAAAAACATGACAGTTAGCTGAAAGTCTGGCTTAAGGAACTTGATTTTGCTTGACAGCTACCCCCATCAGGAGTGAAACTTGAGTCACAACTGTGTTCCCAGGCCTATCTGCCTTTTGCTGGCCACGCTAAGGATATGCCATCTCTCTGATAATTGAATTAAGGGGAGCCCCACAGAATACAGGAGCTCTGAACAATGTAACCCCCTTCACCCAGGCAGATGGTTTATGACGGGAGTCGTAACTGGTCGTAAAAAGTGGCTTCCTCCTGAAGGAAAGGGGAGGAGCACTGCCTGTGAGAGCAAGCTGGCTTGGCAGAACTGGAAAAACCAGAAATTCAACCTTGTGCTGAGGGTAAACCCCACCCCTTTGGAGCCAGAACATAACTCTAAAAAGATGAATAACTCATAGAGCGGACATGTGAAAATTTTATAAATGATACCATAATTCTTGTGATTTTTCTGCTCACGTTTTAAGACATGGTAGGACCCGGTGGTATGTTCAGGGGGGTGTTAGCGGAAAAGTGGATATTACTCTAAATGTGTGCATGTGAAAAATCGGACACTTCATCAACTAATGTCCATACTCCTTGCGCACATGTGTGTAAATTTGGGGTAATATCTGATGTTGCAAAACCACTAAAAAGGTGCAAATATTGCCATTTCTGGATGCAAGCTCCTAGAAACGCCAGAGTCAGAACAGGGGCTAACATCAGTAATGCCTCATGTGTGCATGTAATTTTAAACAAATGTTTACCTGTGCAAATATGTCTCTTTTTATCATATATAGATTGTGTGCAATTTGGCAGGGGAGTGTCCTCTCTGCAAGCCATAAAATGACATCGCTCTGACTCACAGTTCCTTCCCCAATCGGGGAGAAATGAAAGCTTGGCCAATGATAAGTGGAGAGGGACTGGCTAGTGATGCTGCTCACACACACCCATTTTAAAAACACATAAAAGCAGAGAGACAGGACAGATAGGGACCTTCAAATCCATTTGCAGCTGGAAGCTCTGCCGGGAAAATCCATACTTTACCTCCATCAACCTTCAGGGACCCAGACCAGACCAGCAGAGTAGAGCTGACCTGTTAGCAGAACCAGAGAGAGCTGACCCAGATCACTGGGAAGTGCAGAGACCAGAGGCGGGTCTAAAACCTGACCAGATCCGTGGCGTGGCCCATTCTAATTCAAGAATATAGTGTGAGTACATAGTAAACTGTGCAGAACCAATCTCTTAGTTAAAATAATATAATTCAATCCTATTTTAATCTAAGTAGAACTGTCTCCTAACTGTCACTTGTCATTTGTAAAGCTGTCACTTGTCATTTTTTAGTTGCAAGCTGCACTTGTCTTTTTGAACTTTAAAATTTCAAATCTGAAAAACGACCTTTATTTAATCGCTCATATCTCCGTAACCGTGTGTGCTAGAGACTTGCAGTAACTTTCTTCAGAAAGCTGGGAGTCGTGGCTTTTCTACGAACCTAGAACCGCATTCCTAGCCCATATAGTTTTGCCGCAATCGTGAAAAACGCACTCGCGAATTTTGCCGCGATTTGCAAATTTCTCAACGTGTGAAACAGCAGTTTGCTTGCCTTCCATTTGCCAGAAATTCGTTTAACCTGCTAGTTACACCCTAGATCCTTGCTAAAGTGAGCCTGGACTAATATTAACTTGATTTCACTCACCCTGAACCTCCTAGAGGGAATTAAAAGCATTTTAGCATATTTTTTCTTCATTTCCAGCACATTTAAAAGCATTTGGGCCTGTGTTTTCAACTTCTGTAGTCTAAGTTGCTGGGGTGAACTGAATCACATTTGATTGCATTTCTGAGAACTGTGTGCTTCCCTCCATTTCCTTGCATTGCATAAAAAGGGGGGGTGAATTGTCCAAGAAGTGATTACATTGTCTTTTGCTGAAATTCTATCAAGTTATTTTCTGTACTGCATTTCATTCCATATTGCATCCATTTGAAACCATAAAAGTATTGTTGCTATCTTATCCATTTCATGTCAACTCCTTAGTGATTATCAAGAAGTGTGCTAGTGCCAGATTCTCCGTTGTTAATCTTTATCATATCAGATTAAGTGTGCTATTCAATTATTAATTTATTCTAAAGTGTGATATATATAGATATTGTTTAAATTATCAATTAAACCTTTTAACTTGCAAAACAGAACTACTTCTTGGCTCAGTGGGGTCAGGAGGATTCCAAGAGAGGGGTGTTATATAGGGGTAGTCATCCAGAACGCTTGAACTGGACATAAAGATATATCAATAAGGGTTTTCATTCAGTATTCTAGACTAGGCGTTGACTTGGCTGTAGTGCTGAATTGAATCCTCTTACACAGCAGGCCCCCACCCATGTCCAACTCATGTTCCCCACCACCCCCACCCCCCAGCACTGTGGGGCACCTGCCAGCAGGCCCCCACACATGTCCAACTCATGTACCCCTGCACCCCCACCCCCCAGCACTGTGGGGCACCTGCCAGCAGGCCCCCACCCATGTCCAACTCATGTTCTCCACCACCCCCACCCCCCAGCACTGTGGGGCACCTGCCAGCAGGCCCCCACCCATGTCCAACTCATGTTCTCCACCACCCCCACCCCCCAGCACTGTGGGGCACCTGCCAGCAGGCCCCCACTCATGTCCAACTCATGTACCCCTGCACCCCCACCCCCAGCACTGTGGGGCACCCTCCACCAGGCCCCCACTCATGTCCCCTATCACCCCCACCCCCAGCAGTGCAGGGGCAGCCCCCACCAGGCCCCCACTCATGTCTCCCACCACCCCCACCCCCCAGCAGTGAAGGGGCAGCCCCCACCAGGCCCCCACTCATGTCTCCCACCACCCCCACCCACCAGCCACCATGGGCAGCCTCCACCAGGCCCCCACTCATGTCTCCCACCCCCCCACCCCCCCAGCAGTGTGGGGCACCCTCCACCAGGCCCCCACCCATGTCTCCCACCACCCCCACCCCCCAGCCACCATGGCCAGCCCCCACCAGGCCCCCACTCATGTCCCCTATCACCCCCACCCCCCAGCCACCATGGGCAGCCTCCACCAGGTCCTCACAATCCCCAATCATGTGCGTTATGGTCAGCCTCCACAGCCAAAAAGCCCTACCAAGTAACCCATTCACCCACATGGAAATTGAATTACATGTTACACCCCCAATGTTCATAAAGCAAATGAACCCATGTCCGTCACACACAATGGTTGCAATTGAATGGGAAAACACCCAACATGACATGCATGAAACCAATGATATGATACCACACAGTGAAGTATGAAAACAAAATTGTATTAAAAAAAAATGAATGCAAATGAAATGAAACAAACTACAATGGCAATGAAAAAAAGAGAAGCTGCATGTCCGTCTAAAAAAATCAAAACTACAAATCCAAATCCAAAAAAATGTTGTCCAAAGTCACATTAAAAATAAAAACAATCCAATGAATAACTATGTACAAAACATCCAAGGGTCCATGAGCCCAACTGAACAAAGGAAACCTACAAAAAACCCTAACTAAAATGCAACTATATACAAAAAGTGGAGCAGTGTCCGTCGACTCCAAATCAAAAGAAGAAACAAAGGAAACCTAAAACTAAAGAACTATATACAAAGGCGGCGGGCAAGTCCAGCGGCTCACTCCGTGGTGTTCCGGGCCAGGGCATCATCGAACTCCTCTTCGATGTCCCGGAGGCGGTCCTGTTCCATGGCCCCGAGGGTCCGCAGGGACGACGCCGTCTCCTCCTCCAACCCCTTGTGGATTGCCTCGAGGCACTCGGCCCGCCTCAGAGCCCTCCGCATGGAGTTCTCCGCCCTGACCATTGTGAGCCGCGCCTCTTCCGCCCGGCGCCGCTCCGCACCTATCTGCTGGCCCAACCGCTGCCACACAGAAGACACACCCCGTCCTGGGTCAACCTGCCCTCCGGCCGATGCCTGCCCCTCCGATGTTGAAGGCCCCGAGCCTTCATGGCTCCCACCACCTTGCTGCTGCTGCTGTGCCTCTGCCCGTGCACTGCCTCCTGCTGCCTGCACATCCTCCGCCGGCTGGGGTGCAGTTGTTGATGTGGCCACCCCTGCTGGACGTCCGACTCCCGACTGTGGCAGGGATGCCTCCTCCACCAGCCTGGCCGCACCGTCAGAGGCAGCTCCACAGGGCACCCAGGTGACTGATGGGTGGGAAGATGGCACAGAGGACGACTGGCGCGTAGGGGGTCCAGTTGAGGAGGGGGTCGGAGCAAGCCCCATCAGAAGGAGGAATCAGGCCTGGGTGACCTGTCCCAGCAGGCTGACGTGGTCAACGAGCCATTCGAGATGACGTTCAGTCTCTCCATGAAAAGACTGCAGGTCACCTCGCATGGCCCTTTGACGCAACGCCACACCAGCCAGGACAGGCTCAACCCGGACCTGGATAGCCACGTCCGCAGGCAGAGGAAGGCCAGTTGACGTGAGCTCATCCCCTGCCTGAAAACGGGTCTGGACGTAGGCATCCCTGCTGGTGCAAGATGATGCAGGGACAGGATCGGGGACAGGATTGCACACAGGCACCTCCGCGGCGGCCTGTGCTGCCTCCTGTCCCTGGTCCTGCACTGCACCACTAGCACCAGTGGGATCCCCACCTCCAGAGCCCGTCTCTGGTGCTTGCACGGCCTCCTCCTCCACCAAACCCCCCACCAACCTGGATGACTCCGTGCCATCTTCCCCTGTTGGGCCCTGTGGGGTCCCAGCTGCCCCTTCTGCTGCCGAGGAGTCCAACTCCAACCTCCGCCTCTTGGACCTCCCCCCGGCAGCTGCGGCCTGGGACGCGGCACCGGACTCCTCACTCCCCGACGAGATGACAACCTGGGAGGGGAGCCGGGCCTTGCGTCTCCGGCTGGCGGTGGGATCCCTGCCGCTGTGCTCCACAGCACCTTCTCCGCCCTCTTCATCAGTTGACGCTGCAGACAGGGAGAAACAAAACACAGGCATCAGGGCACTGTACAATGGACACATACACACATGACAGTTGTACATGAGTGGCATTGGCAAACCTCAGACATGTCATCACAATCCCCAACACACATGTCATTACAACTCGCACACATGAGCCATACCACAGCCATATCGCAACTGCCACCACCATCCATACACATACAACAGCATGAGCAGCCAAAGGTGAGCCAGACATCACATGCAACACAGGAAGTGCACCACACATGTACACACACCACCACACTTGCATGCATGTGTACACCTCTGCCAAGTGTCGCACTGTTCAGACGGGCATCCATGTCACATCTGCCAATCAGGCTTCCACATACTGCTGTCACATGCATCCATGTTGCATCACTGTTGCACACTTGTCAAATACACACACATGCACATGTACACAGTGCTGATACATGCAGCCGAAAACAACATACATGCGTGACATCACGGACATGTCTACTTACATACACATTCATCCAAACATGTGTGCCCACACAACTGCATTTGGCATGCAAGCCTACACACACAAGCACCATCCATGTCTCACACATTACAGCCCTCGCATGTGTCAGCCCCACAGCCCTGTACACCCCCACCCATACTCGACCCCATACAAACAGATGTGCAACCTGCACACTACTGAATAATCACCACACGCACTGCTCACAATCAGAGCGCTGGGGATATGCGTTCCAGGACCCTCATCTGTTCTTCCGACAAGTGGCCCCGGCGCCCCTTGGCATCCGCTGCCTTCAAGAGGCGCCGGGCCTTGTTCAGGGTCCTGGAACTGAAGTCCTCCCAGCGCTTCCTGACATGTTGTAAGTCGCGGACTGCCACCCCCTCCGCGTTGATGGCAGTCACGATCTCAGTCCAGATCCGAGTCCGTCCTTCCTTGTCGGCGCGGGAACTTCCGAAGAGGGCATCATACTGCCCCAGGACTTGCTCCACCAGGACACCAACTTCGGTGGCACTGAAGCTGGTGCCCCTCTGCCTCTCTGGCCGGGGGTTGTCAGTGGTCACAGATGGTGTTTGGCCCGACATGACAACCCCAGAGGCAGGAGTGGGTGGGCAACTGGGTCCTGGGGCTGGGCTGTGGAGCGATGCAATCCCAGTCGGGAGTCTTCGGTTCCAGCAGGGGTGGTCACAGCAACAGCACCCCTGGCTGATGTGCAGGCAGCAAATGGCAGGGCACGTGGGCAGCAGGCAGTCAGGCAGCAGCAGATGGCAGGTGGGAGCGTGCTCGGGGCTCTGGGGGGCAGTAGTTCGGCCTTCTGGGCAGGAGCGTGGTCTTCCTTGTGCTTACGCGTGGCCAGCTTGATGCGGAGTGAATTGGCATGTGAAAAATCTGCACGTCAGCGTGTAATTCCAGGAAAGGCCCTTAGCGCGTAAGCGCGTCTGCACGCATACGCATTTTCATTGGACAGAAGGCCCCTCAAGCGCAAGTGCCTCTGTGACGTGACGCGTACAGACGCGCATGGCCCTTTCCTCGTATTACACGCGGACGTGCAGTTTTTCACGCGTGCTTACGCGCATGGTCCCTTTCCTCGTATTACACGCGGACGTGCAGTTTTTCACGCGTGCTGAAATGCCCACGCACGTCTGTACGCGTCACGTCACAGGGGCGCTTGCGCTTGAGGGGCCTTCTGTCCAATGAAAATGCGTATGCGTGCAGACGCGCTTACGCGCTAAGGGCCTTTCCTGGAATTACACGCTGACGTGCAGATTTTTCACGTGCCAATTCACTCCGTATCAAGCTGGCCACGCGTAAGCACACGGAAGACCACGCTCCTGCCCAGAAGGCCGAACTACTGCCCCCCAGAGCCCCGAGCACGCTCCCACCTGCCATCTGCTGCTGCCTGACTGCCTGCTGCCCACGTGCCCTGCCATTTGCTGCCTGCACATCAGCCAGGGGTGCTGTTGCTGTGACCACCCCTGCTGGAACCGAAGACTCCCGACTGGGATTCCATTGCTCCACAGCCCAGCCCCAGGACCCAGTTGCCCACCCACTCCTGCCTCTGGGGTTGTCATGTCGGGCCAAACACCATCTGTGACCACTGACAACCCCCGGCCAGAGAGGCAGAGGGGCACCAGCTTCAGTGCCAGGGAAGTTGGTGTCCTGGTGGAGCAAGTCCTGGGGCAGTATGATGCCCTCTTCGGAAGTTCCCGCGCCGACAAGGAAGGACGGACTCGGATCTGGACTGACATCGTGACTGCCATCAACGCGGAGGGGGTGGCAGTCCGCGACTTACAACATGTCAGGAAGCGCTGGGAGGACTTCAGGTCCAGGACCCTGAACAAGGCCCGGCGCCTCTTGAAGGCAGCGGATGCCAAGGGGCGCCGGGGCCACTTGTCGGAAGAACAGATGAGGGTCCTGGAACGCATATCCCCAGCGCTCCATGTCCAGGTCCTAGAGAAGCAGACCCGTCTGTAGTCGAGCGGTGAGTGTACATGCATCCTGATTGTGAGCAGTGCGTGTGGTGATTATTCAGTAGTGTGCAGGTTGCACATCTGTTTGTATGGGGTCGAGTATGGGTGGGGGTGTACAGGGCCGTGGGGCTGACACATGCGAGGGCTTTAATGTGTGAGACATGGATGGTGCTTGTGTGTGTAGGCTTGCATGCCAAATGCAGTTGTGTGGGCACACATGTTTGGATGAATGTGTATGTAAGTAGACATGTCCGTGATGTCACACATGTATGTTGTTTTCGGCTGCATGTATCAGCACTGTGTACATGTGCATGTGTGTGTATTTGACAAGGGTGCAACAGTGATGCAACATGGATGCATGTGACAGCGGTATGTGGAAGCCTGATTGGCAGATGTGACATGGATGCCCGTCTGAACAGTGCGACACTTGGCAGAGGTGTACACATGCATGCAAGTGTGGTGGTGTGTGTACATGTGTGGTGCACTTCCTGTGTTGCATGTGATGTCTGGCTCACCTTTGGCTGCTCATGCTGTTGTATGTGTATGGATGGTGGTGGCAGTTGCGATATGGCTGTGGTATGGCTCATGTGTGCGAGTTGTAATGACATGTGTGTTGGGGATTGTGATGACATGTCTGAGGTTTGCCAATGCCACTCATGTACAACTGTCATGTGTGTATGTGTCCATTGTACAGTGCCCTGATGCCTGTGTTTTGTTTCTCCCTGTCTGCAGCGTCAACTGATGAAGAGGGCGGAGAAGGTGCTGTGGAGCACAGCGGCGGGGATCCCACCGCCAGCCGGAGACGCAAGGCCCGGCTCCCCTCCCAGGTTGTCATCTCGTCGGGGAGTGAGGAGTCCGGTGCCGCGTCCCAGGCCGCAGCTGCCGGGGGGAGGTCCAAGAGGCGGAGGTTGGAGTTGGACTCCTCGGCAGCAGAAGGAGCAGCTGGGACCCCACAGCGCCCAACAGGGGAAGATGGCACGGAGTCATCCAGGTTGGTGGGGGGTTTGGTGGAGGAAGAGGCTGTGCAAGCACCAGAGACGGGCTCTGGAGGTGGGGATCCCACTGGTGCTAGTGGTGCAGTGCAGGACCAGGGACAGGAGGCAGCACAGGCCGCCGCGGAGGTGCCTGTGTGCAATCCTGTCTCCGATCCTGTCCCTGCATCATCTTGCACTAGCAGGGATGCCTACGTCCAGACCCGTTTTCAGGCAGGGGATGAGCTCACGTCAACTGGCCTTCCTCTGCCTGCGGACGTGGCTATCCAGGTCCAGGTTGAGCCTGTCCTGGCTGGTGTGGCGTTGCGTCAACGGGCCATGCGAGGTGACCTGCAGTCTTTTCATGGAGAGACTGAACGTCATCTCGAATGGCTCGTTGACCACGTCAGCCTGCTGGGACAGGTCACCCAGGCCGGATTCCTCCGTCTGATGGGGCTTGCTCCGACCCCCTCCTCAACTGGACCCCCTACGCGCCAGTCGTCCTCTGTGCCATCTTCCCACCCATCAGTCACCTGGGTGCCCTGTGGAGCTGCCTCTGACGGTGCGGCCAGGCTGGTGGAGGAGGCATCCCTGCCACAGTCGGGAGTCGGACGTCCAGCAGGGGTGGCCACATCAACAACTGCACCCCAGCCGGCGGAGGATGTGCAGGCAGCAGGAGGCAGTGCACGGGCAGAGGCACAGCAGCAGCAGCAAGGTGGTGGGAGCCATGAAGGCTCGGGGCCTTCAACATCGGAGGGGCAGGCATCGGCCGGAGGGCAGGTTGACCCAGGATGGGGTGTGTCTTCTGTGTGGCAGCAGTTGGGCCAGCAGATAGGTGCGGAGCGGCGGCGGGCTGAAGAGGCGCGGCTCACAATGGTCATGGCGGAGAACTCCATGCGGAGGGCCCTGAGGCGGGCCGAGTGCCTCGAGGCAATCCGCAAGGGGTTGGAGGAGGAGACGGCGTCGTCCCTGCGGACCCTCGGGGCCATGGAACAGGACCGCCTCCGGGACATCGAAGAGGAGTTCAATGATGCCCTGGCCCGGAACACCACGGAGTGAGCCGCTGGACTTGCCCGCCGCCTTTGTATATAGTTCTTTAGTTTTAGGTTTCCTTTGTTTCTTCTTTTGATTTGGAGTCGACGGACACCTCTCCACTTTTTGTATATAGTTGCATTTTAGTTAGGGTTTTTTGTAGGTTTCCTTTGTTCAGTTGGGCTCATGGACCCTTGGATGTTTTGTACATAGTTCTTCATTGGATTGATTTTATTTTTAATGTGACTTTGGACAACATTTTTTTGGATTTGGATTTGTAGTTTTGATTGTTTTAGACGGACATGCAGCTTCTCTTTTTTTCATTGCCATTGTAGTTTGTTTCATTTCATTTGCATTCATTTTTTTTTAATACAATTTTGATTTCATACTTCACTGTGTGGTATCATCTCATTGGTTTCATGCATGTCATGTTGGGTGTTTTCCCATTCAATTGCAACCATTGTGTGTGACGGACATGGGTTCATTTGCTTTATGAACATTGGGGGTGTAACATGTAATTTCAATTTCCATGTGGGTGAATGGGTTACTTGGTAGGGCTTTTTGGCTGTGGAGGCTGACCATAACGCACATGATTGGGGATTGTGAGGACCTGGTGGAGGCTGCCCATGGTGGCTGGGGGGTGGGGGTGATAGGGGACATGAGTGGGGGCCTGGTGGGGCTGGCCATGGTGGCTGGGGGTTGGGGGTGGTGGGAGACATGGGTGGGGGCCTGGTGGAGGGTGCCCCACAGTGCTGGGGGGTGGGGGTGGTGGGGAACATGAGTTGGACATGGGTGGGGGCCTGCTGGCAGGTGCCCCACAGTGCTGGGGGGTGGGGGTGGTGGGGAACATGAGTTGGACATGGGTGGGGGCCTGCTGGCAGGTGCCCCACAGTGCTGGGGGGTGGGGGTGCAGGGGTACATGAGTTGCACATGGGTGGGGGCCTGCTGGCAGGTGCCCCACAGTGCTGGGGGGTGGGGTGGTGGGAGACATGGGTGGGGGCCTGGTGGAGGCTGCCCCTGGTGACTGGGGGGGGTAGGGGTGGTGGGAGACATGGGTGGGGGCCTGGTGGAGGCTGCCCCTGCACTGCTGGGGGGTGGGGGTGGTGGGAGACATGGGTGGGGGCCTGGTGGAGGCTGCCCCTTGGGAGTGGGGGGTGGGGGTGGTGGGAGACATGGGTGGGGGCCTGGTGGAGGCTGCCCCTGGTGGCTGGGGGGTGGGGGTGCTGGGAGACATGGGTGGGGGCCTGGTGGAGGCTGCCCCTGCACTGCTGGGGGGTGGGGGGGTGGGAGACATGGGTGGGGGCCTGGTGGAGGCTGCCCCTGGTGACTGGGGGGGTGGGGGTGGTGGGAGACATGGGTGCGGGCCTGGTGGAGGCTGCCCCTGGTGACTGGGGGGGTGGGGGTGGTGGGAGACATGGGTGGGGGCCTGGTGGAGGCTGCCCCTGGTGGCTGGGGGGTGGGGGTGGTGTGAGACATGGGTGGGGGCCTGGTGGAGGCTGCCCCTGCACTGCTGGGGGGTGGGGGTGGTGGGAGACAAGGGTGGGGGCCTGGTGGAGGCTGCCCCTGGGGAGTGGGGGGTGGGGGTGGTGGGAGACATGGGTGGGGGCCTGGTGGAGGCTGCCCCTGGTGGCTGGGGGGTGGGGGTGCTGGGAGACATGGGTGGGGGCCTGGTGGAGGCTGCCCCTGCACTGCTGGGGGGTGGGGGGGTGGGAGACATGGGTGGGGGCCTGCTGGAGGCTGCTCCTGGGGAGTGGGGGGTGGGGGTGGTGGGAGACATGGGTGGGGGCCTGCTGGAGGCTGCCCCTGGGGAGTGGGGGGTGGGGGTGGTGGGAGACATGGGTGGGGGCCTGGTGGAAGCTGCCCCTGGTGACTGGGGGGGTGGGGGTGGTGGGAGACATGGGTAGGGGCCTGGTGGAGGCTGCCCCTGGTGACTGGGGGGGTGGGGGTGGTGGGAGACATGGGTGGGGGCCTGGTGGAGGCTGCCCCTGGTGACTGGGGGGGTGGGGGTGGTGGGAGACATGGGTGGGTGCCTGCTGGAGGCTGCCCCTGGTGACTGGGGGGGTGGGGGTGGTGTGAGACATGGGTGGGGGCCTGGTGGAGGGTGCCCCTGGTGGCTGGGGGTGCAGGGGGACATGCATTGGTGGGCAGTAGTGCAAGTTGACATGTGGGTTGGCTGGGGGGCATGGCCATGGTGGATGGGGTGCCTGCAGGACATGTGCAGGGTAGGCCCCTGTGGTGTGAGCCACCTGCAGGGGCCGTGGAGGGTGTAGAGGGAACACCTGGGAGGGCCCACACGTGCAATTCACGTGTGGTGCTCCCCGCGCACCCCTGGAATACACGTACCCTGCTGATTTCGCGTGTGTAACTTCCCCCGCACCCTGAAATACACGTTCCCTGCTGATATCACGTGTGGAACTTCACGCGCACCCCGAAATACACGTACCCTGATGGAATCGCGTGTGGAACTTCCCGCGCACCCCTGAGATACACGTACCCTGCTCGCACGGGCCCAATCGCGTGTGGAAATTCCCGCGCACCCTGAAATACACGTACTCTGATGGAATCGCGTGTGGAACTTCCCACGCACCCCTGGAATACACGTACCCTGCTGATTTCGTGTGTGAAACTTCCCCCGCACCCCGAAATACACGTACCCTGCTGATATCGCGTGTGGAACTTCACGCGCACCCCGAAATACACGTACCCTGATGGAATCGCGTGTGGAACTTCCCGCGCACCCCTGAGATACGCGTACCCTGCTTGCACAGGCCCAATCGCGTGTGGAAATTCCCGCGCACCCCTGAAATACACGTACCCTGCTGGAATCGCGTGTGTAACTTCCCCTGCACCCTGAAATACACGTACCCTGCTGATATCGCGTGTGGAACTTCACGCGCACCCCTGAAATACACGTACCCTGCGGAAATCGCGTGTGTAACTTCCCCTGCACCCTGAAATACATGTACCCTGCTGATATCGTGTGTGGAACTTCACGCGCACCCCGAAATACACGTACCCTGATGGAATCGCGTGTGGGACTTCCCGCGCACCCCTGAGATACGCGTACCCTGCTCGCACGGGCCCAATCGCGTGTGGAAATTCCCGCGCACACCTGAAATACATGTACCATGATGAAATCGTGTGTAGAACTTCCCGCGCACCCCTGAAATACGCGTACCCTGCTCACACGGGGCCAATCGCGTGAGGTACTTCCCGCGCACCCCAGTGATACACGTAGCCCGCTTGCTGTGCTGGTACAGGGTTGGCGCAGCCCTTTGCGCTGGATTGGGTATATTGATGGCTTATCCCTGCGCGAGAGGCGTTCTTGGGGGCATAATTGGCGCTGCTGCAGGGTCGCTGCGCCACTGTGCGCCACGGCTGGTTTTGGTGGCTGGAATCCATGAATACGATGTGCGCGGAAATGGATTTTAGCGCACGTGGCTGGCGCAGGGATTCGCACGCGCACACTGTGCGCCAGCCGCGTGCGCCACTTGTGCGCTGGATTCTATGAATTACCCCCTAAATCTTTCGTGATGTCCTGTGGAGTTTGCGCCCAAAACAAAGGCCAAAAGACAAGACCCGCCGGTCTTCTTCAGCCTTTAGACATTCCACCAGCGCCTTGGCACACCTTATCACTAGATTTTATCACGGACCTGCCCCCTTGTAATGGATACAATACCATTCTGGTTGTGGTGGATTTATTTTAAAAAATGGCTCATTTTATTCCGTTGAGAGGATTACCTTCAGCTTCTGTCCTTGCCAAGGAATTCCTCGAAAATATTATCCGTTTGCATGGATTCCCGTCCATATTAGTCTCCGACCGGGGAAGCCAGTTTATTTCACACTTTTGGAAAAAGTGTTGTCAACTGGCACAAATCGACATAAGACTCTCAACCAGCCACCACCCCCAGACCGATGGTCAGACGGAGAGAACGAACCAGACCCTTGAACAATACCTATGGTGTATGTTGCACCAATCAGAGGGTAATTGGAAGGATTTGTTATGGGTGGCCGAATATGCATACAATAACTCGGTGCACTCTGGAACTGGACAAAGCCCCTTTTACACCCTATATGGACATCACCCTCGTACTTCAGACCTGGACTCTCCTCTGAGCCTCGAAATGCCCGCAGTGGACCATTTGCATTCCACTATAACTCAAACCTTCAAGAATGCAACTGCCCATTTGCAACAAGCGAAAGAGAAATACAAGAAAAATGCAGATCAGCATCGGAGGGAGGCGCCTTCATACCAAATAGGAGATCAAGTATGGTTGGCTACAAAACATTTATCGCTCAAGGGACCTCGAACTTTTAATCCAAGGTATTTAGGCCCTTATTCGATCAAAGCTATCATTAATCCAGTGGCAGTCAAGCTCGAGCTGCCACCAACATGCGGATTCATCCCGTTTTTCATGTGTCACTTTTGAAACCAGTGCAACCAGGAACCAGATTAATAAAGCCTCCAGAACCAATTCAGATAGATGGGGAACCTGAATTCGAGGTAAAAGACATTTTGGATTCTAAAATCTCAAAATCAAAACTTTTCTATCTAATTGATTGGAAAGGGTATGGGCCTCAGGAAAGGTCTTGGGAACCCAGCGACCACGTACATGCACCTCGGCTGGTAAAAAGGTTCCATCGGAATTTCCCAAACAAACCGAAACCTCCAGAAGGAACGACCTTGGGAGGGGCCTTGGGGGGGAGTGATGTCATGATGCCTGCCCCCAGAGCACCGGGACAGGCCCAGCACCCCCGGAAGCAGGCATCATGCCCTCGGGAAAAAACCCAGGGGCTCTTTGGACTTTGTCCTGGCGCCTTTGGCGCCAGGCTCATATTGGACATCAGTCCTGGCGCCAAAGGCGCCAGGCTCATAAAAGAAGGTGTTTGGTGCACTTACCTGACGCAGACCATGCTGCATAAAGCCTCAAGCCAAATGAGGCTTAGGAGGGACTACTTTATTAAAGGAACTATTTTACTTGGGTGGGGACCGTGGAAGAATACTTACCTGGAACTTCTTCCAAGGCTATTTAAACCACGCCCGGACTGCCACACGTGCTTCGCGTTGTTCTGCACCTAGCAGCTGGACGCTCACCGTGTCTGCTCCTGCATCCTGACTCTAGCCACGCCCGTCTGCATCCTGGGACACCTGTAAAAGAAGAAGAGAAGAGAAAAGGTGAAATAAGAACATTACCTGCTTTTATCCGAAATCCGGTACCATCACACCGACGATCCTAAAGGGAAGTAATTCATTTTAAAAGCACATTGCATTGCTCGCTGCAGCGCCTCGTTCCACTCACCTTCACGAGGCGCCTTCGTACCCATCAGCGACCATCAGGACCATCCGTCGCATTTCCGCGCCTAAGGGAGAAAAGAGAAGAACAAAGGTGAGCTAGGGAACAGATTGAGGAAGGCCTGATTTTCCACCATAATACTTACCTGATTACTGTTGGAACAATCTCTCCTCACTTCGGGTCGGCGCCGCTTCTTCGGCTCTGCCGTACCCCGGTCCCTATGGGGAAAAAAGACACAAGCATTAGTGGGTGAATGCAAGGACACTAGGGAACCACCCATCAAAGACTCATCAGAGTTTACCTTCGGCGATTCCATTCCTCAACTCGGCATCTTCACTCAGCACCTGAAAAAGAGTAAACGGACAATGGTCAATTAAGGCTTGAACTTTACAACAGTATACTTACGGCATCTTACCAGAAAAGTCAAGCGAATTTGAACCCTTACCAATCCGAGATCCAGTGAAGTAACTGGATATCAACGCGCCCCTGCATCAGAAGCAGGATGGAGAGCTCGTCCTTCCAGACCCTAAGGTGAGACGCCACGGGGATTGCAGAAGGGTTTTGAGGAGGGTGATAGGGGGAAGTGGGAGGCCGATGCATTACCCCGCAGACAGCTAATCCCCTATTTCCACCTACAGGAGGATACTTCTGCGAGCCAGACAAGCAAGATTTGGGGGTCCGGTCCAGTCTGTCTACCGAGTCCTGCGCATCACTTTAGAAGAGGTCACAGCAGCTCAAACCAGGCCGGCGCCTCCGTGGGAGTCAGGTGAGCGTTACACCAGCGCCGTGAAGTTGGGCCTTCCCTGGAAGTGCTGCGGTTTCCAAACACTGTGACGGAAAGTTCAGGAACTGGTGCTCCCACGTGGTTTTGATGCCAGTTTGTGTTGCTGCCCTCTAGTGTGGGAGGCCAGATGCCAGATGGCTCCACACTGCCCAGTCGGCAAGTAGAGGGCGAATGAGGAGAGGCACGTGTGCGATCCCCCCCCCACCGGGTGTCCAAAAAGTTCGCCGCGATGGCTGCGGGCCATCTATGCGCTGTAAATGCCGAGCGCGTGTTAGTATTCGCTCCACCTCGTCGCCATTGTTATGATCCAGCCCGCGGCGTGCGCGCGCGGGGGTTGGCGTTGCTGGACTAGGCCGCACGGCCTGTGGCGCAGCTCCAGCGAGAGCAGCAATGATGCACATACACACGCGTGGATGGTCTGCCCCGGAACTGCCTCCCGAGCGCGGGGGTGGAAGCGGGGCTTTTATTAGGAACGCCCTGCGTCACCGCGTAGCGGGACGCAGGGCGGAACGTAACAGCGAGTATAAGATGTCGTTCGACAGACAACATACTGATGTCCTCGCAGGCGATGATTGCGTGTAAAGCTGCGATTCCACCTACAATTGTAGGCGGTAATTTGACTTTCAAGATAGAGATTTCCTTACAGCACATGACATACCTGAGGCTGAAGTTAGCTTTTTTTTCATTCGGCCAGCTTCTTATAAGCAAGTTTCAATTAGCTTCGTATTAGGCCAGCTTCCTGTTTATACAGATGTCTAGGCAGGTGATAATGACGAGTGAAGCTAGAATTGCACAACAAATTACCGAAGCCCCCGTAAGTGATTATGGGCCTCATTACGACCCTGGCGGTAAGGGGTTAACGCCAGCGTTAGCTGCGCCGACCCCTTACCGCCAATTACGAGGTCCCCTAGCGCCATGGTGCTTTTAACACCTGCTTTTAGCGGGTGTTAAAATCCATGGCGCTAAGGGACCATGGAGTTAATTACGCCACCGTAATTTACGGTGGCGTAATTAACGCCTACCCCACTCCCATTATGCCCTATGGGGCAAAAATGGGAATGGGGAAGGGTAAATGGGGATTGGGGACTTACCGCCCCGCCTAGGTCGGAATGGGGCGGTAAGTCCGCCAACCACCATGGCGTAAACGTAGTTTACGCCATGGTGGTAAAGTCACGGCCCAGGCGGTAACTTACCGCCTGGGTCGTAATGAGGCCCTATGTCGACTAAAGGCTGTATTTCCATTATCAAAATACACATGTCTTCACAGCCAATCACAGCGAGCAAAAGCTGCAATTCCACCGACAATACTGGCGATAATGGCGAGTAAAGAATGCCTACAGATGTCCTCACAGACGATTTTTCAGAGTTAAGTCTGCAATTCGAACGACCTGATATAGATGTCCTGGCAGACGATAATTGCGTGTAAACGCGGCGATTTCACGTACAATTTCAGGCGGTACTTTGACTTTCAAGATGGAGATTTCCTTACAATAGATGAAATACCTGAGGCTGAAGTTAGCTTTTTTATTGGCCAGCTTCTAGCTTTTTTATTCAGCCAGCTTCTTATTAGCAGGCTTAAATTAGCTTCGTATTAGGCCAGCTTCCTGTTTATACAGATGTCTTGGCATGCGATTATGCTCAGTGACGCTACCATTGCAGAATCATTTACAGAAGCCCTCAGAAGTGATTATGGAGACCAAAGGCTGCAATTCCTTTAAAAACATACATATGTCCTCACAGATAATCATAGCGAATACAAGCTGTAATTCCACCGACAATATATAGATGCCGTCGCAGGCGACAATGGGGAGTAAAGGCTGCCTACAGATGTCCTCTCAGACGATTTTGCAGAGTAAATTCTGCAATTCCACCGACAACATACAGATGTCCTCACAGGCAATGATTGCTAGTAGAGGCTGTAATTCCACCAAGTGGAGGCCGCGACTCCACTGATAACATACAGAAGTAATCAGAAGCAATTATGAAGACTAAAGGCTACAATTTCTCTAGTGACGTGTAGATGTCTGCCATGCGATTATGGCGAGTAAAATCTGTAATTCCACCCTCAACATACCGATGTCATTGCGGGTGAAGATAACTAGTAAAAGCGGCAACTCCATTGACAACATACATATGTCCTTAGAGTAAGGACTGTAATTTCTCCGACAACATACAGATGTCCAGGTAATAATGGCGAGTAAAGGATGCAATTCCACCGACAATATACGGATGTCCTTGCAGGCGGTGATGGCGAGTAAAAGCTGCTATTCCAACCACACCATACAGGTGTCCTGATAGGCAATTATTGCAATTTCAGGCAGCATTTTTATTTTCAAGATAGAAGTTTCTGTTGCGGGTAGAAATGATAGCGAGTCCAGAGGTAGACGGTAAGTCTGCTTTATTCAATGAGGCCCATTTTATGGCAGGTAGATGTTAGATGAAACATGGAAGAAGCCCGCACCATCACCCAGGCAAGCATTAGCCAGTTGAAATCTCTCCTTCAACTGACTCTATAAGAACACTTGCAAGCAAGCACACAGCAACATTCCTAGGCGAAATGTAGTGACCTCACATACACTCTCAGGTGCCCACTACACACCTTCCCCATAACTAAACAAACAAGGAAAGGAAGACGAGACATTGGGCCTCATTACAGCCCATTCCAAGGTGAGTGGGCGGTAAATCCCCATTCCCCATTTACCCTTCCCCATTCCCATTTTTGCCCCAATTACGGTGCCGTAATTAGCACCAAGGTGGGTTAGCGCCTTGCATTTTAACGCCTGCTAAAAGCAGGCGTTAAAATGGTAATCAGGCGTTAAGGGTCAACGGCGCCGACGGCGCCGTTAAACCCTTAACGCCTGGGTTGTAATGAGGCCCATTGTGTATGAACAGCACATCCCTCAACAATATCTCAAAGAGAAACATGCACATCTAGGCCCTGATTCATGCAATTATTTGTGTCGTTAATCGGCTAATTGCGTACCAAATTGTGTGTGAAACCCTGTTTGTCGATTCATGGAATCGACTGCGTGGGACTTTGCACAGGGTCGACACGTCTATGCAAGCGACCAAGTGCCTTGCACGAGACTCCTCACAGAGTGTGGGTGTGGCAAGCACATAGACCGGAGTAGGGGGCGGAACTTGCAAAATGAGGAAGGGCAAGGTAAAATATGGGCATTCCGAGGGACGGCGCGTGGAGGGCGATCTCACGCCCACAACTGCGCAGGTTAAAATCGTATTCATGGACCTGACCGCGCAACCTCACGTCAGGGAAATGACAACGCAAAGCCCTAGATGTAACCGCCAACCGAAGGCAGGCGTACAGACACTTGCATATAGGAATCACCACGCAGAGGTAATATCGCATGGTGGATTTAGATGCGCGTGCATGCAGTTGAGGTTCCAATAGAAGTTAGGGGTGCGCCTAAGCACTATAGCAGGGTGCAGATTTTCCAGAGTTTCACGATAGTTGTGGAAATTTGTACGCATGTTGTCAGGGTGCCAGTAATAGTTACGGGGGACCCCGCGCAGTGTCCCCGAGGTGCAGGCCTGGTTGCGGGGGACCACACACACTGTTTCAGGGGTGCATGTGTTTGCTTGAGGAACACACAAAGATAGCTGTATCTGGCACTTTTTGCTTTGCATGCAAGCGTGTTGGGGACGTTCCGGCTGCGACTTGCGTCGTACGGTCACTTTGCTCGTAAAATTCCATGAATACGCAGAGCTCGAAAAATACCTTCTGTGTGCAGTTTCGTGCAGGGGTGTTCTCGGAGCGCAGGCTTTGTGGGATCTGTGCACACTTTTCCATGAATCGGGCCCTTAAGCCGTAAAATAGAAACATAACTTATACTTCCTAGGAACTTTGTACTTATCTATACTATACTAAACTGCACATAGCAATGCTATACATTATGAAGTTCACTGTACATAGTATATTGTACAAGCATGCTTAAACTTGTACATGTGATCATCCACTCCCCCTTGCACCACAACAACACAACAAGCACAAAGCGTGCACAAGGTAACTAAACAAAACACACTGCATCTCATTTGTGGGCCCTCCGGATGTGACCGTTCTACCTATCGAGTGGGGGAAACAATCTAAGGGAAGGATGAAGACATCCAGGGACGTACATTGGGGAACATGAGGTGGATGAGCTAATAAGATGCCCTCAACATTCATAATCACTCCACTGGATAAAAACCTTCCCAAACATTATGACATCAAATTAGCAAAAAACACAGCGGCATGGCTACTGGCCACCCCAATCAGGGAAAGTGCATGGGTGGAAAAACAACAAAATTCCTCCAACAGCTGTTACACTGACAAACTACCAGCTCATACCAATAAATGATAACGGTTAATAAACCTTAACCTTAAAAAAAAAAAACACCTTCCACCCGGGACTGCCACTCCCAAGTCTTGGCACTGCCACTGGCAAGCATCGAATAGCTCGCATTGGTCAGAACTGCCACTCCTGTCACTCAGCCCTGCCACGACCGAGCACGGACCCAAACACAGCCAAATTACAATGACACAAATGCCAAAAAATTCAAATCCATACAAGAAAATTCCAAACTTAGCTCCATTACAGTATGGAAAGCTCTGCTAAAAATGTAGTAACATGTACTACAACAAATGGCTCTACAACTAAAACCACTACAATGGCATTCCCTGTCACCCATGGCAAATGCAGAAATAAGCACGTCTTTTTTTGAGAATGCCCACATACTTTCGGAAACTTGTAAACCTTAGGTAGACACACAAAAAAAGGCCAACATAGGATGATGTGCCACTTTGCCATAGCACATTCTTTACAGGTTCCAGAATTAAGAGCACCGCCTTATTTAACGATGATAGGAGTAACACATGCACAAACTCCCAAAAAGCACTTTCATATTCACTCGACCAATGACAACAAGGTCTCACTGGCACTGTTAAGGCCAAAGAACACAGATGTGAAAAACACATATTTGTAATAGCACAGGTACAATTCGCCAAAAACATGTAACAGATTTATGACACGGCACACTCCAGAAAAGGGCTCTTTACACTGGCAAGGAGTGTGGCACACAAAAAAAACACTTTTTATCTTTATTGATTTCGGATTCTACTTTGAGAAGGCACCCAACCCGTCCCACACCCACCTTCACAAATACCCTGTGTCGCAATGGACTATGAACCAGACCAGTGTGTAACAATGAAATATTTATAACTTTTTAGAATTCAAATAAAATCAAGCAAATCAAAATTAGGGCAGCAGCCACCACGGTGTGGCAATACAAATGCAAAGTTTTATAATACAGTTAATTTAACTTTCAACATAAGATACATGCACCTTTAATAGAAATGGAAACAAAATCACTTTTCTTCACAATCACAGATGCAACATAGGTTATGCACTCCCCCTGCAATACTTCCCCAAATACCTGCTGATTAAATTATGTGTGGATGGAAAGCAATGGCAAGGAGTCAGAAAGAAGACGGAAAAATCAGATGGAAAATTCAATCCCCACCGCCCCAAAAAGGGAGGTCAGAAATGTAAAATGAAAACCCTCAAAATGAGCAAAATGGCATACTCTGAATTTACTGGTTACTTACGGATCAGTTTACACTGTGGAAGGATCGCTAGGACAAAAATTTGTATGGCTGCACTAAAGAGGCAAGAAAGCTTACAGGCTACTGAGCACAGGGGAGAAAATCCATTTTGGGAGGAAAACAATGCAACAGAAATCACACGTGGCAGAACAATTTCTTATTTCACACAGGCTTTAAAATGACAGACAGCTAAGGAAATTGGCTTAGCAGTCAAAATCGGAAATCGGTTTTTGGGATGAGGAACAAAGCACAGAACAGATAGGATACTGAGGGGAAGGGATGACTCTTTATAGGATGCAAGTGTGGGTTTTTAATGGGAAGTGCAAGTCGGATTCTTAAAGAAAAGCAAATATACGGGCAAAATCGGTTTTGTTAGCACAATGATTAGTTCTACTGAGACTATATTTTAAGGACTTTAATATTTAAAGAAAGGCACTTGTCATGAGTGGTTGGGTACAAATTGCAACCAGCTCACCGTGAATCTCTTTATAGGGGAATTAATTTATTTAATTCAAATGATACTAAGGATTTATACAAATAACTGAGAGAAATAGAAAAGAAATATGCGAACAGATATAGGGCCTCATTAAAACCCTGGCGTTAAGGGGTTAACGGCGCCGTAAAAAAGGCTGCGGCGCCGTTAAACCCTTAACTCCATATTCACACTTTAACGCCTGCTCTTTGCAGGCGTTAAAGTCCATCCCGCTAAGGGACCTTGGTGCTAATTACGGCACCGTAATTTACGGTGCCGTAATTAGCTCCTTCCCCATTCCCATTGAGCCCTATGGGCCAAATATGGGAATGGGGAAGAGGCCATGGTGAATGGGGATTTACCGCCCCGCCAACCTTGGAATGGGGCGGTAAATCCGCCTTCCACCATGTCGGAATCCGGCATGGACCATGGTGCTAATAGCACCATGGTCCAACGCCAGGGTTGTAATGAGGCCCATAGACTAACACTCATTCTCCTAAGGAAGGGGTGCACAGAGGAAACTGGCAATTTGGTATGTGACTAGGGATTTTCTGCAATTTTAATAGGATTTGAACAGGATGCAAGGTGAAAAAGTGGAATGTGCAGTTTTTGGGTACAGGGTGATATGATACTTACAATGTACACTTGAGTTTGGTAATTTGGACAGCCATCAAGGTCTCTGGACAGCGGGGCCATGGATTTGGTCACGGGCAGCGGGGTCAAGAGATCTGGTTACTGGGTCAGCTGGGCTCTCCTGGATGGGAACAGCTGGGTAAGGTCTGGTCACTGTGGACAGCAGGATGGGTCAGCTGGGCAAGAGGTCTGGTAACTGGATTCTCCTAAAAGGGATCTGCTGCCTTTCCTCTTTTCTCCATGGATTATTGGGTATGCCTGGATCTGAATAGGTGGTTCTGCTTGGATCTGGATAGTGGGATGTATCTCTGCTCTCCTGGATCTTGGGGTTTTCAATTGCTTGTCATTAGTGTTTCCTTGTCTCCCTCTTATATAGGCAATGTGACATCAGAGACTTTTACAATCTGGGCGGAAGTACTCTGGACTTACCCCTCGAATGGGATAGGCCAGGCTTCGGGTGTTGCCTCCTCCCTTCGGGCTGATTGGTACAGGGGAAGTGACATCATTTAATGGGTGTATATTGATGACTTCCTTTGTCTCACCATAGTTACTTTTGACCAAAAATAAGTTATGGAGCACAACTTCACATCTATACTAATCACCACCATGAGAAACAGATATGCATATTCCGGGGCCGATTCATGGAACAAATGTGCGCCGAAAATCATGGCGCAAGCTGGCGCAAGCGTGAAAAAGCAAGTGGACGCGTGTGATTCATGGAAAGGCCTGCGTGTGTTTTCCCAGGGATGTGCGCCAAATCCGTGCGTGGCGCACACGGGCGCACAAGTCATTGCAACATCCAGAACGCCGTGCGCGACACGCACAGCGAAAGCACTCAACATTAGCACACACACCAAAAAGGGGGCGAAATATGGGGTGGAACGTGCAGAAAGGGGAACAACGTGTGAAAACAAGGGCGTAACTGGGGATGTACTGCTGGGAAGTCATGGAACGCCCACACGCATGCGACCCACACGTATTCATGGAATCGAATAGGGGAAACCCGTGCACGGCCAAGGACACGCACAGGCCTAAATAGGTCCACCACACGAAGGCAGGCGGTAGCGTAAGTGCGCATTACAAAAGTGTACGCAAACAACAAACACGTATATACAGCTACGATGAATGTCCCATTCTGTGGCCCCCTAGGAGAAATGACATCTCACGCAACGCTCAGGCATCCAAAAAAAACAAGAAAAAGAGATAAGCGACCCCTGTAGCCCACGTGCGTGTAAAAAAACACACGCAGTACGCTGTGGCAGCCAGGAACACAAAAAAAACATACGTGATCAACACGCAGGCTAGTATCCCCGGAAAAAAAGGGGTACACGACTAACAGGGATACCCGCATTATGAAAAATAGCATGTGCAACTCACCGTCTGCCTTGCGTGTAGAAGAAGAACGTGTAGCCAACACCCACGCCAAAAGAAGAAGTACGCACTGTAGCCGCTGTGAAGTAATCTCGTGTGAACCCCAACGCCTGGAAAACACACACAACGCTTACGACGAAAAGCACATACAGAGCGATGGAAACCCACGTGGGACCTTAAACCCGTGCCAGGGAAACACCTGCACGCATGTTACGTCACCTATGCGCTTATGCGCCAATGGCCTTTCCTTGGAATTCACGCAAACGTGCTGTTTTTCCACCTGCCAAATCACTCTGTATCAAGCTGGCCATGCGACAACATACAGAAGACCACGCTCCTGCCCAGAAAGCCGAATTTCTGCCCCCCAGAGCCCCGAGCAGCCTCCCACGAGCCAACTGCTGCTGCTTGCCTGCCTGCTGCCACTGTGCCCTGCCATGTGGTGCCTGCACATCTGCCACCCGCAGGGGTCCAGTTGCTGTGACCACCCCTGCTGGAACAGAAGACTCCTGACTGGTGTTCCATCACTCCACAGCCCAGCCCAAGGACCCAGTTGACCACCCACACCTGCCTCGGGGGTTGCCATGTCCGACACAACACCTTCCGGCACCAGTGGCAACCCCCCAGCACAGAGGCAGAGGGCAACCAGCTTCAGTGAAAAGTAAGTTGGTATCCTGGTGGAGCAAGTTCTGGGGCATTATGATGCCCTCTTCACACCATCGCGCGCTGACAATGAAGGACGGAAGAGGATCTGAAAGGACATAGTGGGTGCCATCAACACAGAGGGGGTGGCACCCCGCGACATGAAACACGTCCAGAAGCGCTGGGAGGACTACAAGTCCAGGACCCTCAAGAAGTCCCGGCGCCTCTTGGAGGCAGTGGATGCAGTGGGGCGCTGGGCCCCGCTTACCACCCAGCAGATGAGGGTCCTGGAGCGCATTCGCCCAGTGCTTCTCCACCAGATCCTCAGGATGCAGGCTCGTCTAGAGTCGAGCGGTAAGTGGCCATGCATTCACGTTTAAAACAGTGCATGATGCAGTGTGCTGGTAGTAAGCTACTTGGCTGCATGTGTGACATGGGTCATGTATGGATGTGTGTGTGCAGGGACATGATGGTGCTTCATGTGAGCCCAGTCAGGCGTGCCCCACATGGATGGTGTATGTGTTACAATGCATCATGCGGAGCAGCATGAGGAATGCACACATGTATGCATGCCTGTGTCTGTACATTGACATGTTTGGGGTTTGAGAGATGTGTGCTGCTGTCATGGACATGCATGATGTACATGTCCGTGTGTCTGAGTAGTGTGTACGCCATGGATGCATGACACATGTCCGTGACGATGTGTTGATTCACTAATACAGCCTACTCATCCTTGTATCCACTGTGTCTGTGGGCATACGGGGCCAGATGCATGACCGTCCGGTGATGCGTGTGCATGTGATCAGCATGTCCCATGATGCATGTGAGTTGCAGCCCACCATTGGATGTTTCTACAGTGCAGTGGACATGGATGCAAATGTTTGTTGCATGTGCCATGTCGGGTCCTGCATGTGTGTTGCCTGCACTGACACATGTGTTGTTGGGAGACACGATGGAAGTGACGTTTAGCAGTGCCACTTATGTGCTATTGCTTTCTGTCTAGGGGACTATTGTACGGTACCCTGATGCTTGTGTTCAATGTCTTCCTTTACACAGCAGCGAGTGAAGAAGAGGGCGGAGACGGCGCTGTGGAGGAAAGCGGCAGGGATGCTTCCAATGGCCAGCGACACAAGGCCCAGACACCATCCCAGGAAATTCCATCATCCGGGAGCGAGGGGACTGGTGCCGCGTCTGCCACTACGGCTGCAGTGGAAGGGGCGGATGAGCCCCCACAGGGGCTTGCAACTGTGGAAGACGGTGCAGAGCCATCCAGGTTGGTGGTGTCTATAGAGGAGGAGGAGGCCGCTACTGAGCCACACATGGGGCCTGGTGGGGGTGGGACCACTGGTGCAAGTGGTGCAGTCCAGGGGCAGGAGGCAGCACAGGTCACCGCGGAGGTGCCTCTGCATGTCTCTGTCCCTGACACTGTGACTGCATCACCATGCACCAGCAGGGATGCCCCGTCCCAGGCCCGTACACAGGTATGGGGGAGGTCCACGTCATCTGGCACTCCTCTACCTGCGGACGAGGGGACCCGTGACCGGATGGAGTCCATCCTCATTGGTGTCGTGTTGCGCACACGTGACATTCGTGATGACGTGCGTGCTTCCTGGGAGGACCACGCATGTCATCACAAAGAGCTGTCTGCCAACGTGGCCCAGTTGGGAGGGTCCATGGTCAGGGATTTCCTCCATGTGTCGGCCAGTTTTGCGGCCCTCTCCTCCTCTGTGCACACTATACGCCAGTCATTCTACGTGCCGTCTTCTGGCCCAAATGCCACCAGGGCCCCCTGTGGATCTGCCCCAACCAACGCAGCCAGCCAGGTGGAGATCCCATCCCTGCAGCAGTCGGGAGTCGGAGGTCTAGCAGGGGTGGCCACCCCACCAACTGGACCCCAGCGGATGGAGGATGTGCCGGCATCATTGGGCAGGGCACGTGCACGACGGCACCGGGGGATTCCATCAGCCCGGATGCCGTTGTGGTGGCAGAGGCAGTTGCGTCGGAGGCAGCTGCAGGCACAGAGTGGGAGGCATCAATGCTCGGGCCATCAACACCCCAGGGGTGGGCATCGGCCGAGGGGCAGGAGGACCCCGGACTGGGTGTGTCTTCTGTGTGGCAGCGGTTGGGCCGGCAAATAGATGCAGAGAGGCGGCGGGCGGAGAGGGCACGGCTCAGGATGGTCAGGGTGGAGAACTCCATGCACCAGGCTTTGAGGCGGACGGAGGGCCTTGAGGAAACTCGCAGGGAGTTGAGGGATTCCATGGCTGCATCCCTGCGAGACCTCGAGTCCAGGGCACAGGCTCGCCTCCGGAACATGTGGGTTTTCTCAGTCATGTGTCGCCATTGTGTGGGTCTGACGGACTTGTACTCATACAAATACTGGTTATTTGGGATCTATCATGACATGGGGATTTCAGTTAGGAGTGGATGCAATGCTTGGTTGGGTGTTTGGACTGGGGTGGTGTGGGGTGGGATTTGGGTGGCCATAAGGGCCATGGATCTGGATTGTGATGACGTGTTGGGTGGGGGACATAAGTCGGGGCCTGCTGGCAGGTGCCTGTCACTGAGGGTGTGGTAGGGACATGAGTCGGGGCCTGCTGGCAGGTGCCCGTCACTGGGGGTGGGGACATGAGTTGGTGCCTGCTGGCAGGTGCCTGTCACTGAGGGTGGGGTGGGGACATGAGTCGGGGCTCCCAAGTGCATGGTGCCATTTGGCCTGCCTGCGGGTCATGTTCAGGGATGAAGGGCTGCCTGCGGGGTATGGGGAGGGTGGATGGGCTGCCTGCGGGGGAGGGCGGGAAGGGCACACCTGGGAGAGCCAACACTGTAAAATCGCATGTAAAACTCCCCACGCACTCCCGGAATACACGTACCCCGCTCGCGCCAGGCCAATCATGTGTAAAACTCCACGTGCACCCCTAGAAATACACGTATCCCACTCGCGCCAGGCCTATCGTGTGTGGAATTGCACACGCACCCCCGGAATATGCGCAGGCAGCCTTTTCACCCTCCCCATGCCATGCTGGCAGCACAGCCACCATGGCCATGCCCCGCAGGCAGCCAAGTCACCATGTCCATGCCCCACAGGCAGCCCAGCCACCATCACCATGCCGCGCAGGCAGCCCAGCCACCATTACCATGCCCCGCAGGCAGTCCAGCCACCATGTGCATGCCCCGCAAGCAGTCCAGCCTCCATGACCCTGACCCGCAGGCTGCCCAGACCACAGGGGGGACTTTTTCCACACATTTTACCTGACACGAGTGGGGTACGTGTATTCCGGGGGTGTGCATGGAGTTTTACATGCGATTGGCCTGGCGCGAGCAGGGTACGTGTATTCTGGGGGTGCGTGGGGAGTTTTACACGTGATTGGCCTGGCACGAGTGGGGTACATGTATTCCGGGGGTACGCAGGGAGTTTTACACGCGGTTGGCCTGGCGCCAGCGGGGTACGTGTATTCCGGGGGTGCACGTGGAATTTTAAATGCGATTGGCCTGGCTCGAGCAGGGTATGTTTATTCTGGGGGTGCGCGGGGAGTTTTACACTCGATTGGCCTGGCGCGAGCGGGGTACGTGTATTCTGGGTGTACGCAGGGAGTTTTACACGCTACTGGCCTGGCGCGAGCAGGGTACGTGTATTCCGGGGGTTCACGGGGAGTTTTACACGTGATTGGCCTGGTGTGAATGGGGTACGTGTAATCCTAGGAGTGCGTGGGGAGTTTTACACGCGATTGGCCTGGCGCGAGCGGGGTATGTGTATTCTAGGTGTGCGCAGGGAGTTTTACACGCGATTTCGCTGGAGCGAGCGGGGTACATGTATTCCTAGGGGTGCGCGGGAGTTTTACACGCGATTGGCGTGAGCGGGGTATGTTTATTCCCGGGGGTGCGCGGGGAGTTTAACATGCGATTTCGCAGGTGCGAGCGGGGTACGTGTATTCCTAGGGGTGCACAGGGAGTTTTATAGACGATTGGCCTGGTGCGAGCGGGGTACATGTATTCCGGGGGTGCGCGTGGAATTTTACATGCGATTTCGCTGGCGCGAGCAGGGTACGTTTATTCCTAGGGGTGCGCGGGAGTTTTACACGCGATTGGCGTGGCGCCAGCGGGGTATGTGTATTCCAGGGGTGCGCAGGGAGTTTTACACGCGTTTTCGTGGTTGGGGGGCTTTATGCTGGTCCACTGGCCTTTGCGCCATGTACTGGATTTGTGCGATGTTCTTGGCGCACAGGGCGGGGTTGGTGGCGTAACTGGCGCTGCTGCAGGGTCGTTGCACCACTCTGCGCCATGGCTGCTTATGGATGTATTAATCCATGAATACGCTGTGCTCCGAAATGGGTTTTGGCGCACGCGGCTGGCGCAGACTGCCACACGTGCACTCTGTGCGCCAGCCGCCTGCGCCACTTGTGCGCCGAATCCTATGAATTACCCCCTCCATATCTCAAAGGGAATCAGACTATCCGATCGCCAACTCTGTGTGAGGTACTAGCACAGAGAAAAGGGGGGAATTGTCCTGTAAGCAGTAAGGAGAGGGACTAAGAACTATACTTAAACAATAGGGTCCATACTGCTATAGATTAAATTAACGATTAGTTCAAGTAACAAGTTATTTGACAGGGTGCACCACAAGGGTATCACTCAAATTTTAGACTGTAGCAGACTCTGAAAGCATTCAGGGTAGTCTCATGTTTGAAAAACAGTAAAAAATATTTATTTAGCAAAAAAAATAGGTATGTAAATAATACATGAACAACTGAACATAAAGCAATGTGACAAACATGTAAATGCATTTGTTTGATAGTTAGAAGGTTAATAGTCGAAAAAACAAGAACCCAAATATAAGTTTTTCTTCAAACTTTTAAACAGAATAAACCAAAAGAAAATACTAAAAGAAACTGGACAACAGACTGCCAATGCTGAATGGTGACCTAAACCTAAGCCAACATTCCTATTTATGGTTTGTTTTAGCCACTGCACAAGTTATTTTCAAAGAATTGACAGAATTGGAATTGTTCTATGTCCTACGGTTTGTTGACAGGTCTAGGTAGCATTGCTTTTGGGCACAATTTCGCCATGTTTAGGAGAAACATAATATCTAAAATTCAAATGGCTACACATATGCCCCCTCATATTTCACATATTTTCACCAAGTTTTATGTCTGTATCATTTATACTTCACCCAGAAATGCATTTTTCCTGCCATTCCAGTTCCCCAGGTGATAGAACAGGGCATTGGGAGAAATGTCTTAATATGACAAGTTCTTTAAAATCAAATGGGCTAGATTTGTCACATGCGTGGGGGGTCCTTCAAATCCTCACAGCCAAATTGTCAGTCTGAACAAAGAATTTCCATGACACCCTTTGAAACCAGGCAGTTGGTGCTGGAGTGGAATGTCAAATGAAATCACACCTCCTAGTGAAATGCTAGTTCCCCTTGGTTCTTTTGTTCCATTCTGTAGGGATGCTGGCCAGTCTGATGAGGCTGCAAACTTTCACACCTTGGCCCCTTTCATGTGCCCACGGGGCTAGTCCACTTGGGGGAGCTAATTCTATTCCCATGGGAGGCAGGGCACCTTTGAAGTAAGTGCCTGAGCCAAGCCTGTTCTGTTGGTTTTCCAAGTTTTTTTTCTTCTTTCTTTCAACAGAAACCAAGTCTTTTGGGGAATAAATATCATGGACATTTACGAGCAAACCCCCATATACAATCACCTTTCTGTGCAAGCACTGGGCATCATTTAACAATTCACTTTCAAAAGGCATTTTCCTGCTTTGCAAAAACACTGTTTTACAGATGGGTTAATCTTCCTTTTATGTCACTTTCAGAAATGCGGCTTGTGCCGCACATATTTTCACGTCAATTTGCCTTCTGGAGGACTTTTACAGATACAGTCAGTTTGTGGACACATAAAGATATACTGCCAAACATCTCTCTGAAATTGACCTGATAAAGAAACACTGCAATATTCCTTTCATTTACTGCAGTTTGTGAGCAATGGTTCCTAGCAAAAGAAAACACAAGCCATGTTTTAAGTGGAAATCCGAATTCTTTGCCTTTAAAGTGATTTCCCAGTACATCAGCTATCAGGAAATGTATGGCCTCACTTCTTGGTGCTCAGCAAAAGTAGAGCATGCCAGGGTGGGTTTTCATGAAGAGCACAACTTTGTGATGTTTTAAAAATGAAATCATGAGAAAATTGCAAAGCTGTCTCAGATGTCATGTGTGCAGCTTCAGTATTCAGAAAACAGAACAGGAAATGGGGTGCCGTTCTGCCTGTAGGTTATACTCAGATGGTTTAAATGGAGGTAAAATAATGCAGAGCACTTCTTTTGGTGGCATTTCTTGTATTCAGTGCTCATCACACATGTGCGTCATGGAGAGCAAAGCACAGCCGATTTCCTGTAATATTTCCATGCAGTTTTTGTTGGAAGGGGATTTCTGCAAGGACCTAAAAGCACCCCGACAGAATCCCCCCCCGCTGTCCTGTGACATTTTGTTGAGGGAGAGTAGGGCTGAGTGGGGTTCATTTAGTGGAGTTCTTCTTCATCAGGAAGTGGCACACCCAGATCCTCTTCTGTCTTTATGTTGGAAGGTATGGAGCAGCCCCCTGTTTCCTTCCTTTTCTTCCAAGTCCCTGGGGTGGTCCACAACAAGCTAGGAGATAATGGTGTTAATTATCTAGTAGAAGATAAATAAAAACAAGTTTTAGGATATTTTACTGACATTGTTCACGGAAGATTTACAACAGTGGGACAATAATTACAACTTACGCTTTCTAGGACATAAACATTTCTCATCTTTGCCATCATACCAAGTAAATTACTCAACCGGACAAGAACAACCATTTGATTTTGAAAACAATTTTTTGAATCCTATGAATTACCCCCTCCATATCTCAAAGGGAATCAGACAATCCGATCGCCAACTCTGTGTGAGGTACTAGCACAGAGAAAAGGGGGGAATTGTCCTGTAAGCAGTAAGGAGAGGGACTAAGAACTATACTTAAACAATAGGGTCCATACTGCTATAGATTAAATTAACGATTATCTCAAGTAACAAGTTATTTGACAGGGTGCACCACAAGGGTATCACTCAAATTTTAGACTGTAGCAGACTCTGAAAGCATTCAGGGTAGTCTCATGTTTGAAAAACAGTAAAAAATATTTATTTAGCAAAAAAAATAGGTATGTAAATAATACATGAACAACTGAACGTAAAGCAATGTGACAAACATGTAAATGCATTTGTTTGATAGTTAGAAGGTTAATAGTCGAAAAAACAAGAACCCAAATATAAGTTTTTCTTCAAATTTTTAAACAGAATAAACCAAAAGAAAATACTAAAAGAAACTGGACAACAGACTGCCAATGCTGAATGGTGACCTAAACCTAAGCCAACATTCCTATTTATGGTTTGTTTTAGCCACTGCACAAGTTATTTTCAAAGAATTGACAGAATTGGAATTGTTCTATGTCCTACGGTTTGTTGACAGGTCTAGGTAGCATTGCTTTTGGGCACAATTTCGCCATGTTTAGGAGAAACATAATATCTAAAATTCAAATGGCTACACATATGCCCCCTCATATTTCACATATTTTCACCAAGTTTTATGTCTGTATCATTTATACTTCACCCAGAAATGCATTTTTCCTGCCATTCCAGTTCCCCAGGTGATAGAACAGGGCATTGGGAGAAATGTCTTAATATGACAAGTTCTTTAAAATCAAATGGGCTAGATTTGTCACATGCGTGGGGGGTCCTTCAAATCCTCACAGCCAAATTGTCAGTCTGAACAAAGAATTTCCATGACACCCTTTGAAACCAGGCAGTTGGTGCTGGAGTGGAATGTCAAATGAAATCACACCTCCTAGTGAAATGCTAGTTCCCCTTGGTTCTTTTGTTCCATTCCGTAGGGATGCTGGCCAGTCTGATGAGGCTGCAAACTTTCACACCTTGGCCCCTTTCATGTGCCCACGGGGCTAGTCCACTTGGGGGAGCTAATTCTATTCCCATGGGAGGCAGGGCACCTTTGAAGTAAGTGCCTGAGCCAAGCCTGTTCTGTTGGTTTTCCAAGTTTTTTTTTCTTCTTTCTTTCAACAGAAACCAAGTCTTTTGGGGAATAAATATCATGGACATTTACGAGCAAACCCTCATATACAATCACCTTTCTGTGCAAGCACTGGGCATCATTTAACAATTCACTTTCAAAAGGCATTTTCCTGCTTTGCAAAAACACTGTTTTACAGATGGGTTAATCTTCCTTTTATGTCACTTTCAGAAATGCGGCTTGTGCCACACATATTTTTACGTCAATTTGCCTTCTGGAGGACTTTTACAGATACAGTCAGTTTCTGGACACATAAAGATATACTGCCAAACATCTCTCTGAAATTGACCTGATAAAGAAACACTGCAATATTCCTTTCATTTACTGCAGTTTGTGCGCAATGGTTCCTAGCAAAAGAAAACACAAGCCATGTTTTAAGTGGAAATCCGAATTCTTTGCCTTTAAAGTGATTTCCCAGTACATCAGCTATCAGGAAATGTATGGCCTCACTTCTTGGTACTCAGCAAAAGTAGAGCATGCCAGGGTGGGTTTTCATGAAGAGCACAACTTTGTGATGTTTTAAAAATGAAATCATGAGAAAATTGCAAAGCTGTCTCAGATGTCATGTGTGCAGCTTCAGTATTCAGAAAACAGAACAGGAAATGGGGTGCCGTTCTGCCTGTAGGTTATACTCAGATGGTTTAAATGGAGGTAAAATAATGCAGAGCACTTCTTTTGGTGGCATTTCTTGTATTCAGTGCTCATCACACATGTGCGTCATGGAGAGCAAAGCACAGCCGTTTTCCTGTAATATTTCCATGCAGTTTTTGTTGGAAGGGGATTTCTGCAAGGACCTAAAAGCACCCCGACAGAATCCCCCCCCGCTGTCCTGTGACATTTTGTTGAGGGAGAGTAGGGCTGAGTGGGTTCATTTAGTGGAGTTCTTCTTCATCAGGAAGTGGCACACCCAGATCCTCTTCTGTCTTTATGTTGGAAGGTATGGAGCAGCCCCCTGTTTCCTTCCTTTTCTTCCAAGTCCCTGGGGTGGTCCACAACAAGCTAGGAGATAATGATGTTAATTATCTAGTAGAAGATAAATAAAAACAAGTTTTAGGATATTTTACTGACATTGTTCACGGAAGATTTACAACAGTGGGACAATAATTACAACTTACGCTTTCTAGGACATAAACATTTCTCATCTTTGCCATCATACCAAGTAAATTACTCAACCGGACAAGAACAACCATTTGATTTTGAAAACAATTTTTTTTTCATTATTACAGTAACACTAAAGGAAAATACTCCCTGTTACATAAATATATCTATGCACCTCAATACCTCCCTCTGCCTTTCCTTTTCCTTTCTTCTCATTCCTCAGATGTCTCCCCTGCTTGATTTACCTTTGGCTCATCAATCATCTGCAAAGTGTGCCTGGGGTGACAACCTTTGAACTGATTGATGTGGACCCACTTCTCTTCTGACAGCTCTCCATTGGGGATGCGGATCCTGTAGGCGACAGGTGAAATTTTGTCTACAATTTCAAAGGGACTGCGCCGGGAGGGGAGGAATTTCCGCTCCTTAGTCTGGTTCCTCTGAAAGTAGTTGTACAAGTAGACCCTGTCTCCTATTTGGTATTCTTTTTTAGTTGTTTTTAAGTCGTAGTGGGTTTTCATCCCCTATGCCGATTTCTCCAGATTCCGCTGAGCGTACACAAAAGCATGCTGAAGGTGTTTTCTTAGAGTATCAACATATTTATGTGTTTTGGAGGCGTTAATCAGTGTCTGCTCTTGAGTTCTATTTTTTTATTTTTTTATTTCTTTTATTGATTTTATACAAACAAAACAATGAAAACCAAACAAGCAGCATAATCATAATGGTTCAATTACACATCAAGTTATCGTAGTCACTGCTCCCATTATCCCTCCCTCCCCCCGTGAGCCTATTTGTCCATCTCTTTCAGTGTTTGGCACATGCGGCCGAGTTTCGTCCTCTTCAGAGTCTTTTGGGTTTGATATTACTCCAAATAATTCTGTTATTAGCGTTTTCCAGGCCAATAGGGTGCCCACCTCCCCCTCATCAGCCCGGCTACTCGCATCTTGCCATGCCACCGTTTCAGCCTTGCCCATTTCTGTAAGTCCTTCCACCATACATCCACCTTAGGTTTGTGGCATTTCTTCCACCCCATGGCGATCCTACGTTTTGCAAGCACATACGCCAGATTTCTTAGTTTCTCAATATGTTTGAGTTTCCGTGGCCTAGGGAACCCGCCCAGTAAGCAGGCCCAAGCCGTGTCTATGACAAGAGTAACCCCTTTATCGGCCAGTTTCTGCGCCACATCACTCCAGTAGCACCTAATAATCGGGCACGACCAAAACATATGTGTCATGTCAGCGTTTTCCAGGTTACATTTAGGACACACTTGTATGCCAGCATTTCGGAACTTAGATATCCTCAAGGGGGTCATGTATGCCCAATGCATTACATACAGCTGAATTTGTTTTAATCTGGCATTTCTAGATACTTTTTTGTGGTAACCCAGGGCATGCTCTCACATCCCGTCCTCCATCGGGGCCCCCACTTCCATCTCCCAGTCCAGTCTCAGATGCGTAAAATCTTTACCCACCTTAGCCATCACCATCTCATACAGTCTCGAGATCTCATGACCCCCTTCAGACATATCATACATTGCTTCCAAAACTGCATCTGGTTCTTCTATCAAAACTGTTTCTGGCCAGGTGCTCTTAATCATTCGCACCAATCTAATGTATGTGACATATTCCCCCGTGTGTAGCCCTGCCTCTTCGTTGAGTTCTGTAAACTCCTTAATGGATCCCTCCTGCCAAAAATCACCTAGCGTTGCCAGCCCCACCGATTCCCAGTAGGTCCTAACAATTGCCCTTAGCTGATCATCCCCTCCTGTCAAACCAACCAACGGTATCTGCGGGAGGCACGGGTATGGGACCTCCATTAGGCGACAAGCCCTACGCCAAATTTTCCGCCCGAGCTTCAACATCGCAGGGCGGCCCCTCATTTCAGTTTCGGACAGCCAGATCATTTCTTTCAAATAAAACGGGGCACACTCCTGCCCAAGCACCCTGTGCTCAGGGGTCACTTCATCGGAAAGCCACTTAGCCACATATTGCAACTGTCCCGCCAAATAATAAACCTCAAAATGGGGCAGTCTAATACCTCCTTTTTCATAAAAGTTCTGCAGTTTCCAGAACGCCATCCTATTTCGGGTACCGTGCCACAAGAAATCCCCACACATGCTGTTCAATTTACTAAAAAACTTCTTGGGTATTATGTATGGGATATTACTAAAGTAATGCAAAAGCCTGGGCAGAACTACCATCTAGAGCATAGCCCCCCGCCCCATCATCGCCAAGGGCAATCTTGCCCAGAACTGCATGCTGTTTCTGATTTTCTCGACGGCTACTTCCGTATTGTGTCTGTGTTCATCTTGTGCCGTGTGATATATATCTATGCCCAAATAGCGAAAAGAGCTTGTTGCCCACGGTACCTGTAGCACCGGTAGTCCTTCTGCAGGGATCCCCTTATAGCTACCTAATGGGAATATGACAGACTTTTGGGGGTTCACCGAGCTGTCCGACAACTCTGCATACCTTTCGATCACCCTAAGTATGCTCTTGAGTTCTATAGAGCAGATGCTGGGATAGCACCATTCTTCATCCAGTCATTAGCTCAAATGGAGGCATTTTGGTCGCAGACGATGGTGTAGATCTGATGGCCATCAGGACAAGCAGTAATTGGATGCCCCAACGAGGCCCAGCGTTTGCCATAGACCTCTTAAGAATGCTCCCAATGGTTTTATTGTACCTCTGAACTCACCCACTAGAGGACCGGTGGTATGCAATATGAAGTTTCCTTTTTACCCCAAGTATCTCCCACATCTTTGTCATCACTTCGCTGGTGAAGAGACTTCCTTGGTCTGAGTCAATCCATTGGGGAAGGCCAAAACACGAGAAGAAGTGGTTGATCATCGGGGCAGCTGCTGTTTCTGCCTTGCTATTTGGGGCCGGGAGACATTCCACCCATTTGGTAAACAAGCATGTTACTGTTAAAATGTACTTGTTCCGCCTAGTGGAGTGAATCACGTGCCCGATGAAATCTACTTGTAAATCTGACCAAGGCAGTGTCATCACCCTCCTCTGGAGGGGAGCTCGGTGTGTGAGAGAACTTGGCTGAAATTGTGCACACACAAGACACCGATTCAAATATTGGTCGAGGTCCTGCCCCATGTGTGGCCAGTATGCAACCTCCTGCAATATTTCTAAAGTAGTGTGAAACCCCCGATGACTGGCTGTGGCCGCATCATGGGCATGATTTAGCATCAGGCTTCGGAATGAGGTAGGTAGCACCCACTGGTCACATCCAGAGAGGGATCTCCTTACCCACAAACAGTCTTGGATCTGGAACATTTTGGGAAACTTCATCAACACCCTGAGATCCTCTTTCCCAATGTAATCTGTTTCCATCAGAGGAAAGTTCACAGGGTCCTCAATGTGTCATTAAAATTTCCCAATAATTGGATCCCCTTTTTGTGCCGTAATTAAATCAGCATCTGGGGTCTCCTTACTCCACTGGGCACTTGAGAGTTCATTGTGAGCAAGTGTCTGGGACCTGGTGACAGCAGTGACCTGCATTTCCCCCAACAGGGACTGAATCTCAAGGAGATCACCCTGGATGGCTCTGCTTTTGGCCAACTGACCAGCCAGGTTGTTTCCAGTTTTGTCTGGTCTCTCTATTCTGGAATCACCCTTAATGTTTTGCCAATAGACGGTCATCCCCTTAGAGGTGACTAGATCATCAATATTTTGTATGAGCTTGCCATGCTTGAGTGGTTTATTATTTGCACACAGCATGCCTCTGGTTTTCCAATTGATCAGGTGCTCCACGAACCCGTTCCGGACATAATCTGAATCAGTGATTATGATCAGTTTGTGGGGTCGGTGTTGAATGGCAGTAAGGATGGCCTGGTGAACTGTCGTCAACTCTGACACATGACTACTGCAGGGACCGATCTTTTACCCAGTGGATGGCTGCGGGGCATCATTCACCCAGGCATTCCCAACGCCGGGGCCACCAGTTCCTTTTCCTCGTTGTTGTCAACATGGTAGGAGCACCCATCCACATAGACTGTGGGCACCCCCTTTACGTGTCTTCTTCATATACCTTGTGCAGGGAATTCAGGTACGCATCCATGTTGTCTTGGGTTTTGAGACTTTCGTCCTTGAGACAGTTTTCTCGGGCACAATCATGCAAGTCATCCAAATCTTGCGTGAGGGGACTCTTCTTGTTTTGGCCATATCTGACCTCCACAGGAAAGCCTTGCATGAACAGAATCCAGGAAGTAATTTGGGAATTACATACATTTCCTGCCCGGATTCCGTCACTTTGGAGGTATTGCAAAGGCTGTTGCGGAGTCTCCACAATGATGTGCTCTCCCTGGAGGAACGGGCTGTCATGATGCCTACCCCCGGAGCACCAGGCCAGGCCCAGCACCCCCGGAAGCAGGCATCATGCCCTCGGGTAAAAGCCCAGCGGCCCCTTATAGGGGCTCTTTGGACTCAGTCTTTGGACTACATTTCGTAGGTAAGGCTTGATGCACACTGATTCCCTGTTTGGGAACCGCCGTTGATATATGACTTGCTTGGTTTCTAATGGCGGCATTTACTAATTTTCTGCCACTCTAGTCGCCCAATTCCCTTACTTCAGGGCCTATTAACGGTGTAGCACGAGACTCCGTGTCACGCTTTGATGAATCTTCTTTGATTAGAGCTACCCAATGCACTACAGCTCGGAGCTACGTAGGAGGCACCCTGTGGACATGTTTGTTCATTTTACCACATTAGACTCTCTCTGTCTATACTTCCATCTCTAGATGGTTCACACTTTACACTTATGTCATTAGCTGCTAAGCTTTAGCACGTTTCCTGCTTTTGTTAATGAGCTACTCTTTAGCGCTCATGTGTATGTATTTTTACTCTAGGTAGGAACGATTTTCGGTCCCATACCGCCTACTACTTCTCGAGTAGAGAGCACCCACTCGGCATCAATGGAGGTATCTATTCCCCTCTTTTTTGATTCCGTAGTTCATGAATTTTGAACTTGCAACATGAATTGCTAATTGTAAGTTTATGTTTTGCGTTTTGTCTTTTATCTTATAGATGCTACGAATTCCACGAATGTTATTAGTTGTCTACTGACTGTTGTCCTGGTTACGTGGTTAATCATATACCTCCTGATGAATGTTCCATAATAATTGTAGGAACTGAAACATGTCGAGCTAATACTCTGTATTTCTCACCAGAGTTACTAATTGTTTGTCTTAACTAAACCTAACCAGTGTAGGGTATGGTACACTATTTGTTAAAATGTACCTACAGACATTGAATGTGTCTACAGTTTGATACATTGTAAATTAGCTAAATTTTAGCCTGTCACGTAACGCCTGTTTGTTTTTCTGTTACTCTGTTTATGAATTGTATGTATTGTGGACCACATTATTTAATCACTTTTTAGACTCTGAACCTATTAAATTTGATGTTTATCTCTTTTTAATAACGACTGGTCCTTGTGTGGTCTCCCGATTCTGGGAGTCCTGTAAATGTGTGGCATCTACACTTTAGCTCTGTCTTCACCATAACTATAGACCGTAGGAATATCCTTCTGCAGATGAGAAAGGGGATTAACAGCCTGCAGAATAGTGTGCTAGCTCCCCCCTTTCCCCCTTCCCCCTTCGTTCCTCTCTAACTTCCTCCAAACCCCGGTTTAAGCTCACCTTATGGTTTGGAAGGATGAACTCTCCATCCTGCTTCTGGTGCAGGGGCGCGTGTTCGTCCAGTTACTTCACTGGTTTTCAGAATGACGCTGGCAAAATCCACTTGACTTTCCTGAGCGATGCGCCGTAAGTATGAAAGTTCAAAGTTCAAGTGAGGCCCCCTTTATGTTGTCTTTCTAACCTGTGATCTGTCCTTTATTTCAGGTGCAGAATGAAGGCGATGCGTCGAGGGGTTAAACTGCCGAGGTGAGTAGTGATGAGGGCGATCCCTCTAAATGTCCTTATCATTCCCCAGAAATGTCTCTTGTCCTTTCCCCATAGGGGCTGGGGTACGGTACCTGCCAACGGGGCGGCGCCGACCCGAAATGTGGAAGAAAAGCCGGTAAGTATTATGGCTGTTAATCAGGCTTTCCTTCTGTGTTCCTTCTGCTCACCTTTTGTTTCTTCCTCTCTCCCCTAGGTGCAGAGATGTGGCGTCCGATGCTGACAGCCGTGATGGAGCCGGGAGATGTCTCGAGGACAGGTGAGTGAAGCGTGGCGCTGCAGCGAGCAACGCGATGCTTTTAAATGGAAGTCTTTCTTCAGGGATGCTGGCGAGAAGATTCCGGATGCAGGTAAGAAGTTTAAAATAGTCCTTGGTTTTCACCTTTCTCTTCTCTTCCTTCCTTGCAGGTCTTCCAGGTTCGAGGCGGGCGTGGCTGGAGTCCAGGAGCAGGAGCAGACACGGTGAGCGTTAAGCTGCAGGAAGCCGAGTGAAAAAATAGTCCCTATGAAAAAATAGTCGCTTTCAGGTCTCAGGGAGGCCTGAAACGTGCAGCATGGTCTGCATCAGGTAAGTGCACAAAACACCTCCCTTTATGAGCCTGGCGCCTATGGCACCAGGACTGATGTCCAACATGAGCCTAATTTTCTGCCACTCTAGTCGCCCAATTCCCTTACTTCAGGGCCTATTAACGGTGTAGCACGAGACTCCGTGTCACGCTTTGATGAATCTTCTTTGATTAGAGCTACCCAATGCACTACAGCTCGGAGCTACGTAGGAGGCGCCCTGTGGACATGTTTGTTCATTTTACCACATTAGACTCTCTCTGTCTATACTTCATCTCTAGATGGTTCACACTTTACACTTATGTCATTAGCTGCTAAGCTTTAGCACGTTTCCTGCTTTTGTTAATGAGCTACTTTTTAGCGCTCATGTGTATGTATTTTTACTCTAGGTAGGAACGATTTTCGGTCCCATACCGCCTACTACTTCTCGAGTAGAGAGCACCCACTCGGCATCAATGGATCAATGGAGGTATCTATTCCCCTCTTTTTTGATTCCGTAGTTCATGAATTTTGAACTTGCAACATGAATTGCTAATTGTAAGTTTATGTTTTGCGTTTTGTCTTTTATCTTATAGATGCTACGAATTCCACGAATGTTATTAGTTGTCTACTGACTGTTGTCCTGGTTACGTGGTTAATCATATACCTCCTGATGAATGTTCCATAATAATTGTAGGAACTGAAACATGTCGAGCTAATACTCTGTATTTCTCACCAGAGTTACTAATTGTTTGTCTTAACTAAACCTAACCAGTGTAGGGTATGGTACACTATTTGTTAAAATGTACCTACAGACATTGAATGTGTCTACAGTTTGATACATTGTAAATTAGCTAAATTTTAGCCTGTCACGTAACGCCTGTTTGTTTTTCTGTTACTCTGTTTATGAATTGTATGTATTGTGGACCACATTATTTAATCACTTTTTAGACTCTGAACCTATTAAATTTGATGTTTATCTCTTTTTAATAACGACTGGTCCTTGTGTGGTCTCCCGATTCTGGGAGTCCTGTAAATGTGTGGCATCTACACTTTAGCTCTGTCTTCACCATAACTATAGATCTTTGTCCCCCCGGACACAGACAGAGTATACGTTGCTAACTTATGTCAGTCAACTGTATACCGGGCTTCCTCCATATTTAAGTTGGATATTCCTACGGGCCAGGCAAGCACGATTTGGAGGTCCTGTCCAATCGGTGTTCCGGGTCCTGCGCATCACGCTAGAAGAGGCCACAGCAATCCAGACTAGACCACCGCCCCCATGGGAACCAGGTGAGCGTTACAGAGGCGGTAATGTTTCAATGCCCACACGGTTGCCAGGAGTGCCTTCTCACAATTGTTGAATTTATCCTCCACAGAGGATAAAGTCTTAGGGGTCGATTAATGGAGCAAACGTGCGCCGAAAATCCCAGTGCAAGCAGGCGCAAGGTGGCGCAAGCGTGAGAAACCCAGTGCACGCGCACGCGTGCGATTCAAGGAAGACGCTGCGCGTGTTTCCCGCTGTCCGTGCGCCAAATCCTGCCATGGCGCACACGGGCACACACGGCATGCGCTACGTGCACAGCAAAAGCGCACATAGCGCGGCGCACACAACCAAAGTGGGCGGAACAGTGGGCGTAACATGCGGAATGGGGAATAACGCGTGAAAAAGAAGGCGTAACTGGGGAAGTACTGCAGGGAACTACACGGAACGCCCACACGCACGCGAACAACCCGTATTCATGGATTCGAATACGGGAAACCCGCGCACGGCAAAAGACGCACACAGGCGTCAACGCGTCCACCGCACGAAGGCAGGCGGAAGCGTCCCCGCGCACAGTATAAAAGTGCGCGCAAACAACAAACATGAATATACAGCTACGATGAATGCCCCATTTGTCGCAGCACTGATCGTGGGACACCGCAGGAGGAGGAGAATAGCCAGGGCACGCATTTTCGCACCACGGACAAGCCTTTTTGGGATGCCTGACGGCAGGTATAGGTTTCCACCCCATATCATCCTAGACCTGGTCAGGGAGTGGGAAGATGACCTTACATCCCCCACCCTTTGCTCCCAAGCATTGAGCCCCTTGGAGAAGGTGCTCAATGTCCTGCATTTTTTGGCCACTGGGTCATTACAGCGGACTACTGCCATAGTGGGGGGGGGTCTCACAGGCCAGGCAGTCACGCTGCCTACACCAGGTACTGGAAATCATGACAGCGCTCCCCTCAGTCCGCAGGCACATATACATGCCCAGAACACCCGCAGAAAGGCAGGCCGTTGTCCTGGATTTTTTCAGGGTGGCACACTTCCCCAAAGTGCTTGGTGCCATAGATTGCACCCATGTGGCCCTACGTCCACCTAGGGCCACTGAGCACATCTACCGAAACCGCAAGCACTGGCATTCCATCAATGTACAGGTGGTATGCGATGCAAAGGGAATCATCACCTCAGTCTATGCAAACTACCCTCGCTCCACCCATGACAGTTTCATATACAGAATGTCCGCCCTGAGCCGGGCCCTGGAAGCTGGGCAGCATGGCGACACATGGCTCCTAGGTGAGTACAAATGCCGTTGCACATGCATGCATGTCACACACACACACACACACAAATACACAAACCCCAATAATCACAACCATTTACACCTCCCCAGGGGACAGTGCCTACCCTCTGAGCAACCACATGATGACGCCAATCCGGAACCCCACCACACCACCCCAGGTAAGATACAACGCCGCCCATATTGCAACCAGGGCCATAGTGGAGCGCACATTCGGAGTGCTCAAGTCACGTTTCCGCTCCCTTGACCGCTCTGGCGGGCAGCTACTCTATGCACCCCCAGTAGTGTGCAGGATCATTGTGGCAGCATGTGTCCTGCACAATGTTGCAACACGGCAGGGCGTACCGGTGGACATGGTGGTGCCCCCACATCCCCAACCACAGGCACAGGCGCTGCCCATGGGAGGGGCCAGGGCACGTGGCGAGGAAGCCCGGACCCAGCTTGTGGCCACATTTTTCACCTAAACTCCCACCCCTGCGGAGTGCACACAGGCCTGGCATATACCAGGTGACAATCGATGATGACAAAGAGACAGTCAACTGTCACAACCCTACCACCCTGAGATAGTTGCCATGGAAGTGCCACATTGTCTGCATCCCTAGCTACTTAAACACAAGCTATCCTGTGTGACTAAAAGGCACACATATGACATGACATGATATGGCATTTGTAACGTGCCTATACACAAGTATTTCAAGGTGTGATGAGGCAGGGAGGGGGGAACAAGGGAAGACAGACAACGATACTACTAGGCCAGGTATCATTTAGATTGTGCAAGTGCAGGGCTAGCGGGAAGGGAAAAGTGCAAGGGGAAGGGGAGGGGGGGAGTGCAGTACAGGGTAAGTAGACTAAAAAACAAATAAATAGGCCAGCTGGTGGCAACTACAAAGGTAAGTACAGACAAGTGCTGGGAAGGGGGGTCTGTAGGGATAGAGAGACAGTCCCGCAGTGCAGGGGTTGCCAGGGAGGCAATGCAAGTGGAGAGTGGCTGGGCCAGGGACTGAGGTCGGTGAGAGTGGCCCAGTTGCAGATCCAGTGCAGTTCCAGTGAAGAATTTTGCAAGGGAGAGGCAGAGAGAAAGCAGAAGCAAAGAGGAAGGTCTTGAGGTGCTTCCTGAACCGGAGATGGTTCTCCTCAAGTTCCAGTGAGGCAGGAAGGCTGTTCCAGAGGGAGGCCCCTGCAGTGGAGAGAGATCTACCCCCAGCTAGTTGCTTTGAGAAGCGGATGACCCTGACATGCAAGGTGTGAATCACACACACCTGCAAAACAGGCCATGACCATCACTGTTATGTCACTCAAACCCTCCCAAACCACAACATGACATGGCAAGCAATACCCATACACCAACACAGTACCAATAAGGTACACATTGCCATGTCAAAAATGTACAGTGGCATCAGACAATGATGCCTGACATGGAATCAGATGAAATGACTGACCACCAACCTCCCACCCAAAATAAGTCATTTCCAAATGCATTACAAAAGTTGTAGACGTAACATAACAATGAATGCCTGTCTACATGCACATTGTGCATTGCAAAATCAACACTGCAGCGTCTGTGTGCTGTGTCCAACTCCTGCAACACACTGCTCAGCGCACAGAACAGTGAACAGCCATTGTGTGTGATGCACACCCTGAGCATCACATCTAAGCAACAGACCACATCAAAAAGCAAATTAGGCATGTACAGGATCCATAATTGGTCACAGAACATGTGCTGCAGGGACACAGTGGGCACCAGAAGGCAGAGTGTACAGGTGGATATGCAAGGGTGGTTGTACATGTAGTGCATCATAGTGCAAGTGTGTGGGTCAGTAAGGACATGCACTCAACATATGCATGTGCAATCAAGTGACCATCAGTGTTCTCTACACATCACATGTGAACATTCACCATGTGTACACCCCAGCATGTCAAACCACAACTATCCCCTCACACCTGAAAGGTAAACACAACACATGAACAGGCATTGATCAGCAGAACACAACATGTACATAGGATACCACCATTACAGTGTCAGGGTTCCCCATCACACTGCAGAGCAAGGCAACTATCAACAACAACCCCCCCCCCACAAATGACCATGACCCACTGAACAACTGCACCTGGGTCATGTACACCTTCCGCAAAACACTGAAAACTACCCTCTTCACATAAGGACCGACACATCAGCACAAATACTTATCATTTAGGTTTGTAATTTACGCCCAAATGCAATATTTGTAACAACAGTATGATTTCCTGTACTACTCATAATGTGTCAACAATCGCTATCATATGTACCATGTAACTAAGTTATTGCAAGTAACAGCGCCTCAATGCCCCTGGGCTGCTTGCGCGCTATATAAATTTAAATAAATAAATAAATAAATAAATAAATAAATAAAAATAAATGGAGCTTTCAACCCTCAATTTCACCTGGCCACAGGATCACCCTTCCCCTTCGTCACCATCTCCCACCTTGACCCTCAGAGTCCACCCTCATTTGTAAAATCACAAAATCCAAGCCAGAAAAACGAACCAGAACACCCTCCAGTAGATGACTTGACGTAGCAGTACCTCACAAAGGCCAAGTACTACCACAATGATGTAACAATCAAGGTAGCACAGTAAAACAATGTCACAACAGGATGTGAACCATGTGTGGTACATAACAGAATGATTCACCATGAACGAATGTGTACTGTCACAGGTCCCGTGTACAGGCACGGGAGTGTCACGAAACAACTACCCCCACCGTGTCCCGGGTGCCTGCAAGGTCAAACTCACACAGGCCTCTGAGAACCTGGTGGGGAAGGAGGGTCAGGGATATGCACTCGGGACAGGTGTTAGCACACTGGATAACGGGAATGAGTGGCAGGAGAGGGGAGGAGGAATAACACATGAAAGTAAGGAATGCACGAAAATGTACTACCTGCATGAACACATACACAATCCGAAAAAACTTGGACATCATTGTCATGGCCTTCTGTAGTCCAGGCTTTGGAGTGGCACGAACCAACCACCCCCTCTAGGGTTTTAGCGCCTGCAAGTTTGGGGCTTACACAGGCATCCGCAACCCCAGCGGGGAAAGAGGGTTAGGGAACGTTGCTTGGATAGGTACGGGAAGCAGGAACACCGGGTAGAGGGTACAGGGTTTAAAATTGGATAGGACTCCGGGTGATTAGGGGAAAACAAACATACCGAATTGAATTACACATTTATCCATGCATTAGTGCACCCCCCAGCAAGCCTATGCAGAGCAGTTTGAAAGAAAAACAACAAGACACTTAGCTCTGGTTTTGAGTGCTGGCCTCCTGCCTGCGCACTCTCAGGTCCGGTTACAGGAGCACTGCAATGCTGCAAAGAGAGCCACAGTTAATAATCTGTACATGCCCATTACACAAAAACACACCACCAAACATGCCCCATATCAACAAACTACTCTACAAACAGACAATCTGGTGTAGATGCTTCGTACCCATATATAACATTACCCCTGTGATGGGTCATACACAGTCAATGCAGTAAGTCAGCCGCCGGTGGGTGCGTGGCAAATGGAACACCAATGTGTCACAATTCACACAACATGCAATGTTCCCTGGGTAAGCAGACAGACCCATATAGCAAGGCATGACTTCAGAACAAGTCGTGTTCCACCATGACCGAAACAAAGTTGGCAGTGCATGTATCAAAATGTACATGGAAATGAAATGCACTGCACCCGAGTATGTCCCTTGCTGTATGTCCCTGTGAGCTGCCCCTTTCCATGTCTCGGAAGGCTACATGGTTGATACAAGTGCCTCAATGGACCTTGGTGTACCGGAGGGTATGTGCCACTGCCCCTGCAGGTGTCCCAGACAACCTTACAATCAACAGCCATCAGTCCACCAACACATCTGAGCTGCATTGCGTGCTTCAACACCAATATTCGTCCAAGCTCACCCTCAGTGCTGTGACTAAGCCTGCATGTGCAACTCGCCTGGTGCAAGCTTTGCTGTGTTGTGGCCCCCCTGTGCTGCTCACCTTACCTGGAGTTCCTTGGAACACGTCAGCAGTTCTAGGATGTAGGTCTGCAATCCCTGTGCCTCTGCTTGTGCAAACATGTGCATGTGGGCACCAACAAACGTGTCCAGAATTCAGAAGTCCAATGGCCCATGTCTGCTGGCAAAGGTGCTCTGGAGGCTCATCCCCCTGCAGAAAGGGCATGAAACACATGACTAATGCTTTAAAGTCATCTGTGTGTGTCTCTTCAGGCATCTCATTACTGGACCATGTCAGAGACTTACATCAGAAATCACACCATCAGTCCGTCTTTCACATCCAAACTGTGGAACACACTATCTACGGCATGAATTGCAACAAGCACGTGTACAGTAAAGATAAGAAACATACTACACAATGCATAGCAATGAATATACACATTAATCATGAAACACCCCATCTAGCAAAAGCTGAACAGTGGACAATAACACCGCAATCATCCCCACTAGGGGTATCAACACAAGTCACACAGCACCAGACATGCCACAGATATGACAGTCCAAAGCCCTTGTGAAATATGTTGTCACACCGAACCATCCTTGCGAGCCCATGGATAAGGGAGGCAGGAGTGGCATATGTGAGTCAAGGACCCCAAGCAGCAAACACATACACAAGACAAGCCTGAAGGGCCCAGCTGGAACAGACAGTGGATGCCTTCAAAAGCCACAAAGCACCGCACCGTCACATGAAAGCACAATAGACAAGCAATTTTAAACTATATTAACTAATTACACTAACTATGAAAAACCTACATTACCTAATTAAACTAACTATCAAACAGAAACTTAACTAACTAAACTAAAAGAAAAATCAAAAATGGCCACATACGACCCGGTGGGGAGGAGAGGCACCCAGGAGGGGGGAGGTACAGGGTGCTGCTCAACACCCACATGCGATGATGCTGAGCCAAAATAGAAACCTCCATGGGCTCAACGCCTGCACAGCCCAACCTATGTGGGAGATAGATGGTCGTCCGAGTCTGGCTCATCCTGGAAAGGAGGACGTGGCACAGTAGCCTGGCCCCGCCTATCCGCAGCTTGCCCCTCATCGGCAGCAAGTCTGCCGGACGGGTGAGCCTGGTTCTGTGTGGCGATGTGACGTAGGTCTGCATGCAGAACCTCACGTGATACACGTGCTTCCTCTTGCAAGGTAGCACGTGTAACACAGAGTTCCTCCTGCAAGGCCTGGCTGGACAACCGCTGCACCTCCTGGCAAGCCTGTAGCTCAGCCGAGATGGTACGCTCAAGCTGTGCAAACCTCTCCTCTGCCCGCTGCCTCTGGGAGATCATAAGGACACCCAGAGTGGATTTGAGTAAAGCATACTCCTCCCTCAGGGCATCCATGTGCGCCTCTGCATGAGCAGCAATTGCTTGACGCAGAGACGACATTTCAGCCTGGCGTGCCCTGTCTGAGGCTGCCATGCCCAGCCTGAGCGAGCGGGCTGTGGACCGTGCCGCCTGCTGCTGGAGAAGCACCTGCCTAGCAGGGGGGAGCACAGATCGGGCCACACGCTCCATGCTCTCAGCGATGTTCTCCATTGCTGCCCCCTGCCGTTCTGAATTGGCAGTCATGCCTTGCTTCCACTCAGTATACTGCAGTTGCGCGTGGCGACCGCGTTGCCGGGCTTGACCCCTGCGGGACCCAAGGACCGGGGGTCCTCGCTGTGTTGGCACCGCCCGCGGCTGCACGACTACATGCCCCTGTCGACGTGATGTCCCAGGCACATCAGTGACTGGTGTGGAGGGTGACCCTGCATCTCGATCCACCACGGGCGGAGGAACCAAGACTGTCTGATCCCTCAGTGCAGGTGTCGCGGACAGAGGAGTGTCCACATCGGAATCACTCACCCCTGACACATGGACTTGATGCTCATCCAACTCAACATGGACGTCAGAGTCGTCATCAAGGCTGGACTCATAGGCAGCCAGAGACAAGATGGACTGTAGCACTTGAGGGTTTTCGTGGCCTACCACCCCACGACCCCCACTTGTGCCGGGTTGATGTAGTGGTAACAACCCTGTCTCTGGCATGACAACACCATCCTCCGCCTCCATTGCGTCATCACCTGAAAAATAGAGAGAAAAAAGGTCACTACACATGTCAGAAGCACACAACACACACACACAGACTGACAACAAACGCATCAGGCAGACATGTGACACACAACATATAACCTGGCATGCATGCTGGGTCAACTTTGAATTGCTTCTGTGATCAGACCTGTTGAAAGGTGGCAGTTTCCATGGAAGTGGGTCTATGCAGTGCAGAAAATGTGTACGCCACTCACTACCTACATGTACAAGGACTCCATGGTGTGTGTCAGGAAATGTGAAGGCAGTGCAAGGTCAAATTCAGGCATCACGTGCATTGTGCATTGAATGTGTACCATATCTAGAAGCCAAGCACCCCTCCACCCCAATACAAAAGCAGGGATGCTTGGCATGGTATCAAAAGGCTGACCATACACCTGTGTATTGACAGGCAGTGTTGACTGGCATCAACAGCTTAATGTGATTCAAGTGACAACACTGCAAATGATGATGGGACAGTAAGCAGGACACATGATGAAAACTCTAGAGGCCGCCCACGTGTGAAGAAGACACAACAACAGTTGGACAGAGTCATTGGCCATTGAACAGGCTGAGGCCTGTGAGCCACACAGATTGTCAGACCCTAAACATGTGTGCAACGCAGTACTAACCCACAGTTGACATGGGAAGGCTGATGAGATGCCATGCAATGTATGTCACCCAGGACTTGTATTACAGTGATCATCCAGTCAAGGACATATAGGGGCATGCGTGCAATGCACATGGAGCATGAATGGGCACTCATGTCCCTGCGGGACATCTGACCTATGCACAGTACAAGTGAGATACCCTGCATCAAGTACTAAGGCTGTACCACACGGCATATGTCTGGCAGATTGTACGCTGGAAGTTAGCATCTACACAGGACGCATGAACAGGAATGTACACATTGGCAAGATTGAAGCAGACCAGTGCAAAGGTGGAACTGGGGTGCAGAGTGGCGGAGGAGGGGCAAGGGAGTATGCCTACATGGAGTCCCTGCATGCAGGCAGAGGAGACATGCACATCAGTCATGCAATGACATTGTGCCTGGGCTGAGAGGAAGGTCACCCCACGCCACATGCAGAAGGGCCAGTGAGCTGGAACATGGACCGGAGGGGCATACTTGTAACCAGCATGTCAGTAGGGTGCAATAGTGGTAATGCGGACAGTCCCCGTCTGCTCCACATGTCCACCGAGCAGAGCAGAGATGCATCACGGAAGCATTGCATTACTTACACATCAGAACCATGTACACGTCACATGTAGTGGCAATCATGCACAACACATCCCACAAGTGAAACACACACGTCCTCAACAAACACGCATCAACACTCCCTGGACTGGGCATCAAAGTCCAGCATCTCTCCCACTCCTTCGACCAATTCAGGTGGTTTGAAATCCGCAACGAGTGCCTCATGCGGAGTGAGCTCTTCCTCCTCTGGTGCAGGCCCACCGCCAGTCACCAGAGTCAAGTTGTAATTAGAGGCACGCTTAGCCTTAGTGCTGTGTTTGATGTCATTCCAATGCTTTTTGCACTCTTGCACCGTGCGCACCTCATGGCTGAATGAACTGACATGTTCCGCAACATGCTTCCAGTGGGTGTCACGTTGGGCAGCCGTAGCCTGACTATTGGCACCCACTAGCATGTCACGGCTGTGGCCCCGCACGTAGCCCACAAGGAAGTCCAGTTCCTGCTTGCAGAAAGGCTTCTTCCTCGACGTGCAGGAGGTCGTGGCTGTGTGTGGGGTCCCAGCCTGTGCTGCAGGTGCAACCTTCCTCCTCTTGGACTGTGGCGCAGACCCTGGATGGCTAATGCCGCCCTGACCAGTATGGCCAGTGGGTTTGGTGGATTGAGCCAAGGGAGTGGCAGGTGGAGGGACGACCAAAGGCCTGACTTGTGTCAGTGGCATCTGGGTGCGCTCTAATGGACCCTGTGCAGCAACATCAGTTGTGGCAGGGTCATTGACCGCAACGGTCCTGGTTGGCAGACTCACAACCGGGGTGGTGTTGGGTGCATCTGCCCCTGCACTTGCCAACACCCGGCTGTTCGGGGCAGCAGATGACATAACTGACTCAGGGACACGTGTCTTGGTCTGAGCAGCCCGGCCTGCCCCTATGGTTTCCCTCCTGGCCTGTTGGAAATCTACCAATGGCTCCTCAAGTGCCAACGCAGCCTGCGCTGGCAGACCCTGAGCCTGGGTGGTGGTGTCCACAGCTGCACCTGCAGCTACCACTACCCTTGGGCCCGTGGCAGTCGATGGAACGGACTGCCGGGTCACACGAGCGCCAGTGCCAGATGCAGAAGCTGCATCCCCCGGAACCACAGGGAGTGGTGGCATGACTGCACCGACACATGGCACAACATTGTGTTCAAGTGGCGCACCCCTGCCTCTTCCCCCTCTGTGGCCGCCCTGGACACCCTGGAGTCCCCCTACTCCCTGATCACCACGGCCACGTCCCCGACCACGCCCGCCACGAGGGGTACGCCCAGCTGAGGCGCCCCTCACCTTTGGTGTCCTCCCAACCATGGCACAGATGTAGTAGTGCCGGCACAGATGGAGTAGTGCCAATGGGAGGTGTACACCACAATTGACCTGGGCAATTGGGGTGAAGGGGGTGGGAAGCAAGATGTTAAGAGCCCCCCTGCACCTGCAAGGCTGTATGTGACCCCGGTGATGTAGTGACGGGTCACGCAACGCTCAGGCACCCCAAAACTGCAGTAAAACCGTGCACACAACCCTGCAGCCTACGTGCGTGGATTCAACCTCCCGCAGTACGCGGTGGCACCCAGTAACACGAATAACGCGTACGCGTGGGACACGCAGGCTACTATGACATCGAAAATGGGTGCGATACACAGGGGCACCCGCAGTGGGAAAAATAGCGTGTGCGACTCACCGTCTGACTAGCGCGATGGAGAAAAACACGCGTAGCCAATACCCCCGCCAAAAGAAATGATATGTCCTTGATAGCTGTGAAGTTGTGATGGCGCGCGAAACAACAGGAAGCAGCAACACACGTCGGTCTCCACGAAAGGCACATACAGCGAACTGCTGGCCCCGCTCACCTTTAACCCGTGCTGAGGGAAACCCCTGCGCGCGTTACGTCACTTACGCGCCTGGGCCCTTTCCTCGGATTACACGCAGACGTGCAGTTTTTCACACGCGCTGAAACGCCCATGCACGCCTGCGTGCGTCACGTCACAGAGGCGCTTGCGCTTGAAGGGCCTTCTGTCCAATGAAATTGCGTATGCGTGCAGATGCGCTTACGCGCTAAGGGCCTTTCCTCGAATTACACGCTGACGTGCAGAATTTTCACGTGGCAAATCACTCCGTATCAAGCTGGCCACGCGTAAGCACACGGAAGACCACGCTTCTGCCCAGAAGGCCGAATTACTGCCCCCAGAGCCCCGAGCACGCTCCCACCTGCCATCTGCTGCTGCCTGACTGCCTGCTGGCCACGTGCCCTGCCATTTGCTGCCTGCACATCAGCCAGGGGTGCTGTTGCTGTGACCACCCCTACTGGAACCGAAGACTCCAGACTGGGATTCTATCGCTCCACAGCCCAGCCCCAGGACCCAGTTGCCCACCCTCTCCTGCCTCTGGGGTTGTCATGTCGGGCACTGCAACATCTGGCACCACTGACAACCCCCAGCCAGAGAGGCAGAGGGGCACCAGCTTCAGTGCCACCGAAGTTGGTGTCCTGGTGGAGCAAGTCCTGGGGCAGTATGATGCCCTCTTCAGAAGTTCCCGCGCCGACAAGGAATGACGGACTCGGATCTGGACGGACATCGTGACTGCCATCAACGCGGAGGGGGTGGCAGTCCGCGACTTCCAACATGTCAAGAAGCGCTGGGAGGACTTCAGGTCCAGGACCCTCAACAAGGCCCGGCGCCTCTTGAAGGCAGCGGATGCTAAGGGGCGCCGGGGCCACTTGTCGGAAGATCAGATGAGGGTCTTGGAACGCATATCCCCAGCGCTCCATGTTTAGGTCCTTGAGAGGCAGACCCGTCTGGAGTCGAGCGGTAAGTGTACATGCATCATGATTGTAAACTGTGCGTGTGGTGAGTGCCAGTAGTGTGCAGGTTGCACATCTGTTTGTATGGGGCCGAGAATGGGTGGGGGTGTACAGGGCCGTGAGGCTAACACATGCGAGGGCTGTCATGTGTGAGACATGAATGGTGCTTGTGTGTGTAGGCTTGCATGCCAAATGCAGTTGTGTGGGTACACATGTTTGGATGAATGTGTATGTAAGTAGGCATGTTCGTGATGTCACGCATGTATGTTGTTTTCAGCTGCATGTATCAGCACTGTGTACATGTGCATGTGTGTGTATTTGACAAGGGTGCAACGGTGATGCAACATGGATGCATGTGACAGCGGGATGTGGAAGCCTGATTGGCAGATGTGACATGGATGCCCATCTGAACACTGCGACAGTTGGCAGAGGTGTACACATGCATGCAAGTGTGGTGGTGTGCATGCATGTGTAGTACACTCCCCGTGTTGCATGTGATGTCTGGCTCACCTTTGCCTGCTCATGCTGTTGTATGTGTATGGATGGTGCTGGCAGTTGCGATATAGCTGTGGTATGGCTCATGTGTGGAAGTTGAAATGACATGTGTGTTGGCGATTGTGATGCCATGTCTGAGATTTGCCAATGCCACTCATGTACAACTGTCATGTGTGTATGTGTCCATTGTACAGTGCCCTGATGCCTGTGTTTTATTTCTCCCTGTCTGCAGCGTCAACTGATGAAGAGGGCGGAGAAGGTGCTGTGGAGCACAGCGACGGGGATCGCACCGCCAGCCAGAGACGCAATGCCTGGCTCCCCTCCCAGGTTGTGATCTCGTCGGGGAGTGAGGAGTCCGGTGCCGCGTCCCAGGCCGCAGCTGCCGGGGGGAGGTCCAAGAGGCGGAGGTTGGAGTTGGACTCCTCGGCAGCAGAAGGGGCAGCTGCGACCCCACAGGGCCCAACGGGGGAAGATGGCACGGAGTCATCCAGGTTGGTGGGGTGTTTGGTGGAGGAGGAGGCCGTGCAAGCAACAGAGATGGGGTCTGGAGGTGGGGGTTCCACTGGTGCTAGTGGTGCAGTGCAGGACCAGGGACAGGAGGCAGCACAGGCCGCCGTGGAGGTGCCTGTGTGCAATCCTGTCCCTGATCCTGTCACTGCATCATCTTGCACCAGCAGGGATGCCTACGTCCAGACCCGTTTTCAGGCAGGGGATGAGCTCACGACAACTGGCCTTCCTCTGCCTGCAGACGTGGCTATCCGGGTCCGGGTTGAGCCTGTCCTGACTGGTGTGGCATTGCGTCAACGGGCCATGCGAGGTGTCCTGCAGTCTTTTCATGAGGAGACTGCACGTCATCTCGAATGGCTCGTTGACCACGTCGGCCTACTGGGACAGGTCACCCAGGCCGGATTCCTCCGTTTGATGGGGCTTGCTACGACCCCCTCCTCAACTGAACCCCCTATGCGCCAGTCGTCCATCATGCCATCTTCCCACCCATTAGTCACCTGGGTGCTCTGTGGAGCTACCTCTGACGGTGCGGCCAGGCTGGTGGAGGAGGCATACCTGCCACAGTCGGGAGTCGGACGTCCAGCATGGGTGGCCACATCAACGACTGCACCCCAGCCAGCAGAGGATGTGCAGGCAGCAGGAGGCAGTGCACGGGCAGAGGCCCAGCAGCAGCAGCAACGTGGTGGGAGCCATGATGGCTCGGGGCCTTCGACATCGGAGGGGCAGGCATCGGCCGGAGGGCAGGAGGACCCAGGACGGGAAGTGTCTTCCGTGTGGCAGCGGTTGGGCCACGCCATAGATACGGAGCGGCAGCGGGCGGAAGAGGCACGGCTCAAGATGGTCAGGGCGGAGAATTCCATGCGGAGGGCCCTGAGGCGGGCCGAGTGCCTCGAGGCAATCCGCAGGGGGTTGGAGGTGGACATGTCGACGCCCTGCGGACCCTCGGGGCCATGGAGGAGGACTGCCTCCGGGACATTGAGCAGGAGTTCGATGATGCCCTGGCCCGGGACATCCAAAAGTGAGCCGTCGGACTAGCCCGCTGTCCTTGTAAATAGTTCTGTAGTTAGTGTTAGGTTTCCTTTGGTTTTGCATTTTTTTTGGACCTTTTGGACAATGGGCCACATTTTTGTATATAGTTTTTTTTTATTAGGTAGTGTTATTAGATAGGTTTCATTTCTTCTGTTGGGATCATGGACCCTGGATTGTTTATCTGTATATAGTTGACTGTTGGATTTTCATTTTTTTTAATGATTTACCCATGGAGCAATGGTTTTCGATTTTAATTTTCCATTGGATTTACTTTTGTGGACTGTGACTTTGGACACCTTTCCTTTGGATTATGATTTGTGGTTTTGCATTATTTCACGGACATGCTGGTTTTTATTTTTTTAAATTCCCATTTTTGTTTGTTTATTTTTGATTCAATTTATGTTGCTTTTAATACATATTTTTTGTTCAAACTTCAATGTGTAGTATCATCTCATTGGTTTCATGCATATCATGATATGGGTTTTGAGATTCACTAACACCCATTGGGTGTATGTGAGGGACATGTGTTCATTTCCAAACTTGCAATTGGGGTTCTATCATGTTATTGCCATTTCTAAGTGGGTGGATGCAATACTCGGGTGGGTGTTTGGCATTTGGAGGCTGACCATAAGGGCCAGGGATCTAGATTGTGATGACATGTTGGCTGGGGGACATGTGTGGGGGCCTGGTGGAGGGTGCCCTGCACTGCTGGGGGGTGGGGGTGCAGGGGGACATGAGTTGGGGGCCTGGTGGAGGGTGCCCTGCACTGCTGGGGGGGTGGGGGTGCTGGGAGACATGTGTGGGGGCCTGGTGGAGGGTGCCCTGCACTGCTGGGGGTGGGGGTGCAGGGGGACATGATTTGGTGGCCTGGTGGAGGGTGCCCTGCACTGCTGGGGGGTGGGGGTGCTGGGAGACATTTCTGGGGGCCCGGTGGAGGGTGCCCGGCACTGCTGGGGGGTGGGGGTGCTGGGGGACATGTGTGGGGGCCTGGTGGAGGGTGCCCTGCACTGCTGGGGTGTGGGGGTGCTGGGGGACCTGAGCTGGACATGTGTGGGGGCCTGCTGGCAGGTGCCCCACAGTGCTGGGGGATGGGATGCTGGGACACATGAGTGGGGGCCTGGTGGAGGGTGTCCCACAGTGCTGGGGGGTGGGGGTGCAGGGGGACATGAGTTGGACATGAGTGGGGGCCTGCTGGCAGGTGCCCCACAGTGCTGGGGGGTGGGGTTGCCGGGAGACATGAATTGGGGGCCTGGTGGAGGGTGCCCTGCACTGCTGGGGGGTGGGGGTGCTGGGGGACATGTGTGGGGGCCTGGTGGAGGGTGCCCTGCACTGCTGGGGGGTGGGGGTGCTGGGGGACATGAGTTGGACATGAGTGGGGGCCTGCTGGCAGGTGACCCACAGTGCTGGGTGGTGGGGGTGCTGGGAGACATGAGTGGGGGCCTGGTGGGGGGTGCCCCACAGTGCTGGGGGGTGGGGGTGCAGGGGGACATGAGTTGGACATGAGTGGGGGCTTGCTGGCAGGTGCCCCACAGTGCTGGGGGTCGGGGGTGCTGGGGGACATGTGTGGGGGCCTGGTGGAGGGTGCCCTGCACTGCTGGGGGGTAGGGGGTGCTGGGGACATGAGTTGGACATGAGTGGGGGCCTGCTGGCAGGTGCCGCACAGTGCTGTGGGGTGGGGGTGCAGGGGGACATGAGTTGGACATGAGTGGGGGCCTGCTGGCAGGTGCCCCACAGTGCTGGGGGGGTGGGGGTGCTGGGAGACATGTGTGGGGGCCTGGTGGAGGGTGCCCTGCACTGCTGGGGGTGGGGGTGCAGGGGGACATGATTTGGTGGCCTGGTGGAGGGTGCCCTGCACTGCTGGGGGGTGGGGGTGCTGGGAGACATGTTTGGGGGCCTGGTGGAGGGTGCCCGGCACTGCTGGGGGGTGGGGGTGCTGGGGGGCATGTGTGGGGGCCTGGTGGAGGGTGCCCTGCACTGCTGGGGGGTGGGGGTGCTGGGGGACCTGAGTTGGACATGTGTGGGGGCCTGCTGGCAGGTGCCCCACAGTGCTGGGGGATGGGGTGCTGGGACACATGAGTGGGGGCCTGGTGGAGGGTGTCCCACAGTGCTGGGGGGTGGGGGTGCAGGGGGACATGAGTTGGACATGAGGGGGGCCTGCTGGTAGGTGCCCCACAGTGCTGGGGGGTGGGGGTGCTGGGAGACATGAGTGGGGGCCTGGTGGAGGGTGTCCCACAGTGCTGTGGGGTGGGGGTGCAGGGGGACATGAGTTGGACATGAGTGGGGGCCTGCTGGCAGGTGACCCACAGTGCTGGCGGGTGGGGGTGCTGGGAGACATGAGTGGGGGCCTGGTGGAGGGTGCCCCACAGTGCTGGGGGGTGGGGGTGCAGGGGGACATGAGTTGGACATGAGTGGGGGCTTGCTGGCAGGTGCCCCACAGTGCTGGGGGATGGGGGTGCAGGGGGACATGAGTTGGGGGCCTGGTGGAGGGTGCCCTGCACTACTGGGGGGTGGGGGCACTGGGGGACATGTGTGGGGGCCTGGTGGAGGGTGCCCTGCACTGCTGGGGGGTGGGGGTGCTGGGGGACATGTGTGGGGGCCTGGTGGAGGGTGCCCTGCACTGCTGGGGGGTGGGGGTGCTGGGAGACATGTGTGGGGCCTGGTGGAGGGTGCCCTGCACCTCTGGGGTGTGGGGTGCAGGGGGACATGAGTTGGGGGCCTGGTGGAGGGTGCCCTGCACTGCTGGGGGGTGGGGGTGCTGGGAGACATGTGTGGGGGCCTGGTGGAGGGTGCCCTGCACTGCTGGGGGTGGGGTGCTGGGGGACATGAGTTGGACATGAGTGGGGGCCTGCTGGCAGGTGCCCCACAGTGCTGTGGGGTGGGGGTGCAGGGGGACATGAGTTGGACATGAGTGGTGGCCTGCTGGCAGGTGCCCCACAGTGCTGGGGGGGTGGGGGTGCTGGGAGACATGAGTGGGGGCCTGGTGGAGGGTGCCCCACAGTGCTGGGGGGTGGGGGTGCAGGGGGACATGAGTTGGGGGCCTGGTGGAGGGTGCCCTGCACTGCTGGGGGTCGGGGGTGCTGGGGGACATGTGTGGGGGCCTGGTGGAGGGTGCCCTGCACTGCTGGGGGGTAGGGGCTGCTGGGGGACATGAGTTGGACATGAGTGGGGGCCTGCTGGCAGGTGCCACACAGTTCTGTGGGGTGGGGGTGCAGGGGGACATGAGTTGGACATGAGTGGGGGCCTGCTGGCAGGTGCCCCACAGTGCTGGGGGGTGGGGGTGCTGGGAGACATGAGTGGGGGCCTGGTGGAGGGTGCCCCACAGTGCTGAGGGGTGGGGGTGCAGGGGGGCATGAGTTGGACATGAGTGGGGGCCTGCTGGCAGGTGCCCCACAGTGCTGGGGGGTGGGGGTACAGGGGGACATGAGTTGGGGGCCTGGTGGAGGGTGCCCTGTACTGCTGGGGGGTGGGGGTGCTGGGGGACATGTGTGGGGGCCTGGTGGAGGGTGCCCTGCACGGTGGGGGGTGAGGGTGCAGGGGGACATGAGTTGGGGGCCTGGTGGAGGGTGCCCTACACTGCTGGGGGGTGGGGGTGCTGGGAGACATGTGTGGGGGCCTGGTGGAGGGTGCCCTGCACTGCTGGGGGGTGGGGGTGCAGGGGGACATGAGTTGGGGGCCTGGTGGAGGGTGCCCTGCACTACTGGGGGGTGGGGGTGCTGGGAGACATGTGTGGGGGCCTGGTGGAGGGTTCCCTGCACTGCTGGGGGTGGGGGTGCTGGGGGACATGTGTGGGGGCCTGGTGGAGGGTGCCCTGCACTGCTGGGGGGTGGGGGTGCTGGGGGACCTGAGTTGGACATGAGTGGGGGCCTGCTGGCAGGCGCCCCACAGTGCTGGGGGATGGGGGTGCTGGGAGACATGAGTGGGGGCCTGGTGAGGGTGCCCCACAGTGCTGGGGGGTGGGGGTGCCGGGGGACATGAGTTGGACATGAGTGGGGGCCTGGTGGAGGGTGCCCTGCACTGCTGGGGGAGGGGGTGCTGGGGGACATGTGTGGGGGCCTGGTGGAGGGTGCCCCGCACTGCTGGGGGTGGGGGTGCAGGGGGACATGAGTTGGGGGCCTTGTGGAGGGTGCCCTGCACTGCTGGGGGGTGGGGGTGCTGGGAGACATGTGTGGGGGCCTGGTGGAGGGTGCCCTGCACTGCTGGGGGGTGGGGGTGCAGGGGGACATGAGGTGGGGGCCTGGTGGAGGGTGCCCTGCACTACTGGGGGGTGGGGGTGCTGGGAGACATGTGTGGGGGTCTGGTGGAGGGTGCCCTGCACTGCTGGGGGGTGGGGGTGCTGGGGGACATGTGTGGGGGCCTGGTGGAGGGTGCCCTGCACTGCTGGGGGGTGGGGGTGCAGGGGGACCTGAGTTGGACATGAGTGGGGGCCTGCTGGCAGGTGCCCCACAGTGCTGGGGGGTGGGGGTGCTGGGAGACATGAGTGGGGGCCTGGTGGAGGGTGCCCCACAGTGCTGGGGGGTGGGGGTGCAGGGGACATGAGTGGGGGCTTGGTGGAGGGTGCCCCTGGATGCTGGGGGGTGGGGGTGCTGGGAGACATGAGTGGGGGCCTGGTGGAGGGTGCTCCACAGTGCTGGGGGATGGGGGTGCAGAGGACATAAGTTGGACATGAGTGGGGGCCTGCTGGCAGGTGCCCCACAGTGCTGGGGGGTGGGGGTGTTGGGAGACATGAGTGGGGGCCTGGTGGAGGGTGCCCCACAGTGCTGGGGGGTGGGGGTGCAGGGGGACATGAGTTGGGGGCCTGGTGGAGGGTACCCTGCACTGCTGGGGGGTGGGGGTGCTGGGGGACATGAGTTGGACATGAGTGGGGGCCTGCTGGCAGGTGCCCCACAGTGCTGGGGGGTGGGGGTGCAGGGGGACATGAGTTGGATATGAGTGGGGGCCTGCTGGCAGGTGTCCCACAGTGCTGGGGGGTGGGGGTGCTGGGAGACATGAGTGGGGGCCTGGTGGAGGGTGCCCCACAGTGCTGGGGGGTGGGGGTGCAGGGGGACATGAGTTGGACATGAGTGGGGGCCTGCCTGCAGGTGCCCCACAGTGCTGGGGGGTGGGGTTGCAGGGGGACATGAGTTGGGGGCCTGGTGGGGGGTGCCCTGCACTGCTGGGGGGTGGGGGTGCTGGGGGACATGTGTGGGGGCCTGGTGGAGGGTGCCCTGCACTGCTGGGGGTGGGGGTGCTGGGGGACATGTGTGGGGGCCTGGTGGAGGGTGCCCTGCACTGCTGGGGGGTGGGGCTGCTGGGGGACATGAGTTGGACATGAGTGGGGGCCTGCTGGCAGGTGCCCCACAGTGCTGGGGGGTGGGGGTGCAGGGGGACATGAGTTGGACATGAGTGGGTGCCTGCTGGCAGGTGCCCCACAGTGCTGGGGGGTGGGGGTGCTGGGAGACATGAGTGGGGGCTTGGTGGAGGGTGCCCCTGGATGCTGGGGGGTGGGGGTGCAGGGGGACATGAGTGGGGGCTTGGTGGAGGGTGCCCCTGGATGCTGGGGGATGAGGGTGCAGGGGGACATGAGTGGGGGCCTGGTGGAGGGTGCCCCACAGTGCTGGGGGGTGGGGGTGCAGGGGGACATGAGTGGGGGCTTGTTGGAGGGTGCCCCTGGATGCTGGGGGGTGGGGGTGCAGGGGGACATGAGTGGGGGCCTGGTGGAGGGTGCCCTGCACTGCTGGGGGGTGGAGGTGCTGGGAGACATGAGTGGGGGCCTGGTGGAGGGTGCCCCTGTATGCTGGGGGGTGGGGGTACAGGGGGACATGAGTTGGGGGCATGGTGGAGGGTGCCCTGCACTGCTGGGGGGTGGGGGTGCTGGGGGACATGAGTGGGGGTGCAGGGTAGTCCCCCGTGGTGTGGGCTGCCTGCAGGGGCCGTGGAGGTTGTAGAGCGAACACCTGGGAGGACCCCCTTCCTCCCGTGCCTCCTCCTCGGGAGCAGGTTGGTTATCAGGGTTCTTGCCCCATCATTGTTCCGGGTTGCCAGACCCTTGGTTGGAGTTGTTCTGAGCCGCTATGTTCATCTGAGGGTTCTGCTGAGCCCTCAACATGCGACTCAGATCTTGAGTCAGGTTCTGGACCTGGCACTCCAGTTGGGACACCCGCTCCGGCTGGTACGGGGTCTTGAATCAACTCTGGGTTGCTCTCGGGAAGGGTAACTATCCCTTCTCCCGGAGTAACCTGGTTACTGGGGGTTCCCCTGGTAGCCCTCCACCCTTGGCCTTCTCTCTCCCGGATTTGGTGGCCTAGACTCCTGAAAGCAGGGAGTGTAGGCAGGGTTATCCTGGATGTTGGGGTTTTGAGGGTACGGGGGAAGAAGCTTAAACTAGGATTTGGGAGATTACCGCCCTTCTGAGGAAAGTTAGAAGGGATGTTCCCTGGGGCCGTACTCACCTGATTGGATCCCCCCTGGGCCAGGGGAGTCCATACATACCCCAAGATGGGTCTGTCACCCTTATACCTAGGGCTGATGCAATTGGCAGAGATAGGGGCACATTTGGGCAGTACCCTACCTGACTACCACCTGCTTGTGACTGATCAGAAGGTCTTCTTTGCCTCCAATTTGGTTGGTTTGGGAAGGTGTATTTTTGGGCCCCCCCATTTCTAGGTCCAAAGTAGGGGCAACCTTCACCTCCGCCACCTTGGCAGCAGCGGGAGTGTTGGTTGGTTTGGGGGTTTTGGTTGGATTTTTGTTTTCTACAGGTTTTTTGACCTCGTAGATCCGGGTAGCTTGCTCTATTACTCAGTCCAGGTTCTTGTCATCATGAAAATCTCTCACCAACTGTATCATGATGCATTTTGGGAGTGCATGAAAATAGGTATTTATGAATTTCCTACTATTCGTGCGCACCCGCTTTGTAGTTTGCGCAAATGCCCGCTTTAGCTCCTGAACAAATTCTCTTGGGGCCTGATCCTCTCCACACTGCAGATTGTAAGCCACCTCGCGGGCCTCCTGGGGTTTCTGTGTGTGGAGAAGTGCTTCAAGATGGCTGCCTTGTAGGTGGACCACTTTGAATGGTTCTGATCTTCCAGCCCAGAAAAGAAGCTGGAGTACTCTGGTGAGAAGGTCAATTTAGCAAATTCTATGCAATTCTGATTATTTTTAATGTCAAAAAATGTAATCTTTTGTTCATATAGCTCCAGATGCTCCCAGACAGAATATTTGGCATTATTGTGGTACAAAGTAATGAAACTTCTAATAGCTTCAATTTGTTTAATGGGGTCTTTCACCAGAGTCCTCTTTTGTTTATTAGCCTTCCTTTGCCGCTGCACCTGAGTCTATTCACTCTCAGACTCAGAGCTGCTGCTATTTGAGGTCCCCTCGTTATCCTCTAGGCGCTACCTAATTCTTTGAGCTTGTGAGTTTCTCCCAGAATGATGGGGCCGAGTCTCCTCTCCCCTGTTGTGCCTTGGGCTCTCTGGGTCACTCCCCTTGGACTCCCGCTTTCGCACAAGAGAGTAGTCTTCTGACTCCTCCCTGCTTCCAGGGTTGGTGGGGAACTCCTCCCGCCTCCCTGATTGGGTGGATGTTTTCAAAATACTCTTTTGGAGCCTCAATTCAGATTCCTTTCTTTCTGCAAAGCGAACCAAGTGGTTCCTTTGTAGGTGATGTTTCTGCAAGTCTAGCTCCCTGATTTTCTCGTCATAGGAGCTATCCTGGTCAGATCCCTCAGCCATAATATTTTTGTACCTGAACAGGGACGCTGACCTGTCAGCTCAATCATGCTCAGCCTATTTAAGCCTAGCATGAGTCCTCTGACTCCTCCCTGCTTCCAGGGTTGGTGGAGAACTCCCCCCACCTCCCTGGTTGGGTGGTGGTTTTCAAAATACTCTTTTGGGGCCTCAATTCAGACTCCTTTCTTTCTGCAAAGTGAACCAAGTGGTTACCTTGTAGGTGATGTTTCTGCAAGTCTAGCTCCCTGATTTTCTTGTCATAGGAGCTATCCTGGTCAGATCCTCCAGCCATAATATTTTTGTACCTGAACAGGGATGCTGACTTGTCAGCTCAATCATGCTAGGCCTATTTAAGCCTGGCTGCCTCGTGGTTTCTGGTCCATGTGAACCTGTGGTCATGAAGTGCACAGTGGCTTGTGCATACAAAGTGGTAAATGGGGTTGAGGCCCTTGGTACAGGGGTTGCCCTGCCACTCTCTACCCGTTCAGGGTACCTCAAGTTTTGGTTCAACCTAGCACACTCTTTTACCAACTTCCCAAGTTTTTCCTTCTAAGCCCCTACCTCTTGATAGTAGGCAAAGGGATGGGCCTTTTGCTCTGCTATCAGGGCTCGACTGGCCTCTATTACCTTCTCTTGTGCTGCTACCTGGCTCCGGAGTCCACTGTTCTCATCACAAAGTGCCTGATTGTCTTTTTGTGCTTCTTTTATGGCCTGGGAACACTGAGAACATTTTTGTTGCAGGAGATACATCTCCTGACTCTGCACATTTTTGGCTTGGGTGGTCTCTTCTAGAGCACCTTCTACTTGTTTCATACACCCCAATACATTTTCCTATTCCGTTTTTAGGTCAGTCAGTTCCTGGAGGTCTGACTCTCTTTTCTGTAGGTCTGTTTTTAATTTGCACACTTCCTGGTATTGGGCATCTTTTTCCTGATACAGGGTGCCAATCTGTTCAGTCAGTTCATCTCTTTGTTGTTTTATAGCCAGTAAGATAGCCGGTAAGATAGCTCAGCAGGTTCAGCGCTTGCTGCTGCGATCTGAGTGTGATCTGCAGGTTCGAATCCCGGCAAGGCCAACTCAGCCTCTCATCCTTCCGAGGTCGATAAATGAGTACCAATTTCGGTTGGGTGATATTGTATGTAAATATGTGCTCTGTAAAGCGCTTTGGATTAAGGCGCTATATAAACAACACATCCTTATCATTATCGCACCTAATTTCTGGCACTATTGGTCAAATTCTGTTTGGGACTGGAGTTCCTTAATAATTAATGGTTTACTTTCCTCTTCCAATTGCTGGATCTGATTTTGTAAAGTGGTTATCTGCTCTGAGCACACTCTCTTATATTTGATTTGTTGGTTTTTTAGTTGACTCTCTTTCAGGGAATCAACCTTTCCCTGACATTCTTCTTTTAATGTAGCTAATTGGGCCTCTTGCTCTGAATTATTTTGTCGGTGTACAGCCAACTCTTCTTTGAGCTGCTTGATGCTGTTTTCAAATTCTACCTCAGAATGTTGTCTCTCTTGCAATTTTTCTGCTGTCTGCTTTAATTCACCCTGGGTCTGCTTTAAGAGTTCAGACTGGTTTTGCACAAGGGTTATACTTTCTTGGTATATTTCCTTCATAACTCCCATGTCGAGGTTTATGTAGGCAGTGAGTTCAACCATTTTAAGCTGCTTCTCTTTAATATTCGGAGTCATATACAACTCAGTTAAGGCTTGATGTAACAGGCCACTGTCCTGCCACACATCCATGTTCATGGAGGTGACCTGTTGCATCATGCTGGATAGCCAGGCTTCCTGCTCCTGCTCCGCCCATTCTCCTCTAACAAATAGTTTATGCAGAAGGTGCTGCTTAGCCATATTAATCTCTACAATGCTTATTATGAAGAGTGTTCTTCCTTTATTTAGTTATCTATGAAGGACAAATCTGTACTCTGCTTTTGTCTAGTTTAGGGTTAAGTTTACTTTATTTTTACACACAGGCCTGATACCTAGGATATATGTTTTGGACTGGCTCTTATACAGTGCAGCACAGTTTTCTAACCACAAACGTACCACTACCTTTACTGAGTTAGCATGCTGTGTTAAACTGTCACAGTTGGAAACACTTAACTCAATCCCGGCAAACGAGCCCCCACTGTGTAATGGATTTATGACACGGCACACTCCAGACAAGGACTCTTTACACTGGCAAGGAATGTGGCACACAATAAAACGCTTTTTATCTTTATTGATTTCGGATCTACTTTGAGAAGGCACACAACCCATTTCACACCCACCTCAACAAATACCCCGTGTTGCAATGGACTATGAACCCGACCGGTGTGTAACAATGAAATATTTATTAATTTTTAGAATTCAAATAAAATCAAGCAAATCAAAATTAGGGCTGCAACCACCACAGTGTGGCAATACAAATGCAAAGTTTTATAATACAGTTAATTTAACTTTCAACATAAAATACATGCATCTTTAATAGAAATGGAAACAAATCACTTTTCTTCACAATCACAGATGGCACATAGGTTATGTCAGTGGTCTTCAAACTTTTTTGGCCTGAGCCCCCCCTGAGCAATGTTTAGGCAGACCGGGTCCCCCCAAAAGTGCCAGATGGGCAGTATGTAGAAATCGCTATGAACTTTTGCGTGCCGTCACCGCACTCTACTCCCAGTACAGACCCTGGGCTCTCCCCACCCTACTCCCACCACTATCCCAGTGCTGCCGCCCATCCTGCTCCCACCACAATCCCATAACACATCCATACACAATTAAATAAAAAATAAATCGCCATAAACATACCTTCTGAAGGAGCCTGCGCGTGGCTGCTAAAATGCCCCGCTCCAGGTTGCTCTGCCTGTATGTGCGAGGAGGCGCAGGAGAACCCCCTCGCACATCATACATACATGCAGTGCCCCAGCCAGCATTTCCAATGAGCTATGCAAGGCTGGCGAAGCAAAACACCCCCAGCGTTGCATGGCTCAGTGATCATGTGCGGCTGGGGAAATGAACTGTCAAAGTCAAACAGCGTTTCCCTTTGACAGTTCAGCCAGCCCAGGAACACTCCCTCGGCTAGAAAAAGCAGCTGAGGGAGTGCTCACTGTTTTACTGGGCTTGCTCCTCAGCTCCTCCATAATGGGTGAGGTGGCCAGTGGGTGGACGCTCCCTCACCCATTATGGATGAGCCGGCAGGCTTGGACTGGCCTATTGGGCAATAGGGTGATGACCGTACCAAAAATGCAAAATGCTAGTGTAGGCCGGCCAAAAAGGGCCACTTTTTTGGCCAATGTGGGCCAGTTTGAGGACTTACTTCACTATGCAGCTAGTAGTTTTGACTATTGTTGCTGAATAAATATTCTTTAAAGATCACAATTTGTTTACATTTGAACAAAAAACAACCCCTTGGGTACTATTCAAACAGTCTGTGACTAAAGGACTGAATATCCATTTGCAACTGCTGGCCATTTTTTCATTGGTGCCTAAGACCGTTTTATGGTCCAGTCTGACCATGTGAGCTGCCTCTTCCTATTTCCTCCAATCTAAAAAATAAATAAATAAATAAATAAATAAATAATTGTATTTTTTTTTTTACACATTTCATGCTGGGCTCTGGCACCCCCCCTGGGATGTGGCCGTGCCCCCCTGGGGGGGCGCGCCCCACAGTTTGAAGACCTCTGGGTTATGCACTCCCCCTGCAACACTTCCCCCAAACAACTGCTGACTAAATTCTGTGTAGATGGAAAGCAGTGGTAAGGAGCCAGGAAGACACGGGAACATTCAGATTGAAAATCCAACCCACCACCCCAGAATGGGAAGTCAGAAACGAAAAATGAAAACCCTCAAAATGAGCAAAATGGCATACTCGGATTGAACTGGTTACTTATGAATGAGTTTACACTTGCGGTAGATCGCTAGCACAGAAATTCGTGTGGCTGCACTAAAGAGACAAGAAAGCTTACAGGCTACTGAGAAGGGCACTAAAGTAACGTGAGCACAGGTGAGAAAATCGATTTTGGGAGGAAAACAATGCAACAGAAATCACACGGCAGAATTGCAATTTCTTATTTCACACAGACTTTAAAATGACAAACAGCCAAGAAAATGGGCTTAGCAGTCAACATCTGAAATCGTTTTTTGGGATGAGGAACAAAGCACAGAACAGATAGGATACTGAGGGGAAGGGACGACTCTTTATAGGATGAGAGTGTGAGTTTTTTTATGGCAAATGCAAGTCAGATTTTTAAAGAAAAGCAAATACACACGCAAAATCGGTTTTGTTAGCACAATGATTAGTTCTACTGAGACCATATTTTAAGGACTATAATAGTTAAAGAAAGGCACTTGTCATGAAGTGGTTGGGTTCGAATTGCAACCAGCTCACCGTGAATCTCTTTATAGGGGAATTAATTTATTTAATTCAAATGATACTAAGGATTTATACAAATAACTGAGAGAAATAGAAAAGAAATATGCAAACAGATATAGACTAACACCGATTCTCCTAAGGAAGGGGTACACAGAGGAAACGGGCAATTTGGGATATGACTAGGGTTTTTATGGGATTTTAATAGGATTTGAACAGGATGCAAGGTAAAAGAGCAGGCTATGCATTTGTTTGGGTGCTGGGTGATATGATACATACAAGGTACACTTGAGTTTGGTCATTTGGACAGCCAGCAAGGTCTCTGGATAGCAGGGCCATGGTTCTGGTCACGGGCAGTGAGGTCAAGGGATCTGGTTACTGGGTGAGCTGGGCTCTCCTGGATGGGAACAGCATGGCAAGCTCTGGTCAATGTGGACAGCAGGATGGGTAAGCTGGGCCAGAGGTCTTGTCACTGGATTCTCCTAAAGGGCACCTGCTGCCTTTCGTCCTTTCTCCCTGGATTATTGGGTATACCTGGATATGAATAGGTGCTTCTGCCTGGATCTGAATAGTGGGATGTATCTCTGCTTTCCTCGATATTGGGGTCTGGATTTCAGTTGCTTGTCGTTAGTGTTTCCCTGTCTCCCCCTTATATAGGCAACGTGACATCAGATAATTTTACAAACTGGGCGGAAGTACTATGGACTTACCCCTCGAATGGGATAGGCCAGGCTAGGGGTGTCACCTCCTCCCTTCGAGCTAATTGGTTCAGGGGAAGTTACATCATTTAATGGGTGTACATTGTTGACTTCCTTTGTCTCACCAGTTACTTTTGAGCAAAAATATGTTATGGAGCACAACTTCACATCTATACTAATCACCACCATGAGAAACAGATATGCATATTCCATATTTCACAGGGAATCAGACAATCCGATCGCCAACTTTGTGCGAGGTAGCATCGCTTTTGGGCACAATTTCACAATATTTATGTCATGATCTCTGCTTCCAAAAGATCAGGACTTGCCCGACTCCCTTGGAAGCAGACCCATAACCCCGGTTCCGAGTGCCAGCCAGTCCCAATCGGGACCTTTTGGACCCTGTCCTGGCGCCAGTGGCACCAGGCTCATAAAGATGCCCAGTCCCAGCCCTGGAAGCGCCGGGCTCATAATGCTTGGGTGGACTTACCTGCAGCAGACCAGGCTGCTTACTTACCTGCCAGTTGAGCCCCTGATCCTCTTCTGTTTGGGACTACTTTTCCTGTTGGGTGGGGCAGGAGCCACTCCCTAGGTTCAGAACACTGGAACTCTTCTGGAAAGCAGGAACTCTTTTCTCACCTAGGCGAGGCTGTGGAAGGAGACACCTAAGCACTACAGGAGGCTATTTAAACCACACCCTATGGATGAATCTTGCTTTGCGTTATTCTGCATTCTCTGCAGCAGAACGCTCATCGTGTCCTCTGCTTCTGATCCTGGGCCTAAGGGAACAAAGGCTTACCATCCAGGAATCCAGTCTTCAGCAGCACCTGTAAAGACAAAGAAAGAACAGGTTAGCACTACGGTCTTCAGTGGCAACGCATCTCTTACCTGGTCCATCGGCTGTCACCAACACCTCGCGCTGCATTCCGGCATCTGAAAGACAAAGGCTTACCTACTCTTCGCATGCTCCGGAGGTCTTCGCACTGCATTCCGGCATCTGAAAGACAAAAGCTTACCAGCTCTTCGCACGCTCCGGAGGCCTTCGGCGCTGCATCCCGCATCTGAAAGACAAAAGAAGGTGCGTTTAAAGACATTGGGCAACTTTATTACTCACGTGCCATTACTCCATCCCACGCCGAATCCAGTAGGTATTCCAGCACCCTTCAGCTTCTCTAAAGCTCCGAACTTGTACCTGCAAGATAAAAGGGACAGTTAGTGCGCATCGTGAAGCAGGCTACAAGCGCTTACTTACGTGCTTCCAGGCGCTTCTATTCCTCACGCGGGTTCGATCCTCAACTCTCATCAGCCCGCCATCCGCCATCGCCGGAACCCTGCAAAACAAGAGATATCATTACAAAAGACTTTTAAGACATTTGAAGTGCCCAGAACTTACCGTTCGTGCAGTTAACGACGGACAGCAGTCCTCTGAGGTCAAGAGGCCTGAACCCTTATCCAGTGAAGAAACTGGTTACGGCACCCTGCCCCGAGGCAGATGGAGAGCTCGGCGTTCACTTACCTAAGGTGAGGGCGTTAACCTTTGGGGTTCTACAGGAGAAGAGAAAGGGAAGAGGAGAGAGGCACCCAATAACCCCAGTTCATTAATCCCATATTTTCTATCTGCAGACATCTTACTCTTCGAGTCAGACATACAGTGCACAGAGGTCCAGCCCAAAGAGCCAACCGTGTGTTACACATCACCTTTGAAGATACGGCATTCACCCAGTCAAGACCGGCGCCTCTGCGGGAATCAGGTGAGCGTTACAGAACGCAAAGCCAACCGCAAAACTCCCACCCAGGCGCTATGGAAACCTCGGATACCGACCAGCTAGCCCAGTTACTTGGGGAACTAAGAGCAGAAGTGCATGCAGCCCGTCAGGAAACGAATGCTCTAAGAAGGGAACTGATTATTTCCAAGGAGCGAACAAACGATCTCGCTAGACAATTGCTACAGTCACAAGCCGGACAAACTCCGTTACCCGCATCAGGGGCAAATCTTCCTTCAACATCCTCTACAAACCCAGTGCAGATCAACCTACCTGGGAATGTACCTCTGGCTCTGCCCGAACGATTTTCTGGTGACCCAAAGAGGTTTGCAGTATTTATTAATCAGTGCCGGTTGCACTTCTTATGGCGGCCAGCAGCCTTTCCAACTGATCAAGCTAAGGTAGCTTTCGTGCTTTCGTACCTTAGTGGCAATGCGGCAGACTGGTCGATCCCTCTAGTTAATCAAGATGATCCGGTTCTCCATGATTTTCAAGCTTTTCAGCTCAGTACGGAAAAACTGTTTGCAAGACATTCACAGGGGCAGGCCTTGGACAATTAGCTCCTTTCATTGCGACAGGGTAATCAAGACCTTTTGGCTTATATTGCATCTTTCAACAGACTGATAGTGGAAACTCGATGGCCTGAGGACAAAAGGATTACGCTGTTTTATAGAGGTCTACGTGGAGAGCTCAAAGATGTGTTAGCCCAAGTAGTGAATCCCCCGCAAGACTGTTCGGACTATATTGACTTAGTCGTTCAAATTGACCACAGACTGCAGAACAGGAAGGCCGATCGTTCCAAGTTTGATGCTCGAGTATTTTCCAAACCACCAACTCCTACCAAAGGAGTAGACTCCGGGGAACCCATGCAAATAGGGGGCCTGGAAGGACCACTAACACAAAAGGAGCGGGAAAGGAGAAAACAGCTGCAATTATGCCCTTATTGCGGAAACTCGGGGCACTTTCTTCGAGACTGTCCGGTGAAACCAGCCAAGAAGGCAGTAGGAGCTGCAGTTACCAGGGTCACAACCTCTGAGCAGGGAAACGACCTCGCCCGACAAGAATAGAGGTCCTCTTGCCGAGCGTTAAAACCAGTTCCGTGACCTCGCATTTCGTGATACCTATGGTCCTCATTAGCCCTGAACATCCGGATCGATTACATGCGATTGAAGCTTACGTCGACAGCGGTGCCATCGGCAATTATGTGGATCATGAAATGGTTTTGAGGATGAATCTGACTCTTTGTCCAAAGGCTGTAAAGGACGTCATTACTACGGTGGATGGTACGGAGATAGCCTCCGGACCAGTAACGCATACCACCCAAGAAGTGACGCTAGTAAGTCAAGATGGACACCATGAGAAGATTGTGTTCGATGTGATCAAGGCCCCTCAGTTCCAGATTATCCTAGGAATTCCTTGGTTAGAGAAGCACAATCCTCAGATCGATTGGCGAGCAAGAACGGTTCAGTTTCCAGAATGTGTCTCTACTTGTCACCCTCGACCTGGTGTCGCACTGGCAGCAATTTCCTCGGAGGCTCCCCAGTTACCTCCTGAATACCTAGAATTCCAAGATGTTTTCCGGAAGGATCAGGCTAACTCTCTACCTCCTCATAGGTCTTATGACTGCCAGATAGACCTGATACCTGGATCTACTCCTCCTTGTAGTAGAATTTATGCCCTCACCGAGCCTGAGAATCTTCACCTCCGACAATACCTGGATCAATACCTAGCAAATGGGTTTATTCGTCCTTCCAAGTCCCCTGCTTCCTCAGCTTTGTTCTTCGTTCCAAAAAAAGAAGGGGACCTTAGAACTTGTATAGATTATCGCGCCCTGAACCAGATCACCGTTAAGAATAGATATCCGTTACCTTTGATCCCTGAACTCCTGGACCAAGTCAGAAAAGCATGCATATATACAAAGCTGGATCTTAGAGGAGCCTACCACTTGGTACGAGTAAAAGAGGCCGATGAATGGAAGACGGCCTTCCGCACCAAGTATGGGCTATTTGAATATCAGGTCATGCCCTTCGGACTTTGCAATGCCCCGGCCGCCTTTCAATATTTTATGAACGATGTCCTCAGAGAGCTCATAGATGTGTGTGTTGTTGTTTACATTGACGACATCCTCGTTTATTCTTCATCGGAAACTGAACATCGGAAACATGTGAAAATGGTCCTCGAGAGATTGCGTCAACACAAACTTTTCGCTAAGTTGGAAAAATGTGTTTTCAACGTGACTGAAGTTGAATTCTTGGGATTCATATTATCACCTAGCGGAGTGCGTATGGATTCAAAGAAGGTCAATGCAATTCTCAAATGGCCATCGCCATCCTCCGTAAAAGGTGTTGAAAGCATGTTAGGCTTCGCTAACTTTTACCGCAGGTTTATCCCCGAATTCTCTCGAATAGTCCAGCCCATCACCGCCTTGTTAAAGAAAAACAAACGTTTTGAATGGTCTACCGAGGCGGAACAAGCTTTCCAGAATTTGAAGACTAGATTTATCTCTGCACCGATCTTAAAACATCCTCGCCCAGAACTCCCCTACATCGTTGAAACTGATGCTTCGAGCCTTGCCATGGGGGCAGTTCTATCACAAAAGGACCCAGTAACCAATCAGTTGCATCCCGTGGCATTTTGGTCCCGCAAATTCTCGCCTCCTGAAATCAATTACACTATTACTGATAAGGAACTCTTAGCTATCAAGTCCACCTTTAAGGCTTGGCGGCATTATCTTCTGGGGGCCCGACACACCGTTACTGTGATTACAGATCACCGAAACCTGCAATATTTGAAAACCGCAAAAGCTCAATCCTCTAGGCAACTCCGTTGGGCACTATTCTTTGCCGAGTTTGACTTCATAATTACCTATCGACCTGGTACAAAAAACGGTAAAGCTGATGCCCTTTCTCGGATGGGAGTGGAAGAACATTTGATCAATCCTAAACCTGTACCTATCATTCCCGAACAAAGAATTCTAGGTGTAATCGCCACACAATCCATAGAGGAAGTTAAGGATAAAGCCAGGCTACTGGTAACTCCAGCAGACATACAGAATTGGCATTTGCAGGGAAAGGACTTTACGGTGAAGGACAACCTATTATATTTCAAAGAACGGTTATACCTGCCCAGCACAGATTTACAGAAAAAGTAATCTCTTGTTATCACGATTCTTTAATGGAAGGACATCCCGGTATGACCAAGACCTCGGAAAAGATCAAGCGCTACTTCTGGTGGCCGTCTTGGAAAAAAGATATCAGAGACTTTATAATGTCCTGTGGAGTATGCGCCCAAAACAAGAGTCAAAAGGAAAAACCAGCCGGCCTCTTACGCCCTATTGACATCCCACCTCGCCCTTGGCATACGCTTTCTATGGACTTCATCACCGATCTACCTCCATGCTCCGGATACAATACGATCCTAGTAATCGTGGACCTATTCTCCAAGATGGCGCATTTCATTCCACTCAAAGGCTTACCAACAGCAGCAACTCTGGCCCGAGAATTTCTCGAAAACATCGTCCGACTGCACGGTTTTCCTTCAGTTCTCATTTCGGATCGAGGGAGTCAAGTTGCTGTCGGTCGGCTCAAATTGATGTGAGACTTTCGACCAGCCACCACCCTCAAACCGACGGACAAACCGAGAGGACCAATCAAACTCTGGAACAGTATTTGCGCTGCATGCTACAACAAACTGAAAAAACTTGGAAAGATATCCTTTGGATAGCCGAATATGCCTACAATAACTCTGTCCACTCGGGAACTAGGAAGACCCCGTTTCTTCTTTTATACGGTAGTCACCCTCGAACCTCGGAGTTGGATCCACTCCAAGATCTTGGAACACCAGCAGTAGACCACCTGCATTCTACAATCACCCAAGCCTTTAAGGAAGCCGTTTCTCACCTTCAAAGGGCTAAAGAACAATACAAGAAAGGAGCAGACCAACATCGGAAGGAAGCCCCCCAATATCAAGTAGGAGATCAAGTCTGGTTATCCACCAAATATCTACCTCTAAAAGGACCACGCACATTCAACCCAAGATACCTTGGTCCCTATTCCATCACTACCATAGTAAATCCAGTAGCGGTCAAGTTGGACTTGCCCCCTCCCATGAAGATACATCCGGTCTTCCACGTCTCTCTATTAAAACCCGTGCAACCTCAAACCCGGCTAACTAAATCTCCAAAACCTATTCTAGTTGATGGAGAACTCGAGTTTGAAGTCAAAAGCATCCTGGATTCCAAGATCTCCAAATCTAAACTATTTTACCTGATTGACTGGAAAGGCTACGGTCCCCAAGAAAGATCCTGGGAACCTGCAGAATATGTCCACGCCCCTCGTCTAATCAAAAGATTTCATCGAAAATTTCCTAACAAGCCCAAACCCCCGGAGAAGCCCGGTTTTGGAGGGGCCTTGAGGGGGGGTGCTGTCATGATCTCTGCTTCCAAAAGATCAGGACTTGCCCGACTCCCTTGGAAGCAGACCCATAACCCCGGTTCTGAGTGCCAGCCAGTCCCAATTGGGACCTTTTGGACCCTGTTCTGGCGCCAGTGGCCCCAGGCTCATAAAGATGCCCAGTCCCAGCGCTGGAAGCGCCGGGCTCATAATGCTTGGGTGGACTTACCTGCAGCAGACCATGCTGCTTACTTACCTGCCAGTTGAACCCATGATCCTCTTCTGTTTGGGACTACTTTTCCTGTTGGGTGGGGCAGGAGCCACTCCCTAGGTTCAGAACACTGGAACTCTTCTGGAAAGAAGGAACTCTTTTCTCACATAGGCGAGGCTGTGGAAGGAGACACCTAAGCACTACAGGAGGCTATTTAAACCACACCCGATGGATGAATCTTGCTTTGCGTTATTCTGCATTCTCTGCAGCAGAACGCTCATCGTGTCCTCTGCTTCTGATCCTGGGCCTAAGGGAACAAAGGCTTACCATCCTGGAATCCAGTCTTCAGCAGCACCTGTAAAGACAAAGAAAGAACAGGTTAGCACTACGGTCTTCAGTGGCAGCGCATCTCTTACCTGGTCCATCGGCTGTCACCAACGCCTCGCGCTGCATTCCGGCATCTGAAAGACAAAGGCTTACCTACTCTTCGCATGCTCCGGAGGTCTTCGCACTGCATTCCGGCATCTGAAAGACAAAAGCTTACCAGCTCTTCGCACGCTCCGGAGGCCTTCGGCGCTGCATCCCGCATCTGAAAGACAAAAGAAGGTGCGTTTAAAGACATTGGGCAACTTTATTACTCACGTGCCATTACTCCTTCCCACGCCGAATCCAGTGGGTATTCCAGCACCCTTCAGCTTCTCTAAAGCTCCGAACTTGTACCTGCAAGATAAAAGGGACAGTTAGTGCGCATCGTGAAGCAGGCTACAAGCGCTTACTTACGTGCTTCCAGGCGCTTCTATTCCTCACGCGGGTTCGATCCTCAACTCTCATCAGCCCGCCATCCGCCATCGCCGGAACCCTGCAAAACAAGAGATATCATTACAAAAGACTTTTAAGACATTTGAAGTGCCCAGAACTTACCGTTCGTGCAGTTAACGACGGACAGCAGTCCTCTGAGGTCAAGAGGCCTGCACCCTTATCCAGTGAAGAAACTGGTTACGGCACCCTGCCCCGAGGCAGATGGAGAGCTCGGCGTTCACTTACCTAAGGTGAGGGCGTTAACCTTTGGGGTTCGACAGGAGAAGAGAAAGGGAAGAGGAGAGAGGCACCCAATAACCCCAGTTCATTAATCCCATATTTTCTATCTGCAGACATCTTACTCTTCGAGTCAGACATACAGGGCACAGAGGTCCAGCCCAAAGAGCCAACCGTGTGTTACACATCACCTTTGAAGATACGGCATTCACCCAGTCAAGACCGGCGCCTCTGCGGGAATCAGGTGAGCGTTACAATTTAGTAGACCCATAATATCTAAAATTCTGCAAATGGCTAGCCATATGCAATCTCATATTTGACATATGTTCACCAAGTTTTATGTCTGTATCATTTATACATCACCCAGAAATGCATTTTTCCTGCCATTCCAGTTCCCCAGGTGATAGGAGCAAGTGCTTAGTCTCTTTGGGTTTAACCATAATTCACATAAAATGCTGGCATAATATAACATTAGTGCTTATTCAGGGCATTGGGAGAAATGTCTTAATATGACAGGTTCTTTAAAATCAAATGGGCTGGATTTTTCACATGCATGGGCGGTCCTTCAAATCTTCACAGCCAAATTGTCAGTCTGAACAAAGGGTTTCCATGACACCCTTTGAAACCAGGCAGTTGGGGCTGGAGAGGGATGTCAAAGGAAATCACACCTCCTAGTGAAATGCTAGTTCCACTTGGTTCTTTTGTTCCATTCTGTAGGGATGGCGGCCAGTCTGACGAGGCTGCAAACTTCCACACCTTCGCCCCTTTCATATGCCACATGGGAGGCACGGCCCCTTTGAAGGAAGTGCCTTAGCCAAGCCTGTTCTGTTGGTTTTCCAAGTTTTTTTCTCTTTCTTTCAACAGAAACCAAGTCTTTTTGGGGAGTAGATATTGTGTACATTTTACAGCAAACACCCATATTCAATCACCTTTCTGTGCTAGCACTGGGCATCATTTAACATTTCACTTTCAAAGGGCATTTTCCTGCTTTGCAAAAACAATGTTTTACACATGGGTTCATTTTCCTTTTATGTCACTTTCTCAAATGTGGCTTCTGCCGTACATATTTTCACTGCAATTTGCCTTCTGGAGGACTTTTACAGATACGGTCACTTTCTGGACACATAAAGATATACTGCTAAATATCTCTTTAAAATTGAAATGAGAAAGAAACACTGCGTTTTTCCTTTCATTTACTGCAGTTTTCGCGTGATGGTTTCTAGCAAAAGTAAACACAAGCCTTGTTTTAAGTGAAAATCAGAATTCTTTGCCTTTAAAGTGATTGCCCAGTACATCTGCTGTCTGGAAATGTATGGCCTCTCTTCTTGGTACTCAGCGAAAGTAGAGCATGCCAGGGTGGGTTTTCATGAAGAGCACAACTTTGTGATGTTTTAAAAAATTAAATCATGAGCAAATTGCAAAGCCATCTCGGATGTCATGTGTGCCGCTTCAGTATTCAGAAAACAGAACAGCAAATAGGGTGCCGTTCTGCCTGTAGGTTATTCTCAGATGGTTTAAATGCAGGTAAAATAATGCAGAGCACTTCTTTTGGTGGCATTTCTTGTATTCAGTGATCGCCACACATGTGCACCATGGAAAGCAAAGCGCAGCCGGTTTTCCGCAATATTTCCATGCAGTTTTTGTTGGAAGGGGATTTCTGCAAGGGTCTAAATGCACCCCACACACACAGCCCTGACAAATGATCTTATGGGCATTTCACCACCAAACCAAATTAATTCACACACACCCAGATTAGAAAAGGGATGCCACACAGCCACATGAGCTACTCTTGTAGTTCACAAAAGTGACAAAATAGGCTCATACCAAGGCCCCCCTTTCTTTTTGCTTGCACATTTACTAAGTGAATACCCTTTTGGCACGATTCATTGAATAATCTGCTTGGCAAATAGGGAACTTGCGTGCCAAACTGCACGTACAATCCTGTTCGTCGATTCATGGAATTGAATGCGCAGGACTTTTCAAGGACTTGCGTGTAGTTTGTGCAGGCTTGGCAGGTCTCTGCGAGCCGTCAAGCACCGTGCGCGAGACACCACGCAGATCGTGGGCGTGACTTGTGCAGCAGGCTGGGAAGGGGCGGTACACAGAAAATGGTGAAGAACATGCAAATAAGTGGGTGTTACAAGGGACGGTCCACAGGCCGTTGTCAGAGCCGGAAGTCTTTCCTTCATCACTACTTCACTGTGATAAAACAGCCCAGCAGGAGCAGACTGATACCGAGTGCGTCAAGAGGTTTTGGGTAGAGCAGAGGTCTCAGTGTTCCTTTGTTGCACTGTGCTATACTTTTCTTCAACGTTGTCAGAGCTGGAAGTCTTTCCTTCATCTCTACTTCACTGTGCTAAAACAGCCCAGCAAGAGCGGAGCGACGCGGAGTGCGTCAGAGTGTTTGGCGGGTGGCCAGTTCTGGCTATTTCGATTCTGCTTTCAGTTTGGCTCCAGTTCCTTCAAGACTAATTTACACGGACATACGCCAGTAAGGCAGATTGCTTTCACAAATCCTATTTGGTGGATCTAGGCAGTGGGACTGTGTTTTCTGACACTTTGCAGAGTGTGACTGTGGGCCTGATGCCTTTGAGCTCTCTGCTTCCATTTCTCCATTTTGAATTTGCCTCAAAACTTTGTCATATCAGTTGATCAGACACTTGTGCCGCTTGGAGTTCTTGGAAGTAGTGGCTTGGGTTTAATAGATCAGAGAGCGACTGCAGGCTGAACGCCTTTGAGCTCTCTGTTTGGTTGCGGAATTCTATCACAGTTGTGTTCCTGGATCTTCTCCTTTGATTCTCCTTAGGGAGTATTTAATATAAGGGTGCCGTGGGATACTTTGACCCATTCTGATATGCCCCACTGCATCAATTTACAAACGGGGGAAGAAACAGCCAAAAATGGATGCGCTAAGCCCTGTGCGTGCAAAAATCTGCAAAACTGTGTGTGGGTCACAACCACAAAAGGCTGCACACCCCGCCACACACAGTCAAAGGTGGGGGGAACAGAATTCTCACTGCAGGAGCATGCCAGTGGGTGCTATTACATTTAACATGAAGCAAGGCCACAGAAGGGGTCTAAAAACCGAAAATGCCTTTTAAAATGCAGCTTTGCAACCTTCAAATTGCTGTTTTGGCGCTAGATCCATTCATTTTTCAGTGAACCATTGAAATTAAAAGGGTTACAGATCATCCAGGTGGCTCAGAGGAGCCGGGCCTCACTGACTGACAGAAGCTAAGAAATGTATTTCATGAAAAAGGCAGCCCAGCAACATTGTTTTCAGTTCCACAGGAAAAATGCGGCTAAAATGGCAACATGTAACAATTCCAGCTGTGCAGAAAGAACTCCAAGCAAAGGCTGGATACATACATACAGACTGCAAACAAATCCCAGCACTCAAGGACAGAAATAATGCTGAACAAAATGTGTGTGCTGCAGAGGAAAATCTGGTGTAAAAGACTCAGTTTAAATGTGTTTTTCAGGAAGAAAGTGCAAAATCGCCTGTTTAAAAGCATGTTTTGGTTTAAAGGTTTAATTCTTGAAGAAAAGTCAAAGGATTGCTAATGTCAAAATACACTGATAACTGTGTGCATTTTATATGTGTTAATGAAAGATGTAGGTAACTTAAAGTCAAAACCCAGTCTTGAGTTAATTAAATATTTAATTCTGAGCTGACATCCTCAGCCTGGGAATGGTTGACACCTCTCTATTGGCAGGAAAGGACTAATTGCTGCTGGGAGGTTTTCGCATACGTATGACAAAGAACTCATCAGACTTTTGTCTGGGACTCAGCTAAAGACAATGGCAAACTTGAACCCTCAGCCCTATAGGGGAAGGGCAGGAAACTTCCCTCTCAAGGAGCAGGACCCCCACACTGATCAAAGGAATTTGACAGCTGTTGCCAATTGAAAGAAAAGTAAAAAAAACTGCTAAGGATGTTTGGTGGTTAAATGCCTATTTGTAATTAAGCTTTAAAAACCTGGTTGTAAATCTAATGTTATGCTCTTTCTTTGAAGACGTGATTGAAGGTACAAAAGTTATAAAGAAGCACTAATTGCACCAAGACTATTAATGCTGCAAAGCTAATATTGTATACCCGTGTCTAGGGGTGATTGCACAGATATGTACTGAATTAGGAATTGTTAGACCAAATCTTTATGATTAAAATTAACAAAATTCCACAGAAAGACAAAGCCAGCTCTCACTGACATAGGAGTTGGATCTAAATGTAACCCATAAAATATGTAATGCATGTGTCCGATTTTATTAGAGGGCATTAGCATAGAAATGTGTATTTGCGGGAAAGTTACATTTTGGTCCAAATCACTGTGGGTGTTTCCCAAGGCACATCATAAATATGACAGCCCTTTCTGTCTTCCAACCAGAAGAAAGCAAGTGCCTTTGACCAATCACAGCCGTGTGGGTGTGGATTGTAATTCTGCCTCTAACATAAACTGAGTGATGTCACTTGGCATGATAAATATGGGAACCTCACAACACACAGACACACTGATTCCTGACTACATCCTGATTTCCGCGTGACGCTCTGGTCCTGACTTCTTCATCCTGTTCCAGAACTTTTCATCTTGTCCTGATTCCAGACTACTTTGCCAAACCCAGGCCTCAACATTTGCTGAACTCTTCTTCAGCTAGGCCCAAATCCTGAACCATCCCACTTAAGGGAAATCATTCTTATCCAGTCTGCCTTGCTACCATTCATGCTTGCCTGCTGAAACTCGCCATCCCGCTAATCTACAGTGTCCAGTGACAAAATCCAATCCAATCTGAGGATTCAGTGTCCAATTGACCAGAACCGCCCAGCTGACCATCCCGCCCGAAGTGCCCTGCTGCCTGTAGACCCGAACTGGGATGACCAGAACCTGACGGTCAAATCTTAATTTACAGTGGACTGTAAGTATAAACAGGAATCATAATAACCCATAATATATTTGCCTTGTCCTACCCCAATCTCAACGCATCCTCTCTTTAACTTAAGAACTTGTATTAGTGATAATTTCTTTTAAATCCTTTTTGTCTTGTGAAATCCCAAACCCTTAAAATCATCCCACAGGTAACCCGACTGAGTCCACCAAGCAGACACGGAGGTGCTGGGGTTGGTTTCCGCGGACCACTCTGGAGCTTACTGTGTTTCAAACTGGTAACCAGCCGGAATACCTTTTAGAGCATAATTGTCATTGTAAAAACTGATTTCTGTTTTAATTTTCGCGCCTTTATTGCAAAAACGCCTCTCATTCAAACTTGCATAACTTCTTCAATTTTATAGCTAGAGACTTCATTTCAATTCTGAGTTAAACCTAAACTCTGCAGGTACATCCACATCCAACAACTGCATCATGAAACAGTATTTGACCCGTTTTTATAAAAAATCGCATAGTGAAAATTAGGCGGGAATTCGCAATTTTGCAATGGTTTTACACGTGTATTTTCCCATTCAAAGTATTTCCAAACTCCCATTCTGATTTAAAGTGTGTTCTGTTGCTCATCCTGTAGCTTATGTTTGTTAGAGCCTGTTCAGTGTTGCTCCCATAGGAATTTATATCAATTTAAGCATTTTTGCACACTTTCCATTGTTTCACAAAGCCATTTTCAACTGTCATTTGAAAAAGTGTAAATTTCCCAAAAACGTTTTTCTCTCTTGTTTGGGGAGGGAAGATTATATTCAAACACTGTACTCTATTCTATATTCCGGAACACCTGCTGCTTACTTACATCTGTATAGAATTGCTCATTTGTGAATTAAGAACTTTGCAGGTGGAAATATTAACCTAAGCGCTATCTTTTCACAAGCCAAAACTGTTCTTTTCCCTGTGTTTTATCTTCTGTATTGCTATAAGTGAATTCAATTGCCTTACTTACTTTCTGAATTGTTTTGTCACCACATTGGTGATTGCTGCCCCATACATATATTAAAACGTGTGTTTGATTTGAATTTAAATAAAGAAATAAATATTTACCTTTACCAACCAGCCTGATTCCTGGTCTATTGTGACCTGGGGGGTATTTTGAGAAGGGTGTGATATGAGTGGTATATCACTCAGAATATTGAACCTATAGACACAATAAATAAGTATTTCATTCGCGCACTACATGCTAGGCGAGACCCGGGTATATTGCCTGATTGAAATCCTTAACAGATTTGAAGGCTTGTGCCGTGATTTTGAGTTGGAGTTACCACCCGTGACAGCCTAACACGGCAGACTAGCCTGCAGGGTACAGACACCTTGTTTGGTTGGTATACTGTGCTACACTGTACCAGTACCTCTCAAAATAAATACTCCAGAATTGGGCCTGTTTATAAAGGTAAATTAACCCTAAAATAAGTCATAAGGAAATTGATATTTCCAAAATGGCGATCCCAGTAGAAATTAATATGGCTAGGGAACACCACCTGCACAAATTGTTTTTCAGGGGTGAGTGGCCAGAACAGAATGAACAGATTTGGCTGCAGGAAATCAAAGAACAGGTCACTGCCATGGACAAGGGCCCATTGCACCAAGCTCTTAGTGAACTGTACATGGCCCCAAAAGCGAAAGAGGTGCAGAGTAAAATTGCCAAAATAGCGGCCTACCTGTACCTCCACGTAGGAGTAATGCAGGAAAAGCATGCAGAAAACATAGTTCTGGCAAAGAATCAAGTGGAAACACTAGAAATAATCCAGACTGATCTGGACTCTGCAGAGCAAAGGCTATAGAAGACCCAAGAATCAGAGACAGAAGCTAGGCAGTATCTGACAAAACTGATAGAAGATCAGGCTCTCCTACAGCAAGAGAAGGCAGAGAAAGATACCCAATTCAGGCACTGAAAGATGAGTGTCAGGAAAGGGTTGACTCTTTACAGAAGCTGGCACAACAATTAACTTTTAATAGAGTCTGCGCAGAACAGGTGGTTATCATACAGGACCAGATAGACAAATTAAAAGAGGAAAACAATAAATTAAGTATTAAAGATCTAGAATCTCAAAGAGAATTTGATGAGGAGTGCCAGAAGTCCAACACATTTAAAAAAACAAAGGGACGTACAACCTGGCTGCACAGAGGGGCACTCTAAGTCAGGAGAGGGATGCTTTAGGCCAGGAAGTAAGCCAATTAAAAACCAAGCTAGAGGAAAGAAAGCTGGCCCTCCAGGAGCTCGATTAAGTTAAAACAGAATATGAGAAGCTACTAGAACACACCAGGCGGCTGGAGGATGCACTGGAAAAGAACAACCAGAACATTGATGCTAAAACTCAGGAGGTGAATCTCCTGCAGCAGAAATTGGCCCAGTATTTCCAAACCAGACAGGAAGCACAGAGAGACAATGAGGCTCTCTGTGAAAAGAATGATGTGCTCCACGAACAGATAGCAATGCAAGAGCGAATTATAGAGATCAGTAAGGCCCTGATAGAGGAGCAAAAGATTCAGATTTTGGCATATCACCAGGGAATAGGGGATGAAAGAGAAGAGGTAGGGAGGGACAGAGAAATCCCTGAGCATAACATCAGGACCCCTGTATTCAGGGACTCTAACCCCTTCAGTACCATGGACTCTGCAAGCTTCATGTCGACTGGCTCATATGAACCAAGGGCCATGGGGATGGTAGACTTCAGCAGAATTGGTAACATGGGACTGACAGATCAGCGCCTCCCAGAAATTGATGGATGGGCGTCTCTGTACAGATCCCCAAATGTTAGGGCTAACCTCTCTAATCAAGAAGACTCCTGTGAGGGGAGAGTCAGGGAATTTGATCCTCAAAAATACCGCCTACCAAAGGATCACTTTGTAAATTTTGGTGGGGAACTCCAAGAAATTAAGCCCAAAAAGAGTATCCTAAAAACCTCTTTTCCCAGGTAGGGCAGGGTCTGCCAATCCTGGGAGCAGGGAAGAGTCAGAAGACTCTTCTGAGCACCAGAGGAATAGTGAAACTAGGCCCCCACATTCTGCAAGCCCTTCTCAAGCTCGCAGAATAAGGGAGAGCCTAGAGGATCAGATAGCCACCTCCAGTAGTAGAGCCTCTGAGTCAGAGGATGAGTGGACTCAGGTGACTAAGACCAAAAAGGCCAACAAAATTAAGAGGGCTCTACTAAAAGATCCCCTGAAGCAGATCAAGGCAATTAGGAGTGTTATAACTCCCCATCACAAAAATGGCAAGTATTCAGTCTGGGAACACCTTAAATTGTATGAACAGATGATGGTTACTTTTCATCTGAAAGATAGTCACAGTTGCATCCAATATGTAAAATGGACATTTTCCCCTGAGTATTCCAGCTTCTTTGCGGGGCTGGAGGATCAGAACCACTCAAGATGGTCCACCTACAGGGCGGCCATCTTAAAACACTTCTCTGTCCATAGAAATCCCAAAGAGGCCCGGAAGGCGGCCTATAATCTGCAGTGTGGGGAAGATCAGGCCCCACAAGAATTTGTGCAAGAACGTAAACGTGCCTTTGCGCAGACCACCAGGATGGTGGACACAGGCAGTTGGGAGTTCATTAACACCATTTTCCATCCACTCCCCAAATACATCATGACCCAGGAGGTGAGGGACTTTCACGAGAAGAGATCACTGGACTAGGTCATTGAACAGGCGACCCGTATTTATGAAGTGCAGAAACCTGTAGAGAACAAAAACACCAATAAAAACCCAAAACCAGCGAACACCCCTGCTGCTGCTAAGGTGGCGGAGATGAAGGTTGCCCCCATTTTAGATCTGGAGATGGGGGGCCTAAAAATATTCCTGTACAGAATCCTTCCAATCAAAGAACCAGAAGGCCCTTGGGCCAATCCCAATCAGGCAGTCAGGGAGGTAATGCCACAAATGGGACCCCTAACTCCCTTGACTACATTAGCCCCCGTTACAAGGGCAACAAACCCATCCTGGGTTATGTGTGGACTCCCCCAGCCCAAGGGGGGGGATCCAATCAGGTAGGCACCGCCCCGGGAAACGTCCCTCCTAACTGTCCCCAGGAAGGCAGTAATCCCCCAAATGCTGGGTTGAGCTTCTTTGTCCGGTACCCGCAAAACTTCAACCCACAAAACAACCCCCCTTTCATTCCCCACTTTCCTGAGCCCAGACAGCCCAATCCGGGAGAGGGGAATCCAAGGGTGGAGGGTTACCCAAACTATCCCAACCCAGGGTATTATGGGAGAAGGGACAGTTACCCTTCCCGTGACCCACTGAGGATGGACCAAAGACCCCCGTACCAGCTAGAGCAGGTGTCCCAACTGAAGCGCCAGGTCCAGATTTTGTCCCAGGATCTGGGTTGCATGTTGAGGGCTCAGCAGAACCCTCCGATGAGCATGGCGGCTCAGAACTCCACAAACCAAAGGTCTGGTACTCCAGAACAATGACGGGTAGAGAACCCCGACAATTCACTGGTTCCAAAGGAGGAGGCACAGGGTGAAGGGGGGTGTAAAGCCTTAGAGGAAGCTTGCTTCCCCACTCGTGAAAAGCCCTTGGAAACCCAGGAACCGGAACCAAAATCTCCTGCCCCTGAAAGTCTGCAACCTAAGGAACAGAGGGCAGGTAGGAGATATAAAGTACCTAAAAAGACCCATTTTGTGGAGGAGGTTAGCATCCTCCAATTTGAAGGAGAGGGGTCCTCAGAGGACTCTGGGAAAAGGATCTTCTCCTTCACGGACAGGGGAACTCCTCCCAAAGAAAAATGGGTCCCAAGAGATCCTAATGAAGACTGGGTAAATGTGGGGTCTGAGTTAGAACCGCCCATCATTGAACCCCAGAATGATAAGCCAGAAAACCACCTTGCCCAAACCTATTCTGGGGAATGCCTCCAAAAGGGGGGGGCGGCCCAGAATCGGAACCAGGGGATCCCAAAACTCCCCCGATATCCAACTGTCCTATTTCATTTGCAGATCCCCAAGTTTCCACACAAAATCATGCCAAAACCTATTCTGGGGACTGCCTCCAAAAAGGGGGGGGGGGCAGAACCAGAGAAAGAAGATTCCTTAGCTCCCCAAAGCCATTCTGGTGACTGTCTCGAAAAAGTCCAGAATCAGAAAAGGAGGAACTCGAGACTCTGCGAATCACTGAGTGTGAAATTTCCTGCTCAGATTCCCAACCTACCCAACTCTATTCTGGGGACCGCCTTCTAGAAGGGGGGGCAGCCCAGGACCAGCACAAGAGGAACCCCAAACCTCACCAAACACTTCTGTTGACTGCCTCCAGAAAAGGGGGGGCAGCCCAGAATCAGAAAAAGGGGAGCCCGAAACTCCCCAAATAGCGGTGTGTCAAAATTCCTTGTCAGATTCCACAACTCGAACACCAACTCTTGACCCAACTATCCTGGTGTCGGAGTCAGAAATAAGTAAATTGACCACCCAGATTTCCAAGAACGCCCATTACCTTTGCCCATTGGAGGAGAAAGAAGGTAGATTCAACGCCTCCATCCAAGTGCAAGGGCAATGTGCAATTCCCGCACTGGTGGACATGGATCCCAAGCAACTTTGCTGTCAAAGAGGATCTTTGAGCAGCTAAATTCAGGAAGGGGGGAGAGATACCAGATCCCTCTCACCCCTCTTCCTGGACAACTCCAGAACTTCGATGGGAAGGAAATTCCCGTTGAGGGGTCTGCCGAGCTGGAAATTAAAATTGGGCGAAGCAAGATGAAGCACCCGGTCATAGTCGTGGCGCCAGAGGGAACCCCCTGTCTATTAGGGAATGACATCCTGCATAGGTTGTCTCCCCTAATAGACTGTGTGAATAAGGTACTCTGGACCCAGACTCACAGGCAATCAAATTAAAACAACCATGTTAGTCTAAATGGCACATGCCACATGGTTGAAAAAAAACCAGGCCAAATTAAGTTCTATCTTCAAAACAATGACATACCCGACGTTACCATAATTGCTGTGGGACAACAAACCGGTGATGGGAACTCCTCTCCATTTCTGCAAATCAACCTTCCCTCCAGTCTCAAGTGGCATTCCACACTGGAAGGAATTACTCTGAAATTCTATACTAATTCACAATCAGAAAATCCCAATTCCATAGCCAAAATTGATATCAAACCAGCACAAAGCTACGGTAGGAAATGGGATTTTAGAAATGAGGAGAGCTCACCATGCCAGGCCTCACCTAAAGAATCCACATTCCCAAGGGAAATTTGACAGAAGAGGAAGACAAGTGGGTCCACATAAACCAGCAAAAGAGTTGCCATCCCAGGCATGCTTTGCGGCAAATAGAAGAGCCTACAGAAAACCCAGAGGGAGAGAATCCAGAAACCTAGGAAATTGTTAAATTGTCATTGAATACATGCGAGGAATGTTTTAAATTGTTATTGAATACATGCGGGGAATATTGTAAATTGTTATTGAATGCATGCGTCTATCCCTCTGCTGAAATCCCCATTGGAGTAGTAGTGGGAACATTTTCATAACTGGATTATGTTCTGTTTTCTAGTATTGGCACTAAGTATACTTAATCACCAAGAAGGACCTCCTCGGGGACCCGGGAGGAAAATCCAAAGAGATCCAGAGTGTCGCTCCACACTGGCAAAGAAAGCATGAAAGGAGACGGGGATATCGTTCCTATTCCAACCAGAGCCGTCGAGGAGAACGTATTGCATCAATCGCTGACGGGAGAAGAACATACACCTGAAGAGACTGATGTTCTTCACATGGACAGAAAGAAAAATCCCACGTGCCCGACTTCCCCACAACTAGAAGTAAAGCCAAAGTCAGGGGGGGGCTTATGTGGGATACTTTGACCCATTCCGATATGCCCCACTGCATCAATTTACAAACGGGGGAAGAAACAGCCGAAAATGAATGTGCTAACCCCTGTGTGCACAAAAATCTGAAAAACTGCGTGTGGGTCACAACCACAAAAGGCTGCACATCCTGCCACACACAGCCAAAGTGGGGGGAAACAGAATTCTCACTGCAGTAGCATGCCAGTGGGTGCTATTACATTTAACATGAAGCAAGGCCACAGAATGGGGCTAAAAACCGAAAATGCCTTTAAAAATGCAGCTTTGCAACCTTCAAAGTGCTGTTTTGGCGCTATATCAATTAATTTTCCAGTGAACCATTGAAATCAAAAGGGTTACAGATCATCCAGGCGGCTCAGAGGAGCCGGGCCTCACTGACTGACAGAAGCTAAGAAATGTATTTAATGAAAAAGGCAGCCCAGCAACATTGTTTTCAGTTCCACAGGGGAAAAATGCGGCTAAAATGGCAACATGTAACAATTTCAGCTATGCAGAAAGAACTCCAAGCAAAGGCTGGATACATACATACAGACTGCAAACAAATCCCAGCACTCAAGGACAGAAATAATGCTGAATAAAATGTGTGTGCTGCAGAGGAAACTCTGGCGTAAAAGACTCAGTTTAAATGTGTTTTTCAGGAAGAAAGTGCAAAATCGCCTGTTTAAAAGCATGTTTTGGTTTAAAGGTTTAATTCTTGAAGAAAAGTCAAATGATTGCTAATGTCAAAATACACTGATAACTGTGTGCATTTTATATGTGTTAATGGAAGATGTAGGTAAGTTAAAGTCAAAACCCAGTATTGAGTTAATTAAATATTTAATTTTGAGCTGGAAGCCTCAGCCTGGGAATTGTTGACACCTCTATACTGGCAGGAAAGGACTAATTGCTGCTGGGAGATTTTCACATACGTATGACAAAGAACTCATCAGATCTTTGTCTGGGACTCAGCTATAGACAATTGCAAACTTGAAACCTCAGCACTACAGGGGAGGGGCAGGAAACTTCCCTCTCAAGGAGGAGGACCCCCACCCTGATCAAAGGAATTTGACAGCTTTTGCCAATTGAAAGAAAAGTAAAAAAAAAACTGCTAAGGATTTTTGGTGGTTAAATGTCTATTTGTAATTAAGCTTTAACAACCTTTAACTTTACCACATGAAGGAGGATAAATCTAAAAATTGGTGGTTGTAAATCTAATGCTACCAGTACCAGGTTCAATCACGTCTTTGAAGACTGGTACTGCATAAGGACCAAATGTTATAAAGAAACACTAATTGTGCCAAGACTATTAATGCTGCAAAGCTAATATTGTATAGCAGTGTTCTAGGGGTGATTGCAAAGATATGTACTGAATTAGGAATTGTTAGACCAAATCTTTATGATTAAAATTAACAAAATTCCACAGAAAGACAAAGCCAGCTCTCACTGAGTATAGAAATGTGTATTTGTGGGAAAGTTAAATTTTGGTCCAAATCACATCATGAATATGACAGCCCTTTCTGTCTTCCAACCAGAAGAAAGCAAGTGCCTTTGACCAATCACAGCCTTGTGGGTGTGGATTGTAATTCTGCCTCTAACATAAACTTTGTGATGTCACTTGGTATGATAAATATGAGAACCTCACAACACAAAGACACACTGATTCCTGATTACATCCTAATTTCCGCGTGACGCTCTAATCCTGACTTCTTCATCCTGTTCCAGAACGTTTCATCTTGTCCTGATTCCAGACTACTTTGCCAAACCCAGGCCTCAGCATTTGCTGAACTCTTCTTCAGCTAGGCCCAAATCCTGAACCATCCCACTTAAGGGAAATAATTCTGATCCAGTCTGGCTTGCTACCATTCATGCTTGCCTGCTGAAACCCGCCATCCCGCTAATGTAGTGTCCGGTAACCAGAAGGGCCAATCCAATCCAATCCAATCTCAGGTGCAGGCCAGGGCCAATCCAATCCAATCCAATCTCAGGTGCAGGCCAATTGACCAGAACCACCCAGCTGACTATCCGGCCCAAAATGTCGAGCTGCATGTAGACCCGATCTGTGATGACCAGAACCTGACAGTCCAATCTTAATTTACAGTGGACTGCAAGTATTACCAGGAATCATAGTAACCCATAGTATATTTGCCTTGTCCTACCCCAATCTCAATCCATCCTCTCTTTAACTTAAGAACTTGTAATAGTGATAATTTCTTTAAAATCCTTTTTGTCTTGTGAAATCCCAAACCCTTAAAATCATCCCACGGTTAATCCGACTGCGTCCTCCAAGGCGGACACAGAGGTTCTGGGGTTGGTTTCCGTGGACCACTCTGGAGCTTACTGTGTTTCAAACTGGTAACCAGCCTGAATACTGTAGTTTAGAGCATAATTGTCATTGTAAATACTGATTTCTGTTTTGATTTTTGCGCCTTTATTGCAAAAACCCCTCTCATTCAAACTTGCATAACTTCTTCAATTTTATAGCTAGAGACTTAATTTCAACTCTGAGTTAAACCTGCATCACGAAACAGTATTTGACCCATTTTAATTAAAAATCGCATAGTGAAAATTAGACGGGAATTAGCAATTTTGCAAATGTTTTACACGTGTATTTTCCCATTCAAAGTATTTCCAAACTCCCATTCTGATTTAAAGTGTGTTCTGTTGCTGTTATGCTTGATTTATGCTTGATTCAAAATGGCGCGGACTCGCAATGCATTCTGGGAGCGCTCGGAGCCATGTTGGATATTTACTTCACACCGCAGTGAAAGGCTGCACACATTTTGCTGAAGTGTTAGATTCACAGTGCTGAGATAAACATGCTTTTCCAAACCTGGTATGCGGTCAAGGCCATTTCTGCTGGGAAAGCTAACGTTGTTATGGCTTGCTACTGTTCTCTGTGGAGCATGTTTTTAGAGCAGGGAGGCCCAGCATTCCTTGAGGGGAGCTCTCGATTGACCCAGCTGGCAACCGACGGCGGTTCCTCAACTGCGCAGGTGCAATTTCCAGAATGTTCGAGAATTAACTCCCCATTGTGGAGTGTGTATATATGCGGAAACCCGGAGGGGGTCAGGTGAGACTTCAGCCAGAGAAGGTCGCTTACGTCTGGCCTTCCTGTGAGCTGTGGTACTCTCGGCCTGGCTGTCCCCGGGGTCTTCCAGCCGCTTCTGGATAAGATGAGGACTTCTATTACGCTCACGGTGATGTATTTCTTTTTGACTTTTTTATTTCTTCTGTGATCCATGTCCATATTATTTTTATGAGTTATTTCTATGTACTTGTAATCTTTGAATAAATAGCCGTAAAGAGCTGATTTATTTTCTAAGAGTGCGTGGTTGTGAGTTATTGTGTCTGTCTGTTTATGGTTCAAAGTACTTGCTCTATAATTGCATTGATGATTTATGGTTGTTTCGTGCACTTTTCGGGGGAGAGCAGTACAGTTGCTCATCTTGTAGTTTATGTTTGTTAGAACCTGTTAAGTGTTGCTCCCATAGGAATTTATATCAATTTAAGCATGTTTGCACACTTTTCCTTGTTTCACAAAGGCATTTTCAACTGTCATTTGAAAAAGTGTAAATTTCCCAAAACGTTTTTCTCTCTTGTTTGGGGAGGGAAAATTATATTCAAACACTGTACTCTGGTCTGTATTCCTGAACACCTGCTGCTTACTTACATCTATGTAGAATTGCTCATTTGTGAATTAAGAACTTTGCAGGGGGAAATATTAACCTAAGCGCTATCTTTTCACAAGCCAAAACTGTTCTTTTCCCTGTGTTTTATCTTCTGTATTGCTATAAGTGAATTCAATTGCCTTACTTACTTTCTGAATTGTTTTGTCACCACATTGGTAATTGCTGCCCCATATATATATTAAAACTTGTGTTTTATTTGAATTTAAATAAATAAACATATATTTATCTTTACCAACTAGCCTGATTCCTAGTCCATTGTGACCTGGGGGGTATTTTGAGAAGGGTGTGGTATGAGTGGATCACTCAGAATATTGAACCTATAGACACAATAAATAAGTATTTCATTTGTGCACTACATGCTCTGCGAGACCCGGGTGTATTGCCTGATTGAAATCCTTAACAGTCCTGTAGTGACAACAACTAAGATTTGGCCTTGTGCTAGAAGTTAATTTCCCTATAATGCCGGGTCTACGCAGTGGTAAATTCATTTTTTGTAATGTGGACTCTCTGGAAGCACAATTGATTGAAGGTCCCCTTAAGGCGGACCTCTCAAATCTCCTACATCAAACTACGTCTCCAGATCTTCCTTCTACTGCAGCCTTTTCCCTTTCCTTAATGCATGCTGACCCAGAGGATTTAATAGATTGTGTGGGCTCCAACCTAATCTCAGATTTATGTATTTTGGCTCTGGTGGTTTCCTCCAAATTTGCAAAGAGAATTTACCCCTCCTTGGGTGGCCCTAATGCCGTATCTGTGCACGGGTCCCCACCTTGCACATGATGCTAGGACGAGGCGAAAAAGTATAAACCTCCTTCTTTTACGCGTTTAGTTCAATGATCAAAAGAGGATAGATTGCCTATTATCTATAATGGATCGTCTCCACCAGTGGATGCCCGCACTTTCTTTAATCAACCACGGCCAGTACTTTCAGCCTGTTCATCCCCAGTTTTGGATGGCAGACCTTTGGACATGAAGAACAAAAACATGGTTTCATCTCCTGATTTACAGGTTCAGGAGGAGCCCATAGTGGAATCCTTTACTTTTCCTTTCTTGAATCATATATTGGATACCATGGACTGCAGTCACCCAATGAATATGTACAAACTAAGAGAGGTTCGTTCATCTGTGAAATAATTACTTGCCAAAATTAACTTTTTAGAAGGTTTCATCATGGCAATGAATGCCCCACGCGTAGTCGACAAAAATGCATCATAAAATGCCATAATCACAGTCTGTGTTGCTAGTCAAACTGTGGTATCCGGCCCTCAAAATAACAATATGGGAGGTTCAGTCATGGGTGAGGTAACCATCGACCAGAATTTACTAGCTACTGTTCCTATCTCACCGGTCACTGCAGCCTTTGATTCTAACTCTGCTCAATAAACGTTAGGTAACAAAAAAGGGATATCTCCTTCTGAGCCCCTGATCGGGGAAGTCCTAACAGCACCAACTGCGGTTGGCCGTAGAAGAAGGAAGAAAGTCAAGTTACCCATTTGGTCAAAGCAGGCTTTTTGCAGACATAATAAAGGCTCATTCAAATTCTTGAGATCCTTGAAAGCCCAGACTGAAACTTTTTCGGATGATGAGGATCCTCAAACGGCCCAGTTACGTGACCTCTCGAAGGAGGGTGGTGCGGCTGGGAAGGGGACGTCTTTATGTGGGCATCCTAATCCATCTGTTGGCTGACCCATTACAGCCTCAGTGACAGCAAATAAGAAATCACTGATAGCTGCTTACCTCAAACCCAAGAAATTTGATGCTAAGGGAGACAAATTCAATATATCTTCTATATCCACATATTCCCATGCCTCTGATGTAGTTGTGATTGAGTCATGCCAGATGGGGGATGTGGAATTTTCCTTACCATCTAAGGCACCAAGTGAAGCTAGCCATGTGGCCCCGGTGTCCCACTCAGTACCTTGTGCTATGTCTAATAAACTTGACCCGACAGTTTGTTAATTTGTGCATAATGGGGAGCCAATTGTAGTCTCAAACTCGGCTCCTTTGAATTTTATGAATATGGATGAGAAAAGGAAGTCTTTGATCTTGAGAGCTGGGCTGGGTAGTCGGCTGCCATTGTCTGAGAGACCCGTGAGGGGTCCACCGGGCGTGTCGATGTTTCGACTACCTGTACACAGTGAGACAATAGAGGCAGCCTCAGTGTCACTGTCTGCCTCCCAGCCAGTCCCCTCTGTTGATTGCCTAAATTACGTTTGTTTGAGCCATACCTTTAAGGTCAAGGACCCGTATCCCTTTTGGCACTTTTTTGCCAAATATCTAGCCTTCAATCATTATCATCAAAAGACATTGCTAGAATTTTTTTCACAGACTTTCGCCGAGTCGACATGGTGAGAATTGGTTTCTATTCAAAACTTGTCAACAACCTGGTCATCGCTGAAGGAGAATGCTTATGCAACATGGTTTATCTGCTTTCAAAAGATTGGTCTGAGGAGATTTTGGCAAAGCCTACCTCAGGTGTCGAGGGTGGACTTGGCACTAACCTGCGTGAACCCTTAAAGGTAAATGTTCAAGTGGGTGCTGGGCAAATGATTAATGATGTTGTCCAATTGTCAACTAAGTGTCAGGTGACCTATGATTGGTCCCACATCATTAATTCATTACATCAGCACAAATCAATGCAAAGTCGTTCTCGCTGAACTTCTCCAGTAAGGCTTGTATCATGGAACACGCGTGGGTTCAACTATTTGAGCACAAATGAGCCACTTAGTTCCCAAGCATACTTAGGTGGTAATTCATAGAATTTAGCGCAAAAGTGGCGCACGCGGCTGGCGCATAGTGTGCGCATGCGATTGTCTGCGCCAGCCGCGTGCGCTAAAATCCATTTCCGCGCAAAGCGTATTGATGGATTTTAGCTACCAAAACCAGCCGTAGCGCACAGTGGCGCAGCGACCCTGCAGCAGCACCAGTTACGCCCCCAAGAACGCCCCTAGTGCAGGGAAAAGCCATCAAAATCCCCAATCCAGCGCAAAGGGCTGCGCTAACCCTGTACCAGTATACATGGCCACCACACAGCACACGGCAAGCGGGGAACGTGTATTACTGGGGTTCGCGGGAAGTTTCACACGCGATTGGCCATGTGCGAGTGGGGTACGTGTATTACTGGGGTTCGCGGGAAGTTCACACGTGATTGGCCCTGTGCGAGTGGGGTACGTGTATTACTGGGGTTCATGGAAGTTTCATACACGATAGGCTCTGTGCGAGTGGGGTACGTGTATAACTGGGGTTCGCGTGAAGTCTCACACGCGATTTGAGCAGGGTATGAGTATTTCGGGCGGTACGCGGGAAGTTTCACACGCAATTGGCCCTGTGCGAGCGGGGTATGTGTATAACTGGGGTTCGCGTGAAGTCTCACACGCGATTTGAGCAGGGTACGTGTATTTCGGGGGTGCGCGGGGAGTGAATTGGCAGTGTGGGTCCTCCCAGGTGTTCCCTCTACACCCTCCACGGCCCCTGCAGGCAGCCCACACCACAGGGGACTACCCTGCACCCCTGGTCATGTCCTGCAGGCAGCCCATCCACCATGGGCATGCCCCCCAGCCAAGCCACATGTCAGCTTGCACTATTGATCACCAACTCATGTCCCTCTGCACCCCCACCCCCCAGCAGTGCAGGGCACCTGCCAGCAGGCCCACACTCATGTCCCACTCATGGCCCCGAGCCATCATTGCTCCCACCGGTGTCCGGACATTTCGTCGAAAGTCATTTCGTCGAAAGACATTTGGTCGACGTAATTTGGTCGAAAACCAAATGGTCAAATTTTTTTATTTATTTATATATATATTTTTTAGGTTGTAGTTTAGGGAAAAAAAGGTTTTTTTAGAAAAAAAAGGGTGTTGGGGGGGGACCCCCCCAAAAAAAAAAAAAAAGTGAAATTTAAAAAATTAAACAAAATAAAACATTCGACCAAATGTCCTGTCGACGATTTTTTTTCTACGAAATGTCTGGCAATCGCTCCCACCTAGAGCCTGCTCCTGCTGCTCCTGCTGCTGTTGCTGCTGTCCATGTGCCCTGTCCGATGATGACGCACCCCAGTAATACACGTACCCCACTCGCATAGGGCCCTTTTGCATGTAAAACTTCCCGTGAACCCCAGTAATACACGTACCCCACTCGCACAGGGCCAATCGCGTGTAAAACTTCCCGCGAACCCCAGTAATGCACGTACCCACTCGCACAGGGCCAATTGCATGTGAAACTTCCCGCAAACCCCAGGAATACACGTACCCCACTCACACAGGGCCAATCGCGTGTAAAACTTCCCGCGCACCCCAGTAATACACGTACCCCACTTGCACAGGGCCAATCGCGTGTGAAACTTCCCGCGCTCCTCAGTAATACACGTACCCCACTCGCACAGGGCCCTTTCACGTGTAAAACTTCCCGCGAACCCCAGTAATACACGTACCCCACTCACACAGGGCCTATCGCATGTGAAACTTCCCGCGCACCCCCGAAATACACGCACACGCTATTTTTCACACAGCGGGTGTCCTGCCTGCACATCCTCCATCAGCTGGTCTCCAGTTGTGGTGTCCACCCCTGCTGGACCGCCGACTCCCGACTGTGGCAGGGATGGGATCTCCACCAAGCTGGCTATGTTGGTCAGGCCAGGTCCACAGGGGGCCCTGGTGGAATCTGGGCCGGAAGACGGCAGGGAGAATGACTGGCGCATAGTCTCCACAGAGGAGGAGAGGTCCGCCAGAGTGCGCGTCACATGTAGGAACCCACCAACCAGGGCCCTTCACAACAGTGCCACGTCATGACGCTGCTCTTCGTGATGGCGTGCGTTCTCTGCCCAGGAAGAATGCACGTCATCACGAATGTCACGCATGTGCAACGCGACACCAATCAGGACGGAGCCCATACGTTCATGGGACCCCTCGTCCACAGGTAGTGGAGAGGCAGATGACATGGCACTCTCCCCTACCTGCGGACGGGCCTGGGACGGGGCCTCCCTGCTGGTGCATGGTGGTGCAGTCACAGGGTCAAGGACAGGGACATGCACAGGCCCCTCCATGGTGACCTGTGCTGCCTCCTGACCCTGGCCCTGGACTGCAACACTTGCACCAGTGGTACTACCCCCACCAGGCCCCACGTGCGGCTCAGTAGCGGGCTCCTCCTCCTCTGTGGAGACCACCAACCTGGATGTCTCTGTACCGTCTTCCGCCATTGCAAGCCCCTGTGGGGGCTCACCTGGCCCTTCCGCCACAGCTGAAGTGGCAGACGCGGCACCAGCCCCCTCGCTCCCGGATGATGGCAAGTCCTGGGAGGGTGGCTGGGCCTTGCGTCGCCGCACAGCTGAGGCATCTCCGCTGCTTGGCTCCACAGCGCCGTCTCTGCCCTCTTCTTCACTTGACGCTGCGTAGAGGGAGACATAGAACACAAGCATCAGGGTACAGTACAATATTCCCCTAGACAGGAAGCAATAACACATGAGTGGCAGTGTCTAACGTCACTTCCATCCTGTCCCTCCACAACACATGGGTGAATGCACGCAACACACATACATAAACAGGCATGGCGCCTGCAATCAACATCAGCATCCATGTACAAGGGCCTCTATTAATCAAAATGTTGCCTTCAAACTCACATGGATCCTGGCTCACACTGATCCCATGCACACACATAACCGGAGGGTCATGCATCATGACTTGTACACCACAGACACAGTGGATAGACACAGTGCATACAACGGTGACCGCACTGCATGAGTGAATCTACACATCATCACGGACATGTGTCATGAATCCATAGTGTATCGAAGTCACAGACACACTTCTCAGATACACACACATGTGCACCATACATGTACATGACAGCAGCACCCATCCCTCACACCCCCACCATGTGCAAGAACAGACACTGGCATGCTTTCATGTGTGCATTTTCCATAGAGCTCCCCATGTAGTATTGGAACTCATGCACCAACCATGTGGTTCGCACATTACTGGTCTCACATGCATGACCATGATGTCCCTGCACACACAGATCCATACATGGCCGATGTCACACATACAGGCAAGTATGAGACTAGCAGCACACTGCAACATGCCCTGTCTCGCACACCAATGCTTGGCCACTTAACGCTCAACTCCAGACGGGTCTTCCTCTGAAGGATCTGGGCGTGGAGCGCTGGACATACGTGTTCCAGGACCCTCATCTGAATGTCACTCATGCTGAACCGGCCCCCCTCCGCGAGGTGCCGGGCCTTGTGGGGGGTCCTGGACCTGAAGTCCTCCCAGCGCTTCTTGACGTGCTTGATGTCGCGGGTTGCCACCCCCTCTGCGTTGATGGCAACCACTACGTCGTCCCAGATCCTCTCCCGTCCTTCCTTGTTGGCGCGTGATGTTCCGAAGAGGGCATCATAATGCCCCAGGACATGCTCCACCAGGACACCAACTTCCTTCACACTGAAGCTGGTGGCCCTCTGCCTCTCTGGCTGGGGGTCGCCAGTGGTCTCAGATGGTGTTTGCCCTGACATGACGACCCCGAGGCAGGCGTGGGTGGGCAACTGGGTCCTGGGGCTGGGCTGTGGAGCGATGGTATCCCAGTCGGGAGTCTTCTGTTCCAGCAGGGGTGGACACAGCAACTGGAACCCTGGCTGACGTGCAGGCACCAAATAGCAGGGCACGTGGGCAGCAGGCAGTGAGGCAGCAGCAGATGGCAGGTGGGAGCATGCTCAGGGCTCTGGGGGGCAGGAAAATGGCCTTCAGGGCAGGAGCGTGGTCTTCCGTGTGTGTACGCGCGGCCAGCTTGATACGGAGTGAATTGGCACGTAAAAAAAGTGCACGTCAGTGTGAAATCCGAGGAAAGGCCCTTAGCGCGTAAGTGCATCAGCACACGTACGCGATTTCATTGGACCAAAGGCCCTTAGCGCGTGAGCACGTCTGTGACATATCGCGCACGGGCGTTGCCCTGGTACGGGTTGAACATCCCAGGTGGCTTTCCATTGCTCTGTACGTGCTTTTTCGTGGGGTGCAGGTGTGTGTTTTCCAGCTGTTGGGGTTCACACGCTATTACTTCACAGCGGGTGGGTGTTGGCTACGCATTCTTCTACACACAAGGCAGACGGTGAGTGGTATCCCGCTCGCCCAGGGCCAATCGCGTGTGAAACTACCCGGGAACCCCATTAATACACATACCCCACTCGCACAGGGCCCTTTTGCGTGTAAAACTTCCCGCAAACCCCAGTAATACATGTACCCCACTCGCACAGGGCCAATCGTGTGTGACACTTCCCACACACCCCAGTAATACACGTACCCCACTCGCACAGGGCCCTTTTGCATGTAAAACTTCCCGCGAACCCCAGTAGTACACGTACCCCACTTGCACAGGGCCAATCACGTGTAAAACTTCCCGCGAACCCCAGTAATACACGTACCCAACTCGCACAGGGCCAATCGCATGTGAAACTTCCCGCGAACCCCAGTAATACACGTACCCCACTCGCACAGGGCCAATCGCGTGTGAAACTTCCCACGCACCCCAGTAATACATGTACCCCACTCGCACAGGGCCCTTTTGCATGTAAAACTTCCCGCGAACCCCAGTAATACACGTACCCCACTCGCACAGGGCCAATCGTGTGTAAAACTTCCTGCGCACCCCAGTAATACACGTACCCCACTCGCACAGGGCCAATCGCGTGTGAAACTTCCCGTGCTCCCCAGTAATACACTTACCCCACTCGCACAGGGCCAATCGCGTGTGAAACTTCCCGCGCACCCCAGTAACACATGTACCCCACTCGCACAGGGCCCTTTCGCGTGTTAAACTTCCCGCGAACCCCAGTAATGCACGTACCCCACTCACACAGGGCCTATCGCATGTGAAACTTCCCGCGCACCCCCGAAATACACGCACACGCTATTTTTCACACAGCGGGTGTGTCCGTGATTGTCGCGTACCCCTTTTTTTTACGGCCATACTGGCCTTCCTGTTGATCGCATATGTTTTTTTTGGGCTCCTGGTTGCCACACCGTACTACGTGTGTCATTTTTGCTTTTTGTTTGCGCACACTTTTGTAATGCGCAGGGACGCTACCGCCTGCCTTCGTGTGGTGGACGTGTTTAGGCTTGTGCGTGTCTTTTCCCGTGCGCGGGTTTGCCCTATTCGATTCCATGAATACGTGTGGTTCGTGTGGGTGTGGGCGTTCCGTGTACTTCCCAGCAGTACTTCCCCAGTTACGCCTTCTTTTTCACGCGTTGTTCCCCATTCCCCGTGTTACGCCCTGTGTCCCGCCCCCTTTTTGGTGTGTGCGTGGACGTTGTGGGCTTTCCCTGTGCACGTCACGCACAGCGTTTGAGCTGTTGCAATGACGTGTGCGCCCGTGTGTGCCACGCTCGGGTTTAGCGCACATCCCAAGGAAAACACACCAGGGACTTCCATGAATCGTACGCCTGCTTGCGCTAAGATTTTCGGCGCACGTTTGTTCCATGAATCGGCCCCTTAATTTGTATACAGGAATCACTCATGTTAGATGTTCCATTGCTCGATGGGTTTATTGTTGTATTTACGCATTTGCAAAGTGCAGTTGTCTAAGTGGAGTTGCTGTCCGGCTGTCGCTGTTGCCAGCAATCTTTGCTGTTGGTGGAAAAAACTGTTTGACTTTGTCACTTCTCGCGGATTCACAGATAGAAGTGTGTTTGGCCCGCCTCCACTCCCAGTATCCATTGTTAGTCTGCACGCACGCGTATTTGCGCGCGCATTTGCAAAGTGCAGTTGTCTAAGTGGAGTTGCTGTCTGGCTGTCTAGCTGGAGAGTGGGAGGTGGAGGCCCTTTCTTTTGTGGTAAGATTGCAAAACAGTATCTAAAATTCACACTGTCTAACCAGCATTATGTCTGTAAATGTATATTCTTTAAAATCATGCATGCCCTTGCCGCATGTGGTGACAGAGGCTTCAAGTATAACTGTTTCGCAGGCTAGAAAAACACTATTAACCTCTGCTTTAAAGTCTCTCAAAGGTCAGTATCGCTTCCGGCGGATATTCGTTCATTCTGTGTCCCAGATTTAAAACAGAAAAGGAAAGACTCACCGGAAATAGGCGACCCAACGATCGTAGACAATATATGATATGATATGATATGGCATTTGTAACGTGCCTATACACAAGTGTTTCAATATAGTAGATGTAATTTGCCCGCATGACCCAAGGGGGAGAGATGACTATAGCTTTGTGTAGAGATATCGCGAGAGTCACCAACTCTCGCGAGATCTCGCCACGGCAGCGAGGACCGCCCCCGCGCGCTTCGCGCGCATTACGGGAGCATCAGAGGACACGGCAAGACGCGTTCTGCCGGCTCCTCCGAGATTGGGGCCTGGGGGCTTGCATCACGAGACATTCCAGTCCCACAGCCCTGCAGCAGTTATTAGGCACGCTTGCCTAGCCGCCTGGCTCTTCATTACTTACATGTTCCCGGCAGATGTGCCTTATGCAATAAAAGACATCCAGCCAGTAATCACGCCTCCTGTCATCTGTGCAAGAGTTTACTACATAAATTGGCGACGAGGATCACCACTGCAACCCACGTGGGAACATGCAAGGAGCGACGCCGCCACCCCCCTTCCTGCAAACTCCAGGTAGACCTGCCATTCCGTGGCCGCAATGGCAACCCCTTTTCACGACGTATGTAGAGGCGCTACGAGGGGCAGGATTTTCAGCGGCACGGCGTAGGGCTATGTTACTTAATGCCTTAGGAGTGGAAGGGCAGAGGGTGTTTGAGAGTCTCACCCCCACCCCGATGGCAGGGGACAACGATGACGTCTTTAAGGAGGCAGTTAGGAGAATAGTGAAGTGATTTGCCAGTAAAGAAAACACGGTGTTGCATAGAATACGCTTTTACACCCGCAGACAAGAAATATCTGAACCAGTCGACGACTACGTCACCAAGCTGCGGGAACTGGCGGCGCTGTGCAGTTTCGGCAACAATGCTGAGAGCCTCATCTGCGATATGTTGACAGTCCACACCAACAGCAGAAAAGTACAAGATAAATTCATTGTGGAGAAAGAATTACAACTAGAGAAGGCGATCGAAATTGCCAGAGCGGTTGAAGAAACAGCGGGAAGACGAAAAGAACTCATGGGAACCCAGAGTTCTGCTCAAATCCAAGCAGTCACATATCACTCAAAGAAAGAAAGACAGACACCAGACACGAGAGAGGGGAGAGGAGGTAAGAAAGAACCTCTGAAATGCCACAGGTGCACCAGCACGAAACACCTGGCGTTCGATAAGGAGTGCCCAGCCAGAGACAAAGAGTGCTCCATCTGCAAACGCATTGGCCATTTCTCGTTGGTGTGTCGGTGGAGAAACAAGAAAGTTACCAGTGTAAATACGGATCACAACAGGGAGCGAGAATCGTCCTCAGAAGATGAGGGGAGACCCACAGTCATTATGGTAAACAGCACAAGGGCAAGAAGAGAAAAGCCCCATTTCACAATCAAAATTGACGGTCGAGGAACAAGAGTTATGGCGGACTCTGGTTCGGACCTCACTATAATACCCCTACGGACATACAAGGAAATGGTGGGAAAAGAAAAGGTCCAAGTTCTCACCACACGACACAAACCCACAGTTTTTGGTGGGGCGTCAGTTGAACTACTGGGATATATCAAAGGGAAGGTGGAGTTTAAAGGAAGAGAAACCACCACCAGAGTTTATTTCAGCCACGAAGGCCCAGCAGTACTGGGATGGGACGACCAAGACAAGCTAAAAATCAAACTGGACCCCAGCACAGAAGACCAGGTACTGTCTGTCTGCGCGAGGAATGGGCCCATTGTCAAGAGTGACTACCCAAAACTTTTCTCGGAGGAGCCGGTTCACATCAAGGGCTTTGTCCATAAAATAATGCTCAAAAAGAATGCCGTCCCAGTCAAACATCGAGTGAGGCCCGTGCCAGCAACCGCAAGAGACACTCTCAGGAATCAATTGGACAAAATGAGAGCGGAGGGTGTCATTGAATAAGTTGAAGCGTCAGAATGGCTAGCCCAGTAGTGCTTATAAAGAAACCGAACTCACAAGAGCTAAGGGTGTGTATCGACCTTCGCAGTTTAAACTTAGAGGTCATCACCGACAACTACCCACTACCGAGCATAAATTAACTCATTCTGTTGATGAAGGAAGCCAAAATTTTCTCAAAACTGGATATGAGAAACGCATATCACCAAATACAATTGCATGAAGAGTCGAAACCCCTCAGAGCATTCATCACACCATTTGGCACCTATCAGTTCACCAAGATGCCATTCGGCTTATCGTCGGCAGCATCAGCTTTTCAACGCATGATGGATGTCTTGCTATGAAAGGTCAAAAATGTCGCGTATTTCCAGGACGACATCCTTGTGTACGCAGGGGATGAACAAACGCATGATGCCACATTGAAAACTGTCCTGACCAAGCTGCAAGAAGCAGGGGTGAGGCTACGCCATGAAAAATGCGTATTCAAAGCGAAAGAAGTCGAATACTTGGGGTACAAAATCTCAGAAAAAGGGATCAGTCCCAAACAAAATTTGATGCATGCAATCATAAAAGCACCGGAACCCACCAGCAAAGATGAAGTAAGATCATTTCTTGGACTGGCGGAGTATTACGCAAAATTTATCCCCAAGTTCTCCGAAACCTCAGCACCACTCCGTGACCTACTCAAAAAAGGTTCGGTATTTATGTGGCAAGAACCCCAGAAGAAGGCGGTTGAAAGTATAAAACGGCACATCATGGAAGCGCCGTGTTTACAGCCATTTAACCCAGAGTGGGATACAGTCATCACCACGGATGCCAGTGCATTTGGACTAGGAGCAGTTCTTACGCAGAAGAAGGGGGACACGGAGCATGTGGTAGCCTTTGCCTCGAAGGCCTTGTCCTCGGCAGAACAGAACTACTCTACCATAGAAAAGGAAATGTTGGCATGTGCATGGGCGGTGGAACATTTTAGAACATATGTGTGGGGCAGGAAATTCAAATTGGTGACAGACCACAAACCCCTCATCCACATGCTCAGCCCGGGAGGTACTAAAGTGTCCACACCCAGATTGGCACGCATTGCAGCAAAACTGCAGGAGTACACGTTTGAAGTGCAGCACATCTCAGGATGGAAGAATTCGCAGGCAGACTGCATGTCAAGATTGCCAGAAGGTAAAGACAAGGCCACCACGTTTCTACAAGGAGAATGCATCGTGGCATCCATCACCGATATAAAAGCACCTGATTATATGGAACTCAGCGAGAAACATTGGCTGGAAGAAGACGGAAAAGACCCGGCCATGGCGAAAATCCGTGAGTGGATCAAGGAAGGGTGGCCAGGTGAAAAAACGATGCCAGAAGGTATGAGACCCTATTGGAAGGTGGCCGAAGAGATATCTGAAACGGACGGAATAATAATGAAGACGGACCAGATAATCCCACCCGTAGGCATGAGGAGCACCATTCTATGCAGAGCCCACACTGGTCACCTGGGAAACACGATGACCCGGCGCAGAGTCCGGGAGGCCTACTGGTGGCCGTCCATGGACCAAGAGATTCGCACCATGATAGAGCGGTGTCATGAGTGCCTCAATAGCGACAAAAGATTGAAACTCAGACAGGCACCCCTAATTCCCACAGAAGTACCAGAAGCGGTGTGGTCAAAAGTGGGCATAGACTTTATAGGACCCCTGGAAGCGATGGCACCAGAACATCGGTACGGCATAGTGCTGGTCGATTACCTATCCAAGTGGGTCGAGGCTGAGTTTGTCCCAAACATTACCACAGCGACGGTGATTGAAGTTCTCACTGAAATTTTTCAAAGAGAAGGCCTCCCCAAGGAAGTAGTAACGGACAATGGAGTACAACTGATCTCACGGGACATGGAACAATTCCTGAGAAAGCACAATATAGGCCAAAAGAAGGCGGCCTTGTATCATCCCCAAGCCAATGGGCTTGTTGAAAGGGCCAACAGGTTCATTAAGGGAGCAATCCAACTAGCCACGGCTTCTGGAATGGACCCCCTAAAAACCACTAAGGAGGCCATAGCGGCCCACAGACTCACTCCAAACAAAATCACGCAAATATCCCCGTTTCGAATGTTGAGAGGGAGGAGTGCAGCCTCCACGCTCATACCACCATGGTTATCCAAAGTAAGAGAAGATGAAGCAGTGGACATGTCAGAAGTGGTGTGGAGAATTGAAAACAGCAAGGCACGCATGAAAACGTGGAGTGACCAAAGAAGAAGAACCAAGCAAGCGTCAGACATTGGAGGGGGAGATTGGGTCAAAATAAGACTACCGAAAAAAGACCAAATCACGGGCTCTCGGTTCAGCAGACCCACCAAAGTGATTCACAGGGGAACAAACCATGTCCGCACCGAGGACGGGCGCACATGGAATCTAGAAAGAGTAGCCCTATATCAGAAGAGACAAGAAAGAGCAAGAACCCCGGAGAGACCACATGCTGAAGAAGGAATAGACAATGAGCGAAGGGAAGAACGGGAGCCCGAGAGAAACGACGAAGAAAGGGAAGAAACAGAGATGGAACCGGAATCACCCATGCCAGAACCAGAACAGGAGCAACAGGAAGATCACACTGGAAAGGGTGACCGACCCAGAAGAGAGCACAGAAGACCGGTGAGATACAGTGACTATGTTTTGCAATGAACTTCCTTTTTCTCAACAAAGGGAGGTGTGTAGAGATATCGCGAGAGTCACCAACTCTCGCGAGATCTCGCCACGGCAGCGAGGACCGCCCCCGCGCGCTTCGCACGCATTACGGGAGCATCAGAGGACGCGGCAAGACGCGTCCTGCTGGCTCCTCCGAGATTGGGGCCTGGGGGCTTGCATCACGAGACATTCCAGTCCCACAGCCCTGCAGCAGTTATTAGGCACGCTTGCCTAGCCGCCTGGCTCTTCATTACTTACATGTTCCCGGCAGATGTCCCTTATGTAATAAAAGACATCCAGCCTGTAATCACGCCTCCTGTCATCTGTGCAAGAGTTTACTACACTTCGGTACTGAATGAACCCCCAAAAAATGTTCATGCCATTCCCCCTTCATGCGAACTGACACCACCTTGGAAACCGTGTGTATTACAGGGGATTTACAGCCAAGTCAAATGCAGTCCTTAAACATCAGCATAATAATAATAATAATAATTATTATTATTAGAATACATTCGAAATGGTTGCCACTTCCATGGAAGGTTCCTATCATTTGCTCAGTGCAAGCGCAGCATTTATTACGTGAAGCGCATGATGCCCTAACAATGGCAGGGGAGATAGATGATGATGCACTTGACCTTATGAACATTACTAATAATACATGCCACAACTCGCAAGATATTTTGTACATTTGTTTGAATACTGGTGACCTAATTCAGTTGCACGAAGAAAAAGACTTGGGCAACTGGATTAATATTGCGGTGAATACATCTGTACATGTTGAGGAGGTGTTGTCGGGGAATGTATTAGACATATTGAAATCGCCCATCATGTTTGATGGATCACCTATTCATTCCTCGAGCAAGTCGTTATCATTTATAGCACCGACTCCCCGGTGCTCAAGATTTAACGAAATGGCCGAGGAACGACAATATTTCATCCGTGATCAACAGCATGATAGATTTTCATTTCCGGAAGCAGCAGCGTTGAATAAAACGCTAAGCGCCATGAATACGCTTTTAACTGTATCAAAATTGTTAGAAATCCTATATGAAAAAATGAATAAAGAAATGATTATGCTGACACAGAGGGCCTCATTACGAGAAGTGCGCTAAAAACGGGGTCATTACCGGCATGGAGGAACTAGCGGGTCCGTGCTCGTTTGACGCCGCTAATAGCGGCTGATTACGAGTGCGTGAACAGGCGCGAACCCCCATGCAGGTAATAGCCATACCACCATGCCACTAAAGGCCCTCCAACCCCCCGATAACTGCATCACGGGACCCGCCAATGCCGCCTCCGCCTAGGAGACATCCCTTAATACCGACCCAGTAATAACATCATGCTTGAGACCGGAACCACAGAGCTGGCAACACCAGCAATGAGGCCAGTGGCACCCATTCGGCTGAAACAAGTTCCGTGGGCAAGCCAACAGCCACTGCCCCACTGAGCGACATCGAAATTGGAGCAGAGGAGTATGTGGACGAGGAAGGCCTAATCCATGTGGCATGTCCACACTGCCCAAGCCCCCTGTCCACCCCCCAACCCCACACTCAGGCCACACGCACCAGCACCATTGCGGATCCTGCACTCCACATTTCAGACCTCAGCACCACCCCCGAGGCCAGCCCTGCCAATGCACGCTCGGTCGCAGCACCCTCAACCACTGCTGCTCTCACCAACCTTGAGGCACGGCTATCAAGGGTGAAGGCAAGACAGGACTCTATGCTAGAACTTGTTCGACAATATGTTGCGGAGGGTGAGGACACAAGGCGAGAGATAGCGCAGGCCATTGCGGGGAACACTGCCGCCATCAATGCCTCTGCGGTGATGATGTGAGACAGTCTGTGGCTGTCACGCAGGTCCTGACCTCAATACTGCTGCACATGCAGCAGCAACAACCCGCGCCAACCGTGCCAATCACTACAGCATCCACCACACCCCCATCCTTCAGCACCTGCTTTCTCTGCACCCTCCAGCCCTGTGCGTCTGACAAGGTGGAGTGCGAGGCAGTCAGAAATGCTGCCCCCGTACACCAAGAAAGCACGGAAATAGTGTTGGACAACAATGGAAGTGGGTTAGATGGTGTTGGTGGTGTATAGGTGTATAAGCGGGTGTTCATTGGGGATATGGGGAGTTCATTGGGGGATATGGGGAGTTCATTGGGGGGTATGGGGAGATCATTGGGGAGTATGGGGAGTTTTGGTGTAGTGGGGGGCAGGGGGTAGTACTTTTCTTTAGTTCACATTAATACACCCGTTGTGTAAAAAATCATTTAATGCCTGGATATTGTTCTTTTCGTGTGTATCCATTTCATTCATGACAGTGCACAGTCCTCAAATCCCCACATACCCTGTGTGCATGTCCACATGAACCCAGTGCTCAGTGTAGCACTGATGCATATCCATCAACGTCCCTGTGGTTCAGAAGTATTCGTTAATCAGTGATTGGCGTACAGCACGACCATCTTGTGCATCAAGTACTGGCAGGGGTGCTGCTTCTCCTCCGTCTTCATCCTCATCATCCACACCCGGTGCATGCATGTCAATGTCAGGTGGCAGTGGTACATTTCTCCGGACCACATGTTGTGCAGCATGACACAGGCCATGGTGATCTTTGCCACCTTCTAAGGCCTATAAAGGAGTGCTCCACCAGACCTGCTTCGGCAGCGGAACCGCGCCTTCAACAAGCCAAAGGTCTGCTCAATCACGACACGGGTACGGGTATGAACCCGATTGTACTCTTCATGGCTGTTCTGCGGGTTCCGCACAGGGGTAAGTAGCCACGGCTTCAAGGGATATCCTCCATCACCTGCATGCAAATACAAAGAAATCTGTATGAGTCACTCTGAGCTGCCACCTTCAGGATTCACAGCCAAGGCCGCAGCAATTTGCTGTTGACATGCACATGTCCCTGTACGTATGCACAAATATTATTTAGATGCATTGTATGCTGCAATATGGTGTGCTAGTCTGGATGGCATTGAACAGATGATGCAGGGTGATTACTTGCATGCTGAAGCTGATGTACTGTGGATGCAGGACGATGTCTTGCCTCCCATGATTGCTGTGTATACTACTCTGTGCATAATCACACTAGCGACATTGGCACAGTTGCAATCATGTTTGGTCATGCATTGCTTGACATACCCATGGTTGTCAGGTTGTGCATCTTACATGTCATTGATATACGGCATTGGTCCAATGTGTGGCAGTGATGTGTCATGTTCGGGTTGGGAGGTTCAGGTCAGGAGTGTATAACTCTGCGTGCATTCTCCACTCACTGCCCATTCCCACCCTGGTGGAGTATGCATCCCCCCACCTCACGACCCTGATGCACTGCCATGGCCCATTCAGGCAACTCACCAAGCAGCCAGGCACGTTGTCCAGCATGTCGCTCCATGTGACGGGGTAGCGTGGAGTTACGCAGCACCATGGCATCATGTGTAGATCCGGGATATCGGGCGCAACAATGTGTGAACATCTTGCTGGAGTCACATAGCATCTGCACATTGATGGTATGGAGTGGTATTGCTTGCGATTGCGGTACACAGCCTCTATGGCATGAGGGACTACCAATTCGATATGGGTGCAGTCGAGGGCACCTACGCAATTGGGCATGCCCGCCAGTGCATGGAAGACGACTTTGGTGTCGGCAATCTCCTGGGCAGTCCGTGGTAGAGATATGTGGGTGCTAGCATGCTTCAGGAGGGCATCCAGCACTTGGGTCAGCATGCGTGAAAAGAATGGTTGTGAAATGCCATGCAGCTGGCCCACTGTGTGCTGGTAGGTGCCTGTGGCCAGGAAGTGGAGCACAGACACCACCTTTAGTAGCGGGGGGATGGCAGTGCATATTTCTATGAGGCTGACAATGTCGTCATGTATCATGTCCACAATGGTGGTGATGGTGTCCCGGTCCAACCGGTACAGGGTGTGGATCTGCTCAGGGGTTAGATTGAATGGACTGAGTCTGATGCGAGGGATTGGTGGCTGCCTACGAGGTACTACTGGCTGTACTGGTGGTAATTGCTGGGCCTGTCTCACCCTCCTTCTCCTCCTGCGTCTCCTCTGTTCTTCCTGTGGCTGTGGCTGTGGTTGCTGTTGTAGTTGTTGTTGTTGCTGTAGTTGTAGCAGTACACGCATGTCCTCCAGCCCCATGATTGCAACAGCTAGTGGTATCATTTTGGTGTGGGAAGTGGTGTGGTGTGTGGGTGTACTCCTTTTATGCTGGGACAGGCTCCATTGACACCACCTATGGTGATTGTGTGCACCTGTGGCAGTTGCCTTGACTGCAGGTTGCTGTTTACGGGTGGTCCGCAATGCCTGTATGTCCGCCATCATGCAGGCCCTAATTACCGCCTTCGGGATGCCGGTGATTGCATGCCCGCGTGAGTTGTGATGTCCTCCTATTACTGGCATCCCGGTATTTACTCCGTGAAGGGGCGCGTGTACGCGCACGAGCCGGTATGAAGGGGCACGGTACGGGCGGTGGCGGTATTGGCGGGTTGTCGGGTTGTAATGGCCCGGACCCGTTAACGATGCCGGTAATACCATTCCGCCTTCCTATTTTCATTACCTCCATTCTCGTAATGAGGCCCAGATTTCAAAGGAGACCAAAGGGTCTGAGTCTTGTGATGAAAGAGGAAGTTCCCAATCAAGTGGGGCGGACATCGCAAAGAAAGGTACTGGGGGAGATGAAAAGCCTGGGGCTTGTAATGACATAGCAATGGAATTGTCAAGTCAAAAAAAGCTGACAAGAGGCTCGACGACCATTGTCATCATTAATATATACTGTGGCAAACAACATCTAGCCTCAGATATGTTTTTTGAATATTTAAATTCTATACTTGACAACCTAACGCTCAATCCCACCATAAAACATACCCTTATAATGGGTGACTTGAATCTTCATTTATTGCCCCATGAGGGTGACAGGAAAACAGCGGATGAATTATGTTGGAATACCTTGATGATGGAAAAGAATTATGTCATGTTGAATGGAGCTGTTCCAGGTGATACACCACCTCATCCAACAATGCACAGAGATCGCCAGAAGGCAATTCTGGATTGTCTTTGTAGACAGACGGCTCTTGAACATGTCTTTAGTTGTTAAACCATCCTTCTCAAGTGATCACAATCAGCTATGCCTAACTTGGGTTTGGCCGAGTATACAGCAGAATATGTTGGTAGCTGATCACATGGCAAACATCATGGTAAATAATGCAGGTAATTGTGTAAGATGGTCCAAAGCCAAATTAGCACAATATGAATACATACTTTCAAATACATTCCAGATAACCGATAGTGAGGAAGCTGGTTGTTACGTACGGTCCATGCAAATATTTACAGATGGAAATTTGTTGAATCGACATTGCATTAAAGGGCATCTACATGCTTTTGATCTGGAATTAAAGGAAAAGAAGTCGCTATTAAGGAAAAATATTCGGAACTTGAAGTTGGAAACCCCCTTAGTGAGATCTCACTTAAAAAATCAGTTAAAGGCCGTACATAAACATTGGCTACATGGGAAAAGATCAGTCCAATATCAAAATGATATGGAGCGCGTGATCAAACAAATAATATCTAAATCTTCAGGTGGCATTTGGGCCTTCCTGAATGAAGCTTCAACGACATTATTGCGGAAATGCAGGGCGCTCGGTTTTTCTCCAAACTGGACCTTCGGGCCGGCTACCATCAGGTGGTCCTACACCCGGAGTCAAGATACATTACTACATTTACCACCCACCACTGACTCTACCGCTATAAGAGACTCCGTTTTGGCGTGTCATCGGCAGCGGAGGTATTTCAGAACATTTTCCGAGGCGCCTTCGCTGACCTGGAGGGCATCTTAAACATTAGTGATGATATACTAGTGTTTGCCAGAACTGAGGTGGACCACCTGCGCAGGCTGGCAAGGACCTTTGAAAGACTGCAATCGCTTGGCCTCACCCTCCACAGGGAGAAATGTGAATTTCTGTGCCCATCCATCGAGTTCTTTGTTTTTGTTTTCAAGGAGGGAGGGGTGTCGCCAGATCCAAGGAAGGTATAGGACATTAAGAAGGCACAACCACCCGAGTCGGTGTCTGATGTGAGGAGCTTTCTCGGCATGGTTACCTACTGTGGACGCTTCATCCAGAACCTGGCCTCAAGATCTGAACCTCTGAGGACCCTTACGAAGAAGGAAACTACCTGGCATTGGGGCCCCCTCAAGCAGGCGGCCTTCGAAGATATCAAGAGCCCACTCACGGCTGAAGATACAAATGCGTTTTTTGACCCTGCCCTGCCATCTGAAGTCATTGTGGACGCCAGCCCTTTTGGCCTGGCGGCCGTATTGACACAAGTAGATCGGGATGGTGGTGTCCGCCCGGTGGCGTACACCAGTAAAGCGCTGTCCAATAGCGAGCAGCGGTACTCACAAATTGAGCGTGAGGCTCTGGCAGTGCTCTGGGGCTGCAGGCATTTCAGACCCTATGTCCTGGGCCACCTGGTGACTGTCGTGACAGACCACAAACCCCTGCTTCTCATTCTGGCAGGTTCCTCATCCAAACCACTGGCGAGGATAGAGCGGTGGATGCTTGCCCTCCTGGAATACGGGGTCACTCTTGTGTATCAGCCGGGGGTGAACAATGGAGCAGACTATCTGTCCCGGCATCCAGGCGTGAATAGAGGGGAAGAGCCAGACACATGTGCCGAGGAGGCAGACGATCATGTTCGCATGGTGGTGGCTACCCCCAATACCATGCCCCTCGAAGACCTGGAGGCAGCAGAAGCGGGAGGTTAGTGCTTCCAGATCTTGAAACACTCCATGCAGCAGTGCTCATGGAAGTCAGTGCTGGAATCCCTTGCCGGGTGCACCCAAGAGGCCAAGACCGGGCTGGAGCAGCTGTGGAAGGTGAGGGAGGAGTTGTCATTCTCGGCTTCCGGCCTTCTGCTCAGAGGTGACCGGATAGTCGTGCCCAGTCAAAGGTCAAGGAAGTGATCACTCTGCCCCACCATGGACACCAGGGCGTTGCGAAGACCAAGGCTCGGCTACGGCTAAAGGTGTGGTTCCCGGAGTTGGAACGGAAAGTGGATTACTTTGTGGCTGCCTGTGTCTGGTGTCAGGCGGGGTCCCCTCTGCAAAGAGAACCGGCCATAGAGGCGATGCCTCGGGGTACGCGGCCCTGGGAAGTGGTACATGCAGATTTTGGATCTACTACGCTGGGTACCCACTTCCTGGTAGTCGTGGATGAATACTCTCTTTATCCAGACGTAGAGTTCGTGGACTCGGTGGCCTTTGAGCATGTGGTGGTGGCTATTGAAAAGGTGTTTGCAGCCCACGGATTCCCCCACACTGTGTGCTCCGACAATGGGGCGCCGTTCCAAAGCGAGCAGTTCTGGGAACTGATGTAGGGGTATGGGGTGCAGCACAGGAAGATCACCTCCCTCTGGCTGAGGGCGAATGGCGAGGCAGAGAGGCTGATGAGGACACTAAACACAACCTTCAGGATAGCCCAAGGCCAGGGACAGTGCAGGCAGAGGGCCCTTTATCAATTCCTGTATCGCACTACCCTCATGCCTCCACGGGGGTGGCACCGGCTGAAACTCTGTTCAAGCGGTGCCCCCAAGGCTTGCTGCCCGACGTGGGGGATAAGGAGCCTGGGGTGATTGATGATCAGCAGGTAGAGATGGACCGTCGGGTGCGGATCGAACAGGAGAATGCTAGGAGAGGACTCCGCTGACAGCGACTGGAGCCGGGAGACGAGGTACTCATTAGGAACAGGCATCCCCATGGAAAGCTCTCTCTCCCCTACGAACCTGAGCCACTGGATGTGGTGGCCATCAAGGGGTCCATGGTGACGGCCTCGGACGGGAGATCGGCTGTCACCCAGAATGTGAGCTTCTTTAAGAAGCTAAGGGATCCCAGAACTGAGCCTCCCCTCGAACCGGACCTGATGGAGGTGCCTGGCGATGGAGGAGGCCAACCCTCCAACCCGCTTACCTCAGCGATTACGTTTTGGGACATGTTTCGTGATTGGCCCGTGGGCCTATAATGTTACTTAAGGGGATCCAGGGCGGTTGTGAATAAAGGGGTGTGTGGGGAATTTTGAAGTTTATGTTGAAATGTTATTTGGTTTGTGTTGTAGATTAGTAAAGTATTGTTGTTTGTCCTCATGGAAAAAGAGGAGTGTGGCACTTCCCCTTTAAGGGACGCGCACGCGGCGGTGTGATGTTGCACGCCGCCGCATGCATCATAAATAAAGGGGGCAATCCCGGCCGCGGCAGTGCGACCGGGAAGCCCGAGCAGAGCAGACATGTCCGTGTGAGTCTGTGGGTGCTGGGGGCTTACGGGCATCGCGAATGGGGGTCACCAGAGACTCCCAACAGAACAGAGGAGGTGTTGTCGGGGAATGTATTAGACATATCGAAATCACCCATCTTGAAATTCAAAACCCCCTTAGTGGGATCTTACCTAAAAAATCAGTTAAAGGCCGTATATAAACATTGGCTACTTGGGAGAAGATGAGTCCAATATCAAAATGATGGGGAGCGCATGATCAAACAAATGATATCTAAATATTCAGGCGGGATTTGGGCCCTCCTGAATGAAGCTTCACATAAAACACAAACATCTATGCAAATAAATCCAATTGCACATGAAGCATGAAATGCCTATTATAGCAATGACTAACGGACCCCTTTTCCTGATATGGAAATGGGATTAAGCACCTTAAATTGTAATAATAGCTTCCCATTTGATGTAGATGATATACTACATTGTGGGGGTAATTCATGGATTCAAGCACAGAAGTGGCGCACGCGGCTGGCGCACAGAGGGAGCGTGCGCCAGCTTACGCCAGCCGCACGCACCAAATCCCATTTTGACGCACTGCGTATTCATGGATTTAAACATCCCTGTCCAGCCGTGACACAGCGTGGCGCAGCGACCTTGCAGCAGCGCCAGTTACGCCCCTAACCCCACCCTGTGCGCCAAAAACATCCGCACAAATCCCCTATATGGCGCAAAGGCCAGTGGACCAGCATACAGCACCCCAACAACGGAATTGCGCTAAAAACGCCACTCAGCCCTCACGCAACAACCCAATTGCGTGTAAAACTCCCCACGCACCCCTCGGAATACGCGTACCCCGCTCGCACCAGCCCAATCACGTGTAAACTCCTGTACCCCGCTCGCGCCAGGCCTATCATGTGTAAAACTCCCTGTGCACCCCTCGGAATACACGTACCCCGCTCGTGCCAGGCCAATCGCGTGTAAAACTCCCCACGCACCCCTCGGAATACACGAACCCCACTCGCGCCAGGCCAATCGTGTGTAAAACTCCCTGCACACCCCTCGGAATATGCATACCCCACTCCCGCCAACCCAATCGAGTGTAAAACTCCCTGCTCACCCCTCGGAATACGTGTACCCCGCTCACGCTAGGCAAATAGCATGGAAAAAGTCTCCCCTGTGGTGTAGGCTGGCTGTGGGGCATGGCCAGGGGTTGCAGGGGTGTCCCCTGTGGTGTGGGCTGCCTGTGGGGCATGGTCAGGGTGGATGGGCTGCCTGCAGGGCATCGTCAGGGGGGATGAGCTTCCTGCGGGGCATGCAGAGGGTGGATGGTCTGCCTGAGGGGAATGGGGAGGGTGGATGGTCTGCCTGCGGGGCATGTGCAGGGGTGATGGGCTACCTGCGGGGTATGTCAAGGGGTGATGGGCTGGCTGCGGGGCATGGACAGGGGTGTAGGGTTAACCCCTGTGTTGTGGGCTGGCTGCAGGGGGTGCATGTGGCTCCTCACCACACTGCTGTGTGAATCTGGGGGTACGCGAGTGAGAATTACATGTGATTTCGCTGGTGCGAGCAGGGTACGTGTATTCCGGGGTAAGTGAGTGAGAATTACACGCGATTTCGCTAGCGCGAACTGGGTACATGTATTCCGGGGTATGCGAGTGAGAATAACATGCAATTTCGCTGGTGCGAGCGGGGTACGTGTATTCCGGGGTACGTGAGAGAGAATAACACAAGATTTTGCTGGCTCGAGCGGGGTACATGTATTCCGGAGAACGCGAGTGAGAATAACACGTGAATTCACTGGCGCAAGCGGGGTACGTGTATTCCTGGGTACGCGAGTGAGAATTACATGTGATTTGGCAGTGTGTGCCCTCCTGGATGTGCCCTCCCCATGCCCCACAGGCAGCCCACACCACAGGCCCCCCCTACACCCCTGGTCATGCCCCGCAGGCAGCGCATCCACCCTGACCATACCCTGTAGGCAGGCCACACCATGGGGGAGCACCATACACCCCTGACCATGCCCTGTAAGCAGGCCACACCATGGGGAACCACCATACACCCCTGACCATGCCCCGCAGGCAGCCCACCCACCCTCCCCATGCCCTGCAGGCAGCCCATCACCCCTGACCATGCCCTGAAGCCAGGCCATAACCCCTCCCCATGCCCTGCAGGCAGCCCACACCACAGGGGACCACCCTACGCCCCTGGGCATGCCCCGCAGGAAGCCCACATGGCACCCCACACTTGTGAGCCCCAACACAAGTCCCCCCCACCAGTGATGGGCACCTGCCATCAGTCCCCGACACATGTCCCTCCACCCCACCCCCATTGATGGCAACCTGCCAGCAGGCCTCGACTCATGTCCCCCCCCACCAGTGACAGGCACCTGCCAGCAGGCCCGACACATGTCCCTTCAAACACCACGTCATAACAATACAGACCCATGGCCCTAATGCCAACCCAATTCCCACCTCCCGAACCACCAGAACAAACACGCATCCATCCACTGCACCCATTCCCTTGTAAATTACCCATGCCATGAGAGTCTGAAAAGAACCAGCATGCCCATGAATAAATGTCCTACAGAGCCACACAGTGGCAACACATGACTGAGCCAAAGCTCATAGAGACATGCACGAAACCAAAGAGAGTAGACCACACCAATAATGAAGATTCAGGAAATGTATTAAAAATAAAACAAAATGACAAAATGAAAACCACACATGCAAATGAAGAAATAATGAATGCAATATGAAAAAGAAAGTAAAATCCAAGGAAAAATGAAAATCCAAGACATGAAAGTCCATAGAAAAAAATCCAAAATTGAAAAGCATAAAAAACCATTACACCATGGGATGACGTAAAAAAGAAAATATGTACACGTGCAGAACTATTTACAATGAAAGTCTGAAGGGTCCATGATCCCAAAACAAAATGAAACCTACAAAAAACCCTATGTAAAACACAACTATATACAAAAAGTGGAGCAAAGTCTGTGTACTCCAAATCATAAAAAACATAATGAAACCTAAACCTAAATAACTATATACAAAGGCGGCGGGCTAGTCCAATGGCTCACTTTTCGATGTCCCGGCCCAGGGCATCATCAAACTCAATGTCGATGTTCTGGAGGTGGGCCTCTTCCCTGGCCACGAGGTCTTGCGAGGCACTCAGCCCGCCTCAAAGCCAGATGCATGGAGTTGTCCGCCCTGACCATTGTGAGCCATGCCCTCTCCAACCGCCGCCACTCCGCATCTATCTGCTGGCCCAAACGCTGCCACACGGAAGACACTCCCAGTCCTGGGTCCTCCTGCCCCTTGGCCGATGCCTGCCCCAGGGATGTTGATGGCCGGAGCCATGATGGCTCCCATGCTGAGCCTGCTGCTGCCTCCAATGCAACTGCCTCTGGCACCACGACGGCCTCCAGTATGATTGAATCCTCTGGTGCCCTCGTGCACGTGCCCTGCTTGTTGATGCCTGCACATCCTCCATTTTCTGGGGTCCAGTTGGTGGGGTGGCCACCCCTGCTGGACCTCCGACTCCCGACTGTGGCAGGGATGTGTCCTCTACCAGCCTGGCCGCTGGCTCAGGAGCAGCTCCACAGGGGGCCCAGGTGATACTTGGGCAGGAAGATGGCACGGAGGATGACTGACACATAGGGGGTTCAGTTGAGGAGGGGGTCGCAAGAAGATCCAGCACACAGAGGAACCCAGTGCCAAGGATCTGTCCTAGTAGTTTGACACGCCCGAATAGGTATTCGAAATGACGTGCATTGTGCTGATGAGAACCCTGAACGTCATCCCGATTTCCACGTGCGCACAACACCAAAACAGCTAGGACAGGCTCAATCCGGTCACGGATTGCCACATCCGCAGTTAGAGGAAAGCCAGTTGTTGTTCGCGCATCCCCTCCCTGAAAATGGGTCTGGACGAAGGCATCCCTGCTGGTTCTGGATGATGCAGTCACAGGATCAGGGACAGGATTACACACAGGCACCTCCGCGGCGGCCTGTGCTGCCTCCTGTCCCTGCCCTGGACTGCACCACTAGCACCAGTGGAATCCCCCATTCCAGGCCCCGTGCGTGGGGCTGTCACAGCCTCCTCCTAACCAAACCCCCCACCAACCTGGATGACTCTGTGGCGTCTTCCTCCATAGGCCCCTGTGGGGGCTCAGCTGCCCCTTCTGCAGCTGAGGAGCCCAACTCCAACCTCTGCCTCTTGGACCTTCCCTCGGCAGCTGCGGCCATGGACGTGGCACCAGACTCATCAACCCCGGAAGATATGATTACCTCGGAGGGGAGCTGGGCCTTGCATCTCCGGCTGGCGGTGGCATCCCTGCCGCTGTGCTCCACAGCACCGTCTCCGCCCTCTTCATCAGGCGACGCTGCAGACAGGGAGAGATAGAACACAGGCATCAGGGCACTGTACAATGGTCTAATACACACATGCCAGTTGCACATGAGTGGCAGTGTCAAACTTCACAGATGGCATCACACTCCCCAACACTCATATCATTTGAACCCATACACATGCACAAATTAACAAGAATCGTACAGCAGGCAGCAGCATCCATACTCACACAACTGCATGAACATCCGAAGGTTGGCATGACGTCACAAGCAACATGGGGAGTGCTGAACACACGCACACATGCCACCAGACAGACATGTATCTGTACATCTCCACCACCTGTCACAGTGCAATCATCAGCAACTATGTCACATCTGCCAATCGGGTACCTACATGTCTGTGTCACATGCATCCATGGCGTCTCACAGTCACACCCCACCCAAACAGATACACACACATGTACACCGTGCACGTACATGAAGGCGTGATGAGTATCCATGTGTCACACCACAAACATGGCTGAGTGCATGCACAGGCATGCAAACATGTGTGCATCTTCACATGCAGTTGTGCATCATCCTTTGGAACACATACACCATTTTGTGCATCACACATGACTGGACTCACATGCAGCACGGTCATGTCCCTGCACATACACATCCATACATGGGCCTTGTCAGACATATGTCCAAGCTGCACACTCCTGGCACTCCTCAACATGCACTGCGTCCAATGAGTGCGCTTGTACACTTACCGCTCGACTCCAGACAGGTCTGCCTCTCGAGGACCTGGAGGTGAAGCGCTGGGCGAATGCGTTCCAGGACCCTCATCTGGACAGTGGTAAGGCGGACCCGGCACCCCACTGCATCCGCTGCGTCGAAGAGGCGCCGGGCCTTCCTGAGGATCCTGCACCTGAAGTCCACCCAGCGCTTATGGACATGTTTTACGCCGCTGGTTGCCACCCCCTCTGTGTTGATGGCACCCACGATGTCCAACCAGATCCTCCTCCATCCTTCCTTGTCGGCGTGTGGTCGTCCGAAGAGGACATCATAATGCATCAGGACTTGCTCCACCAGGATGCCAAATTCTCCTACAGTGAAGCTGGCAGCCCTCTGCCTCTCTGCCGAGGAGGTCGCCGCTCGTCCCAGATGGAGTTTGGCCCGACATGGCAACCCCAGAGGCAGATGTGGGTGGACAACTGGGTCTTGGTGCTGGGCTGTGGAGCGATGGAACAGCAGTTGGGAGTCTTCTGTTCCAGCAGGGGTGGTCGCAGCAACTGGACCCCTGCAGTTGGCTGATGTGCAGGCACCAACTAGCTGTGCACGCGGCCAGCAGGCAGGCAGCAGCAGATGGCTCGTGGGAGGCAGCTTGGGCATCTGGGGGGCAGGAAAGTGGCCTTCTGGGCAGGAGTGTGGTCTTCCGTGTGTTGCCGTGTGGCCAGCTTCATGCAGAGTGAATCCGCATGTGAAAAAACAGCACGTCAGCCTGTAATTCGAGGAAAGGGCCTTAGCGCGTAAGCGCGTAAGTGACGTGACGCGCTCAGGCGCTTCCCTCGGCACGGGTGCATAGTGAATCCACACGTGCAAAAACAGCACATCCGCGTGTGAATGCGTGTAATTCGAGGAAAGGGCCTAAGCGCGTAAGTGACGTGATGCCCGTGGGCGTTTCCCCCGGCACAGGTTAAAGGTGAGCGTGGCCCAGCAGTTCACTGCACATGCTTTTCATGGAGACCGACGCGTGTGTTGCTACTTCTTGTTGTTTCCAGCGCCATCACTTCACAGCGGATTGAGGACGTACCTCTTCTTTTGGTGGGGGTCTTCCCTATGCATGTTTTTCTTTCCCACCCTAGTCGGACGGTGAGTCGCGCACGCTATTTTTCCCACTGCGGGTCCCCCTGTTTATCGCTTACCCATTTCCGAGGTCATAGTAGCCTGTGTGTCCCACGCGTATGCATTTTTTGTGTCCCTGGGTACCACCGTGTACTGCGGGAGGTTAATTCCACATTCGTGGGCTACCGGGGTTGCGTGCACAGTTTTATTGCAGATTTGGGGTGCCTGAGCGTGGCGTAACCCGTCATTTTCTCACTGGGGTCACATATAGCCTTGCAGGCGCACAGGGGTGCTGTTTAAATTCAGTACCCCACCCACCTCCCCCCAATTGCCCAGGACAATTGTTGTGTACACCTCCCATTGGCACTACTACATCTGTGCCATGGTTGGGAGGCCACGAAAGGTGAGGGGAGCCTCAGTTGGGTGTCCTCCACGTGGTCGGCGTGGTCAGGGATGTGGCCGGGGTGAGCAGGGAGTAGGGGGAGTCCAGGGTGCCCAGGGAGGCTGCAGAGGGGGAAGAGGCAGTGGTGCGCCACTTTGGCAGGCCGTTCTGCCACGTGTTGGTGCAGTCATCAACCACCCCCTGCGGCTCCGAGAGATGCAGCTCTTGCAGCTGACACTGGCGCCCATGTGATCAGGCAGTCAGTTTCAATCTACAGCCAAAGGCCCAACAGTAGTGGTAGCTGCAGGTGCAGCTGAGGGGACCACCACCCAGGCTCAGGGTCGGCCAGCGCATGATGCGTTGGCAACTGAGGATTCCCAGGCAGAATTCCAGGTGGTCAGGAAGCACAAGCAAAGTGCACGCAGGGCTGCTCTGACCGAGGTACATGTCCCTGGGGCAGTGTTGTCACCTGCTGCCCCGAGCAGCCGGGTCTTGGCAACTGCATGGGCAGATGCAGCCAACACCACCCCGGCTGTGAGTCTGACAGCCAGGACAGTCTCGGTCAAAGACCTTGGCACAGCGGCTTTTGCTGCATTGCGTCCAGTCACGAGCACCCAGCAGCCACTGACGCAAGTCAGGGCTTCTGTCCTAGTTCCATCTGCCACTCCCTTGTTCCAGTCCACCAGCGCCACTGCCCCTACTGATCAGGGTGGCATTTGCCAGTCAGGGTCTGGACCACTGTCCAAGAGGAGGAAGGTTGCTCCTGCACATTAAGCTGGGAACCCAGACACGTCTCCGGCCTCCGGCACGTCAAGGAAGAAGCCTTTCGGCAAGCAGGAACTGGACCTCCTTGTGGGCTAAATGTCGGAACACGAACATGATATGCTAGTGGGCCCAAATTGTCACACTACGCCTGCCCAGCGTTGGGACCACTGGAAGCATGTTGCAGAGGGTGTTAGTGCATTCGGACATGAGGTGCGCACAGCTCAGGACTGCAAAAAGCGTTGGGATGATCTCCGATGTTGTGCTAAGCTAAAGCGTGCCTCCAATTATGCCATGAGTCTGGTGACTGGCAGTGGGCCAGCACCTGAGGAGGAAGAACTCACTCCGCACGAGGTGATCGCTGCGGGGTTCATCCCGGCACATTTGGTCGAAGGAGTGGGAGAGATGCTAGATTATGATGGCCCGTCCGGTGAGTGTTGTTGCGTGTTTGTCCAGCCCATGTGTGGTTTGCTTGTGTGATGTGTTGTGCTTGACTGCCACTACATACTATGTGTACATGGTTCTCATGTGCGTGTCATGCAATGTTTCACTAATGCATGCCTGTTGTGCTGCATGCTGCACTTGTAGAGCAGACGGGGACTGTCCTCATCACCACACATGCACCCTACTCACATGCTAGTCACCTGGCTGCCTCTCCAGTCCATGTTCTAGCTCACTGACCCTTCTGCATGTAGCCTGAGGTCTCTTTCCACTCAGCACTCGGACTATGTCATCGCATGACTGACGTGCATGTTTGTTCAGCCTGCATGCTGGCTCTCCACGCGGGCAAGCTCCCTTGCCCCTCCACCCCCCTGCAACACAATTTCACCATGGCACTGGTGGGTAACATGTTGGACTACTGCAATGGCCTGTTCCACGCTCCGGTGTACATGCACACTTCCCCCTGCCAACCCGCCAGACACATATTGTGGGGTACATCCTTTGTCCTTGATGCAGGGTGTCTCACTCATACTGTGTAGATGGCAGATGCTCCCCGGGGACATGAGTGCCCATTCATGCTCCATGTGCATTCCATGCATGCCCCTATGTGTCCTTGGCAGGATGATCATTGTAGTATGTGTCCAGGATGACATACGTATCATGGCATTTGGTCATCCATTCCATGCTCACTCTGGCTCAGTCCTGCATCACGCACATGTTTAGGGTGTCATAGTCTGTGTGGGGCACAGGCCTCCCCCTGTTGCAGGACCCCTGACTTTGTTCAACTGGTGTAGTGCCTTCTGCACAAATGGCTGTACTAATGAAGGTTCATCATGTGTCCTGCTTACTGTCCCATTCTCATCTGCTGTGGTGTCAGTTGAATCAGATGATGCAATTGACACTACTCAACACTGTCTGCCAATACACAGTTCTCTGATCAATCTTTCATTGCCATGCAATGCCTCCCTGCATTTTCACTAAGGGGGGGGGGATGCCTGTAGCCATGCAACCCATTGCATGCACATTGCACTTGATGGCTGAACTTGCCCTTACACTGCCTTCATGTTTATTGATTGACATCATAACATACTTGTTGATGTAGATAGTTGGTAACGTACACATGTTCTGCACTGCATCCACCCACTTCCAAGCCATGTTACACCGTTCTACATTCCTACTCACTGCTGCAATGTCAAAGTGACCTGGCATGTATGTTCAGATTGTCATCCCATCATGTCATAAAACGCAAGGGCACAGGTGCATCCTGTGACACATGTACTCTGTATCGGAACACCCTAGCGGGTGTTTAGCAAAGTTGAATGGTCAATCTGCAGCCTATACTAATTGGTATAGGCCGCAGATTGATTATAGCCTGCCAATCGGGTTGCAATGACTGTGGAGCTGCCTGCATGTGTGTATGTTTGCACTTTCACATACATCAAAGCAAGCAGCTTTGTAGCTGCTTGCTTTGCTGTATAGGATGCTGTTCATATTCACCATACGGGTGTATATGAACACAGGTGTATTTTAACACTTTCACGTATACATATGCAAGCAGCTTCAACGTTGTGTAGTGCAACATTGCAGCTACTCACTTATGTGTGTGCGAAAGTGTTTATTTACACATGTGTTCTCTGCAGCTTTTTTGTTGAATGACTAATATGTTGTTATTTAACGTAAATGCTGCTGAGATTTCAGCATTGCGCCCATTATGTTCAACTGGCACAATCCTGAAGGTGCACTGTCGTGCAGTACGTGTACGCCCAGGCCCAGTTAGCTAATCTGGTGGAGCTTGGGCATGATCATTTGACACACTGAATAATGTGTTTTGGCACATGCAATGCACAATGTGCTGTATCAGGCCCTGAGGGGTGTTCTGGAGGCTTCATGAACCGGAAGCTCGGACCGTACCGGGCGTTATGGTCCCTCATGCCTCGCTGCAGGCCCTTGCTTTGCTCGGGACATTCACTATGTCTACATGGCCCATGACGCCCGGTACAGGCCGAGCTGCTGATGGATGAAGCTATATTGGTGACGATTTAGTGATGCATGTGTACATGCATATTACGTGTGTCATGGTGTGTTTTGATTCACTTGCAGCTGTGGCCATTTGGCTGCTCAGACATGTTTATGGTACGTGCCATCTCTTTGTTGCCATCTGTCATTTCTGCCTTTCATATGTGCCTGACAGAGGTGGTGTGTGATGGAGGTGATATACTACATTCAGTACATGTGTAGGCTTCGCAATTTACACACACCATTTCTGCTTTTGGGATGTTATCGCATATCAATGCCACTGGATGCATACCAGAATTTCAGTTGTGTGTGACATGTCTGCTTCATGTGTTGGCTGTCGATGTGATGTCTATGTGTGTGTGGGTTATGTGCTTCTGACATGTGTACTCATGTTTGTTTTTTTCACGTTACAGGTGATGACGCAATGGAGCCAGAGGATGGTGATGTCATTCCAGACACGGGGTTGCTATTACATCAGGGCTGGCAATCAGTCAAGCTCTGATGATCACTCTGAGCACAATGTTGAGTTTGATGTGCATCATGTCGGTCCCAGGGCCTTTGCTCTCCTTCAGCTGCAAATGCAATGTGGAGTTACTGCAATCACTCCACCTCCCATTACTGCTCTCGCTGTTACTCTCTATGGCTTGCACCTGAGGGAGCCTTTTATGCCTCCCAGTCTCTCTTAGGTGTGGGCCATTAACCCTATTAACCTGCAACCTGCAGTCCAATGCTGCTACATCCCTCTTATTCGTCCCAGTACTTTGGTGCTGCTGCCTGGCCAAGCGTCCCATGCGCATGTACCCCCGCCATCTGGATGTTGCATGACGGGGGCGGGTACAGTACCAGTACTGTCCTGATGTGCCAGCTGCCCCACTGATGCATGTTCCTGAGTGACCACCTCTACTGTACTTTGTTGGACTTCTACCTTATGCCGGGATGTGCTGACCACCAGACTGGGCAGTGTGGGTAGGACAGCAGTAGAGGGGGCCGTGATGGGAACTGCAAGTAAGGCCCCCCGGAGGATGACTGGGGCTCAGAGGAGGCAATGGAGGAGGGGGAAAGGGAATGCACCAGTGCACAGATAGCACCCGAGAGCAGCGCACATGCCAGCTGGGCGATGGAGACGGTCTTCGATCTGTGATGATCTGAGAGCAGTTCACAAATCACTCTCATATTATCACAAATCAAGCCTGACCGCCTTGCAATCCCAACCAGCACGGCATGAAAAAGCTCTGGGGTGATCTCTGTGACCCCAAAGGGGGCCCGGACTGGGTGGAGGCATTCACCACAGTGGTCACAGCTATATCTGATGGATCAGGGACAGGGAGTTGGTCAGCTCCCTCCATGGTGCACTGCACATCCTTCTGTCCCAGGGGTGCATCCTGAACACTCTTCTCGATGCCCCACCTGACCCTGTGCACTCGCCTTCATCTTCCTCCTCCTCCACCTCCATCTCCCTGGATGACTCCAAAGAGCCTTCCTCCCTGGATGGCCCCTCTGTACCTGCACCCTGGCCCACAGCCATTGAGTCCCCCTCTGCAACTATCTGTTGGGACATACCCCCAGCAACTCTGCCCGATTGAAAGTGCGCTCCCCCAGCCCACTCACCTTCTGATGATGTTGACTCAAGGTGGGCTGGCTGGGGTGTGCATTTATGTCTGATGGACTTGTCCCTGCTTTTTTGCTCCACAACAATGCCTCCAACCTCTTCACGAGCTGCAGCCACTGTGGAAAATCAGGACAAAAATACATTGACATCAGTAATGTTCGTCAATGGATGTCTGGCATCCACAAAGTACTCATGAGAAATCATGCATCATGTTTCATCCATGAGCTGACACACACACACAATGCCCACACACATGTATGTGCCCTGGCAAACAGGATTGCAAATGTTGCATGAGTGTAGTGTGAAGGCTCATTCACAGTCATGGCCCATGCACATGTGAACAAAGCACATTGTACAGTGCCCAACAACACATCACCTAAAACAGGCAACGCCACCATAGCAATGACCAACAAACCCAAGAACGACATGCAGCCATGGTCATGGGGACAGCACCAGGGCACCTGCCCACACAAACACAGTCACCAGTATCCACATGTGACAGCATGACCTGCAAGCCAGCAACATGTACCGCCACACATATCTGGGAAAAAATTGCACATGTCCGTTGGCCAACCATACAAATTCAGTTTGTACACAAATACACTTGTTTAACAAATCTAGGGGAATGATAGGTCACGTCACAGTTTCGGAGGTGTCAATACATGAACTCCACAGATGCAGGCATCAAAGCACATGTGTCACTATCATCAGATGTGCCTGCATGGATGCACTGCCACACGTAGACTCGGACATCATGCACATCACTCACATGCCCACAACATAGCATGTCCACATCTGTCATGTCCAAGCACTCGCTTCATGCTCACACACTGCTCATGCACAACAACAGCAAGCCAGCAAGCAATGAATGTACAATCCACCAATCTGCACACAAATGCCAGCGCACAATGTCTGATGTCAGAAATGGCTTGCATTGGCATGAGTCAGCAATCAGCTGTGTCTCACAACACACACAAGCCACAAACAGGATGTGACATCTGTAAACATGCATACCATACATACGTCCTAGAGCATTGTCCCACATAGGTACTCACCAGCAGAATCCAGATGACTTTTCCAGGCCAAGATCTGGGAGTGGAGGTCCTGATAGAACCTCTCAAGTGCACGTAGCTTTATGTGGGTGAACCGGTGGTAGCCAGCATGGTACACCTCCACGGTGTGTTCCGTGGAGAGGGCTGCCAACACCTTGGTATGGCTACCGGTCTAGAGGTCATTGCAATGTTTCCAGACTGTGTCCCTGGGCCGGACTACCACCCCATATGCATTGATGGCAGCCGTGATGTCGTACCAGATCCTTTGCCTGGTGTTGGTGCCCAGCTGCATAGCTGGGTTGAAGAGGGCATCATAGGTGCCCAGGACCCGATCCACCAGGTTGCCAACTTCGGTGTAGGTGAAGTTGCCAGCCCTCTGCCTCAACATTGGGGTGCTGCCCTTACCAGATGACATGGATGGGGCAGACATGGCACACCTGAGCCAGGTATGGGCTTCCTGGGACCTGGGTAGGTGTTATGGAACTTCAGCGGTGTTGGCAGAGGTGGAAGTCCAGGCAAGTGCAGAGGAGGTGGTCGCAGGCCCAACAAAGTCCAGGAAAAAGTGGGGCAGCTGGCACACCAAGACAGTGCTGGTTGCAGGCAGACACTCACTCTTGAGCAGGCAGCAGCACTATAGGAGTGTTTGAGACAAAGCAGGGGCAAAGGAGGCAAATGCAGCTACAGGAAGGCAGGAGGAACAGTGGTGTGCGTCTTGCATCTGCAGCAGTCAATAGCAGAGTAAAGGCCCTTAACGCGTAAATTACGTTGTGCGTGCCATGACACTGTGCACTTGCGCGGCATGCCTATGCAGCTCACAGCAATGACGGGCTGATATAAGCCAGGCGGCGCGCATCACTAGTTGTTCCTGATGAGTTTCAGAGATGTTCTTTGTAGTGCTACGGAATCCTTGCCTTCAGATACTGCACACCCATTTCTCTTTGGGGGGATCGCCTCTGTGCATACACACATGTTTTTGTGAACTTTTTGAGGTGTACGGTGTGTCGTGTAAGCACTTTCTGTGTGTCTGGGCACCTCTTTGTATCAGGTACCACTTTTTTGACTTAATGGAAGCTTTCCAGTATCGCATACGAATTTTTTGTGTTTGGGGGTGCCACTGTGTGTTGCGTACTGCTTTTCCATTTTTTGAAGCTTTCCGTGTATCACATACAGAACTTTTGTTTTTCTGGGTGCCACTGCGTAACACATACCATAATTATTGTCATTTTGGGGTGCATTTGAGCCTTGCTGGACCATGCATCTACATCGCACATCACATAGACTGTTCACTTACTCATTTTCCTCAGGACAATAGTTTGGTGTGCCTTCCATTCATCCCTTACACCTGTGACATGAGTGCAAAAGCCCCACGAGGGAAAGGGGGTCGGGGTGGGTGACCTGGTGATGAAACATCTACACCAGCCCTAGGGGGTCAGGGACATGGTGTGGAGACATCTGCCCCACCCGTAGGAGGACATGGCAGGCCCTAGTCCACAAGGTGCGCATCACTTCGATGCCAACGTGGTTCCAGCCAGAAAGGGGCAGCACCAAACACCCTGTGCCACTAGTGGCAGGAAGGGATGCCCTGCACAGCAGGAACAGGCTCAACCCCAAGACACAGGACACTGGTCCACAGAGAAAGAAGAATTTCACTGATGAGGAGGTCCAGATCTTCATTGACAACGTGACCGATCACCACCATGACATGTTCCTGTATGTGGGGAGCAAACATACACACGCACAATGTATGGTGCATTGGCAGCATGTCACGGACCAGATAAACACCTTAGGGCTGGAGATGTGCACTGCTGAACAGGTTGTGAAGTGGTGGAATGATCTCACCTGTCACACCAAGCACAAGCTCGATGTCTGCACTGGAAACTGGAGGGGGTCCAGCAGAGGAGGAGCAGCTGACACCGCACGAGGAGGCCACAAGTCAATTCATCCTCTTTGAGCAGGTACAAGGCGTGGGAGGCCTGGATAATTATGAGGACACATCAGGTGAGTGTATCCTGTGTTTTGCCAGTCATGCATTACCACATCATTTGTGTGTTAGCACATCTGGCTGCATTTGTATGACAGCCCTGGGAAAAGCATGTCCTGTGATGCACAAACTCACACGAAATGGACATTATACTTTGAATACCCCGTGTGGCAGCCATATGTTGTACCTGTCTGTGTGAAAGGACACATCCCCCATGGGGTTCCTGTTAGGGAGAATTCTCTCTTTAGGCTGAATTTCCTAACCTAGTGAGTCCCCCAGCAGCTTTGCTGGATTTCTGGAGTTTGTTTTTTTCTCCTGCCAAGAGTGAGACTCTTTTTCTCCCACTCTTGGACATGATTTATGGTGTTCCTTTGACTGTTAATGTGTTTTATGGGCTATGGGGTCCTTTTCTCCATAGGGTCTCATGTGTTTTTGCTATGTGTATTACACAGCACCCTCCATGCAGTAACACAGGGGTGTCAGAGTGACACCCCACCATAGACTCCATACCCTGGGACTGACTACTGTCTCCCAGGGCATGTAAAGTCACCATTGGCTTTACTAGTCACAAATTATTAACAGAAACCAGTACAGACCATCATATTGTGGACGTACTGGTTGGGGCAATTCGATTGCCCCGGGGTCTGTTAGTCGAGGGGGCACGTCTCCATCCCCCCTGATCAAGTTTTGGCTGGTGGCAGTGGAAACTACTTTTTATATTCGACCGCGAATATTTCCCTACGGGATTTTCCCATTGTTCGAGGCTACCAACTTTAATTATTTAATTCTCATAGCCTCGAACATACCGCCGGTTTATTTATTTAATATTAATTCCCCGGTTGGTATTTTTTGCCAGGACTCGATTCTAAAATGGCGTTTGTGTTCTCTTCTGTGACTCCAACCCAAGTCAAGCCCTTTGTTCCACTTTTTGGCGGGCTTCTCCACAGAAGCTTCCAAAAGTGGTGCCACTCTGTCTGGGTACCAGAGGGGGTGTGGGAGAGGGTTTAGGCACCCTGGACTGAGTTACCTTGGTAACTCAATGGCACTCTTGTGTGATTGGCCTAAGTGGTGAGCCGGCCGGCTCACCACTTAGCATGTTTGATTGACAGTTGGCTGAGTGAATGGGGGTGTGCTGCATAAAAGCAGGGCTTTGGGGACTGGAACTTCAGAAGTCGCCACAGGACCTGAGAATCCGACGAGGGAGAAGCTGAGCCGACCTACCACGACAACACCCCTGGTGGTGCCCTGCGGAACCGACTCACCACTTCCCGACGAAAGAGAAGATCTCGCGGCTGGAGAGGCTTCTTCCCCTGACTGGTGGGCACAAACAGTTTACCTTCTTTCTTCACACCCCAGACCTGTTTGTGGTCGAATTGCCCGTGCCAAGCACCCCGGCAACCGGATAGCCACTTACCACTGAACCGCGAATCAACAGACCGCCCCTTGTACCTGAGAAACTCCGCGGCTGGTTTCTTCCCTGGCAGTGCAACGGACTCCTGTCTTTCTCCCCGACGAGATCCTCTCTTCCCCCGCCGGACGAAGCACCGACTTGCATCCGCTGCCAGGAACAACTGCCCCGCTGGAGTCTTCTCACCACTTTAAGGTACCGTGTCCGCCATGCCTCCCTTTCTAAAGATTGCTACAAGATAATAATAACCCCTTAACCTTCTGGACTGGGCTGGCCGCCTTGACCCTCTAACTGGTCTCTTTCTTTGGTCCAACCCTTTTTGAACCGTTACAAGACTTTTGTGCACTGCAACCGTGTGACCCTGGACACATTTCGTTTGATCCTCTTAAAGTGGATCCGGCCTACTGACTCTAAACTCACGGTGTTACTTGCCTTCCTCTCTTGTTGTGTTTGTGAAAAAGTGTTGGGATCTGTTCCAATTTATTCTCTGTTTTTCTCTCCCGTTTTTTTAAACGAATTATTAGAGTGCCATCTACGTTAAGCGCTCACCGCTGTCTGAAAATAAATGGGGCTTTACTTAAGACTTGTCTAATATTCTTTTAGGGGAGTGTATATCTTTTAGTGACCGTGTTTTTGAATTGCTTACTATTAGTGCCTGTGTGTTTTTCTAGATGTGGTTTTAAATAAATAATTATATCTCTTTTACACCAAGCCCTTGTCAGTGTTTACTTATTCTATTGTGTTCCCTTGACCTATTGTGAATACTCTGTATACTGCCTAACTCTTCTTGAGGGAAGTCTGACTGCTCAGCCACAGCTACCAAGTGAATGTTTTTGGTACAGACTGCTACCAAGTGGGTTTACTGCCAAACACCTGTAGTCCTAAATCTTTTGCAGTGGTCCCAGAGGGAACTGCACAGGTTTCTGCCTAACACTGGTGTACAGCGGTGGGATTTGTATTGAGTATACACTTTAGAGTGCTTGGTGAACACTTTAGGACAACTAACCACAGAGCTTAGCACTAAGAAGCTGATTTCTAACTATGTCTGCTATGGAGAGTTATACCCTAGAATCATTGTCTGCCAAAACTGCTGATTGCTTAAAAGTATTGTGTAGACATAAGAATCTCTCTGAGAAGGGCAAGAAAATGGAACTTATAGAAAGATTGTTAGAAAACCAAAGTCTGGGTGGTACAGAGGAATCTACCCCCCCAGCAAATGTAGAAAACAGTGATGGTATTGATCTGAATCAAAGTCTTGATAATGAGTCAGAAGAGGAAAGTGAACCTAACGAAGTTAGCCACTCTGAGCCTCTGTCTGCCTTACCTACTGTACCTACTGGGCCTATACCAGGTTCCACATGTAACCCTGCTTATTTTGAACTTCAGAAAATGAAGCTTGAATTAGAGTACAAACGTTTTATTGCTCAATCTGAAAGAAACCAAGAGCTAGGGTTCAGAAGAATGAATGCCCAGGCTGAGCAGAAGCAAGCTGAGTTAAGACTCAGAGAAATAGAGCTTAATCATGAACTAGAAATGAAAAAGTTGTCTGTGGAAAATGCTTCTCTCTCCTCTGGTTCTTCTAGGAGTTCCAGTCCCAAAAGACCCCGGATGCCTAAGGAATTAGTGGGTATGTATGAACCTAAGTTGGATGTGTTGGATTGGTTGAAAATGTTTGAGTATAATCATGGGCTCCAGGACATCACAGGGAATGAGTTACTTCCCTGGTTGTTCTCTAGGCTTCCCCCTGTTGCAACTGATGTGGTAATGGATTTGGGGGAGGTGGATAAGAAGGATTATGAATGTGTGAAACTAGCTTTGATAGCTAGATTTGGGAAGGCCCCTTCCCAGTCCCTTAAGAGGTTTAGGACCCTCAAAAAGCATGATGGTACCCCTTGGGCTACCTGGGTGAGTGAAAGTTTGAAACACTTAGAGGGATGGATTAAGGGTTACAGAGTTAACACTTATGGAGGAATGAAGAATCTTGTAATGTTGGAGTCAATTTATGATGCCTGCTCTCCTGAGCTCAGACAGCACTTGGCTGATTCAAAGGAATTAGATTCCGGGAAGTTAGCTAAGGCTGCTGACTTGTGGGTTGCCAACAGGGCCACTCACAAGGATTCTGGGGCTACTCAGAAAAAGGATGAGGGAAAACAGCCAAAGAAGGACTCCAAAGAGAATTCTAATAATTCCAATTCCAAAGAGGGCCCCAAACACAACCAAAAGGGTAAGCCACCAGGGAAACCCAATCAGGCTAGTGTACCTCCTGATGCCAAACCAGAAGGAGGTCAGAACAAGCCACCATTCCAGAAAGCATTTGGTAAATGCTTTGTTTGTGGCTCTACTGACCATGTGAAAGGAGATCCCAGATGTAAGGGTAAACCTTCAGGGGTCCAGCTTGTCTCCTTAGCCTTCGCTCCAGAGGAGGAAGTACAAATGGCAAGTGGAGACTTTCTATTACTGGCTGATGAACCCATTGGAGTCTCAGCCAGTGTTTCTTTAGTATCTCTGGGTTTGTGGGAACAACAGAACTTAGATGTCTATAATTCTATCCCTGATAATACTAAAGAGTATTATAAGGACAGTGTCCAGGTGAATGGTCAGGAGACTCCTGCCATTAGGGACACTGGGGCCAGCATAACTGTGGTGGACAAATCGTTTTTTCAGGCTGAGGATGTTGCTAAGGCACCCAAACGCCTCACCAAGTTAGCTGGAGGGCCTGTGCAGATGCTTCCCCAATTACCAGTTCTCATCCAGTGTAATGACATGACTGTGAAGATACCTGTCAGCATACAAAGTGAGGTGCCAGGAAGGGTTCTGCTGGGTAATGACTTGAAAACTCTTGGAGTAGTGTGACATACCCCCAGACCTCCTAGTAAAAGGTTACAGGAGCTCACCAGACCTGCAAGCGAGAGAACCATGAGAGGTACTCCCAAGGAGATGATGAAGAAAGAGATCACTCCTGTTCCACTGGAGATGTCAGCTGCTGTCTCTAAGCAACAAGAAGCAAAGTGGAAACCTAAGACTTCTAACAAGAAACCAGCAGTCAGCACTTCAGTGCAGCCAACAAGGACTTCCCCTAGGTTGTCCAAAGTTACACCAGTAACTCCCCCTCCAGCTGATGCTGAGAGGGAGGTACAACCCTGTGTGGTTGAACTAGACTCTGGAGAAGAGCTAGTGGAAGGCCAGGAACTCATTGGAGATCTGGATCCTGTTGACCATCCTGAGCTGCAGTCTTTACTGGCAGAAGGTGGACCCAACAGGGCAGACTTCAGTAAGGGACAGAGAGAATGTCCAACTCTGGAAGGTATTCGCCACCAGGCAGATGCTCAGGCTGAAGGGCAAGAGCCTGGGAAATATAGGTTACACTGGGAAGATGGCCTCTTCTACAGTGAACCAACCGAGTCTGCACCTGGGGACAACAAATGACTTGTAGTTCCCCAAGAGAACAGACCACAGTTCTTGCAGTTAGCCCATGAGATTCCTTTGGCTGGTCACTTGAGTTTCAAGAGGACTAAGGAAATGCTCTCACTCTACTTTTATTGGCCAAAGATGGGGGCTGAAGTAGATAAATACTGCAGGAGCTGCCACAGCTGCCAGACTTCTGGTAAGCTTGGCTCCAAGAATGTGGCACCTTTAGTGCCTCTCCCTGTAGTGGGAGTCCCATTTGAGAGAGTAGGGATTGACATTGTTGGTCCCCTTGATCCTCCAACTTCCTCAGGCAACAGGTTTATACTTGTTGTAGTAGACCATGCTACTAGGTACCCTGAGGCAATTCCTATGAGGACTGTTACAGCTCCGGCTGTGGCTAAGGCCCTCCTTGGTATTTTTACCAGGGTTGGGTTTCCTAAGGAAGTAATCTCTGACAGGGGGTCAATAATTATGTCCCACTACATGAAAGCCATGTGGAAAACCTGCGGAGTTACTTGCAAGTTCTCAACCGCATACCACCCTCAGACAAATGGACTGGTTGAAAGGTTCAACAGAACCATGAAGAGCATGATAGGTGCTTTAGAGGACCCCCTTAAAAGAAAGTGGGACCTTCTACTGCCATGCCTTCTCTTTGCTTATAGAGAAGTCCCTCAGGAGGGAGTAGGTTATTCTCCCTTTGACCTTCTTTATGGTCATCCGGTCAGAGGTCCATTGGCCCTGATCAAGGAGGGGTTGGAGAGTGCTCCTTCCCCCAAGCCAGTCAGAGTGACTGACTACGTGATAGGTCTCCGTAGGAGAATGTCACAAATGATGGCAGAAGCAAGTGATAACTTGAAAGCTGGACAAGCATTGGTCAAGCACTGGCATGACCAAAAGGCTAACATGGTTGAGTTTACTCAGGGCCAGCTAGTTCTCGTTATGATTCCAACAAGGCAGAGGGCCTTGCAAGACAAATGGATGGGACCCTTCAAAGTTGTGGGTAAACTTGGAGAGGTCAACTATCTGGTGGACTTGGGCAACCCCAAGGAGGCTCCAACAGTCTTCCACATCAACCGACTAAAAGCGTATGTCTCCAGACCTGATGTAGGAGCTTTGCTTCTCGCATCATCAGAGGAAGAAGAAGAGAGTGAAACTCTTCCTGATCTCCTCAGAGGCTTACCTTTAGACGAAAAGATTGAAGGAGTAAATCTCTCTTCAAATCTGACACCTGAGCAATAGGAAGAGTGCAAATCTATGTTGAATCAGTTTGCCTCTCTGTTCTCACTTTCACCAGGCTTGACCCCTTGGGGACAGCATGACATATTCACTGGTGACTGTCTGCCAGTCAAAAGCAGAGGATATCGAATGTCAGAAAATGTAAGAACCCACATCAAAGGTGAGGTCAACAAGATGCTTGATCTCGGGGTAATAGAGCCCTCTACTAGTCCATGGTCTAGCCCTGTTGTGTTAGTACCAAAGGCAGGATCTAAAGAACTTAGATTCTGTGTGGATTACAGAGCTCTTAATGCAGTCACTAAGACTGATGCCCATCCTTTGCCAAGGACAGATGAGTTGGTGGATAGACTTGGTGCAGCCAAGTTCCTCAGCACATTTGACTTGACGTCAGGCTATTGGCAAATAGCCCTGACAGACCATGCCAAGGAAAAAACTGCATTTTCTACCCCAGTTGGCTTATACCAGTTTAAGGTTATGCCTTTTGGATTGAAAAATGCACCTGCTACATTTAAAAGGATGGTAAACCAGGTTCTGAATGGGATGGAGGACTTCTGCATAGCATTCTTGGATGACATAGCAGTGTTCAGCAATTCCTGGGAAGAACATGTGGACCACCTGAGAGATGTTTTGCAGGCTCTTGGAAAGGCCAATCTGACCATAAAGGCGAGTAAAGTGGTCTACCTTGGACATGAGGTAGGAGGTGGAGAAATAGGGCCTTTGCCCAGTAAGATTGAAGCTGTGCAAAATTGGACAACACCTACTACTGAGACCCAGGTGAGAGCCTTGTTAGGTCTCACTGGGTATTACAGGAATTTCATTGAGAACTATGGGTCCATAGCTTCTCCACTGAATGTCATCTCCTCTACTAAATTCCCTAAAAAGGTTAGGTGGACTGAGGAATGCAATCAGGCCTTTGAAACCCTGAAAAAGGCTCTTTGCCAAGCCCCAGTACTCAGAGCTCCTGACTACCACCAAACTTTAATTGTGCAAACAGATGCTTCAAATGTAGGAATAGGTGCAGTCCTCAGTCAACTGGATGGGAAAGGTAGGGAGCACCCCATTTGCTTCATCAGTAGAAAACTGAAGGATCCTGAAACAAGGTGGGCAACCATTGAACAAGAGTGTTTTGCTATTGTGTGGGCTCTGAAGAAGTTTAGGCCATACTTGTATGGTTCTACTTTTGTCATTCAGACTGACCGCCATCCCTTGAGATGGTTAATGCAAATGAAAGGGGAAACCCCAAAACTATTGAGATGGTCAATATGCCTGCAAGGGTTTGATTTCACCATTGAGCAAAGGTCAGGGTGTCACCACCAAAATGCTGATGGTCTCTCTAGGATGTATGTCATCGACTAGAGGTATGAGATTCATCCAGGAGTGGATTAAATCCTCCTGTCCCTTAGTCTGGGGTGGGGGGCAAGTGTTAGGGAGAATTCTCTCTTCGGGCTGAATTTCCTAACTTAGTGAGTCCCCCAGCAGCTTTGCTGGATTTCTGGAGTTTGTTTTTTTCTCCTGCCAAGAGTGAGACTCTTTTTCTCCCACTCTTGGACTTGATTTATGGTGTTCCTTAGTCTGTTAATGTGTTTTATGGGCTATGGGGTCCTTTTCTCCATAGGGTCTCATGTGTTTTTACTATGTGTATTACACAGCACCCTCCGTGCAGTAACACAGGGGTGTCATAGTGACACCCCAGCATAGACTCCATACCCTGGGACTGACTACTGACTCCCAGGGCATGTAAAGTCACCATTGGCTTTACTAGTCCCAAATTATTAACAAAAACCAGTACAAACCATCATATTGTGGATGTACTGGTCGGGGCAATTCGATTGCCCCGGGGTCTGTTAGTTGAGGGGGCATGACTCCGTCCCCCCTGATCGAGTTTTGGCTGGTGGCAGTGGAAACTACTTTTTATATTCGACCGCAAATATTTCCCTATGGGATTTTCCCATTGTTCGAGGCTACCAACTTTAATTATTTAATTCTCATAGCCTCGAACATACCGCCGGTTTATTTATTTAATATTAATTTGCCGGTTGATATTTTTTGCCAGGACTTGATTCTAAAATGGCATTTGTGTTCTCTTCTGTGACTCCAACCCAAGTCGAGCCCTTTGTTCCACTTTTTGGCGGGCTTCTCCACAGAAGCCTCCAAAAGTGGTGCCACTCTTTCTGGGTACCACAGGGAGTGTGGAGGGGGTTTAGGCACCCTGGACTGAGTTACCTTGGTAACTCAAGTCGCACTCTTGTGTGATTGGCCCAAGTGGTGAGCCGGCCGGCTCACCACTTAGCATGTTTGATTGACAGCTAGGCTGAGTCAATGGGAGTGTGCTGCCTAAAAGCAGGGCTTTGGGGACTGGAACTTTGGAAGTCACCACAGGACCTGAGAATCCGACGAGGGAGAAGCTGAGCCGACCTACCACGACGACACCCCCGGTGGAGCCCTGCGGAACCAATTCACCACTTCCCGACGACAGAGAAGATCTCCCGGCTGGAGAGGCTTCTTCTCCTGACTGGTGGGCACAACCAGTTTACCTTCTTTCTTCGCACCCCAGACCGGTTTGTGGTCGAATTGCCCGTGCCAAGCACCCCGGCAACCGGATAGCCACTTACCACTGAACCGCAAATCAACAGACCGCTCCTTGTACCTGAGAAACTCCGCGGCTGGTTTCTTACCTGGCAGTGCAACGGACTCCTGTCTTTCTCCCCGACGAGATCCTCTCTTCCCCCGGACGAAGCACCGACTTGCTTCCGCTGCCAGGAACAACTCCCCCCGCTGGAGTATTCTCACCACTTTAAGGTACCGTGTCCGCCAGGCCTCCCTTTCTAAAGATTGCTACAAGGAAATAATAACCCCTTAACCTTCTGGACTGGGCTGGCCGCCTTGACCCTCTAACTGGTCTCTTTCTTTGGTCCAACCCTTTTTGAACCGTTACAAGACTTATGTGCACTGCAACCGTGTGACCCTGGACACATTTCGTTTGATCCTCTTAAAGTGGATCCGGCCTACTGACTCTAAACTCACAGTGTTACTTGCCTTCCTCTCTTGTTGTGTTTGTGAAAAAGTGTTGGGATCTGTTCCAATTTTTTCTCTGTTTTTCTCTGCCGTTTTTTTTTTAACTAATTATTAGAGTGCCATCTACGTTAAGCGCTCACCGCTGTCTGAAAATAAGTGGGGCTTTACTTAAGACTTGTCTAATATTCTTTTAGGGGAGTGTATATCTTTTAGTGACCGTGTTTTTGAATTGCTTACTATTAGTGCCTGTGTGTTTTTCTAGATGTGGTTTTAAATAAATAATTATATCTCTTTTACTCCAAGCCCTGGTCAGTGTTTACTTATTCTATTGTGTTCCCTTGACCTATTGTGAATACTCTGTATACTGCCTAACTCTTCCTGAGGGAAGTCTGTCTGCTCAGCCACAGCTACCAAGTGAATGTTTTTGGTACAGACTGCTACCAAGTGGGTTTACTGCCAAACACCTGTAGTCCTAAATCTTTTGCAGTGGTCCCAGAGGGAACTGCACAGGTTTCTGCCTAACAGCCCCCCCCCCCGGTACATGTGCACAACGTGACACCTACATGTACTGTTGTGTGCTACATTCTTGTTGTGTGTCACTCTGCACTGCTAGACAGGTGCATGCAGACAAAGTTTAACTTTCATGTCATTTCATGCAGAGTTGCATGTTCCATTTGTCACCTGCTCCTATGGGTTTCCTTGCACGATGCATATCAGAGCTGCACCTTGTTGTGTTCCTAGAGTGTAGTTGCATGACTGTCTACAGACCACATCCACAGTGACTCAATTCCAGTGACACAGAGAGCAACTAATAGTGACACCTGCTCCCTCTTTACCTCCCACACTCTTGGCCCACTCTATGGGGCTACTCCCCTCACCATCGTGTGGCTCATTGGACTTTGCTTACATCACCCAATCCACTCTCCATCTCTCTGCACTTCACAGACCTTGATTAGAAGGCACACATTCCTCTGTACCTACTCATGGGCTTTTTACCTTTCCACACCTACCTGCAGGTCCTCGTAGTATCCAGTTCCTTGTCCCAAAGCTGATTAGCGTGTCATGTGTTGACCGTGGTGTTGTCTGTGGATATGGATGTCTGGCTGTTGCCATGTGATGTCATGGAACATTCACATGTCACATGTCTGTTACTTTTTCCCTGGTCTGTGTGGTGACTTGACAGTTAAATGGCCCCTCATTATAAGTTTATGCCACTGTTGAATGTCAATGTGTACACTGCTGGCATGGACATGATGGGTGTGAGGGGGTCACTTGTCAGCAGATGCCATGCATCTGTTGCTTTCTGAACCAAATGTGTAAATGCGCAATGTCGGATGGGTCCGTGTCCTGCCATTTGTTGTTCGAGTGCACCTTGAAGAATATGTGCATTGTTGTCTCTTTGAACATGGTTCAGAATATCTTTCTCGGTACATGTGCAGGTGAGGATGCATCAGATGCGGAGGAGTAGGAGGAGCACGAGGAGGAGGAGGAGGAGGAAGAGTTAATGGTGCATCAGACCACCAGTGAGGGATGTGGTGTGGTAGGCTGTGAGAGCCCATTGGTGCACCAGACCATCCTCAGTCATGCTGCAGACTCTTCCGACTCTTCTGACTCAGCTGCCTTTGATGCAGAACCTAGTGCGTATACCTCGAAGAGGGCAAAGGTGTGTGGCCCAATGGGCGGATCAGATGGGGCCCATGAGTCTACAGTGGGGCAGCTGGCTTCACAAGGCCAGTCAGTGGTTGTCCCCCGCATCTGTGGTGGTTACGGCTTCAAGGCCAACCTCCCATGATTTGGCTTCAAGTCCTGGGTCTTATGTCCAAGAGAGGGTTGCAGACCTGCAGCTAATGACAGGGGCCCCACAGCAACATGCATGGTCCCTTGCATCAGGGCGCTGTGGGCCCTGAACATGCAGTGGACATGTGCAGGCTGGGGAGACAGAGTGGGAGCAGAAGATGTTGCGTTCCACCCTCCGACATGGGAATGTGTTGAACAAGATATCTGATGGGGTGGATAAGATGGCCAAGTCCAGGACCCCACTAGCGGGCCAGGTAGAGCAACAGCTTCCGATCATGTGGTCCTCAGGCCGCTCCCACAGACTGCACATGGAGGCCAACATCAAGGGCCGACCTTTCTTAAGGTAAGCTCCCAATTTTTTCAGGGGGATCAATTTCTCATATTGGGAGGCAATAATGAGTACACGATAAAGATGAGAAAAAGATTACCCCTTTCTATACCGGTAAGGGTAGGTTTGGTGGTGCCTTTACAAAAACAACATTTTAAATACACAGTATATCATGACACAATAGAACCACTTGTTTAGGAACCAACCACAAAACTAGAATTACTATAGAAAACGTATAATTTATTAATACATCTTTAAAAACACACAGAAGGTGAGAAAACAAATCCCAGACAGAAAAAACCAAGCATGGAAGCTAAATACTTACTAGCTTCAATGTGTCCATTCAAAAAAACAATTCATACGGGGTCAGTTGTACTGAATTCACAAAGACTCTTAACAGATAGAGATCTTTTCAGATTGTCGACATGTTTCGGCCATTATGGTTGCATTAGACGCTATGTGTAGTGTCATTTCAAACTTTAATATTTCAGACCTTCTTCAGGACGAGCTGATTTCTTCCATTCCGTAATTTATACTGTTTTGTACCCCAGACCTATTTCGCAGGTTATTCCAAACACCGTTATGAGCAGTGTTGTCCCCATGAACCTTAAATCATCCAGAGGAACTAGTGTTTGCTGTCGGTGGGAACTTCTTATTCATTCTTGTCCAACAAAGATATGTCTCAGTGCTGATTCATGTTCAGCATGATGACGGTGAGAAACTCTTTCTCAGGAAATACGCCAGTGCTGACATCTGACTGGTGCCACTTTCTTCAAATCAGCACTGAGACATACCTGATACAAATGCAACCATAATGGCCGAAACATGTTGACAATCTGAAAAGATCTCTATCTGTTTCGAGTCTTTGTGAATTCAGTACAACTGACCCCCGTATTAATTGTTTTTTTGAATGGACACATTGAAGCTAGTCATTATTTTGCTTCCATGCTTGGTTTGTTTCTGTCTGAGATTTGTTTTCTCACCTTTTGTGTGATTTTAATGATGTATTAATAAATTATAAGTTTTCTATAGTAATTCTTGTTTTGTGGTTGGTTCCTAAACAAGTGGTTCTATTGTGTCATGATATACTGTGTATTTAACATGTTGTTTTTGTAAAAGCACCACCAAACTTACCTTTACCGGTATAGAGAGGGGTAATCTTTTTCTCATCTTTATAGTGTACTGAACATCAAGGGCCGACAGGCTGATCTTCAGGCACACAGTGACACCCTGAGGTGTGAGATGTTCGCAATGAGGACTGCTATCCATGAATAACTCTTAGCCACTACAACACTGATCCATGAGGAGATGGATGTCTTCAGGCAGACACTCTCCTAGCAACTCAATGCGCTACGGATGAGCACGCATACAGATTCTGCAGCCATCCATGAGGAAATGCATGGAGACCTCACCAACTTCACTGTGCTGTGCAATCCACTGTGTCATGGCTGGCCTTGGCCAGTGAAGACCAGCCCATGGCACTGTGTGGTGTGGCTTCAACACCATGTCCTCCTGCAGACCAAATGCAGGATGCGGGTCCCAGCACATACCATCCTCCTGGTCCACCATTGCTGTGAGGTCCATGAGCCCATGGAGGGAATTTTATTTTGTTGTTTTTGTCTAATTTATGGTCCACTCATGTAGACAGTGACATGCACCCTCCCCCTTCCCCCTCCAGGGTGGACTCCCCCCAGTCCATGATGGACATTTTTATTTTATTTGTTGTCCATGGCCATTGATTCGGCATGGACACTTTTAGGTTATTTTGTATGTTCCCCTGGCCCGGATGTTGGCATGTGTTTTTGTTTTGCCCTTTCCAAGGTGGATTTTTGTGTTTTTATTTTGCTTCCTTGAGATGTGCAGTTGACCTCTAAAGGGCATGATGAATGCAGTTGTGGACAAGCAGCCATGCACAGTGACATCAACTGGCATGGTTGCCTCGTGGTCAACAGGATGGCATGTGCAGGTAACATGGGTAGAGGGAATATTGACGGATGTGTGCTGTATTCATGATTGTGAACTATGGCTGTTGTAATGCATTGTCCCATGTTGTTGCACTGCTCCAGAATCATGCAGTGGCTGCACTCCATGGGAGGTCCACCATGAACACTTTCACATCCCTAGTCCACATGCCCTCTGCCAGGCACTGCCCCTCCTGTCACTTATTTGGAGGCACATTCCTTGGTGGAGGTGATGAGAGAATCACATCATGGCACCACAGTGAGCAGGTAAGCACGTGCACGGTCTTGCGTGTTGTGTCCGTATTCTTGGCCACCTTGGTATTTACATGCAGTACACATCTTGATGAACTGGGGGTTAACCATGCAACCTTGTCTGTACACATAGATGTGTGTGTATGTGCTGTTAAACCTCTATGCATGTGCATTGTTTTGGTGGATGCACTTAGATGAGTGACCCCAGCATGGAAAGGAATTGTGCAACACTATTCCCACTTTACCGATTGGCAGTGTTTCATTCAGTCTGAATGTACGTACTGATTGACGGCATGCATTCACTGTGCATCTGCACTCTGTGCATTTTTGTACTCAAACACCCACCTCACTGACCGTGATGATGTCTCCTTACTGCCACCCTTCCACTCCCCCTGTCCACATGTGTACTACTGTGTCCTGCAGGTGTACTCCGTGTTCACACTACTCTTTGACGTGTGCCACTTCCCAATCGGCTCCCTTATCTACTTACATGACCTGCCCAGCCATGCCACTGTTCAACATGCACCACACATGTTGATTGTCATGTATCTTCATCCTCCGCTGCAGTGCTTCATGACTTAGCCTATCTTGACTCTTTTCTGGCCTTTTGTGTGCATTGATTTCACAGGACATGTTTCTTACACTTGATGCATGTTGATGCATGTTGAGTTGGGCAGATGTGCACAATTTTTCCCTTGCCTGACCGCTTCTGTGGTACCCAATAAAGTTACTTTTAGTACTGTTTTTGATTTAGTTAGTTATCTGCACCAGGGTGTCTTACATGCTTATATTTTTTTGATAGCATCTTCATGTCATCTGCCACTGTCGGTGAGTGTACATTGCATGCACATTTTGTGGTTGCATGCATGTGTGAGATCGTCCACTACCCACAGCTTGTCTTCATCTGTTCTCTCAGTGTGAGTTGCAAGTGCACCCTGGAATCCATGCACACTTCCTGGAACAGTCTCAATCAGGGTGTGTGGTGTGTTGGGGGTGAAGGAACAGCTGCATGTTGTCCGGAGATCTATTTGCAGTGTTGTAGTATAAGGGTGTATGTTGTTTGGTGCCGGGTCTGGGTATATGGTTGCAGTTCCTTATTTGCAGGGGCAGCATATATGGGTCTTTTTGTGATTTGCATGCCATGGTGGGTGTTGCCAGTGTTTTATATGACATAGAGCTGATGATTGACCTTTCACATGTGCCCATTCTTTGCCAGTCTGCCCTTCACCGTGATCCACTTATGTCCTTCATGAACCACTACATGTGGTTCTTGTCCATCTCTGTTCCTTCCGTGCTCTAGAACCAGGATGCTACTTCAAGAGATGTTCATGTCTCCATCTTCATCCCTAGGGTGGATTGTTTATGCCCTTACCCACTGTGATGTCAGAAATGCCCATCCTCATCTCCGCTCTAGACAATCTCCTCCTTGCAATGTTTTTTCCTGTCCCTCTCTCTCACTCTCTCCTGCTCCACTCCACTACTCCTCAATTGTCACTCTGTTTCCTGTCTTCCTCTTGCACTCTGTGATCCTTGTACACTGGGTGGTGCATGCTTCTTTTCGTGTCCTCTGCATGAGTTGTCATGGATGGCCAGTATCTTGAAGTTGTTGCAATGCACGTCTTTACGATTTGTAAATGTATTTACAGGTGGGATGCAGTGGATGCAAGCCAGGTGGGTACCATGTGCAGGTAAGTGAAGGGCACTCAGGGTGTGACTTGTGGTGTGTTTTGTGGCATAGAGTCTGGCTCTGTGTGTGGTCACTTTTCTTTTACTTGTTTTATTGTGAATGGGTCCAGCTTCATGAGTGCATGTAACACATGGTGTTGTTACGCTGTTTTGCCTATGCATGCATTTTTTCCCAGATAATCATAGTGGCACTGGTTGCGGTATCCAAGTTGGAGGTGGCTATCACTGTAGGGCCTTAGTTGGTGAGTTGTCTTGAGTGTGGCTGCCCCAGCTGTTTGTGTGCTGTGACACATGTTTAAGGTGGTGGTGGTCAGTGTTTCCTTGCACTTTACACATGTGTCTTGGCTGCCACATGGCATCCCATGCAATGAACTGTGTATAGTAATTTTTACCCACAAAGGCAGTCCAATCTTGGTACTTCTTCCCCTTCTGGGGTGCTGTCCCAAGACAAATCAGCACACATTAAAACATTGCTGCACATGTTTGTGATGCAATGTACTCTACATACCCCAGGCACACATGATTGTCCATTCTTTTTTGATTGCCTTGGTGACCATGTACCATGCAGGGTGCACCACCACTTATTAGGAGGCCTGTTGACAGCTGCTGGGTGCATCTCAATTCTATCTTCACTTCAATGCACATTTGACCTAATTCAATCCATTACCAGTGAAGTCTGCCTTCCATTTCACTTTCCTGATGCATGCTGCCCTTTGTGTGTGTTTGTCCTTGGCCTCTGTTCCTCATTGCTTTCGCATGTCTGCTTGTGTGTTTCATGCCAGTTACCTCTGTGACCTGCCTTTCCGGTCTCACACTCTGTGAAGTGCTGACTTCTGCAAGACCCTGTCTTCCGTGCAATTGGTGAGATTTTTTGCTTCACTTCTTCTCAGGCTTAGCGTCATCGGCTCCACTGCATTGTTTACTGCATTGTCCCATTGCCATGTTGATGAGGGGATGGCTTATCATGGCATTGAGAATACTAAGAAGGTGCTCCTGTGTTTCCATCCTCTTTGTGCTCTTATTTTGGGGGTCCTCTCAGTGTCATGCTGACTGTGGCCAGATGCATGTGTTGTGAAGGCACCATCAGCATGATGATGGGTAAGTGTAACATGGCCATTCACTGTATGGCACTCAGGGAGGTGGGCGGGGAGTGTTGGGGTTGTGGGTGTGTAAGGTGTCACTTTGTGGGTTGTTCATGTTCACTTGGCGTGAGGTGGGCGGACGTAGCTGCATGTGTGTCAGGACACATGGTGATGGGTGGCTGGTGAGTTATTGTATGCATTTATTGCATGTCACTCAGGGGGCACATGTTGATGTATGTTTGGCTGCATGGATCTGTTGCTGGCACTCACATTTCTCTACAGAGTGATTTTGACATGGCATGATGGATGCAGGAATTGGGGAGGAAGTAGCATCTCTATGCATGCACAGGAGACAGAATGAGTGTTTGGTGGTTTCCAGGCCAACAGAGGGGGAGTTTGGTAGACTGCACGGTCCAAATGATGCAAGCTCACATGGGATGAGGAAAAATTAGCATTTATCTTGCAGTGCACTGTTTCTTTTACGTTTCAACATGACTGTTTTGATGTGACTGTGTATTGTGAGCATAGTGGTTGTCATGAGATGGTTTGGCCACTGAACATGTTCATTGTTGTGTAACACGCATTGTGGGTCCAGGGCTATCCTCGTAGGAATTTGTTAGCATCAGATTTGTATTATGCATTCCTACTTGTGGTCTCATGCGTGTTGTTTTCTGTCTATATGCAGTCCAGTTGTTCTACATCTGACGGCGCTCTGGGATTTTGTTGCTTGTGCTGTGTGCTTTTGGGTGTACTACATAGACACTGTTGTGTAAAGTTGCTATGCCTGTGTTGTTCATTTGTTTACTGCCATGCAGATTATGGGCATGAGTCACAAGCTTTTTTCATGTGGGATTGCGCCATTATTTGACACTGCTGTGAATGTGGTCCTTGGGGTGTGTCAAACACTTTTGCTCACTTACAAATTGGGTCTTATTCTGTTGTTGATTTGATATGGGGTACAATGTATCCCTATTCCCAGTATGCATGTCACATGTGGAATCTTGCACCCCTGCTTTCACACTCACTGCACCATGAATATGTTTGTGCCTGTAGTGCACATGGTCCCACTGGTTTTGATTCCGATTTTGGTTTGCTTCTAGGAATTGGTGGAATTGTTGATTTTGGTGGCCATTAATGGCTATGTGCTAAGATTTGATTGGTGACTAGTTCATGCACTTTTCCGTTGCATCACATTTTAACTTGCTCATATATTCTTGCCATTTGTACAGTTGTTGAGCCTCCAGAATGATTTTACTGCACACTTTGCAAAGTGGTAGTGTTATACTTCCACTTACAAGTCTTTTCTGGGGCCTCTGCTTGTGCCTGTTGTTTTATGTCTAATGGATACACACAATTTTGCACTCCCAGTGGCACATTCTCAGGGTGCTGTTGGGGGCACGGAGGATAGGCCCCAATTCATCATTGAATGGCAACTGGGTGGTGGCTTCACTGTGTGTACTCCACAGGGGTTGGTATTTATGTGAAGTATTATTGCACCAGCTGTGTGTGTGCAGCCTCTCTATATGCCCTTTGGCCAGCCATGGGCAAGGGTGGTGCCTGTGGGTGTGGCAGGTGTCCCACCTGCATGTCCACTGGTGCACTGCACCATGTGGCAACATTGTGCAGGACACATGCAGCTACAATGATTCTACAGACTGCTGGTGGTGCATACAGCAACACCGCACCAGAGTGGTCAAGGGAGCGGAACCGTGACTTTAGCACTCCAAATGAGTGCTCCACTATGCCCCACATGGCAACATTTGCAGTATTGTATCTCAGCTCAGCTGGTGTTGTGGGGTTCCTAATGGGTGTCATCATGAAGGTAGTCAGCGAGTAGGCACTGCTGTAAATGTGAACATGGTTGACATTGTGATTTATTTGCAGGGTCTATTGTTCAATGTGTGATGTGCATGCATGTGCATGAGCATTCATACTCACCAATGAGCTATGTGGTGCCATGTTTTACAGATACCAGGGCTCGGTGCAATGGTGACATGTGGGAAATGTAGCTGTCATGTGAGCTGCCCTGGAAATTAGCATAGACTTGTAGAGGAGGTCCCAGATACGGCCTGCGCTCCAGCCCCCCATTTTGAGGTACCAGGAACATACTCGCCAAGATATGTGACGTATGAGGAACAAATAAACCAACAGACTCTGCCCAGTGCCCATCAGAAGAGCAATGCCTGTTGAAGTGACTATAACCAGACAACCATGGGCAGCCCGATACCCACTGAGACAACTGTACCAGCAGTTAACATGAATTGAAGACTACTTGCAAACTGTCCCCGAAGAGACGCAAAGAGCCTTAATGGAAGGTGAGTGGTGATAACCCAAGGGCCCAGAAAGACGTATAGATGAACATAAATGACAATTGAAAGATGACACACAAGGACGAAATTTGAAGAGTAATGATGTAATGGACTTGCAAGAAGAAACAATGTAGATATATAAAGAAACGTAACCATGAAGTGAGATGAAATATGCAACTAACTAACGCCTGTAAATAGGCTTGGAATGCAAGAAGCTAAGGAAACGGTACTGCTTGCAATGCTTAGTAGAAGAATAGAGCGGCAAGTGCCAATTATGAATCTACCTCAATGAAGCACATTATACAAGTGCGACTCCATTTTGTAAAAGCAGAATTAAGACCAGTCTGCAAGGGGCCAACCAGGCCGAGATTCATATTCCAGCTAAAGCCAGAAGGAAGGAGCGGAATCGAAACTGAGCACAAAGCAGCTCATGCCTGGGAATTCGAGGTCAACTCCAAGAAGGGAGGAGAGCGGCAACTTCGAAGAAACAAAACTTAAGAGCATAGCAGCCAGCCAGTGAAGTTCGAGATAAGGAGGCCCCAGGAAGGTGGCAAGACTAAGGAAGAATCAAATACACGAAAAGAAGGAAAATGAAGCAGATTCACAGCGAACAGACACGTGAACAGCCAAGCGCGAAGAGGTACCAACGTCTGATGTCACCCAGAACTCGAGGATGCCATAACTTTTCCTGATAAGAAGCTACAGTTTCGAGGCCATCCTCAGCCAACTAATTGACACATAGCCCTAAAGTACTGATTTATGGAAGGGAGGCAGGGTGAATCTTTGGGCACACCGCATCTGGTTGTCATTCTGCATGCTGCTAATTAAAGTGGAGATTTATGTCTAGAGGTATAACCTACCCAATCATAATGGACCAAATAATCTAGGTTCCTTTAGCTAGTAGAACCAATGAGACGTCGTACTTGTAGTGACGTCTATCACGAGTGATGTAGAGGCATGGGCGTAGATGCCCACCCGATAAGTTATCCAATCCTCACACTCTGTTACCATACACAGATATAGCCCCTATACTTAAGTTACCTTTCCCAACCAATAGAATTGCATGTCAATTTTGGAGTGTAACACGTCAGTGATGAGGAGAATGGTACTATAACTATTGCTGTCTGAATGAAGAATTTAGAAGTTGAAGCGAGACAGGCGATCTGATTTCCATTTGTTTCCCCGTTTTTTGTACTTGTCATTAAACAGACTTCCTTTTGCCAAACTACTGAATTGTCCTTATTGATTGGTGTTGGAGTAAGAGAATCCTGCACCCCATCCTCCTCAAGGTGTAGCTATCTCGTCTTAAAAGTACTTGAGGGTGAGCTCTGATCCCATGGGCCCGTCAGAGGTCGCTCTGCCCTGCTGTACACTTGGTAACAGAGGATGGTTTTCAACTATCCATCAACTATTGAACATTGATTATTGATAAGACACCTATTGACCGTCGACACAAAGTAACTCTAGGTCTTCAGCAATATCACTAGTCCTAAGCCATTTTGGCCGAGTAGACTGTGAAGCTTCCCGTGGACAATAATAGTATAAACCTGTCCTAAAAAACTGCAGTGGGTTTGAAGGCACCCGTTTTAAAAACAGAAACCCTTCCATTCCTACGGGCAGTAATCAGACGAAAGACCAAAAAGGTCGGTAAAGGAGGCGGTGATCCCAAGAATCCAGAGAGGAACGATGCGAGCGGTGAGTGAAACAAAAAATTAAATGATTTGGCAAATGTTTTATAGGCATTAGAACAAGTAAGGGAAAGGTAACGAGGGAGGCGGAAAACAAAATAGTCAGAAGTAGAGAAGACTGTATATATATAAGGGGATAATGACTCCATAATAACAAAATAGAATAGAGGATACCGGGGTTGACACCCGAGAAGAGAGAGGATACCGGGGTAGACACCCGAGAAGAGAGAGAATCCGCCTTGTTCCTGCGCTTTAATATAGCGGTCAGAAGAAATGTGAACTCATAGTCCTACATAATAGAGAGAAAATAGGCTACTATGATGATTAAAGACATCGTAAAAGGAGTTTGTTTAAACTCCATGTCGGGATATTGATTAGAAGGCAGAGATATCTGTGTCCAGCTGGTGCCTGTCTAGTCTGTTTAACGTTTGTTATACATGTCCTGTTGATGTGTCATATGTACGGAAATTTGTATCCTTGATGTTTGAAATTGATTAGGGGTTCTACGCGATTCTATAGTTGAGAGGGAATCGCACCTGAATTGATGTTCTTGAGTAAATTGGTGATATAAAAAAAATTTGGCGGGAAAAGATTGGATTGGAGCTTGCAGTTTATGGTGCTCGCTCATATTGTTGGGAGTGGTGAAATTGCATGAAAGTATAGTTAGAAACAGAATTCAAGCATGGAAGATATTACTCCACTAGCTCACTTATGTAAACAACTGCCTAAACATGCACCCAAGTTTAAGAAATATAACACTGAGTGGGTTAAGGGTACCGCGCACAAGATGTTTATGCTGTGGCCGCAGAATGGGTCCTTATCCAAAGCCGTCTTACAACATATGACGGCTTACTTGCATGCCACGTATACAGGTAAGAAATTCGAAAACTGTCTTGCTGTTCTAGAACTTTGGAAAATGTTTGAACAGCCAAAGGAGGAAGAGCCACCCGCAGACTGGATATTAAACGTTTGCACAGAGGGGGGTGAGACACCTACCGCGCCACCAGCCCCACCTGAGCCAGAAATCGAGGGAAGTAAGTCAGAGGGACTCTACCCATTAAGAGAGCTAAAGGCAGCCACGGGGTATAGCAAACCTGCATATGAGTCACCTACGTACAGTAGTGACGACAATAAAGGGAAGGATCAGGAAATTAATCTTACCTCCACAGTCCCGAGGGACGAGGAGAGGCGCGATAATGAAAGGAGGGATCAGGCACAGACAAGTGCAACTCTCGATAAAGAGAGAGAGAGGGGACAAAATGGAAAGGAAGTGAAGACAGAACAGATGAGATAGCATTCGCGAAAGATGAATGGATGGGAGGACAGATATTGTTGAAACTCGATGGAAAAGAAAAGTGATGATGTGAGACCGAGAGAGAAGTCTGATGAGACACATAGAAGGGAGAAGGAGAAGCATAAGGAAATAAGGGACGAGAGAATAAAAAGGAAGGATTGGCTGAGGCGAAAACAGCTATATCGCGAAGAGCAAGGAAAGCCGCTCAGTCGCAAGCAGATAATAGCCTATGACCAGTACAGACAGAAACTGCAAAGGTTGGAAGAAGAGCAAAGAGTACGTGAGAAAAGAGTAAAGAGACGAGAAGATGAGGAAGTTAGAAGGGTAAATCAATGTAGAAACGAAAGGAGAAGGGAAGAAGATAAGGTCAGAGAAGAAGCAAGGAAGCGCAAGGAATTCGATGATATTGAACGTGAGCGTAGACAGAGGGAACGCGATCTTGAATATCTGAAGCGGGAAGTTAAAAAACCCAATCCTGTTGTAGAATGGGAAGACATTGAAGAATGCTACCCTGCATACGATTCAGTACCAGGCACGAGTGGGTGAAATATCGAAGATGACTTCGACACCAGAAGCATCGGGGAAACGATCGATAAAATATGTGATGAAATGGGGTTGGAACCATTATCCCAAAGGGAAAAGGAAGACGAGCGCTTGGAAAGCACTCAGCTGTATGACACTGAGGATGTCACCCGAAGTAGTGGGAGCAGGAGGCTGTCCCTAGATGGGCTAGAAATCAGTAAGAACGATGAAGACGCAAGAAGTTGCGTGAATTGGGAACAATCAGTGTTTGACTCTGGAGAGTAGACGGAGTGCGAGACAACCGAAGAAGGGAGACAGTGCGAAAAGTGGCTCCCAAGGGACAAAGGGGTACAATGGTCAGATGCTAGCGAGTCCACACCAAGGACATCAGAGTCTGCCGCACAGTCTGACTGACACGAAGGAACATCCCAGGGTCAGAGGGGGGTGTCAGCATCCACCTATGCAGACAGGCTAAGGACATTGCCAGGCAGACGGCTATGCAGGAATATTACCCCAGCGATAGACTGGAGAGCTATGGGGAAAGAGAAGGAAGATTGCGCATTCCAATTTCTGCTGCTAGAAAAGGGGGGAGTAAGACCACAATATATTCCATGGCCACACATGGATCGAGAGAACTTGAAAAACAAGCTTCCAATGCTGACATCGGGAGCTGGGAAGTGGATACACGAGTTAGAAAAGATGACAGGGGGTGTCACGTTAGCTATAGGGGACATTAAAGGCCTCCTGATTGCCATACTCTGTGAGAGAGCACACAATTTATGGGCACAGGCTGGGTACCCTGGTGTCACCATAATTAACACTGCCCACGATGGAGCGCCATTCAATAATTGCAGAGCAGCAGTATGGAAAGCTAGTGAGTCCCTCAGCAGCTTTGCTGGATCTCTGGAGTTATTTCTTTCCACGTGGTAAGAGTGTGAGCTTTTCCCCCACTCTTACTTGTGTTTTGCTATGTGTTTTTACCTGTTTTTGGGAATATGGGCTCTGGAGTACACCACTTCAGTAGCCCCCTTATTTGTGTGTGTCACACAGCACCTTCTGTGCAGTGGCACAAGGTTGTCATTCAGACTCCCACTGACTCCATTTCTGAGGCGACTACTGTCCCCCAGAAAAGGGTAAAGTTACCATCAACTTTACTTAGTCAAATTTAAACCACAGATCCATTACACACCATCTTACATGGAGTGCTGGAAGGGTTAACCCTTAACTCTTTTTATCTGTACCTCCTAGAGCATTGTTTCGCTCTTTTAACATTTAGACATGGCTGGTGGCAGTGTTATCTACCCTGATTTTCTACCGTGGTTATCTTATATAACCGTGGTAATATCACAGGCTATTGTGTTAGCCTCAATCTTAAACCCGCTTGACCAAATGCTTTTTCTTTTGGCTCCGGTGCGGTTTATTCGCCATTTCTTTTTGTTAAACTCCTTCTTGTGTTTTACTTTGCGCGGCAAACCAGGTTTGCCTTCTTTGTTTGCTGTCTTTTGGCAGGCTTCCACCTGGAAGCCCTCCTCTGGGTGTCTAGGTGGGCTGGATGTGAGGGAGGGGTGTAGTCACCCCCTGCACAGGGTATCCTAGGAAACCCAAGTCGCACTTTTTCACGATTGGTCAAGGTGGTTGTCCGGGCTGGACAACCCCCCTGCTGGGTGATTGACAGCTAGGCTGTGTGAATGGGGGTTTTGCGCATAAAAGGCAGGTCTCTTGGGCTGGAAGTCAGAGAGTCGCCACTGGAACTACAAGGAACCAACAAGAAGTGAAGGAAAGGTCGACTGCTGCAACTACCCCGTACCGGTGAAGCCCTGCTGCAGTCCTGAGCTATCTACCCTTGAACGACTAAGAGGAGATCCAGTCCGGAGTCTTCTTCCCTTGAGCCTGGTGGGGATAACTAGCTCATCTTCTTCAGCCAGAGGTTGCCTTCGTGGTCGAAATCGCTGCACACTGCTGTAGTAGTCCGGATAGCCACCTGAAGAGCCTCTCCTATTTTTAAGGAGCGCACCTTTTATTCATCGTCGCTGCTGCCGGTCTCATCCCTGTGTGGTGCGGACCCCCTCATCGTCCTTCTTCTTGCTGAAAGCTGCAGGAAAGTGTGGGTCTGCGGGAAACCAACAGGAACAACTGCCGTGGCACCAGCTTCATTCTTTGAGAAAGGTACTGTGTCCTATTTGAGGAATCTTGGGTGAAATCCCGATTTCTCTACACTAAGGCTTGACCTTACTTTTACCTCCTTCTTATAACTTTTGCTTCCGAACATTGACAATATCGAAGTACTCTTGGCAACATTGAATCTCGAACTGTCCGACTGTGTGATCCTCGACAACAGGCACCCGGTGTCACTTGACTTTGGCTCCGGCCCTTTGACTCTTGAATTCCTGTCTATGTGTGTTCTGATATTCTGTCTGCCTAACCAACATATTGCCTGTGATTTTTGCCCCCAACTCTCTCTGGGTATCTCCGGTGCTAAGTCTGTTTTTACCCCAGTATCATTTCTTGCCGCGGATACGCGCTTCTCTAGTAGACCGAACTATCAAAGTGATCGTAATTGTATTCACGGTAACGTGTTCTGTTTCTTAACACCGGTCCATTCAAACACAGGGTACTTACCTCGAATAATACTGTACAAAGTGAATTGGTTAGTTGTAGTATATTTTACGTGTGGTTTTTGAAATAATAGAAGTGTCGTGCTAATAACAGATGGTTTAAAAATAAATGTACTTATATGTTTTACCTGAAACCTTGAGTCAGTGTTTGCTTGAGTCACAGTAATTGTGGTCCCTTTGTGTAATCTCTGCTACTGCTCATATACTCTTGAGGTAAGCCTGGCTGCTCTGCTACTGCTACCACTCTAACTTAGTAGAACGGGCTTGTACCAAAGGTAAAACTTGTATTGCCACCTGTAGTCTTAATTATGTGTAGTGGTCCCTAAGGGCACTGCACAGGATTCTGCCTAACAATACTGTACCCAGACACTTCCGATATGGGAGCTATAATGACTCGAAAAATGAAGGAGTCAGAAGATCCGTTGATTTATATCCAGAATTTCCAAGACGCGTGGGTGCTCGAAACGCCTGAATCTTGGACAAAATCTATACCTGTATTCTATCACATATTGTGCCAAGGGTTGCCAGAACCAGTACAGCAACCTCTCAAGAAATTGGTAGGGGTAGAGGCTAAACCTTGGGCTGAAATACAGTTGACTATTGCACATTACTGTAAATTGTTGCAAGAAAAGAATTGAAAAAATGAGGTATCTCGTAAGGGTGAGGAAGTTCAGCTGGTACAGAAGAAATTATCAAAGTATGCTCTCGAAGGAGCCATGCTGACAAATCCAGCTGAACAGAACATGCCACAGGTAGGTAGCTAACCCGCAGCAGAACAACCAGGGTAACGTAGGATTGTACCCGAGGGGAAGGGGATTTAGAGGGAGAGGATGGCAGAGTAATCAGGGAGGTTTTCAGAGTAATCAGGGAGGCTTTCAAAACGTGCAGATGGGCAATCCAGATATGTGAAATGGACAAATAGCCCGACCACCGCCAGTGTGGTGGCTGTGTGGAATGACAGGGCATTTGGCACGCTCGTGCAGAAGCCAAGGCGCGTGGCAAAATGGCCAAGGAATGGGAGCAGGCACGGTGAATCCGCCTGCAATCTCCCAACAGGGCGGTGCACAGAATCACACAGTGCAGCAGCAAGCACCAGGCTTGCAGCAGGGTGCACAGCAGGGAGTTCAACCCATGAGCATGGGGAACTTGCCTCAAGGACAATTCCAGCAGGCACCACCGCAAATGTCTCAGGGCACAAACTCCGGAAGGGGAGGCAACCCCGGGAATGGAGAAAATCCACAAGTGTACAGTGGACCGAACTTATATATGAACTAGGACAGCTCACTGGGAACCCTGATGTGCTCTATCCTATCAGTGACACCAGACCCTAACAGGGAACCAAGGGTGAATGTCGTCATAGGGGGTAAAGAATATTCCTTCCTAGTTGACACGGGTGCAACACGCTTGTGCATACGGGAGGGCACGTTTTCCTTGTCCGGCTGGGCCATAGACACTCAGAGTTTTACAGGAGCTCACAGTCAAGTTACCTTTACAGACGCACTCCCAGTCTCCGTAGGAGAGTGCGAAATGAATGTACCATTATTATATTCACATCAGACCCCAGCAAACATTTTCGGTCGAGACTTAATGACAAAATTGAACATGACAATCTCGTTCACGGAGGAGGGCATAGTATGCTCCACTCCAGGAATGCATGAAGAAGAGGGACAAGTATTTCCCTTGACAATACAAACTGCAGCAGTGCGAGGGAAAGTAGCATTGGTCGAAGGGTACGATGATGAAGGCAGACAATGGTGCACGATTATCGCCATTGAAGAAGGATATCGAGTGACGGACGTCACTGATGATGATCTGTTTGAAGAACAACCTGACTCAGAAGAGACGAGGGTGGAAGTGAGTCTCATATTTGGGGTGAAAATGATCAAGAGAGAAGTGCCTCAGAGAATGATGTTGGCACTGTTACGTCCGGAATACTTTGATGACGACATGGCCCAGGTGCTTGCCTCAGTATGGACTACAGGACTTTATGACGTAGGCCTCCTGAAGAGGGTGGGAGAAGTGAAAAATTAAATTGAAACCAGGAGCAATTTTACCAACAGCGTGACAAATATCCCATGTCCAGAGAAGCGGATGAAGGGATCGCAAAGACAATTTCCCCCATGATGGATCAGGGCATCCTGGTGACGTCAGAATCACCCTGTAATACAGTGATTTACCCCGTCAAGAAATCAAAAGGAGGGTCTTGGCGTTTAATCCAAGATTTGAGAGCATTAAACGATATTGTTGAAGCCGAGTTCACTCTAGTCCCTAACCCATCTATGATCCTGTGTAACATACTGATTGAGGCAAAATATTTCACGGTGATTGACTTGAAAAATGCTTTTTTCTCAATCCCGTTGCACCGTGACTCACAAGATCTGACGTCATTTACATCCAGACAAATGCGTCTGAAAAGTACATGGTTGTCACAGGGGTACTGTGAGTCCCCGTCCATTTTCAACAGAGACCTACAGATGGACCTAAGCAATATTGCATTAGACAGTGTTGTCTTGCAGTATGTGGATGACATTCTAATCTGCAGCACCACTGTAGAGCAATGCAGGTGCGATTCTGTCCAACTGCTGACTATACTGGCTGAGAAAGGATATAAGGTTGACAAGGAAAAGTTACAATACTGTCAACAAGAGGTGCTGTACATAGGCCAGCTAATCTCACATGAAGGGAAAAAGGTAACCCCAGAAAGGGCTGAAGCTGTCATGAACATGGCTAAGCCGCTCACGATAAAGCAAATGCAGAGCTTCTTAGGCCTGTGCAACTATGTTAGAGCATGGGTTTTCGATTACTGCACTTATACCGAGCCCTTGCTCCAAGCTCTAAAGAAGGCCCAGGTGACAAAGGAAAAAATTGAATGGACTGAGGCAGAGAGTGATTTGTACGGCCCCAGTTCTCGGGATTCCTAATTATGCAGAGGAATTCTACCTATTCTCACACACAGATGACAGCGTATTGTCGGCAGTACTCGCTCAGAGAACCTCGTTGGGATACAAGCCCCAGGCATACTACAGTGGGAGCCTGGACCCAGTCATGAGAGGCCATTTCCCATGCAAACAGAGCTTAGCTGCCGCAGCGTTTGCCATAGAGAAGGCGACAACCATTGTAATGGGATGCTCCATGACGTTATATGTCGAGCACACATTATTTGCCATCTTAGAAAAACCAAAAGGCACATTGACATCTCAGAGAGCTTCTGCCTATGAAGTGATCATATCTAATCCATTGATCGAAATAGTTTGATGTAAAACAGTAAGCCCAGCTACGTTCATAGCTGAACCAGTCACTGAAGGAGAGCCGATACATGACTGTGCAAACTATGAAGAATTCTATGATGAAATCCCCAGGGTAAAAGAAAACGCCCTGGCGGGTGGTGAGATCATTTTCATTGATGGTTCTTCGAGAATCGACCAAGAAGACGGACAAAGATACACAGGCGTGGCCGTAGTAAAACACATAGCGAATGGAGAATTTCGAGTACTCATCAGTGCACGAATACCATCTCATTATTCAGCACAGGCTGCAGAATTATTGGCGTTGATACTCACCATTGAGAATCATGAAGATCAGGAAGTAACGGTGTACAGTGACTTCGCCTATGTGACGTCTACAGTGCACGCAGGCCTAGCATGATGGAAAAGGAGGGGCTACCTCCGAGCTGACAGCACGCCAGTGCAGCACGCAGCCTTATTGGACAGGCTGATTAAAGCACTACAGCTCCCAGTGGGCATAGCGGTCGTGAAATGTGTCGCCCACACCAAAGGGACAGATTTCATGCCACGTGGAAACCATGCAGCAGACACAGAAGCCAAGCGTATGGCATCCAAGAGTGAAACGATCATGAAAGTAGAAGTGGCGTGCACCCATGAACGAATGATGATAGCACGAGCAACACCAGAAGCCTATAGTAATATGGGGCAGACCCAACTGATGGAGATCCAAGGGGAGGCCCCTCAGGACGAAAATAACCTATGGAGGCGTTGAGGGTGTTCTTTAAACCCCTCTGACAGGTTGTGGCGGCAAGACAGCACTGGTAAACCAGTAATACCTGTAGCCCTACTAAAAATAGCATTGGAACAGTTGCATTACGCATTTCACATGTCAAAAGAGAATCTAGCAGCAACGCTCGCAGAAGACTGGTTCATACTGAATTTAGCTGAGCATGTTGCATTCTTTATGGTGAACTGCATAGTCGGCACACATTAAAAGTAGTGAGGGGATCATCCCCTGGCCAAATGGGCCCTTTCAGCACTTACATATCGACTATGTCGACATGATTCAAGTGTGTAACGGGTAAAGGTACTTAATTGTAGTGGTGTGTCCATTCTCTAGATGGATAGAAGCAGGTCCCTGTACACACCCAGACTCAACCTGTGCTGCCAAATTCCTAGTGAGGGAAGTGTTCCCTAGATGAGGGGTGTGTGAGGTGATGAGGTCAGACAACAGGGCTCATTTTGTTAACGCAGTCTTTGAGCAGATCAGCGTGCTGCTTGGTATAAAGCACAAGTTCTCATCGGCGTATCATCCGGAAGGTAATGGTATCTGTGAGGGGCTCAACGGCTTGTTAAAGGAAAGGATAGCCAAGTTGAAGCTTACTCTAAAGAGGGATGGTTGCATTGCCTTCCACTGGCATTGTATGCTCTTCGGAACCAACCAGGCTCCGACCATCATCTTACGCCGCACGAGATAGTCACAGGAAGGAGAATGAACACCCCCTTTATCCCCTGAGGCAGAGCTAGATGTGATGCCCAGGCAACCCGAGAGGTCCTAGGATCATAAATGAAAGAGTACTTGAACTGCATGACATCCATCCTTACTGTAATTTCAGACCAACTACAGCGATGACGAAAAGGGTGCAGCACAGCACAAGACACAGCAGGAGGCACTGAGGCAGACGCAGCTCAAGGTCTACGTGTACCTCTCATCTTCCCTGGAGACGCCATGTTGGTGAAAAACCACACGAGGAAAAGGTGGGACGAGCCAAGATTCAACAGCCCTTTTATCGTAGAGGACTGCACTCCTTCAGCTGTCAAACTGCAAGGTAGAAGAGCATGGATCTTTCTCAATGACATTAAGCCCTCTAGCTGCACCCCACCGCGAAGAGACCACAGACAACAGGGAAGAACCTCAGCACATGCAGACGAGATCCATGATGAGGAAGAAGGACGCATGAGCAGCAAAGCCAAGACAAAGAACACGGTTGGAAGTTGTGGCTTGAAGGGGATAAGGACAATAATAGACACTCTGTGCATCCCAGTTGCAGGGTGAAGAAGAATAAAAAGGGGGTAAGGGCATAAAACAGATACTCAGAGCAGCCTAGTTGCAGGGTGAAGAAGAAAACTGCACATTTAAGCCAAAACACGGTTGTTGATACGAACATTTGAACCAAGCCACACTTAAGTATTGTTGAACAACAAACCCAAATAGACTGTTATCAATATCTTTTTCCCAAAGGAGCTAACACAGTATCCTGAAGCAACCAACACTAAGACTTTGTTTTGCAGAATTGATGGTATCCCCTAGCAGAAATATCACAAGGGATGTGGTGTCCTCTGACAAATTAGTACTAGAGACATATCCATCACTTGTAGGGAGAGTCACCAGTGTCACAGACTTTATTCAAGATCCTGCCAACAAGAACGTAATCTAGCAACTGCTTACTGTCATCGCGGAAGCCTTCGCTGGGTTACCAGAATACAGTGATAAGGACACAAATGCTTCCACCACAGGTGATAGTAGATGAACTCACAAACACGCTTTTCTTTCAATCATAGTAGAGTGCCCTGCAATCATCGGGAGAACCACTGACACTCTTACGTTCATTAGAGATCCAAGAAACACTGAACATTTGCACCAGCTGTGGGCTAAGCTCAGCTACCTGGTCGCAATCCACGAAGCAGGAAAGTGTAGAGATCACGTCAAAAGAAAGGCCTGTGATCCAGAACCCAGCAAAGCAGAACAAATGTCCTTGTCTCCCGAGGCAGACTGGCGCACAACGTCCTGTTTCGTCTAGTCACTGACTTTCCAGAAATGGTGGGGAGACCTGCCAAAGTTGATGTCATCACCTTCATCAGAGATCCAGCTAATTTCGCACATATGGGAACGCTCCTACATGGCATTATGCTCCAAGTGGAACTGTCCAACTTCCAAAGAGAGTATCTGAGGAGATTCCAGTGAAACCTTCCGCCAAGGGACAGATCCAGGAGACAGAGTCAAAGCTCTTCATTTTTCCACCGAGGGACAGATCGTGGGAACAGAGACAAGAACTTCACCATTTTATTTTATTTTATTTTGTTACTTTGATTTTGATTGGTTGCTATTTTTCCATTTCTTCGCATTGAACAGGTTCCAGCATGTCCTCAGGACTGAAGCAAATTCAGGGGGTGGACTGGGAACTGACCTATTTTGAATATGCATAATGAACGTGCCTCACAAAAGGTGTTAGTCTAACCTTTTTCCATAGTCTAGCAAGGGAACTTTATCCCATAACCAGAGACAATCGTCACCCGCAAGAGGGGGGACACTTGCAAAACACAAGACACTTTATGGTACAAACTTTCTGAGAAACAATAATGGAGTAAGTGAAAAGAATAGAACTTTAACAGTAGCCATGATTGAAATGGGGGCCCAAAATAGTAACCTGGTCCTCGCACAACCAGAGGGGTGCCCCCGCTTCCCTAGAAGGAAATGCTGCCAATTGTCATACCGCACGATTATGTGTATATGTATAGTGATTATCATTGTCTTTCAACTGAAACGGATTACTGAGGTGAAGACGGCTACGTCCAGGACATCAAAACAAGAAACAGAGCGCATACTAATAATCACGTGATCGGGTATGAAAAGCCTGAAGTTAAAGGATCAGGAACAAGATGGGAGATAAACCCGAGGCTGAACGTCCAAGGAAAGACTCCAGAAGAGGCTCAAATTTGGGAGAACAGAGGCCAAATGCAAATTTGGGGGACAGTGGTTTCCCCAAATGGATGGGAAGAAGGAGTGGTGATCTGCCGAGCTTGGATGGTTCTTGGAGCCTGCAAAGCAGCGATAGAAAACTCACAAAGACTGTGCAAACCTCTATGGCCGAAGTTGGTAAAGTTACTAACCTGGGTCGAAGACAGAGGAGGACCCTTGCAGATAGTGCCACTGGAAAGGCCAAAATTGTGCTTCAGGAACAATGGCACAAGGAAGATGGGAGAGAATCAGAACTGTGGACGAATCTTCGAGGCCCCAGGAATGACGCACGGAACCGCAGTAATTATGGATCATTATTGGGTGTGTGGATCCAGAGCATACATCAGACTGCCAAGAGACTGGGGAGGCGTATGCACAATAGTGAACGCCCACGTTCCTGCACTAGTGATCCCGAAAAGTGACCTGAATATTGACAGTTTTCCGAAAGCAGATGCTCACCTGAGGAAAAGGAGATCAGTGAAGCTGGTATCCCGGATGAAGAGAGAAAATTACTTTTCTGCAAAATCAGAAGAAGCATTCCATGCAATCCCATATGAACACAGGCTGTTCAGCCTCACCTCATCAGTATTTACAACAACCTTCATGCCAAGAATCCAAGTTGGAGTAAATATGAAATGGTTGCAGATAACCAGATGGGAGTTATTGCAGACCATCAACACAACCATAAAAGGATTCAATGTGATTAAGGAAGAACTAAGAGCAATCCAATTGATGACCCTCCAGAACAGATATGTACTTGACATGATCACCGTGATGGATGGAGGTGTTTGCGCAAAAATCGGAGAATCATGTTGCACATTTACACCTTCGCATGATGAAGAAAATGGAACCTTAACAGAAGCCATAAGTATGCTGACAAACCTACAGAACCAGATGATCGATGAAACTGACAAAGTTGATGATGACAGCTGGTTCGGAACTCTATTCGCATGGGTCCCACAATGGATGGCGGACATATTCAAGTTTCTGGGAGTCCTGCTATTAATGATACTACTAGGATTTTGTGTGATCAAGATAATCATCACACAATGCCAGAAAACTGTGAAGAAAGCCATAGGGATGAAGATCATGATTGATGTCAAACCAGGATGGAAGCCGAGAGACCTGACTGATGAAGAAATAAGAGAATTTGTGAAGGCCAGCAAATTTGCGCCAGAAGGAACAAAGTTTGTGTATCCCAATCTATTGCAGCCCAAATGGACAATGCCAGTTAATGACCTGTTAATGACCTGGAACAAAGACGAACATGTAAAAACAGCAGGAAGTCTGAAAGGAGTGATAAAAATATGGATTCCAAAGAAACACACGTTCACACCATCATGTAAAAACCCAGAAGACGATGAACAAGATGCAGAAGAACCAAGTAAGACGAATCCAAAGGAGGAAGCAGAAGTGGCCGATGAACCGACCATAGGGAGGAGTGTAGAGGAGGTCCCAGATACGGCCTGCACTCCAGCCCCCCCATTTTGAGGTACCAGGAACATAGTTGCCAAGATATGTGATGTATGAGGAACAAATAAACCAACAGAGAGCAGCACTTGGACTCTGCCCAGTGCCCATCAGAAGAGCAATGCCTGTTGAAGTGACTATAACCAGACAACCATGGGCAGCCCGGTACCCACTGAGACAACCGTACCAGCAGTTAACACGAAATGAAGACTACTTGCAAACTGTCCCCGGAGAGACCCAAAGAGCCTTAATGGAAGGCGAGTGGTGATAACCCAAGGGCCCAGATAGACGTACAGATGAACATAAACGACAATTGAAAGATGACACACAAGAACGAAATGTGAAGAGTAATGATGTAATGGACTTGTAAGAAGTAACAATGTAGATATATAAAGAAATGTAACCATGAAGTGAGATGAAATATGCAACTAACTAAAACCTGTAAATAGGCTTGGAAAGCAAGAAGCTAAGGAAACGGTTCTGCTTGCAATTCTTAGTAGAAGAATAGAGCGGCAAGCACCAATTACATATCTACCTCAATGAAGCACATTATACAAGTGCAACTCCATTTTGTAAAAGCAGAATTAAGCCCAGGCTGCAAGGGGCCAACGAGGCCGAGATTCATATTACAGCTAAAGCCAGAAGGAAGGAGCGGAATCGAAACTGAGCACAAAGAAGCTCATGCCTGGGTATTCAAGGTCAACTCCAAGAAGGGAGGCGAGTGGCAACTTCGAAGAAACAAAACTTAAAAGCATACAAGCCAGCCAGTGAAGGTTGAGATGAGAGGCCCCAGGCAGGTGGCAAGGCTAAGGAAGAATCAAATACTCAAAAAGAAGGAAAATGAAGCAGATTCTGTTACGCTCACCTGGCTCCCACAGAGGCGTCGATCTGAACTGGACAGCTGCGGTCTCCACCAACGTGACACGTAGGGCCGAGATGATGGACTGGACTGGCCCACCTAGCTTCGTTTGCTTGGCCCATAGGAATATTCTTCTGAAATTGGAGAAAGGGAATTAACCACCCGTGGAGTTGAGCGTAAATCCCCCCACCCCCTGCTGTTGTCCCCACAGATCACCTTTGATGTCCCCTCCTATAGTCTCACCTGATGGTTTGAAAAGATGAGCTCTCCATCCTGCATTGAGTGCAGGGGCGTGTTGATAACCAGTTGCGTCACTGGCTCAAAGGAATTGGTGAGTTCTAGAACTATATTGACTCTGAGATTCCCGGCAAGACGCCGTAAGTATGTAGTTCGTAAGAGTTCAAATGCCTGACTTTCACTCTTGTCCGATTCCTTGCAGGTTGCAGTTTGACCCTAGTGGAGAGTTCCTCGTGGCAACCGGTAATATTCTGGTAAGGATTTGTATTTTCCAACACAGTTCGATAAAATAATGTCAATATGTAACCTGTTGCTTTCTCCCTTATTCAGGCGCTGAGAGAAAGTATGAAGTCTCGAGGAATAATACCTGCGGCGGTAAAATCAGGTAAGTCTATTGTGGTGAGCAGGGTTCCCCTTGTTAGTCCCTTTGTTTCACCTTGCTGTCCTTTTGTTTCCCCTTAGGGGCCGGGGTTCGGCGAAGATGCAGTGGAAGCTGCGCCGACCCGTGAAGAGGAATAGTACCCCCGGTGGTAAAATCAGGTAAGTCTATGGGTGGTAACTAATATTCCTCTGTGTATTCCCTTGGCTCACCTTGCTGTTCTTGTTATCTCCTTAGGTGCCGGAGTGCGGCGGGAACATGCAGGAGGATGCGGTGGAATGTGAAGATGGTGCGAAGGCCAGTGAGTTCAGCACGGCGCTGCAGCAGGCGAGGCGACGCGCATAAAATAACTTCTTTCTTCCAGCTCGAAGGCGCGATGTATCAGGAATTCAGGTAAGGATCTAAGGTATTGCTCTTGTTCTAACCTTTTCTCCTTCTTTCTCCCTTTTTCTAGGAGCTCCAAACTCGAGGCGGGCGTAGCAGAAGGCTGGATGCAGACTTGCAGGCACGGTGAGCGTTACGCTGCTGGATGCAGAATAACGCGAAGCGTGTGCTGCTCTTCGGTCTTGGTTTAAATAGCCTCCAAAGTAGTCCCAGGTAGGTATTCCTCCCCAGCCCCACCCGAGTAAAATAATAGTCCCTAGGTAAAGTAGTCCCTTCCAAGCCTCTTTTGGCTTGGAGCTCTTGCAGCATGGTCTGCATCAGGTAAGTTTGCAGCATGGTCTGCATCAGGTAGGTTTTAATCTATGAGCCTGGCGCCTATGGCGCCAGGACTGACTCTCCATATGAGCCTGGCACCATAGACGCCAGGACTGCACCCAAATAGCCCCTAGCAGGGGTTTTGGGCTTGCTTGGGATAACTTGATGCCTGATTCCGGGGTTGCTGGACTTGGTCTGGGTCCCCGGGGGTAGGCATCATGACAGGTTCACGGTGAACAGACACGATACAAGCCAAGCGTGAAGAGGTACCAACGTCTGATGTCACCCAGAACTCAAGGATGCCATAACTTTTCCTGATAAGAAGCTACAGTTTCGAGGCCATCCTCAGCCAACTGACACATAGCCCTAAAGTACTGATTGATGGAAGGGAGGCAGGGTGAATCTTGGGGCACACCGCATCTGGGTGTCCATTCTGCATGCTGCTAATTAAAGTGGAGATTTATGTCTGGGGGTGTATCCTACCCAATCATAATGGACCAAATAATCTAGGGTCCTATAGCTAGTACAACCAATGAGACGTCGTACTTGTAGTGACGTCTATCACCAGTGATGTAGAGGGATGGGCGTAGACGCCCACCCAATAAGAGTTATTCAATCCTCACACTCTGTTACCATATACAGATATAGCCCCTATACTCAGGTTACCTTTCCCAACCAATAGAATTGCATGCCAATTTTGGAGTGTAACACGTCAGTGATGACAAGAATGTACTATAACTTTTGCTGTCGGAATGAAGAATTTGGAAGTTCAAGCGAGACAGGCGATCGCATCACTGTTGATTTCCATTTGTTTCCCCTTTTTTTGTACTTGTCATTAAACGGACTTCCCTTTGCCAAACTACTGAGTTGTCCTTATTGATTGGTGTTGGAGTAAGAGAATCCTGCTCCCCATCCTCCTCAAGGTGCAGCTATCTCGTCAGGGTGGCGCAACATGTGTGCAGTCTATGACACTTAATACATGGGGGAAGTGTGCCACTGCATAGAAATCCTGCATGATTGTCTGCCTTTCCGCTGATGTTTGGGGCATATATATGTTCCTGCGAACACATGCATGTGCTGTTATGCAACACACAGCTGGTGTAGACAGCGTGATTGGGTGGCCTACATGTTAGGCAGAATCCTGTGCAGTTCCCTTAGGGAGCACTACAGAAGATTAAGACTACAGGTGAGAGCAATAAATCCCCTTTGGTATCAGTCTGTACCACAAAGATTTAGTTGGTAGCTGTGGCTGAGCAGTCAGACTTATCTCAAGAGGGAGATGAGCAGTATTCAGGGTTTACACAATAGGCCTACAATACTCCGGGACAAGGAAACACTGACCAAAGCTTTGTATTAAAAAGTAGATATATATTTATTTCTTTATACACTTCTATTAAAACACAGTCATTGTTAGACAGAAACCTGTGCAGTTCCCTCTGGGACCACTGCAAAAGATTTAAGACTACAGGTGTTTGGCAGTAAACCCACTTGGTAGCAGTCTGTACCACACAGATTCACTTGTTAGCTGTGGCTGAGCAGTCAGACTTCCCTCAAGAAGAGTTAGGCAGTATACAGAGTATTCACAATCGGTCAAGAGAACACAATAGAACAAGTAAACACTGACCAGGGCTTGGTGTAAAAGAGATATAATTATTTATTTAAAACCACATCTAGAAAAACACACAGGCACTAATAGTAAGTAATTCAAAAACACGGTCACTAAAAGATATACACTCCCTTAAAAGAATATTAGACAAGTCTTAAGTAAAGCCCCACTTATTTTCAGACAGCGGTGAGCGCTTAACGTAGATGGCACTCTAATAATTCGTTTTTTAAAAAAGGGAGAGAAAAGCAGAGAATAAATTGAAACAGATCCCAACACTTTTTCACGAACACAACAAGAGAGGAAGGCAAAGTAACACCGTGAATTCAGAGTCAGTAGGCCGGATCCGCTTTAAGAGGATCAAAACGAAATGTGTCCAAGGTCACACGGTTGCAGTGCACAAAAGTCTTGTAACGGTTCAAAAAGGAGTTGGACCAAAGAAAGGGACCAGTTAGAGGGTCAAGGCGGCCAGCCCAGTCCAGAAGGTTAAGGGGTTATTATTACCTTGTAGCAATCTTTAGAAAGGGAGGCCTGGCGGACACGGTACCTTAAAGTGGTGAAAACACTCCAGCGGGGGCAGTTGTTCCTGGCAGCGGATGCAAGTCGGTGCTCCGTCCGGGGGAAGAGAGGATCTCGTCGGGGAGGAAGACAGGAGTCCGTTGCACTGCCAGGGAAGAAACCAGCCACCGAGTTTCTCAGGTACAAGGAGCAGTCTGTTGATTCGGGGTTCAGTGGTAAGTGGCTATCCGGCTGCCGGGGTGCTTTGCGCGGGCAGCTCGACCAAAAACCGGTCTGGGGTGCGAAGAAAAGAAGGTAAACTGGTTGTGCCCATCAGTCAGGGGAAGAAGCCTCTCCAGCCGGGAGATCTTCTCTGTCGTCGGGAAGTGGTGAGTCGGTTCTGCAGGGCTCCACCGGTGGTGTTGTCGTGGTAGGTCGGCTCAGCTTCTCCCTCGTCGGATTCTCAGGTCCTGTGGCGACTTCTGAAGTTCCAGTCCCCAAAGCCCTGCTTTTATGCAGCCTACCCCCATTCACTCAGCCTAGCTATCAATCAAACATGCTAAGTGGTGAGCCGGCCGGCTTACCACTTGGGCCAATCACACAAGAGTGCGACTTGAGTTACCAAGGTAACTCAGTCCAGGGTGCCTAAAACTCCTCCCACACCCCCTGTGGTACCCAGACAGAGTGGCACCACTTTTGGAGGCTTCTGTGGAGAAGCCTGCCAAAAAGTGGAACAAAGGGCTCGACTTGAGTTGGAGTCACAGAAGAGAACACAAACGCCATTTTAGAATCGAGTCCTGGCAAAAAATACCAACCAGTGAATTAATATTAAATAAATAAACCGGCGGTATGTTTGAGGCTTTGAGAATTAAATAATTAAAGTTGGTAGCTTCGAACAATGGGAAAATCCCATAGGGATATATTCGCGGTCGAATATAAAAAGTAGTATCCACTGCTACCAGCCAAAACTCGATCAGGGGGGACGGAGATGTGCCCACTCGACTAACAGACCCCGGGGCAATCGAATTGCCCCGACCAGTAAGTCCACAATAGGATGGTTTGTACCGGTTTCTTTTAATAATTTGGGACTAGTAAAGCCAATGGTGACTTTACATGCCCTGGGAAACAGTAGTCAGTTCCAGGGTATGGAGTCTATGGTGGGGTGTCACTATGACACCCCTGTGTTACGGCACGAGGTTGCTGTGTAACACACATAGTAAAAACACATGAGACCCTATGGAGTAAAGGACCCCATAGCCCATAAAACACATTAACAATCAAAGGAACACCATAAATCATGTCCAAGAGTGGGAGAAAAAGAGTCTCACTCTTGGCAGGAGAAAAAAACAAACTCCAGAAATCCAGCAAAGCTGCTGGGGGACTCACTAGGTTAGGAAATTCAGCCTAAAGAGAGAATTCTCCCTAACACTCGCCCCCCCCCCCAGACCAAGGGACAGGAGGATTTAATCCTCTCCTGGATGAATCCCATACCCCTAGTCGATGACATACATCCTAGAGAGACCATCAGCATTTTGGTGGTGACACCCTGACCTGTGCTCAATGGTGAAATCAAACCCTTGCAGGCAGATTGACCATCTCAATAGTTTTGGGTTTTCCCCTTTCATTTGCATTAACCATCTCAAGGGTTGGTGGTCAGTCTGAATGACAAAAGTAGAGCCATACAAGTATGGCCTAAACTTCTTCAGAGCCCACACAATAGCAAAGCACTCTTGTTCAATGGTTGCCCACCTTGTTTCAGGATCCTTCACTTTTCTACTGACGAAGCAAATGGGGTGTTCCCTACCTTTTCCATCCAGTTGACTGAGGACTGCACCTATTCCTACATTTGAAGCATCTGTTTTCACAATGAAAGTTTGGTGGTAGTCAGGAGCTCTGAGTACTGGGGCTTGGCAAAGAGCCTTTTTCAGGGTTTCAAAGGCCTGATTGCATTCCTCATTCCACCTAATCTTTTTAGGGAATTTAGGAGAGAAGATGACATTCAGTGGAGAAGCTATGGACCCATAGTTCTCAATGAAATTCCTGTAATACCCAGTGAGACCTAAGAAGGCTCTCACCTGGGTCTGAGTAGTAGGTGTTGTCCAATTTTGCACAGCTTCAATCTTACTGGGCAGAGGCCTTATTTCTCCACCTCCTACCTCATGTCCAAGGTAGACCACTTTACTCTGTCCAATCTGGCATTTACTTGCCTTTATGGTCACATTGGCCTTTCCAAGAGCCTGCAAAACATATCTCAGGTGGTCCACATGTTCTTCCCAGGAATTGCTGAACACTGCTTTGTCATCCAAGTATGCCATGCAGAAGTCCTCCATCCCATTCAGAACCTGATTTACCATCCTTTGAAATGTAGCAGGTGCATTTTTCAATCCAAAAGGCATAACCTTAAACTGGTATAAGCCAACTGGGGTAGAAAATGCAGTTTTCTCCCTGGCATGGTCTGTCAGGGCTATTTGCCAATAGCCTGACGTCAAGCCAAATGTGCTTAGGAACTTGGCTGCACCAAGTCTATCCACCAACTCAACTGTCCTTGGCAAAGGGTGGGCATCAGTCTTAGTGACTGCATTAAGAGCTCTGTAATCCACACAGAATCTAAGTTATTTAGATCCTGCCTTTGGTACTAACACAACTGGGCTAGACCATGGACTAGTAGAGGGCTCTATTACCCCGAGATCAAACATCTTGTTGACCTCACCTTTGATGTGGGTTCTTACATTTTCTGACATTCAATATCCTCTGCTTTTGACTGGCAGACAGTCACCAGTGAGTATGTCATGCTGTCCCCAAGGGGTCAAGCCTGGTGAAAGTGAGAACAGGGAGGCAAACTGATTTAACATAGACTTGCACTCTTCCTGGTGCTCAGGTGTCAGATTTGGAGAGAGATTTACTCCTTCAATCTTTTCGTCTAAAGGTAAGCCTCTGAGGAGATCAGGAAGAGCTTCACTCTCTTCTTCTTCCTCTGATGATGCTAGAAGTAAAACTCCTACATCAGGTCTGGAGACATACGCTTTTAGTCTGTTGGTGTGGAAGACTGTTGGAGCCTCCTTGGGGTTGCCCAAGTCCACCAGATAGTTGACCTCTCCAAGTTTACCCACAACTTTGAAGGGTCCCATCCATTTGTCTTGCAAGGCCCTCTGTCTTGTTGGAATCATAACGAGAACTAGCTAGTCCTGAGTAAACTCAACCATGTTAGCCTTTTGGTCATGCCAGTGCTTGACCAATGCTTGTCCAGCTTTCAAGTTATCACTTGCTTCTGCCATCATTTGTGACATTCTCCTTCGGAGACCTATCACGTAGTCAGTCACTCTGACTGGCTTGGGGAAGGAGAACTCTCCAACCTCTCCTTGATCAGGGCCAATGGACCTCTGACCGGATGACCATAAAGAAGTTCGAAGGGAGAATAACCTACTCCCTCCTGAGGGACTTCTCTATAAGCAAAGAGAAGGCATGGCAGTAGAAGGTCCCACTTTTTTTAAGGGGGTCCTCTAAAGCAATTATCATGCCTTCATGGTTCTGTTGAACATTTCAACCATCCCATTTGTCTGAGGGTGGTATGCGGTTGAGAACTTGTAAGTAACTCCGCAGGTTTTCCACATGGCTTTCATGAAGTGGGACATAAAATTTGACCCCCTGTCAGAGATTACTTCCTTAGGAAACCCAACCCTGGTAAAAATACCAAGGAAGGCCTTAGCCACAGCCAGAGCTGTAACAGTCCTCATAGGAATTGCCTCAGGGTACCTAGTAGCATGGTCTACTACAACAAGTATAAACCTGTTGCCTGAGGAGGTTGGAGGATCAAGGGGACCGACAATGTCAACCCCTACTCTCTCAAATTGGACTCCCACAACTGGGAGAGGCACTAAAGGTGCCACATTCTTGGAGCCAACCTTACCAGAAGTCTGGCAGCTCCTGCAGTATTTATCTACTTCAGCCCCCATCTTTGGCCAATAGAAGTAGAGTGAGAGCCTTTCCTTAGTCTCCTTGAAGCTCAAGTGACCAGCCAAAGGAATCTCATGGGCTAACTGCAAGAACTGTGGTCTGTTCTCTTGGGGTACTACCAGTCGTTTGCTGTCCCCAGGTGCAGACTCTGTTGGTTCACTGTAGAAGAGGCCATCTTCCCAGTGTAACCTTTATTTCCCAGGCTCTTGCCCTTCAGCCGGAGCATCTGTCTGGTGGCGGAGACCTTCCAGAGTTGGACATTCTCCCTGTCCCTTACTGAAGTCTGCCCTGTTGGGTCCACCTTCTGCCAGTAAAGACTGCAGCTCAGGATGGTCAACAGGATCCAGATCTCCAATGAGTTCCTGGCCTTCCACTAGCTCTTCTTCAGAGTCTAGTTCAACCACACAGGGTTGTACCTCCCTCTCAGCCTCAGCTGGAGGGGGAGTTACTGGTGTAACTTTGGACAACCTAGGGGAAGTCCTGTTTGGCTGCACTGGAGTGCTGACTGCTGGTTTCTTGTTAGAAGTCTTAGGTTTCCCCTTTTCTTCTTGTGGCTTAGAGACAGCAGCTGACATCTCCAGTGGAGCAGGAGTGATCTCTTTCTTCATCATTTCCTTGGGAGTACCTCTCATGGTTCTCTCCCTTGCAGGGCTGGTGAGCTCCTGTAACCTTTTACTAGGAGGTCTGGGGGTATGTGGCATTACTCCAAGAGTTTTCAAGTCATTACCCAGCAGAACCCTTCCTGGCACCACACTTTGTATGCTGACAGGTATCTTCACAGTCATGTCATTACACTGGATGAGAACTGGTAATTGGGGAAGCATCTGCACAGGCCCTCCAGCTAACTTGGTGAGGCGTTTGGGTGCCTTAGCAACATCCTCAGACTGAAAAAACGATTTGTCCACCACAGTTATGCTGGCCCCAGTGTCCCTAATGGCAGGAGTCTCCTGACCATTCACCTGGACACTGTCCTTATAATACTCTTTAGTATTATCTGGGATAGAATTATAGACATCTACGTTCTGTTGTGTTGGGTGTCCTGACCCACGTTTGAGCTATCATGCTGCAGCATTTGGTGCTGTGGGCTTAGAAAATCCAAGATGGCCAAAAAGCCCACAAGTGCGCCAGAATCCAGGAGAACCACGCAGTTTGTGCGCACACCAAATTGGTTACCTAACTTGCCACCCACCAGTGTAAAGAAAGATCTTTGTTAACAAAATCCACTGTTACTGATGTCAAAAAGTTGCTGAAATCGTGGCTCATTGGACCACTTTAAAGATTCAACCCTTTTGTGGGGTTCCACATAACCATCTTACTGTAAGGAGCCCCATCAAAACAATGTTAAGCAAGGATTATTTACTACCATGTAAGAACCATTCCTGTTTAGAATGCATTAATCCAAGAAAGATCCCAAAATTGCATGCAGTACCAACAAAATCCTCAAGGCGGCGCTAGCGGTCTAAACTCTGACAGGAGAACTGAGTGCAGTTGCTGACAAAGGGATTTGACCCAGCTGACTTCAAAGGCTGCATTTTAATTAAAAAATTAGCCACCTGCTGTTCCCAGAGGCCTGAAGCCTGGGAAACCCTCTCACCTCTAGAGATTCACACCAGGAGTTAAAATCTCACATGACCTCTTGATTGATAGAAGGCAGACTGGCTGGGAGCCTCCTGGAGACCACACAATAGGCTCTTGCAATTGAATAGGATATGTTGATTTTGACTGTTTCCTGTTAACAAAGGCCTGCCTGCCAGAAGACACATGTGACTGACCCACCCAAGTCTTGGAGGCGGACTCCAACACTCTGAGAACTGAATTGAAAGCAAAATATATATTTTACAGAAACACTGATAACTCTTTGTAATCAAATGACAGAAATGTATAACTTTGAGAGCCTTAATTTAAAAAATGTACCTTCAATTCAAGCCCAAACTCCAATTTGTGTGATGTTCTGGGGGCAAACTAGCAGTTAAGAGGGTATTACTTAAAATGTCTGCATGTGAAAAGTCTGATACTTCATCAATCAATGCCTGCATGCCTTGCACACATTTGGGTAAATTTGAGTAAGAATCTGATATTGGTAACTTGACCAAAAAGTGAAATATGTTGCCATTTCTGAATGCAAGCTCCCAGGAAGAGCAGATTTGGACAGGGTATACCTCCTGTGATATGTGATGGGTGCATGTAATTTTAAACAAATGTGTACCTGTGCAAATATGTCTTTTGGGTCAAAATATAGATTGTGTGTAATTTGACAGGGGCGGGTTCTCTGTACCATAAACAGACCTCATCATGATGACACTTCATTTCATTCCCACAATCAAGGGGAAGAGGAGGAAGTGGCCAATGACAAGTGGAGAGGGGCTGGCTAGTGATGCTGCTCACACACACCCATTTTCAAAACACATAAAAGCAGACAGACAGGACAGATAGGGACCTTCAAATCCATTTGCTGCGGGACGCTCTGCCGGGAAAATCCATACTTTACCTCCATCAATCTCTAGAGAAAGCTGTGCAGAAAGATCCAGACTTCAAATCTATCAATATCCAGAACCAGAGACCCAGACCAGACCAGCAGAGCAGAGCTGACCCAGATCACTGTGAAGTGCCGAGACCAGACCAGAGTCCAGTCTAAAACCTGACCAGATCCGTGGCGAGGCCCATTCTATTTCTAAATATATTGTGAGTACCTAGCAGGACTGTGCAGAACCAATCCCTTAGTTAAAATAATATAATTCAATCTATTTTAATCTAACCAGAACTGCCTCCTAGAAGTTGTCACCTGTCATTTGCAAAGCTGTCACTTGTCATTTTTAGCTGCAAGTTTTTCAAATCCGAAAAACAACCTTCACAAAATCGTTCATAACTCCGTAACCGGTTGTGTAGGAACTTGGTTCAACTTTCCTCTGAAAGCTTAGAATCTTGGCTTTTCAACGAACCTAGAACCGCATTCCGATTCCCTATAGTTTTGCCGCAATCGCGAAAAACGCACTTGCGAATTTGCCGCAATTTGCAAATTTCTCCACGTGTGAAAACAGCAATTTTTTTTGCTTTCCTTGCTAAAAATTCGTTTGCCTCTTAAGAACCATCCCTGAATCATTGCTAGAGTGAGCCTGGACCAATATTAACTAGATACCACTCACCCTGAACCTCTAGAGGGAATTAAAAGCATTTTAGCGTATTTTTCACTTCATTGCCAGCACATATAAAAGCATTTTGGGCCTGGGTTGTAAACCTCTGTAGTCTAAGCTGCTGGGGTGAACTGAATTACATTTGATTGCATTTCTGAGAACTGTGTGCTTTCCTTCCATTTCCTTGCATTGCGTCAAGGGAGGGGATTGCCAGAGAAAAGTGATTACATTGTTTTGTTGAAATCATATTGAGTATTTTCTGTATTGCATTTTCATTCAACATTACATCCATCTGAACTTATATAAAGTATTCTCTACCACCTTATTCTTCTGTTCCTATTCACAAGTGTGCCAGTGCCAGACTATCCATTATTGATTACTGCTCATATTAAGTGTCATATTCAATTATTAATTTATTATAAAGCGTGATATATATATATATATATTGTTTAAATTATCAAATAAACCTTTAAACTTGCAAAACAGAACTACTTCTTGGCTCAGTGGGGTCAGGGGGATTCCAAGAGAGGGGTGTTATATAGGGGTAGTCATCCAGAACGCATGAACTGGACATAAGGATATATCAATAAGGGTTTCCATTCAGTATCCCAGACTAGGCATTGACTTAGCTGTAGTGTTGAATTGAATCCTCTTACAGTTGTTCCCACAAACCGAGAGACACTAAAGAAACACTGGCTGAGACTCCAATGGGTTCATCAGCCAGTAATAGAAAGTTTCCACTTGCCATTTGTACTTCCTCCTCTGGAGCGAAGGCTAAGGAGACAAGCTGGACCCCTGAAGGTTTACCCTTACATCTGGGACCTCCTTCTGGTTTGGCACCAGGAGGTACACTAGCCTGATTTGGTTTCCCTGGTGGCTTACCCTTTCGGTTCTGTTTGGGGCCCTCTTTGTAATTGGAATTATTGGAATTCTCTTTGGAGTCCTTCTTTGGCTGTTTTCCCTCATCCTTTTTCTGAGTAGCCCCAGAATCCTTGTGAGTGGCCCTGTTGACAACCCACAAGTCAGCAGCCTTAGCTAACTTCCGGGAATCTAATTCCTTTGAATCAGCCCAGTGCTGTCTGAGCTCAGGAGAGCAGGTATCATAAATTGACTCCAACATTACAAGATTCTTCATTCCTTCATAAGTATTAACTCTGTAACCCTTAATCCATCCCTCTAATTTTTTCAAACTTTCACTCACCCAGGTAGCCCAAGGGGTACCATCATGCTTTTTGAGGGGTCTTCCCAAATCTAGCTATCAAAGCTAGTTTCACACATTCATAATCCTTCTTATCCACCTCCCCCAAATCCATTACCACATCAGTTGCAACAGGGGGAAGCCTAGAGAACAACCAGGGAAGTAACTCATTCCCTGTGATGTCCTGGAGCCCATGATTATACTCAAACATTTTCAACCAATCCAACACATCCAACTTAGGTTCATACATACCCACTAATTCCTTAGGCATCCGGGGTCTTTTGGGACAGGAACTCCTAGAAGAACCAGAGGAGAGAGAAGCATTTTCCACAGACAACTTTTTCATTTCTAGTTCATGATTAAGCTCTATTTCTCTGAGTCTTAACTCAGCTTGCTTCTGCTCAGCCTGGGCATTCGTTCTTCTGAACTCTAGCTCTTGGTTTCTTTCAGATTGAGCAATAAAACGTTTGTACTCTAATTCAAGCTTCATTTTTTCAAGTTCAAAATAAGCAGGGTTACATGCAGGACCTGGTATAGGCCCAGTAGGTACAGTAGGTAAGGCAGACAGAGGCTCAGAGTGGCTAACTTCAATAGGTTCATTTTCCTCTTCTGACTCATTATCAAGACTTTGATTCAGATCAATACCATCACTGTTTTCTACATTTGCTGGGGGGGGGGGGTAGATTCCTCTGTACCACCCAGACTTTGGTTTTCTAGCAATCTTTCTATAAGTTCCATTTTCTTGCCCTTCTCAGAGAGATTCTTATGTCTACACAATACTTTTAAGCACTCAGCAATTTTGGCAGACAATGATTCTAGGGTATAACTCTCCATAGCAGACATAGTTAGAAAATCAGCTTCTTAGTGCTAAGCTCTGTGGTTAGTTGTCCTAAAGTGTTCAACAAGCACTCTAAAGTGTATACTCAATACAAATCCCACCGCTGTACACCAGTGTTAGGCAGAAACCTGTGCAGTTCCCTCTGAGACCACTGCAAAAGATTTAAGACTACAGGTGTTTGGCAGTAAACCCACTTGGTAGCAGTCTGTACCACACAGATTCACTTGGTAGCTGTGGCTGAGCAGTCAGACTTCCCTCAAGAAGAGTTAAGCCGTATACAGAGTATTCACAATAGGTCAAGAGAACACAATAGAACAAGTAAACACTGACCAGGGCTTGGTGTAAAAGAGATATAATTATTTATTTAAAACCACATCTAGAAAAACACACAGGCACTAATAGTAAGTAATTCAAGAACACGGCCACTAAAAGATACACACTCCCTTAAAAGAATATTAGACAAGTCTTAAGTAAAGCCCCACTTATTTTCAGACAGCGGCGAGCGCTTAACGTAGATGGCACTCTAATAATTTGTTTTTAAAAAAAGGGGAGAGAAAAGCAGAGAATAAATTGAAACAGATCCCAACACTTTTTCACGAACACAACAAGAGAGGAAGGCAAAGTAACACCGTGAGTTCAGAGTCAGTAGGCCGGATCCGCTTTAAGAGGATCAAAACGATATGTGTCCAAGGTCACACTGTTGCAGTGCATAAAAGTCTTGTAACGGTTCAAAAAGGAGTTGGACCAAAGAAAGGGACCAGTTAGAGGGTCAAGGCGGCCATCCCAGTCCAGAAGGTTGAGGGGTTATTATTACCTTGTAGCAATCTTTAGAAAGGGAGGCCTGGCAGACACGGTACCTTAAAGTGGTGAGAACACTCCAGCGGGGGCAGTTGTTCCTGGCAATGGATGCAAGTCGGTGCTCCGTCCGGGGAAAGAGAGGATCTCGTCGGGGAGGAAGACAGGAGTCCGTTGCACTGCCAGGGAAGAAACCAGCCGCGGGGTTTCTCAGGTACAAGGATCGGTCCGTTGATTCGCGGTTCAGTGATATGTGGCTATCCGGCTGCCGGGGTGCTTGGCACGGGCAGCTCGACCAAAAACCGGTCTGGGGTGCGAAGAAAAGAAGGTAAACTGGTTGTGCCCACCAGTCAGGGGAAGAACCTCTCCAGCTGGGAGATCTTCTCTGTCGTCGGGAAGTGGTGAGTCGGTTCTGCAGGGCTCCACCGGTGGTGTCGTCGTGGTAGGTCGGCTCAGCTTCTCCCTCGTCGGATTCTCAGGTCCTGTGGTGACTTCTGAAGTTCCAGTCCCCAAAGCTCTGCTTTTATGCAGCATACCCCAATTCACTCAGCCTAGCTGTCAATCAAACATGCTAAGTGGTGAGACGGCCGGCTTACCACTTGGGCCAATCACACAAGAGTGCGACTTGAGTTACCAAGGTAACTCAGTCCAGGGTGCCTAAACCCCCTCCCATACCCCCTGTGGTACCCAGACAGAGTGGCACCACTTTTGGAGGCTTCTGTGGAGAAGCCCGCCAAAAAGTGGAACAAAGGGCTCGACTTGGGTTGGAGTCACAGAAGAGAACACAAACGCCATTTTAGAATCGAGTCCTGGCAAAAAATTCCAACCGGTGAATTAATATTACATAAATAAACAGGCGGTATGTTCGAGGCTATGAGAATTAAATAATTAAAGTTGGTAGCCTCGAACAATGGGAAAATCCCATAGGAATATATTCGCGGTCGAATATAAAAAGTAGTATCCACTGCCACCAGCCAAAACTCGATCAGGGGGGACGGAGACATGCCCCCTCGACTAACAGACCCCGGGGCAATCGAATTGCCCCGACCAGTACATCCACAAAAGGATGGTTTGTACCGGTTTCTGTTAATAATTTGGGACTAGTAAAGCCAATGGTGACTTTACATGCACTGGGAAACAGTAGTCAGCCCCAGGGTATGGAGTCTATATTGGGGTGTCACTATGACACCCCTCTGTTACGGCACGGAGGGTGCTGTGTAACACACATAGTTAAAACACATGAGACCCTATGGAGTAAAGGACCCCATAGCCCATAAAGCACATTAACAGTCAAAGGAACACCATAAATCATGTCCAAGAGTGGGAGAAAAAGATTCACTAGGTTAGGAAATTCAGCCTAAAGAGAGAATTCTCCCTAACAGTCATCAAGCAAGTTAAAATAAGTCAAGGAAAAATATACACACTCCCTATTTAAATTGTAGACCAAGTGAACCAGAGTGAAAACTGAGCAAAACGGCACAGTGACAACTACACACAAGGGATCCTCTATCAATTTCTCACAAGGGAGGGAAAGCACAAGTTATATAGAAATAGCTTCTTACACACCCTATCCACACTTCCCATAAGTTTGTGCACCAGTTTAGATCAGAAGGTACATCAGTATAGCATATACTTAAATGAAAACTGAGGAAAATGGCATTTCACAGGGTTTAGCAATGGGAAGGAAGGGGTAGTTATAAGAAGCAAAAGCACCAACACAGTTCGAGTTGAAAATCAATCTAAAGAAGGCAGATCTAACAAATGTAACCAGAGTCAATATGCCTGTGCCAGAGTCAGTGGTACAGGGCAAGGGCCCAGGAGCAAAATGTTCTTGTAGCTGCAGTCAAGTCTTTGGTTAACAATGTTGAAAAGGTGGATGCAGAAGCAAAAGACAATGTTAAGAGAGAGGGGCGGCCCACCCAACAGGTAGGTAAAGGATTTAAAACACCTTTAGCGCTACCGCGAAGAAAGGGCGGCCTGGCGGAACAATGTACCTTTAAAATGAAGAAGTGGGTCCTGCAGTGGCAATTGTTCCTGGTAGTTCCTGCAGTTCAGGGGATCCAGCAGAGGAAGAGAGGCTCTCGTCATGGAGGAAGGTTCGAGTTACTGCACTACCCAGGGATGAAACCAGCCGCGGTGCTGCCCAACGAATAAAAGGTGCGCTCCTTTAAATCGCAGTCCGGGTGGACTGGTGCTTGGCTATCCGGCCACTGAGTACTGGGTACTGGCAATTCGGCCAAGGCAGGTCCAGGAAGGCAATTGGCAAACTGGTTGGCCCCACCAGTTCAAGGGAAGAAGGCTCTTGCAGATGAAGATCTTCTCTCGTCGTGTGGAGAAAAGTGGTGAGACGCTGCAGCAGGGCTTCACCGGTGGTTCAGTCGTTGCAGATGTCTTTGGCTTCTCTCCTCTTCGGCTTCTTAGTTCCAGTGGAGACGTCTTGCTCTTCCAGTCCTCAGGACCCTGCTTTTATGCAAAAAGATCCCCATTCATACAGCCTAGCTGTCACTCACACAGTGGAGTGGTCATCTTGGCGGGAGACCCTCCAGCCTATCAGGATAGAGTGTGACATAGGTTGCGGAGGCAACCCTGTCCAGGGATCCTACTCCCCCTCCCACACAACAGACCCACCCAGACTCAGTGGCGCCGAAAGGAGGGCCTCTCCACCAAAAGGACGAAGAAAGGATCCCCGACCTGGGTTAGGAGTTTAGAGTAAGACACAAGAAAGAAGTTATATTAAAGTTCTGGCAAATAAAACCTACCGGAGTAAAGTTAATATAAAAATAAGCCAGCGGTATGTTAAAGTCTGTCAGAAAAAGTGGTAGGCTCGAACAATGGGAAAATCCCATAGGGAAATATTTGCGGTCGAATATTTATGGTAGTAACCACTGCCACCAGCCAGAAACTTTAGAGAGAGGGACTGTACGGTACCCCCTCGAAAATGAACATAAGGGAAAAACTATTAACCCTTTCCAGTACCTCTATAGTAAGATGGGTTGTACTGGTTAAGTTGAAAAAAAATGAACTAGTAAAGCCAATTGGGACTTTACATGCCCTGGGAGACAGTAGTCAGTCCCAGGGTATGGAGTCTATGTTTGGGGGTCGCTACAACACCCCTGTGTCACTGCACGGAGGGTGCTGTGTAACACATGTGAATAAAGATGGTTTCTATGGGGTTGAGAAAATCCCATAGACATTAAACACATAAAATAGCTTATGACACACATAGCAAAAATCCCTAAGAGTGGGAAAAAAGAGTCTCACTCTTAGCAGGTAAAAAGAAACAAACGCTTCAAATCCAGCAAAGCTGCTGGGGGACTCTATAGGTAAGGGAAATTAGCCATAGAATGAGAATTCTCCCTAACACTGGGATATCCCACCTACTACTGCAGTGGTCCACTGGAAAGACCCAGTCGCACGGAAATGGAGTGCAGTCAGAACTTTTCCTAGCAGGGTAAGGGCCTGAGAGCAGATGGTGCGTGATGTTAGGCCATCATCCCACTCCCTGACAAGGTCTAAGATTATATGGGGGGGAACCTGCACCTGCCATAGACCTGATCATCCACCATCCCAAAAAGCATATTGTGGATTGTGAAGATCCAGGCCCTGGGCATCCTCCCCCTCCTGCGGTGTCCGTGCACGATAGCTACGACTACTGCGGATTCAGTGTGGCTGTAGACTTTCATTTGGTGTGCATTGCATTCTTTATAGGCATTTGTTACTATGCGCATTGCCATTTACGCCGGCTATCATGTGGCGTATGTGTTCTGGGATTTGCGTGTGCTTTTTTGTGACCTGACGTTCTGGGTAGAAATCCATGAATACGTTTATATTTGCGCGGCTATGGGTGTGCGATTGCTTGGCCGTGTACTGTCCCTCAACATGCCAACATTTTGGCCTGTTCTTCCACATTCTGCATGTTCCACCCCCTCTTTTGGTCGCTGCAAGGCCCGGCCCACACTTTGCATGGAGTCTCACGCAAGGCACTCGTCGACTCGCAGAGACGTTCATGGCCTATGCAAACTCCATGCAAGTCCCAGGAAAGTCCCAAGCAGTTGGTTCCAGGGATCGACATACAGACATGTGCAAAGCCACTTTTCAGCAGTGCAAAGTCACTTTGAACCGTGCACAAAATTCAGTGAAACAGGCCCACAATCTTGACTATCTGTGGATTTGTATTTTGAACTCTCAAAAATGGTCACCTTGCTTTGCAGCGATACATTTGCTTAAGACTGACCTGAATTGGGAATGTATGAAGTAGGAGTGTGTACTATTTTAATGTGAATTTTTACATTTGATGTAAAGCTGTGTTATTGAATTGTATTTAATGTATGTGGAATTGTCTTGTTGTGTGTTCAAGGTTCTTGTAGAGCCAATAAACACTAAATAAATAAATACAATAAATACGTTCATTTTAATTATTATCCGTCACAACTTCCTCAATTTTTTGGCTATCACAAATTATATATTTTAGGAATCACCTCACCTACAAATTAGAATTCAAAGGGAAGTCCCACCTTTCTCTGCTATGAAGATGCTAACTTATGCACCATATCCAAACCGATTTGGGTAAGAGAATTCACCAACAACAGCAATTATAGCTGAGACTCCCGTTCACATGTCCAAATTATTTAACTCATATTTTATTTATTTTTCTGTCCCCTTTATTTGTCATGTCTTTGGTTGCCACTTTTTTGCTCTCTAAAACAACACAATGCTTGTAACCGTTATATTTGATTATTAATATTATGTCTATGTTTTGTAGAAGTCAGTGCAAAGTCAGTACATAGTCATTTTCCAGTACAAAATTACTTTGCACAGACTTTGCACTGCAAAAATACACTTTGCACAGTTCCATGAATCAGGGTTTGTGTCGGCAGTGCAAAGTCACTTTTCAGCAGTGCAAAGTCACTTTGAACTGTGCAAAAAATTCCATGAATCGGACCTAAAACCTCTAATATCTCAAATAGAATTTTCCCAAACCCATAGACCTGACAGAGAGGCTCGATTCTCACACCAATTCAATTCAAACAGCTTTCGCTTCACTTTCCCCAGATGGGTATTGATTTACCAGTAGCTTATGTAATAGAATATTGCACTCTTGTATCCATTTGAACAGTACTGGGCCTTTACGTGCCATAATGCAGTGCTGAACTTCGGAATACAAGGAATAGCTAGGAGGCATCAGCATTTTTGTATACCGTTGGAGCTTTTGCCAAGCAACATGAGTGTTGAACGAGATCAATCCTAATTCGTGTGGTATGGTGCACATCGAGGTGCACTGTGGAAGGTTCAGAGTCTTCCTCCAAATTGAGGCTTCAAGTCTATCCCAAGCCACATCGCACTCAATCAATTAAGCACCATAAATGAGTTTTGGGACAATTATTTGGTTATAGAACATCAGCAATGGTCTAATTGAGAATCTCACAGATCTTTTGTGCAAAGCACGCTTTTGACTGCACGCACCACCCACTTGCTTCTTTAGATGAGAGATAATTTCTGCTTGTTTTTAACCGCAGAAAATATAACCCCCAAATATTTGAGCTCATCAACCTAACCCAATTTCATACCATTTAGTAAATATTTAAATTTCACACCTTTGTTCACCATGTGCCTTGATCTAACAATCATAACTTTGGTTTTCACTGAATTAATTGTTAGCTCCAAATCCTTAAGATATAAATTAACCGCTCCCACACTTCTCTGAAGACCTATGGATGTTTGGTAAAAAATAACAATATCCTCAGGGTAAATCAAGTATTGTATGGGAAAGGATCGAAGTCGAGGAGGCTATATAGTAAGATTCTTAAAAGCTGTCTGTATATCGTGTATATAAAAGTTAAAAAGAAAATTGATTAATATGCATCCTCGCCGTAAACCACGGTTGGTCTCAATCCATTTACTGAATAACTCTTTTCCATTGCGCCATGATGCCTTTGGTAACAATGCGCATTACAAATATTTGATTGATTGATTGATTGATTGATGGTATACGTGTTCCATTGTGGAGGGCAATTAAGATGTTGAATAAATTATTCAGGCAGTTTTCTTATCTCAACTTTGCCCAGAGCTTAGTTCTGTTCATGCAATAAAACGCCTGGGACAAGTGAACAGAGGATAGCACAGGGGCAACGTGCTGTTCTTAGAAGCAAACCACGCAGAGCAACAGAGGTTCCCATCCCAGATCTGTGCTTACAGACCAAACTCAGGAACGGTATTAGGTGCATTATAAAAAAACAATGAAATAAATAAGTCTAAGAAAGCTAAAAAAGCTATTTATTCTGGGCTCTAACCGAGGAAATTAATAATCACAAGATAAAACAATTCTGAGTTGTCCCCCCTCCCTCTTTAAAACCAGCTTGAAACTTGTCCATAGCACCCTCTTGATAGGCCCACTGTTCTAGGTTATTCAGAAGAATTTTGGAACAAATCTTGACACCTGCATCTCTCAGTGAGATAGGTCAGTAGTTTATCGGATTGTCCCTATCCCCTTTTCAAATAATAAGCACGACATGGGAATCCTCCCAGCAGTCTTGTAAATGACGAAGGCACACAATATTATTAAAAACTTAAACATGAAGGACGCCCATATTGAAGGATTACATTTCAATGTACAGTTAGATAAACCATCTGGGCCAGGAGCCCTAGATGGAATACACTTCATTATTATATATAGGATGTCATCAAGTTAAACTTCAGACACCAATCAACAGTCAGATCATATGGATTGTTGTCAAATACGGTTCCATAGTATAGAGTGGAAAAGTGCTCAATACAAATAGTTTCATCAATCGTGATAGCTTGAGAAGCAAATTGGGTACCCACGTTCTTAATTAGGGACCAGAATAGGTTGGAATCTTTTGATGAAATAGCACTCCACATACTTTTTGAATCTCTCTGGGTCATATGTGCCTTGGGACTACATAACCAGTTTTTAAAGCTCTGCTTTAACTTAAGTCCCTCTGCTATCCCTTCCATATTTAAATGGATCAAAACCCTGAGATTATGACATAGTTCTTTCTTCTTTACTTGTATCTGTCCATCATACAGATGTACATGTGTTTTTACATTCAGGCCTTTCTTTGGGTCTGGCCTCTTGACAAATGTACCTAACAACTGTTGGATCTTGCTTGCATAATACAAGGGATTGACAAGATCAACATCACCATTTCCTAACATTTTGTCTATTTGAGCGTTAAAATAAATACCCAGCTTTGCACGACAGATGAGTGAACTGTTGTTTTCTCTGACTTCAACTAACAGAGGGGTTTCAAGCCTATTTAAAGTCCTGATCTTGTGTGCAAATATTAGAAGCATCAATGTATGATCACTGACTTCGGTTTCGATCACAAACAGCTTAACACTGCCTAGATAGATTTTCCTTGTGAAAAACATGTAATCAATGGTAGATTTACAGAACAAATTCTGCCAGGTAAAATTCGGAGGCTGGTGACCCTCAAGGTTTCCATTTAAAATATGTAAATCCCATGACTCTAATTCTTGGCGGATTAGTAGTCCACACCCTATTTGGGCCAAATCAGTTCTCACCCTCGGCTGTTGTTCATACCACACTGGATCCAGGCACTCACAATTGAAGTCACCCACTATAATAAAATCTGCACCATGTTCCACTAACCAGTACGATAACATTTCCAAAATTTCCTTAAAAAAAGCAGAAAAAGAAGACTTGCTAACATTGAACTATACATTGATCAAAATACATGTTTCTATGCCAGAGTCGCCCTCCCTATGATGTTGTATCCTTGTTACCAAAATGTCTGAAGACTTGGTTTCAATTTCATGTGTAAGAAAGCCCAAATTGTTTTGAATAGCACACAACAATCCAGCAGATGGACGTCCACTTGGCCCATACATATGTCGTGAAGCCATCGATAATGGAGGCTAACTCCAGCCAAGTTTCTTGGAAGCACACAATTTCAGCTTCATCATCATCAAACATCCCAAACGTATGAAATAGCAAGTGTGAGCAATGACGAGTCTTCCAAATAACCAATATTACATGTTTATCCTCCAATCACTGTTCTTTGAACACTGATAGTGCCCTTTCGTGTAAGGACTTTGAGTGAGATGTGGGGTCAATTGGTTTGAATACTCAACATGTTACCAGGCTTGTCCCCTGCAAAAGAAACAGTTCAACAGCATTGTCTCGCCAAGGGCACATTAACCCTTAGAGGCAACTTATTTGCTTGCGCATTATAACCTTCGCAGTTTTTGTCAGAAGCAACTTCTTTCACAGGCTTCTCACTACTCTCACTTACGCTATCAGTTGCTTTGTTAGAACGCAACCATCCGTGACCCCGAAAAGATTCCATAGCTTCAAAAATCTCATAACCCATAGATCATAATGAATATGACTCCTCCAGCACTACTGTTTTTGTTAGGAAAGATTTCCATTTCATGTGTAATTTTTCCTCCAGTTGTGTACCCCAACTTTTTGCTGATGTTAAACACCATAGTCTGACTTTGCCCCTGGGCTTTTCGCTCACTTTATTATGGGGAAACTGATATGTCCTTAAAGACAATCAGTACTGGGAGACTTAATTTCCCTTAGTCCTTGTCAATGTTGCAACTTTTCTGCAACATATTGCAAGTGCACAATGTATCTTCCAGTATAGTGCACTTGGGTTTTCTTGTCATTTCTAAAGGCCATAGATACTCTCGAAGGATTTTTTTAGGAGAAGTGCAGGTGTGCCTTGGACATGGCTGGTGGCAGCTTATCGTTTCATGTATTTTTAACCCTTTCCTGCTAGGTAAACCGCGTTTACCGTGTTTGGCATGAATAGGTGGCCTGGCTCCAAAATGGCAATGCCACAAGGTTCTTTGATCTGTCCTTTGCCATCTTGCCCCTTCACGTTCCCCAGGTCGGGCTGACCCAGGTCAGTCCTTATTTGGGTGTGCATTCTCCCACGAAACACCAAGCTTTCGCAGGCTTCTGCTTGCCTTGTGTGTGTGCTTCCAGGATGTGGGCTGGACTGTCTGGTTACAATACACATCCTGGGTGCCAATGAGTCTGGTGTGCTTTGAATGCATGGGACCACCGTGGTCCATGATTGGTCCATGTATGGTATGCCTGTATGTGAGCAGATCTCCCATTGGGTCCTCTTCGTTTTGGCGCCAAGGAGATTTTGGATAAGAGAAGGCTCCAAACACCCATACCATGTCAATCTCTGGAGTTCTCACTGATCGAAGGATAGGATCCAAGTATCCTGAAACTAAGAAGCCGAGTCAAGGAACCGGTGGTGACCCGCTGGAAGTTTTGGCACCCTGAGCCCACTTTCATCCCGCTGGACCCCTCTGCATCTGATCGTCCTAGAAGGTCTGCGAAGACACTTTGACCTATTGTAATAGTGGGACCAACTATTCTCGGCACCTTCATTAAACGCTGCAAGTAAGCTTTCTCCGAAGTGTCCCTGGGCCAACCAGTGGGCTGACCAACTTGCATAGGACCTTTACTCCGATACCGGCATCATTTTGAGGCGGCCCTTGAAACTTGGTACTTTGCAAGCTCTGTGTTCACAGCACTCCCAGACCGAATTTCATACACTTGGCATTCCCAGGTCTGGAGTAAAGAGAGAATACCTGAACCGGGGTACACACGGTTACCGTGTCGCCCAGCCGTGGTGACGAACTTTGCAAGTGCATTGCAGCTTTGACCCTTTATGCTCTGAAGCCTGCTCCAGTGAAACCGGCCTGATCCAGCCACCAGGAGTGGAGAAATCGCCACTGTCCCATTTGGGAATCAACGCTGTAACTTCGTCACTGAAAGCTGCAGAGCCGCGTGATTGCCGCATTTGAACCTGCAATCGAAGTGGACTCGACTGCCGAAGTTTGGTCCGGAGTGCACCAGGGGTCAGTGAGTAATTGCAACCCTTACCGGTGGCCCCTAGTGCATCCATACATTTTTACGCATGAGTGGCCACTGAGGGCCCCTCTCCTTTCCACAGCTAGCGCAAACTATTCCCAACTCTTGGAACCTGCGCTGCCCTCATGATGAGACCCTCCACGAATAGTGGTAACCTATCAGCATTGCTAGTACATTTGAGCACTAGGCTCCACTCCTCGTAGGGACTGGACTGCCTTTCAGTTAGGATTGTGATTACTGCAGAACTGCCTAAAGACTCTTTGCACTACCTGCTTCGTTCCCTTTTCTAGGTTGTGGGCCCATTGCGTGCATTAACCCTTTTGGCCCCCATTGGTTTTGTATATATGTATTTTAATAAGATTGTGTTCATTTAAAAGTGTTACTGTTAATAACTATTGTGTTGAAACTCAAAGGCCTTGAAAACATGTATTTGTATTTTGTATTCATATACACACCTAACTGGGAGTGATTTGTAAGTGTCCTTTACTCTGTGTGCTCATGGAGGTCTTTCAGTCACCCTCACCCCTCCTGAGACTGCCGCCAATGCTACTTTGATTGGTCTGGCTTGTCCAGACGGTTACCCTGTTCCAAGAAACTAGGCTGGCTTTCTGAACCTCTGCCCACCAGGTCAGAGTTCAGAAATCCATCTTAACAAATTGGTGTACAGCGCTGGGATAGGACTGAAGGTATCCAGTGTTGCACACTAGTGAAGGCATTTCAGACTACCCTTACCCAGGACACGTAGTGAGCTACTAGTAATAACTGTAAAGGTCACAGACCTATCTATTATAATGGAAACAGTACCTTTAGAACCTCAAATGCTTCTAGATCAGAAAGATTGAGAAAGATGTGTACTGAGAGAGGTTTACTTGCTCAAGGTACAAAAGTGGGAATGATTCAGAGAATCTTGGAATGGCAAGAGTTGCAACTTGAGGGCATAATCTCTGATGAGAGTGCAGAGGGAGGTGGAGCTGCTTCCACTGGCACAACTGAACATTCTGTTGCTGCCCTCATCAATGGTGCCCATGATGACAGGGAGGTTGCAATGCCCAATGTTTCCTCTGCAAGCTCTGATGCTGAGGTCATGCTGGAATTCAAGAGGCAAGAGTTGCTGTTTAAGCAGAAGGAGCTTGAATTTTACATGGCTAAGCTGAAGATAGAGCAGGCAGAAAAACAGAAGAACAGGGATCACCAGTTGGTCTGGCCAAGCTTCAAGTTTCAAATGGATCCAGGGGATCTGGACATGGGTATGGGTCCTGCTCTCATCCAAGATTTCCTAAAGATCTGCTCAGTGTGTATGATGAGAAGAATGACATTATGGACTGGTTGAATGAATTTGAGTATGCATGTGAAGTTCAAGAGGTTGTAAATGCTAATAAGATTGTAGGGTTGCTCAGCAGACTACCCCTTTCTGGCTGCAGTGCTATTATGGAAAGAGTAGATTGTACAATGTTGAAGCAAATTCTCATCTTAAAGTTTGGGAAGACTCCTGGCCAATACTTCAAGAGGTTTAGAGAGTACAAAAAGAAAGAAGGAAGTACTTGGGTGTCATATGTGACTGATTCTTTAAAGAACTTGACTGGCTAAGTTAAAGGCTATACGGTCTTCACATTTGAGGGTCTGATATGTATTGTCATGCTTGAACATATCTTTGCATCTTGTTCCCCTGAGTTTAAGCAGCATTTGTCAGATTCAAAGGAGATTGACGCTCAGAAGCTGACGCCATAGCAGCAGATTTGTGGGTGTCACATTGAATGTCCCATAAGGACAAGACTCATCCTGGTAAGCAGGAGGAGGGGAAAAAGTCCAAGGATAAGGAGCGTGGGGGAGCTGATGAATCGTCCTCCCAAAAGAGCCAGAAAAATAAATGCAAGTGAACACACAGGGTAGTGGAGGTCATCCTCCAAAACAGAACTCTGGTTACAGTAAGCCTCCCTATGTCCCAAGACCTAGTGGATTTTGTGTGGCTTGTGGAGCAAGTGTCCATATGAAGGGGGACCCCAGATGTAAGGTCAAAGCCCTGGGGCTCTGCTCTGCTAATCTGGCCTTGTCCTCCTATGAGGAAGAAGAGATTACAGGGGTATCCATCTCCCCAGACTCCTCTCCAGTGGGATAGATTATGGGATAGATTATGAGTTAGTTTTAGCTTCCTGGGGTTCCTGGAAATCTAAAGTCTCAGAGGCTTATGCTAGGATTCCTGATAATACCAAGCACTACTTTAAGGACAGTGGGCCTCATTATAAGTTTGCCGGTCTGGGAACTACGGGACCCGTAAGCTTGCGGTACCGTAGTTCCCGGACCAGCAAACTATGAGTTGTGCTCGCGGGTGACTTTCTGCCTGCCAGGTCTGACCTGATGGGAAGAGTGGCACCCGCGAGCACAGCATGTCGGATGCACCGGCACCATTATAAACGGTGCTGGTGCATCCGACCTCCCCACTCCCATTCAGCCCTATGGGGACGAATGGGAATGGGAAGCATCTTTTTTTCCGGCGCCCGCAAATGGGCAATTACCGGTTCCGGCAGGGCCATAATGACCCAGTAATTGCCCATTCGCGGGCGCCGGAAAAAAATGACATCGGCGGCAGCCGTGCCTGTACTACAGGCACGGCTACCGCCGATTTCATAATGAAGCCAAGTGTGCTGATTAATGGAGTAGATACTCCTGCCTTTAGGGATAGTGAATGCAGCAGAACTGTAGTCGACTCTACCTTGGTAGACTCAGATGAAGTTGCCAGAGCTCTGCTGTTACCCACTAAGTTAGCTGATGGCCCACCTTTCAAGTTCTCAGTTATGCCTGTAAATCCTACTATAAATGGTACAGTGGTCAGGATTCCAGTGAGCATTCAGAGAGATGTCCCAGGAAAGCTCTTGCTGGGGAATGATGTCAGAGCTTTAGGGCTTTTGGGAGGTACAGTAGAGAGACCCTGCACAAGGTCACAAACCAGGGCTGCACTGGCCAAGTCCAATGACAAGCCCAAGACAAAGGGGAAACCCAAGACTAAAGGAGTCAAGAAAGACAGGGAAGGGAAAGAAAATATTCCCCCTAATTCACCTACCACTGAGGTGAAGGTAGTTGGTCAAACACCTGAACCTGATGAGAAAGAGGTGTTACCTGAAGTTTTTGATCCCAATGACCATCCTGAACTACAAGGTTTGTTAATAGAAGGTGGTCCTGACAGGATTGAATTCAGTAAGGGCCAACGTAAGTGCCCATCTCTGGAAGGCCTAAGGAGACAGGCCTGCTCCCAGCTTCAGTGTGAACCTCCTGGGAAGCATCGGATTTATTGGGAAGGTGGGCTCCTATACAGTGAGCCTACAGAGTCCACAGAAGGAGACCATTGGAGGTTGGTGGTTCCCCATGCTGTAAGACCCTTCCTCTTGCAGTTGTCGCATGAAGTTCCCCTTGCTGGTCACCTTGGCATCAAGAGAACCAATCAAAGATTATCCATGCATTTTTACAGGCCTAAAATGGGGGTGCAAGAAGAAAGTCACTGCAGGAGTTGTGCCACATGCCAGTTATCTGGAAAAAGTGGCACAACAATCCAAGCTCCGTTGGTACCACTCCCAGTTGTGGGGGTACCATTTGAGAGGGTAGGGATCAACATTGTTGGTCCCCTTGACCCTCAAACATCCTAAGGCAATAGGTTTATCCTGTTGCTGGTCGATCATGCCACCAGTTATCCTGAGGCCATCCCATTGAAGACTCTGACTGCAAAATCAGTTGCAAAAGCTTTACTTGGCATATTTACTAGGGTTGGCTTCCCTAAAGTAGGTGTGTCTGATAGGAGCAGCAACTTTATGTCAGAGTATATGCAGGCCATGTGGAAGGAATACGGTGTCACCTATAAGTTTCCATCTGCATACCACCCACAAACCAATAGTCTCATAGAAAGGTTTAACAGAACCTTGAAAACATGATTGGGGCTCTGGAAGAGCCCCAAAGAAGAAATTGGGATCTTCTCTTACCATGCTTACTGTTTGCCTACAGAGAGGTACCTCAGGAAGGTGTTGACTTCAGCATCTTCGAACTTCTGTTTGGTCACCCTGTGAGGGGACCCTTAGCAATAGTCAAGGAGGGATGGGAGATGGCCACCCCCCCTATCACTACCAACATAGTAGACTATGTGCTAGGGATCAGAAAGAGGATGGTACTCCTGATGGGTCTGGCTCGTGAGAAACAGAAGGCAGGGCAAGCACTGGTGAAACATTGGTATGACCAGAAAGCTGCCCTCATCAATTTCTCCCCAGGTCAGCAATTCCTGATCATGAATCCTATATGGCCTAGAGCTTTACAGGACAAATGCTCAGGCCCTTACACAGTGGTGGAGTCACTGGGTGAGATCACCTATTTTGTGGACCTTGGAAGGGCTGGACAAGCTCCAAAAGTGCTCCATATGAATAGGCTGAAGGCTTTCATCCGAAGAGTTGAAATCACTGCACTGCTGCTGGCTTTAGATGTTGAGGAGGAGGAGTCGGAACCTCTCCCTGACCTGTTCCAGGGCAGTCCTTCAGATAGCTCCATTGAGGGTGTCGAATTGGCGCCTCGCTTGACTACTGAGCAACAAGCTGAGGTGAAATGTTTGCTGAGGCAATCTTCCCCCTTGTTCTCACAAAATCCTGGTTTTACACCTTGGTACAAACATGACATTGACACAGGAGATAGTGTACCTACTAAAAGTAGGGGATACAGGATGTCAGACAAAGTAAGGTCTTACATTAAGACAGAGGTCAACAAAATGTTGGATCTTGGGGTGATAGAACCCCATAGTAGTCCCTGGCCCAGCCCTGTGGTTTTGGTTCCAAAGGCAGGCACCTCTGAGTTGAGGTTCTGTGTGGATTACAGGGCTCTGAATGATTTAACCCAGATAGATGCCCACCCCTTGCCTAGAACAGATGAGCTGGTGGATAGTTTGCGTGCTTCCAAATACCTCAGCACATTTGACCTCACTGCAGGCTATTGGCAAATAGCTCTTGCAGAACATGCCAAGGGGAAGACAGCTTTCTCAACACCAGAGGGTCTTTATCAGTTCAGGGTAATGCCTTTTGGATTGAAGAATGCCCTGGCCTCTTTTCAGAGTATTGTGAATCGTGTCCTTAATGGATTGGGTGAATTCTGTCAAGCATATCTGGATGATATAGCAGTTTTCAGTGCCACCTTGGAGGATCATGTGAAATACCTTAGGATTGTGTTACAGGCTCTTCACAAGGCCCACTTGACCATAAAGGCCAGTAAGTGCCAGATTGGACAATGTTCAGCGATCTACCTTTGACATGAAGTATGTGGAGGGAGGATACAGCCTCTACCCAGTAAAGTACAAGCTGTACAAGACTGGCCTACCCCCACTACTGAAATCCAAATGAGAGCCTTTTTAGGACTCACTGGGTACTACAGGAATTTAATGCAGACTATGGCACCATAGCTGCCCCTCTGACTGCTCTCACAACTCCTAAGAAACCCAAGAAGGTATCTTGGTCTGAAGTGTGTGTAAAGGCCTTCAATAGCTTAAAAGACTCATTGTGCCAGGCCCCTGTTCTCAGGGCCCCTGATTACCAAAGACATTTTATTGTGCAGACAGATGCCTCTGACACTGGGATAGGAGCTGTACTATCACAAGTAGATGAGAAGGGTAAGGAATATCCTATTGGCTTCATTATTCACCAGCTTAAGGACAGAGAGCTTAGATGGTCCACAGTAGAGAAATAATGTTTCTCTGTTGTGTTGGGCCTGAGGAAGCTGAGGCCCTACCTCTATGGGACCCACTTCACTGTACAGACTGACCATAAGCCTTTAAAGTGGCTAAAGAACATGAAGGGAGAGAATCCAAAGTTCCTCAGGTGGTCCATAAGCCTTCGAGTCTTTGACTTCACTATTGAACATAGGCCAGGTGTCCAACATAGTAATGCTGATGGGTTGTCCAGAATGTTTAACCGACCTGAACATGAGACACATCCAGGGGTGGATTAATTCCCCCTGTGCTTGCTCATGGGCGAGTGTTAGTAAAGATTTCCACTTCATGTGTACATTTCCCTCCAGTTGTTTACCCCCCAAAGTTTTGCTGATGTTAAACAATGTAGTCTGACTTTGCCAGAGGAGCACATCCTTTAAAGACAGTCAGTACTGGGAGACTCTGTTTCACTTAGTCCTTATCAATGTTGCAACTTTTCCGCAACATACTGCAAGTGCACAATGTACCTTCCGGTATAGTGCACTTGGGTCTTCCTGTCATTTCTAAAGGCCCTAGATACTCTCAAAGCTAGGAGAAGTGCAGGTGTACCTTGGATAGGGCTGGTGGCACCTTATCTTTTCATGTATTTTTAACCCTTTCCTGCCAGGTAAACTGTGTTTACCGTGTTTGGCACGAATAGGTGGCCTGGTTCCAAAATGGCCATGCCACAAGGTTCTTTGTCCTGTCCTTTGGCCATTTTATCCCTTCACATTCCCCAGGTCAAGCCGACCCAGGTCAGTCCTTATTTGGGCATGCATTCTCCCACGAAAAAACAAGCTTTTGCGGGCTTGTGCATGCCTTGTATGTGTGCTTCCAGGATGTGGGCTGGACTGTCTTGTTCCAATACACATCCTGGGTGCCAGAGAGTCTGGTGTGCTGTGAATGCCTGGGACCACCGTGGTCCATGAGTGGTCCATGCATGGTATGCCTGTATGTGAGCAGATCTCTCATTGGGTCCTCTTCGTTTTGGCGCGAAGGAGATTTTGGATAAGAGAAAGTTCCAAACACCCATACCTTGTCGATCTCTGGAGTTCTCACTGAACAAAGGATAGGATCCAGGTATCCTGAAACTAAGAAGCTGAGTCAAGAAACCACTGGTGACTTGCTGGAAGGTTTGGCACCCTGAGGCCGCTGTCATCCCACTGGACCCCTCAGGATCTGCAAAGATGCTTCGACCCATTGGAATAGTGGGACCAACTACTCTCGGCACCTTCATCAAACCCTGCAAGTAAGCTTTCTCGGACGTGTCCCTGGGCCAACCAGTGGGCTGACCAGCTTGCACAGGACCTTTGCTCTGATAACACTGTCATTTTGAGGAGGCCCTTGAAACTCGCAAGCTCTTTGTTCACGGCCCTCTCACACCAAATTGCGTGCTCTTTGCGTTCCCAGGTCTGGATTAAAGAGAGTGCCCGAAATTGAGTACACGCGGTCACTGTGTCGCCCAGCCATCGTGGCAAACTTTGCAAGTGCATTGCAGCTGTGACCCTCTGTGCCCTTAAGCCTGCTACAGTGGAACTGGTTTGATCCATCCACCAGGAGCGGACAAATCAGCACTGTCCCACTGGTTAAATTGACGATGTTGAGAAGTGTACAGAAAAAGAGAAAAAACAGAGTCAGTGCTGCTCTGGGGCTGTACTGATTTGGTTAATAAATGTGGATAATTAAAGAGCAATTGTATCACTCTTTAGTGAGTTGTGAAAATGAGTTGTGGCCGCAGGAGATTATCACATTTTTACAATTGGCTGAATCACCTTTGGCCTTTAATCGCCTTAACCCAAAGCAGGCCCACCACTTACGAAGCAAGTGCACATTTTTACATAAAGCAAGTTAATAGTATAATAGGCCGGGAGGGGCTAGATGATTCTATAGAGTCAAACTAACCCGTTTCTCCCAAGCACACACATTGATGATACATATATACATTTTTGCAACAGTTAAAACACTCCCATATGTTTTGTGACAAGCCACCCCCACATGCGATTCATCAAGACCTATATAAAAGAAATTAAATCTTTCTCCAATTCCGCCATTCTCATTGGTCACGATAATCTTAACTACCATCTTCAGTTCATGTGTACAAGAAACCCTCTTCTAGGATTTGTCCGTGGTAGGTCTTGACATCATCACATAGTTACACATTCACATACAAGCATAATTTATCACAAGTCTCAGCTGGCCTGAGACCTCCTAACCCTGAACATAATTGCACATGGTTTGCACAAGTACTTCAGACAACATGAGGAGGGTCAGAATAAACAGGTTCCCTTTCGAACTGGCGATAACCATCTCAACCACCTTCACTTGCTGTCATCTTCAGAACACTCTAATCTAAACGACTACCAATTCAACATAGTCAGATCCTGAGAAAACAATCGAAACCCATGAAGTATCGGTCACTCTGGCCTCGAGTGCCACTTCACACCAAGTTTATTGTTGGTCAAAAGCAAATGGCCGGATCCCTCTGAACAACAAATAACAAGTTCCCACGGAATTTAAAGATTACATCTTCCTTCCGCGATACTGCCAAGCAATAAAACCCTGGGCTGGCTTGTTGGCTGACCATCTGCTTAATGTTGTGGCTTATCATTAGCTCTCCTTTAGCCTACAAAGCCCTGCAAAACCAGTTTCCCATTCACTCAGAATTCACCTCACGAAAAAACTCTGACTGCAGTGTGTAACCAATTTATGAAAAGAGACCACTACATGTACATTTGTAAATTCTCTATGTATGGATGTCAGTGTGCATGCATGTTTAATAACTACTTTGTCTTCTTCACAGTGGTTGTTTCATGGCAAGTCCCCTTCCCCACATGCGCATTATGAAACTCCTCATTTGCCCAGCTTCTAGGCACTTCATAGCATACATATCTAGATTATGTTTATATTTCATTGTTGATTTTGACATTTATCTTGCTGTGTGCTTGCAGATCTAAAATGTATCAACTTAAACACGAAGTAACACATATCCCATTCACATTAACTATGCTGGATACACATAAAATTGCGACACTGCGCCAACTTCGCCGCTCCCCCAGTCATAAATATGGCATGCCCAACGTGAATCCCTCTTTCTCAGTGGGACCTTTTCTGACCAAGCCAACAAGGGTTAACCTTCAATGCCATAGATAACACACTTAGAAGTGCTCACAGGTGACTCTACGACATAATGCTAAACATCCACCGGCAACTTAAGCGACTTCCTCTGCAATTCCATGAGACTTGACACAGTAGTTCCACAGAAAATACAGAGATGTTCTCACAATTATGGAGAGATAAGGCTGCAATTCCAACAACATACAGATGTCCCCACAAGCAATTATGGAGATGGTCCTAATTCACAGACGTGTTTTATAATGGCACATCACCATTGAAAATTACTCTGTGAATTAGGGCAGAAGGGTTGCGATTCCACTGACAACATAGTGATGTTCTCGCAGGTGATTATTCCGCGCAAAGGGTGCAATTCCACCGGCAATATACGGATGTCTTCGCAGGTGATTATGACGAGTGAGGCTACGATTGCACAATACGCTTCTGTGAATCAGGCCCTAAATGATGCAATTCTTCTACCAACGTACATATGTCCTCACAGGCAATCATAGCGAGTAAAAGCTGTAATTCTTCCGATAACTTATAGATGCCCTCACAGGCCTTAATGACGAGTAAAGGCTGCATAAAGATTTCGTTGCAGACGATTGTGCAGAGCGAAGTCTGCAATTCCACCGACAACATACAGATGTCCTTGCAGACGTTGAAGGCGAGTAAAAGCTGCAATTCCATTGACAGAATACAGATGTCCTCACAGGCGATGATGGCGTGTAAAGGCTGCCATTGCACTGAGTTAAGGCTGCAATTCCACTGATAAAATGCTGAAGTAATGAGAAGCAATTATGGAGACTCAGGGCCCGATTTACAGAAAATGCACATAGACCCGGCAAAGTCCTCTGCGCATAACACCACTTTGAATGTACCTGCACGCAAAAGCATGTAATGCGCGATCTGCGTATGCAAGGAATTTGAACCACAAAGTAAGCCTATGCGCAAGTCGCGGCCCACAACATGCTCCCACACAAACCAAAACCATTGCCAAAGACCAACCTATGCGCAAACCTTCGTGTCCACCTCTGGCCTGCAATCCAGCACCCCTGCAAAACTGTACACGGTCCCCCGTAAGTCAGGGCTGACCCCGCGAAACAGTGAGCGAACCCCCGTAAAAAACGGCTTCAACCCTTGCCAAACTGCTTGCTTTCCTCCACAAGCAACGGCTGCACCCCTGCAAAACTGTGCGAGGCCCCCATAAGTAATGGCTGCACCTCTGCAAAACTGCACGCTGTCCTCCGTAAGCAATGGCTGCACCCCTTCTAAAATACGCACAGCACCCAGTGAGTCAATTCTGCACCCCGTCGAAACTGCGCCAAGAAGTAGATGGTGACGTGGTGAGGACACATCTGCCTCAGCCAACAGGTGACCCGACACCTGGATGTGGTCAGAGGCAGACAGGTGAAGCAGTACCATCTAGGGTCGCTAGGTCCAATAAGGGATGCCCTGCAGAGCAGGAAGAGGCTCCACCCAAAGACAGGCACAGGAGGAACAGGAGAAGGGTCTGCAGAGCAAGAGGCGCTTCACTGAGGAGGAGCTCCAGATCCTAGTTGACTATGCAACCGATCACCATCCTATGTATGGATATCAGTGTGCATGCATGTTTAAAGGATAGTTCCGGGACTTTTTTTTTATTGTCCCTACGGTTCGGCCATGTGTTTTTAAGCATAACTCGGTAGATCGTAGAAAACTTTCCTATGGACCTTACCCGACTTTTCGTCCATTAACGCACTCGAAATCAGCCGCCATTTTCTGATAATCCTATCATTTCCCCCCATCGACCTGGCTCACCTGCTTTTGCGGCACTAAATCAAATCCCCCGCCCCTGAGCCTGACATCAGCAGACGCGTACCGCCCATTTCCCAACGCCAAAGCACGTTTCGTGTCAACAATCGCTGCGCCTCAGCTAATGAAGTGTCGCCATGGAAATGGCAGGACGCCTCTTTCCTCAATAAGTATAAACACACCGTTTCACAACACACAGCAGCAGATTTTCGATTCCATTATTCTCTCTGTGTTACTTTGAGTATTCTGTGACTCGTTTCTGTGCTCTGGTCAGCTACCTTCGCCGCATCTAGGCCTTGTGAACACCTGTACCATCTCTGTAAATTATTTTACTTTCTTTACCACACAATGGCTACAATAATGCCGTATATGTACGAGCCCGAGTACACCGAGCAGGAACTACTGGAAAGGCAAGCACGCGAAAACGATGGGGATTCGGACGGCAGTTGGGAGGACCAGTCAACGGATGAAGAGCCTGGACCATGTCGCATGGACGGCGTCTCCACCTGGTGCACGTGCAATCGGTGCGAGCTAATGCCAACTGAGGAGGAGAACTGCTGCTGCCGTGAAAATTCCGGGTGCTTGGCCTACATTTCGGAAGGCGAGCCAAGTCCGCAATGCATCACCGAGCTGCCAGAGTTCAGGGAAGCCTGCCTCTCACGGACCGTGTTGAGGATGATGATGGTGCTTATGCACGAACTTCGCGGCACTGTTCGTCCGCGTAATCCGAGTAATGAGTAAGTATACTCTGGTTGTGATGTCAGTGATGCCACTAGTATGTCATGGTCGTCTCCCACATATAAAATTACATGGACATATCATTCGAATGCATGTAAATTGGTTCCATATTGTGCATTTTTTTTCAAAGCAGAATGACATTTTTTACCTGAATCGACAGTGATAAGAAAGTTTTGTCATTTTAATACAGTTTGCATCTTTCATTTTCACAGGTGGTACAGGCTGGTGGCCTATCGTTGCTTCACTTGGTGGCTTCACGGGAGGCTCGGACACCGCGTTCGGAAAGTAATACCTGCCTGTGCTGTACTTGCCATTAGACAACATTTCCACAGCGACAGTGGACAATACCGCGGATTTTCCCTGGATGTGCTGCAACCGGAACTTTACAATGTGTAATGTTTATTATTTATGTTCAATTGAAATTAAGATCTAAAATAAAACCCAACATATATTTTAACAATGGTTGTTTTGATTTTTTAAATGAATCTAGTGTGTCTCCATTGAATAGTCTTCTTGTGCCTTGTCTTGTCACACCACATGTCTCCGGCCAGCATCCTCCCTCACGCTGGCCGCCCACCTTCAATCCACATAACCGTTGAACCCGGTAAATAATCAATATGGTTGATCATAATAACTCATCCTTTTGGGCACCGGGTACAGAGATGACCCCCTCTGGCCCGTGCCGCCTTGCCACCACAGGCCAGCCTGCTGCTGACTAACTGCCTAGGCATCCAGGGTCTCCAGGGTGAACTGCACCCATATATTCTCCTGGGAGGGTGAGGTATTTATAAACTCACCCCCCTGCCTTCCATGTACTAGATCCTGCAGCCTGCCTCTTACATGCAGTTAGGTGGCCTCTCCTTGGAGAGGCCCTGCGGCAAACGAGTCTTGTCTGCATGACCACCGCCCCAATCCACCCCCCACCCTATCAAAGGCAGTTCGCACCGGGGTACTTGTGCTGGCAAGTGGAGCTGTCAGGGAGCGATAAAGGCCAAGAGGTGCCAAAGACCATGTACACTTCAAAGTGGTCTATAGAGCATGGGTTGTTGTTCCCATGTCTACCTCCAGACCCCGTGTCTCCTGCCAAGCATCCCCCCTCACGCTGGACGGCCCCCTGCAATCCACATAAGTGTGTCTCCATTCACGAGTCTTCCTGTGTCTTGTCTGCACGACCACCGCCCCAATCCAACCCCCCGCCCTATCAAAGGCAGTTCGCACCGGGGTACTTGTGCTGCCAAGTGGAGCTGTCAGGGAGCGATAAAGGCCAAGAGGTGCCAAAGACCATGTACACTTCAAAGGGGTCTATAGAGCATGGGTTGTTGTTCCCATGTCTACCTCCAGACCCTGTGTCTCCTGCCAAGCATCCCCCCTCACGATGGACGGCCCCCTGCAATCCACATAAGTGTGTCTCCATTCACAAGTCTTCCTGTGTCTTGTCTGCACGACCACCGCCCCAATCCACCCCCCGCCCTATCAAAGGCAGTTTGCACCGGGGTACTTGTGCTGCCAAGTGGAGCTGTCAGGGAGCGATAAAGGCCAAGAGGTGCCAAAGACCATGTACACTTCAAAGTGGTCTATAGAGCATGGGTTGTTGTTCCCATGTCTACCTCCAGACCCCGTGTCTCCTGCCAAGCATCCCCCCTCACGCTGGACGGCCCCCTGCAAACTGCATAATGCCACGACATATACACGTCATTCATTCACAAACACACCCCTGTTTCGAATTCTTTATAACCCACTTCATATTTCTAATGAGAACTTCTTTGCGCTTTGCTAGTCAACCCGTGAAGGTGCTGGTTATCTGCTCTTCGTCTCTGTGAACTTCCGTGACCACTTCGAGGAAACTCGTCAGTTTGCAACCTGTGAACTGCTCCCTGTTCTACGACAAGAAACTACTCTGATCCCTGCATCTAACTGTTTGTTCGTCAAGGTAAGGCCATGTACCATAATCATTTTGCGTCCAATTTCTTTTCGTTCAAGACAGAACATGCAAGGAACTAGTCACATGTTCTGAGTTTAGTCAAATTATTTTTCTATTTTTTTAAAGTTATTCAAATACTTATCCGCATGTGAATAACGTGTATAGTTCCAAGAACCAAAACAAACCTTGCATTGAACCTTTTATGTGTCATTTAATTTTTTAACACATTGGTATTCATAGAGAATTGTTGATCTTTACTTTTCAGAACTTTCCACAATGCCTGCCTGTTCCATTGGCGGTTGCCCTTCGAAGACCCATAATAAATCTGAAGGTACTATAATGCATGTTTTCCCTAAGACAATAGATCAGATAAGAGAATGGGTCCGATATTGCGGATATCCACCGTCTGAGCTTGAAAGTAGAGTCCTAGAAGTCTTTGCGGACAAGAGGGGTGATCGATACCGCATCTGCAGCAAGCACTTTAGCTCAGACATGTACTCCACATCATTGCTAATAAAGAAGAACACACCCCGAGCAAGGCGAAAATTGCTCTAAACCGCTATTCCCACTCTATTCGTCCACATCCCTCCACTGGTGAGTCAAGTTTACGTATTTATCTCTCGGCCTTGCGGTAGTGTGTAGCATTAGCTAACAATAATTTCCCCATTTATGTATCCACTCAATATGAAGGCGGAAGATTCTCCATCCGTGTCGTTATTGCAGTCATCAGCCACTTCAAGCTCCTATCGGGTAATCTTACTTGGATATTCTGCCACTGACTTGTTTTAGGCATGTAAATCAATAGTTTTAATTTATGGTGTAATTATTTTAGCTAATGGTACACCCTTGTACTCGTCCTCTAGTCTTTGTTTTCAGTTATAATTATTATCCAAAATAATGCAAGTACTGTCTTTCAGGGAGATGCTGAGGAGTCCAACGCATTGATGACAACCGTTGATGTCACTCAGATGCTCGAGGTACGTTTCCGGACAGTTCCATCGATGGAGATCATCAGATCTTGCATTCTTGTAGCGTGATTGTTACACACAATGTTTCTTTCGTTTTTAGCCATTGATATGTCCTTCTGTCGTCGCCCTCCTATGTGTCTTCTTTTTTCAATATTGTGTTCATTGCTAATGAAAGTCCTATGTTTCAGGGAGTCAATGGAGCATTAGTCCAAGAAGAAGGGGGAGCATGCAGTTACGGGTCGGCGCAACAACTTGCAGAAGTGTGCACCGCAGTTACATCGTCCCTTGATGTTCTTATGCATTTCGAGGTATGGATACTGACAGTTCGATCAAGCCAAATCATATGACGTGATTACATCCGCTATACTTCCTTCTTTATTAACGCAAGTACTATGTTTCAGGGAGATGACAGAGCTTCTTCTACAAGAACATCACCCCTAGTAGTTGATGCAGATTTCTGGGTGGTGACACTTCCAACGATCGAGCAAATCGAATCATATTTAGATATCCATTATTTATTTTAGACAACTGATCATTTGTGCAGGTCTATTTAGATGAGCCGTTGACGCCTGCACAAAGTGTATGTTCTTTTTAACAAAATAGAAAACCATACTAATGCAATTACTGTGTTTCAGGGAGTTACTGAAGCATCATCTTCAATAATATCATCAATGGAAGTCTATGAGGAGCCCGAGGTATGGATCTTGACAGTTCCATCTAACTAGATCAACAATGCGTGAATAATTGTCGTTTGAATGTTCTACACAAAGCGTTCATTCGTGTTTTGCTATTGAGATTGACGTGGGTATTGGTCCCCAAGTACATTTTGTGTTTTCAATATTATTATACATACTAATGAAAGTTCTATGTTTCAGGGAGTCGATGGAGCGTCAGTGCGTGATGGATGTGCTTATCATGAAAATATAGTCGTTGCAGCGCAAGAGGAAGTGGAGACATGCACACACGAGTCGGAGCAACAGCGTCCCGATGTTGAAGTTCGAGGCAAGAAAGTTTCAAAGAAAAGAAAGCAAAAGAAGTTTAGTGTCCTGGTCACTATATTATGTTGTTTTTCACTGTTAATAGTTCAATACTGTAAGTTGTGTTTAAGCTGAACATCCCTTTTCCAATCTGTCCTCTAGTTGCGAGTGGGTGTACGAACTAGATCTACACAGACAGTGAAGCGAACGAGAGATGTTGCTTGTCAAACCTTTTGGCAGGGACTTGAGACTGGAGATGCATCGTGCCAATGGGAAGAATATGAAGTGATTGACAACGGAGCTATACCACATCCAGCCATCGATAGTGAATGTCCTCCTGGTAGTTCCGATGCAGTCGGAGATCAATTCACAGAATCCACACCCGCAAAAACTAAGACCGCGAGAAAGTTGAAGAAATTGTTTTATTCACCCATCGCCGGAGAAGGAACAGATGTTGCAATGGAAGAGAATGAAGTGGACGACAATGAAACACCATCAATATCACTGAACATAGCGGAAGACGATATCAGAGATTCTACCTTTCATGTGAGTGACATGTCCTCAACGTTACAGGCCGAACCAGCTGGGATGCAGAGTGACAGTATAAGGAAAGAGGCCAAATTCATTGTATTCGATAGTTGTTTGATTGATATTATTATTCGGATGAAATGTGGGCATTCGGTTGGTGGGGAAGTATATGGGGAGCCATTGATTAATGTGACTCGTGCAATTCGAGGCACTAACCTTAAAATACATGCCACGTGTACAAAATATCATCCTTTCTCATGGTCTGCACAACCCATGCTGGGGCAACTGCCAGCAGGCAATCTACTTTGTGCAGCGGCTGCACTTTTTAGTGGTTCAAGTTTTAAAAAGTTAGAGTCTTTCTTTCAGTTTGTGGGAATCCATTTCATTGCGAAAACTCAGTTCTACAAATACCAAACCGATTATCTATTTCCAGCCATTAGCGAAGCTTGGAGAATGGAAAAAATGTCTATTGATAGTACATTCGCGGGCAAACGGTTCATGCTAGCCGGTGATGGACAGTGCGACAACCCAGGATTTTCAGCCAAGTACTGCACCTACCACTTTCAGGACATGGAAAGTAAGAAAATTGTGAGTTCGGTGGTCGTGCAGGTGTCACAAAGCACATCCTCAGTGGCCATGGAGAAAGTTGGCTTTGTAGCATCATTGCAAGAACTACAATCGCGGGGAATGGTGATCGACCTGATAGCCACGAACAGACACGTTTCAATTGCCAAGACAATGAGAGAAGAGTACAAAAATATAAATCACCAATTTGATGTTTGGCATCTTGCAAAAACAATCAATAAAGAAATGTCGGCTGCAGGTAAAAAAAAAGATATGCAAGGTATTTCACAGTGGTCCAAGTCAATCAGCAACCATCTTTGGTGGAGCTCAAAAACATGTGGAGGGTCGTTGGAAATTCTACTGGAAAAATGGCGGTCAGTAATGCTACACTGTAGCAACGTTCACCGCTGGACCACAAACCAACATTTCCACGATTGTGAACATGGCCATTTGTCCACAGAGGAGGCACGGAAGAAGAAGTGGTTGATTCCTTCATCACCCACTCACAAAGCCATTGAAAAGATTGTATTTGATAAAACTATAACAAGAGATTTGAGGGGACTCACGGAATTCTGCCACACAGGAGATTTGGAGGTGTTCCACAATATGTGCCTAAAGTACAGGCCAAAACGATTGCATTTTGGCATGGAGGGCATGATAAATCGGACTCTTCTAGCGGTCTTGGCACATAACCATAATGTTGGCCGTCAACAAAGTAGGACGACCGGAACTTTAGGGACGCTTCGCTACAATAAGGCCTTCACTAAAAGAAGTAAACAATGGGTGATCAAACCAGTGTTTGAGGATATGCAATATGAGTTTATTGAAAGACATATTGTTGATGTCCTAGATAGGCACATACATGGAGTTGTGAACGAACCTGTGCAGGGGACAACTGCATTGCCACCCAACATTGCCTTTGTTCCATGTCCACCTAAAGCAGAGCTCATTGAGAAATACACATCACGGTTTAAATGATTGTCATTTGATTGTCTGTTCTCTCGAGTCTCCTCATGTTGCAGGCCCATTGAATATGTGTATCTATGTAATGTGTAAATAAAAGTGATTGCTCAGTGTACATGCAATGTGTCTCTCCACCCTTGCCCCTCCCTTCACCGTGCAGTAGTGCGAACCACCCGGGTGTCACCTGTGACTTTGCTCTCGAGTCTCCTCATGTCGCAGGCCCATTGAATATGTGTAGCTATGTATTGTGTAAATAAAAGTGATTGCTCAGTGTACATGCAATGTGTCTATCCAACCTTGTTCATTTGCGCATTAAATTAAACCAAACAGTAATATAAATCATTTTTCAAAAAATATAGAATGTCTCCGTATTTATGGTTCTCTGGGGCTGAAAAGCACGCAGACAAAATGCAAAGATGGAGTTTAAATTTCAAATCCTGTGAGATGGCCTTACACTGAATGTAGCTAACTAGGAATGTGTGCTCGTTCAAAGTGAAGGTCAGCTGCTTTGATTTTTTGCTCGGGTGCCGGAATGGCCCACGACTCAGTATAAGGTTCTATTGTTATTTGACCTTGACAGGCCGGGACCATCCCGAAAGACTTCTTTTTGGGGGTGTGGTGCAATAACGTAAGAAACGATAATGAAGAAAATTTCAGAAACGATAGCCATTTAATGTTAGTTCATTAGAAGAAATAACGTCGGCATAGAAGGAGTGGTATTTCGGGGCTGCCCTACGCACAGACACAATGGAAAATGCAAATATAATGTAAGTAACTCTTTAGATGAGTTTATACCGCAATTTAATTACTATACAGTAGCTTTAAAGACGGGTTAAGCTGTACTTGTTCGTTCTATGTGGCATATTGTTTTGTACCGCGCACTATCTTGAGGAGAACCATCTCCTTTTACGGAAGCACCTCAAAACCTTCCTCTTTGCTTCTGCTTTCTCTCTCCCTCTCCCCTGCTACAACTGGTCCACTGTCTGCGACCTCGGTCCTGGGCCCTTCCACTCTCCACCTGCACTGCCTCCCTGTCAACCCCTGCACTAATACCCAGTTGCACTGTCCTAGCTATGAAATAATTTCCCAACCTAATATATAAAATGAATAATTTTAATAAAGATCTGATGGTGAGACTAATTTCATTTTTTATGTTTTTCAAACAGGTACATCATTCATTATTGTATGTGTCACGAGTACCAGACACCGGCGGATGGCTTTTTCAACCGCCAGCTGCTTCTCCGCGTGAACAACGTTACCACCCTGACCATTTTATGGGACGATCGCCAAGTACAAGTATGCCCTTACGCGGTACTAACGGCTGGATGCAACATACAGACCGCTGTGGTGGCCTAGTGCCTCGTTGTTGGAACAGCCATGCGATTATCAGTGCGACCGAAGAGCTTATTTTATCGTAAACCAACACCCTGTGTACTGCACACGAACATCGCTTGCCTCAAGACGAACTATTTTGGATCGAGAGCAAAGAAAAATGCAAATCGCTGAATATTCTCTAAACATTTGATGTCCAATAAATGTACTTTGCCAAATGTACAATCTTGCCGTTTGCTTTTAAACCACAGTTTCATATCCCGAATTGTGGCGCTGTATTGTGAGATGATCTAAGACCCTCTGTACAGCAAAGGAACATCGCGTGCCTCAAAACGAACTTTTTGGAACGTGAGCAAATAAAAATGCAAATCGCTGAATATTCTCTAAACATTTGATGTCCAATAAATGTACTTTGCCAAATGTACAATCTTGCCGTTTGCTTTTAAACCACAGTTTCATATTCCGAATTGCGGCGCTGTATTGTGAGATGATCTAAGACCCTGTGTACAGCAAAGGAACATCGCGTGCCTCAAAACGAACTTTTTGGAACGTGAGCAAATAAAAATGCAAATCGCTGAATATTCTCAAAACATTTGATGTCAAATAAATGTACTTTACCAAATTTACAATCTTGCGGTTTGATTTAAAAGTACAGTTTCATATTCCGAATTGTGGCGCGCTGTGTTGTGAGCTAATCTGTGTTCATTTCCGGGTTCTGTGTGGAGTCGCGTAGAAGACGCCTGGGCGCATTTGCCTACGCAGCACAGTCACGTCACGGATAGAGGCGGGGAATATGAATGTTTTGATAAAGTCTGTTTCAGGGGCGGGGGATTTGATTTAGTGCCGCAAAAGCAGGTGATCCAGGTCGATGGGGGGAAATGATAGGATTATCAGAAAATGGCGGCTGATTTCGAGTGCGATAATGGACGAAAAGTCGGGTAAGGTCCATAGGAAAGTTTTCTACGATCTACCGAGTTATGCTTAAAAACACATGGCCGAACCGTAGGGACAATAAAAAAAAAGTCCCGGAACTATCCTTTAATGAATGCTGTGTCTTCTTCGCAGTGGGTGTTTCATGATGAGTCCCCTTCCCCGTATGCGCATTATGAAACTCCTCGGTGCTCAGCTTCTAGGCACTTCGTAGCACACCATGGGCCTCATTACGAGTATGGAGGTAATGAAAATAGGAAGGTGGAATGGGATTACCGGCATCGTTAATGGGTCCGGGCCATTACGAGCCGACAACCCGCCAATACCACCACCGCCCATACCGTGCCCCTTCTTACCGGAATGCGCGTGTACATGCACCCCTTCACGGCACCAATAGCGGGATGCCGCTAACAGGAGGACATCACAAGTTACATGGGCATGCACTTACCACCATCTCGATGGCGGTAATTAGGGCATGCACGACGGCGCCAATACAGGCATCGCGGACCACCCGCAAATAGCAACCTGCAGTGCAGGCAACTGCCACAGGTGCACACAATCACCAGAGGTGGAGTCAATGGAGCCTGTCCCAGTACAAAAGGAGTACACCCACACACCACACCCCTTCCTACACCAAAATGATCCCACTAGCACTTGTAATCATGTGGCTGGAGGACATGCCTGTACTGCTACAACAACAGCAACAACATCAACAACAACAACAACTACAGCTACAACAACAGGCAGCACAGAGGAGACGCAGGAGGAGAAGGAGGGTGACACAGGCCCAGCAAGTATCACCAGTGCAGCCATTGGTACCACGTAGGCAGCCACCAATCCCTCGCATCAGACCCAGTCCATTCAATCTAACCCCAGAGCAGATCCACACCCTGTACCGGTTGGACCGGGACACCATCACCACCATAGTTTACATGATGCACGACAACATCACCAGCCTGATAGAAATACGCACTGCCATCCCCCTCTACTAAAGGTGGTGTCTGTGCTCCAATTCCTGGTCACAGGCACCTACCAGCACACAGTGGGCCAGCTGCATGGCACATCACAACCACCCTTCTCCCGCATGCTGACCAAAGTGCTTGATGCCCTCCTGAAGCATGCAAGCGTCCACATTTCCCTACCACGGAGTGGCCAGTAGCTCGCAGACACCAAAGTAGGCTTCCATGCACTGGCAGGCATGCCCAATTGCGTCGGTGCCCTCGACTGCACCCATGTAGAATTGGTGGCCCCTCATGCCAATGAGGTGGTGTACTGCAATCGCAAGCATTACCACTCCACCAATGTGCAGATGGTATGTGACTCCAGCAAGATCATCACACATTGTTGTGCCCAATATCCCGGATCTACACATGATGCCATGGTGCTGCGTAACTCCATGCTACCCCGCCACATGGAGCGACATGCTGGACGACGTGCCTGGCTGCTTGGTGAGTTGCCTGACTGGCCCATGGCAGTGTATCGGGGTTCTGAGGTGGGGATGCATACTCCACCTGGGTGGGAATGGGGGGGATGCATACTCCACCTGGGTGGGAATGGGGGGGATGCATACTCCACCGGGTGGGAATGTGGGGGGTGCATACTCCACTTGGGTGGGAATGGGGGGGCAGTATACTCCACCTGGGTGGGAATGGGGGGTTGCATACTCCACCTGGGTGGGAATGGGGTTGCATACTCCACCTGGGTGGTAATGGGGGAGGATGCATACTCCACCTGAGTGGGAATGGGCGGAGAGTGGACAATGCACTCAGAGCTAAACACTTCTGACCTGAACATCCCAACCCGAACATGACACATCAATGCCATACATAAGACCAATGATGTACATCAATGACAACATGCAAGAAGCACAAGCAGGCCACCATGGGTATGTCAAGTGATGCATGACTAAACAGGATTACTACACCTGCCAATGTCGCTAGTGTGAATAGGTACAGAGTAGCATACACTGCAATTATGGGTGGCAAGACATCATTCCGCATCCAAAGTACATCCGCATCAGCATGCAAGTGAACACCCTGCATCATTTGTACGACGCAATCCACACTAGCAGACCATATTGCAGTACACAATGCATCAAATAAATCTATGTGCATACGTACAGGGACATGTGCATGTCAACACCAAATAGCTGCGGCCATGGCCGTGAATCCTAAAGGTGTCAGCTCAGATCGACTCACACATACCTCTTTGTGCTCCCATGCAGGTGATGGAGGCTATCCTTTGAAGCCGTGGCTACTTACCCCTGTGCGGAACCCGCATAACAGGCACGAAGAGTAGTACAATCGGGTTCATACTCTGTTGCCTGCTCTGTGGTAGCAGTCTTGTCCGCTGCTATGGTGTCATCATGTTCCTCCATGGCCTGTGCACTTGCCCTGGGTTGGACTGTGGGCTGCGGTGCTGCCTCGGAGGTGGATTGGCCAGTGCCCGGCGGTCTGGCCCTGGACGTAGATGGCCTTGTGGCAGGGTCCTGACTCCCACCTTCTCCATAAGTGCCTGTGGGGGAAGAAGAGATGCAGAGCATCAGTGATGGTGTTACATGCAAGAAGCATGAGACGGTGCTGCACAGTATTTCATTTCTCATGCTTTGCAATCTTATAGGTGTATCACACAGGGTAGTTTCAAGGGGGGGGGGGCATATTGGCATTAGCCATGGCATCTCCATTCGACACTGATGTGTACCAGGTGGTATGCCATTGTATTGGGCTTTGTGTGATGTGTTACATGCAAATGGTCCCTGTGTGTTGGGTGTCTGTTGATAATGGGATTGGCACACAGCATGCATTTCAGTGTGGCAGGGTTTGGGCCTCCATCTGGGCATGGATCTGTGAATGTGTGTACGATGGGCCAGGCATTGCCTTGGCTTGGCTCACTTTCACATCAGTTGTGCTACATCATGGTTTGGCCTACTGGGGTTTGCAGGGTCACTCACCTCCATCTCCAGATGTCGCGGCACCCATCTCCATTTCCCCGAAGCCCTCTATCGACTCCATCTGGATGGTTGTGCTGCAGGTTTCCTCCCAGCGCATGAGTTTCACCGGTGAGTGCGCACCCCCGCCTGTGGCCATGGCCTTCCTACGATTGCTGGCCAGGATGTTCCAGACCCTGAGACGGAGGTCGTCCCATCTTTTTTTGCAGTCTTTGACTGTGCGTGGGGTGGTGCCTATCGCTGACACCTTACGTGCTACCTCCTCCCAGATTTCCTTCTTCCTCATCTGCACCTCTCTTTTGAGGTTATTTGTGAATATCTCATTGGCATGGGCAGCAAGGGTATCTGACAGCATATTTAATTCCTCATCTGAGAAGCGCTTCTTGCGCAGGCGGGGGGTGGTTTTACGGGTAGCCTTGGACATAATGTATACAATGGCCCTGGTCTCTCCTCTGTAGCAGTGGTGGTTTGGGAGGATTGCAATGAGTTGCGTTTTTAAAGATGGCCACCGGCGCATTTCCCGTTCCGACTCAATAACGCTACTTCCGGGTCCGGTATTACGAGCCCGGTATTAGCATGTTGTTATTACCAGGTCGTTATTATGGGGTTGCTCCTTGGCGGAGGCGGTATCGGCGGGTCCCGTGATGGCGCTATCGGGGGGTTGGAGAGCCTTTAGTGACATGGCGGTGCAGCCATTAATGGCATGAGGGTTCGCGCGTGCTCGCACACTCGTTATCAGCCGCTATTGTCTGCGTCAAGGGTGCACGGACGCGCTAATACCGCCATGCCGGTAATGGCTCCGTTTTCAGCAGGAAACTCGTAATGAGGCCCAGATTGTCTTTATATTTCATTGGCGATTTCGACATTTATCTTGCTGTGTGCATTCAAATCTAAAATGTATCAACTTAAACACAAAGTAACACTCAAAGTAACACATATCCTGTTCACATTAACTATGCTGGATACATATAAAATTGCGACATTGCGCCAACTTCGCTGCTCAATTCCATTGATAACACACACAGACGTGCTCAGAGGTGACTATGCAACGTAATGCTAAACATACACCGGCAACTAAAGTGACTTCCTCTGCAATTCCATGATACTTGACGCTGTAATTACACAGAAAATACAGAGATGTTCTCATAATTATGGGGAGATAAGGCTGCAATTCCAGCAACATACAGATGTCGCCAGAAGCAATTATGGAGACGGCCCTAATTCTCTGAAGTGTTTTATAATGGCAAACCCCCACTGAAAAACGCTGTGTGAATTAGGGCAGAAGGGTTAGCGATTCCACTGACAACATAGAGAGGTCCTCACAGGCGATTATGCCGTGCAAAGGGTGCAATTCCACCGGCAATATACGGATGTCTTTGCAGGTGATTCATTTACCGAAGCCCTGAGAAGTGATTATGGAGACTAAGGGCCTGATTCATAGAGAATTTTTCAGTGGGATTGCGCCATTATAAAATGCTTCTGTGAATCAGGCCCTAAATGCTGCAATTCCTCTACCAACATACATATGTCCTCTCAGTCAATCATAGCGAGTAAAAGCTGTAATTCTTCCGACAACATATAGATGCCCTCACAAGCCTTAATGGGGAGCAAAGGCACGATTATGCAGAGTAAAGTGTGCAATTCCTCGACAATATACAGATGTCCTCTCAAATGATGAAAGCGAGTAAAAGCTGCAATTCCATTGACAGCATACAGATGTCCTCACAGGCGATGATGGCGAGTAAAAGCTGCAATTGCACTAGTGAAGGCTGCAATTCCATGGATAATATCCTTAAGTAATGAGAAGCAATTATGGAGACTCAGGGCCCGATTTATAGAATATGCGCATAGACCCAGCAAAGACCTCTTTGTGTAACACCACTTTGCGCATACCTGAACATAAAAGCATGTCATGCGCGATCTACGTATTCCTGGAATTTGATCCGCAAAGTAACACTATGTTCAAGTCGTGGCCCATGACATGCCCCCACACAACCAAAACCATTGCCAAAGACCAACCTATGCGCAAACCTTCGCGTCCACCTCTGGCCTACAATCCAGCACCCCTGCAAAACTGCACATGGTCCCCTGTCAGTCAGGGATAACCCTGGCGACACTGTGCGCTGTCCTCCGCAAGCAACAGCTGCACCCCTGCAAAACTGCACGAGGTCACCCGTAAGTAATGGCTGCACCTCTGCGAAACTGCATGCTGTCCTACGTAAGCAATGGCTGCACCCCTTCTAAAATACGCACAGCACCCAGTAGTCAATTCTGCACCACGTCGAAACTGCGCGAAGAAGTAGATGGTGACGTGGTGAGGACACATCTGCCTCAGCCAACAGGTGACCCGACACCTGGACGTGGTCGGAGGCAGACAGGTGAAGCAGCACCACATAGGGCCACTAGGTCCAAGAAGGGATGCCCTGCAGAGCAGGAAGAGGCTCCAACCCAAGACATGGCACATGAGAAGGGTCTGAGGAGCAAGAGCCGCTTCACTGAGGAGGAGCTCCAGATGCTTGTTGAATATGTAACCGATCACCATCGTGAGATGTACCCATATGCAGGGAGCACCTATACACCTGCACAATGAATGATGCATTGGCGGCATGTCACAGACCTCATCAACACCCTAAGTGTGGAGATGCGCACTGCTTAACAGGTCCAGAAGCGATGGAATGATCCCACACGGAGGACCAAGCATAAGCTCACTGTCAACCTGGCCTCTGCACTGGCCACTGGAGGGGGGCCATTAGAGGAGGAGCTGACTCCAATTGAAGAGGCCACGAGTCAACTCATCACCATTGAGCAGGTGCAAGGCGTGAGAGGCATGGAGCCCCATGAGGACACATCTGGTGAGTGGCCTTTGTGTGCATCCATTTGTGTGGACAATCATGGTTGACCTACTCATATATGTGTAGTACTACAGCTGGCTGCAATTGTCAGCCATCCTTGGGTAATGCATTGGGTGTTTCCTGTGTGGTTGATATTTGTGGTACGTGTCAGCGTGACAGAACACATCACTGTCTGTTACACAGACATGCCAGTACTTGCATGCAGGGTTTCAATGTCCGAAATCTGTGCTCATTGCAAGACCCCATGATGTGCACCGCTTACAGGCACACATCACCCACAGGGCACACCTCTGTGTCACGCAAAGAAATGCCACATCCACATGTATCATTCATTGCCACATTCTTGGGGCCTATCTCTTTACATTGTGCATCAAGTACATGCAATATATCTCAACCACACGCACCATTTCCTGCACAGATATCACGTCATGGATTGTACACGGATTACGGTCTGTACAATGATGCAATGTACCATGCTGTTCTGATCAGGGTGCAGAGTCACATTTAGGTGAAATGTGGCAGTGGTTGGCATGTTGAGTGGATGTTGAGGATGCTGATGGTGAGGGAATGCATGTAGGCCATGTCCTGATGCATCCATGGGAGCACTTTGGCAAGGACATCACTGTTTGGCATCTGAGGCATGCAGCATATGTAGCAATTGTGATGAATGGATGAGCATTCTACATGTGTGATTTTTCACGACATGGTTATCACATGCACATTTGTAATCATGTATTGTCCTTCATATTTCGATCTAGGCAATATCTGTGGATTCAGCCGGCTAACTGAGGCCACGTGCTGGCCTTCAGCATTACAATTTCCCATGTGCAGTACTTGTCCCTGTGTTGTGTGATGAAATGCTTGTTGCCTGGCCTATCATTCATTGTGTATGCCACTTCTGTATGTCTATGGGTCTACTAACAGCAGGGACAGGACTGCTAGTGGGGGTTACCACATGTCAGAAATTGCTGCCCATCTGTGGCTTTCAGCTCACAGTGTGCCAAGTCACAATGTCATATATATAGGTGTCCAGCCAGTTTGTGTCTGTCTGCACTTTGATGTGCATGTGCATGTTTGTCAGGAAACACATGACTCAAACCGTCGCTCTCTGTCTATGTGCAGGTGAAGGTGCAGTGGATACAGAGGAGGATGAGGAAGAAGAGGAGCTTGTACGCTGGTCCACCAGTGGGGGCTGTGTTGTCCTCTGCCATGAAAATCTACCGGTGCTACAGGCGATTATCAGTCCTGCTCCTTCCTCTTCAGAATATTCTGACTCTGCTGATTTGGATGCGTCCCAGAAGTGGATGACTCACAAAGGGAGACGGTGAGTGCCACAATGGGCAGATCAGATGGGGTCATTGAGTCTGCCGCAGTGCAGCAGGCTTCACATGGCCGGTCAGTGGGGAGTACTACAGCTGGCTGCAATTGTCAGCCATCCTTGGGTAATGCATTTGGTGTTTCCTGTGTGGTTGATATTTGTGGCACGTGTCAGCGTGACAGAACACATCACTGTCTGTTACACAGACATGCCAGTACTTGCATGCAGGGTTTCAATGTCCGAAATCTGTGCTCATTGCAAGACCCCATGATGTGCACCCCTTACAGGCACACATCACCCACAGGGTACACCTCTGTGTCACGCAAAGAAATGCCACATCCACATGTATCGTTCATTGCCACATTCTTGGGGCCTATCTCTTTACATTGTGCATCAAGTACATGCAATATATCTCAACCACACGCACCATTTCCTGCACAGATATCACGTCATGGATTGTACACGGATTACGGTCTGTACAATGATGCAATGTACCATGCTGTTCTGATCAGGGTGCAGAGTCACATTTAGGTGAAATGTGGCAGTGGTTGGCATGTTGAGTGGATGTTGAGGATGCTGATGGTGAGGGAATGCATGTAGGCCATGTCCTGATGCATCCATGGGAGCACTTTGGCAAGGACATCACTGTTTGGCATCTCAGGCATGCAGCATATGTAGCAATTGTGATGAATGGACGAGCATTCTACATGTGTGATTTTTCACGACATGGTTATCACATGCACATTTGTAATCATGTATTGTCCTTCATATTTCGATCTAGGCAATATCTGTGGATTCAGCCGGCTAACTGAGGCCACGTGCTGGCCTTCAGCATTACAATTTCCCATGTGCAGTACTTGTCTCTGTGTTGTGTGATGAAATGCTTGTTGCCTGGCCTATCATTCATTGTGTATGCCACTTCTGTACGTCTATGGGTCTACTAACAGCAGGAACAGGACTGCTAGTGGGGGTTACCACATGTCAGAAATTGCTGCCCATCTGTGGCTTTCAGCTCACAGTGTGCCAAGTCACAATGTCATATATATAGGTGTCCAGCCAGTTTGTGTCTGTCTGCACTTTGATGTGCATGTGCATGTTTGTCAGGAAACACATGACTCAAACCGTCGCTCTCTGTCTATGTGCAGGTGAAGGTGCAGTGGATACAGAGGAGGATGAGGAAGAAGAGGAGCTTGTACGCTGGTCCACCAGTGGGGGCTGTGTTGTCCTCTGCCATGAAAATCTACCGGTGCTACAGGCGATTATCAGTCCTGCTCCTTCCTCTTCAGAATATTCTGACTCTGCTGATTTGGATGCGTCCCAGAAGTGGATGACTCACAAAGGGAGACGGTGAGTGCCACAATGGGCAGATCAGATGGGGTCATTGAGTCTGCCGCAGTGCAGCAGGCTTCACATGGCCGGTCAGTGGGGAGCCCTACGTCAGCGATGGTTATGGCTGCAAGACTGCCCTCCCATGAGTTGGTGTCAGGCTCTCGGATGATGTCCAATGGAGGGTTGCAGACCTGCAGCCAATGACAGGGACCCCACAGCAATAGGCCTGGTCGCTTGCATCACACCGCTGTGGGCTCCGCACATGTTGTGGATGTGTGCATGCTGGAGAGACAGTGTGGGAGCAACAAATGTTGCGTGCTGCCATCCGGCATGGCGATATGTTGAATTGTGTTGCAGAGGGCATGGATCGCCTGGCCGAGTACATATCCACAACAGCGGCCAGGGAAGCACAACAGCTGCAAGACATGCAGTCCTCAAGCTGCTGCCACAGACTTGTCATGGAGGCCAACATCCAGGGCGAACACGCTGATCTGAGTGTCTGAAGGAGTCCCTGCATGCACATGATGGGGCACATAGAGAGGCCATGAGGAGTGAGATATTGGCATGTCTTAGATCCAACCGAGCTTGAGGGCTTTACTGCATGATAAACTCTCAGCCACAAGGACACAGCTCCATGAGGAGACGGATGCTTTGGGGCAGACACTGTCCCAGAAACTTGGTGCGTCATGAGTGAGTGCACATACAGACTCTGTGGCCATTCAGGATGAAGCACATGATGACCTCACCACCTTTGGGATGCTGGTGCATGCATCCATGTCACAGCATGCGCTGGCCAATAAAGACCAGGCCTTGGCACTACGTGGACTGACCCACCGCTACCACCACCACAACCACCTGCAGGTCCACCACAGGATGGCGGGCCAAGCACATCCACGCCTCCTCAACCACCTCTGCCACGATGTCCATGTGCCCATGGAGGGATTTTTGTATTTTTTTAATTTTAATTTTAATTTTTCTGGTCCCCTCATGTGGATATGGATACGCACCCTTCCCCCTCCCCCTCCAGGGAGGATTTTTTTTACCACCAGTCCAGGGTGGAACCTGACCAGTGTGGTCTGATATTTATATCCCTTGATCGAGATGAACATATACTTCTTATTTTTTTCATACCCCTGTCCAGGATGGAGGCATGTGTTGTTTTATCCCCTGTCCGAGATAAACTGTTTTCTTTTTTTCTGAGCTTGAGAGATGTGCTGTTGCCCTCTCAAGGGAATAATGAGTGCATTACTGGTCCCCATACCTTCTGCCAGGCACTGGCCTTCCATTCACAAATGTGGTGGTTCAGTTTCCGGTGGAGGTGATGAGGGAATCACATCAGGGAGCTCTGTCAGCAGGTAAGGTTGTGCACTCTCTGTTGTGTGATATCTGTATTAGTGCTCACCACGATCTGTGCATGCACTCTCATACATTTGCTTTATGTGGTTATGATCATTGAGTCACAGTGATGTCAGTGCAGATGTGTGTATGTCCACATGCATGCATGTGTATGTACACTTGCACATCATGCATTTGCATTGTTTTTAGATTGAACTTCCACAATTGACTGCCAAATAATGGTGATGTGCAGCACTTATCACATCTGAGCCATTGGCAGTATTTGCCACATTCCGAATCTACATACTCATTCATGTCCTGCGTTCTCTGTGCATCTGCACTCCGTTTCCTGGTTGTTCTCCACTTGCCTCACTGACCTGATGTCTGTTAAGTGACTTCAATTCAGTACTCCAACTAAGTCAATGCCTAGTCTGGGATGCCCAATGAAAGGCCTTATTCATATATTTTTATGACTAGTTCATAAATCTGGATGATAAACCCTTGTATAACGCCCCTCTCTTTGAATCCCCTTGACCTCACTGAGCCAAGAAGTAGGTTTGTTTTACAAATTAAAAAATGTATTTTACAAATTAAACAATATATATATATCACTTTTATAAATAAATTAATATTTGATTGCACACTTATGAATATGACAGTGATCAACAATGGATAATATTACACTAGCACACTTTTTTAATTACTTAGGAGTTGGTAGAGAAAGGATAAGGTAGCTGAGAATACTTTATGGTTTCAAGGAAATGCAATGATGGAAAAGAATGCAGCACAGGGATAAACTGACATGGTTTCAACAAGAGATAATATAATCACTTTTCCCCTTGTGGCAATTCACTCCCCCCCTATGCAATATAAAGAGATGGAAGAGGAGCACACAATTTTCAGGAATACAATCAAATGCAATACCAATTCAGTTCCCCCCTAGCAAGCTTAGAGCAACAGGGATGAATTTAAAACACAGGCAAAAATACTTTAAATGTGATTTGCAAAGAAGTGAAAATATGCCAAAAATGATTTTAATTCCCTATAGGAGATTCAGGGTAGGTGACAGCTACTTTGAATTAGTTCAGGTCTACACTAGCAATGATTCATGAGGGATTATCAGTTTGAAAACGAATTTCAGCAATTGCAAGCAAAAGACAGCGATTTTGACAGGTGGAGAAATTTGATTCATATTGCAATTCGCGGCACTTTATCTGAGTGCGTCGAGCACGATTACGGAACAACTATAAGGAGTATACAGTATAGGGCTTGTTGGAAAGCTGAGGATCTTAGCGTTAAAATGAAAGTTAAATCTCGTTCCTAGCACATTCGGTTCAAAAGATACGGACGGTTTTGTGGAGGTAGATTTTCAGAAATAAAGTAAGATTCAAATGGCAATTGACACTTTCACAGGTTTGAAATCACAGAATGGACACACGATTTCTGTGCAGTTCTAAATAGGTTGACATTGTTTGAATTTGATTATTTTAAACTAAGAGATTGGTTTTGCACAGCTCTGGCTGGATACTCACTCCTACGTTTTGGAAGGAATGGGCCTTGTCACAGATCTGGTCAACAGGTTTAGCTGCAGTTCTCTCTGCTCTGCTGGTCTGGATCTCTGGTTCTGGCAAAAGTTCTGGCACTGAACAGCGGTCTGGTCTCTGGTTTTGGCAAAAGTTTTTGGCACTGCACAGCGGTCTGGTCTCGGCAAAAGTTCTTGGCACAGGGTTCTAGCCAGAATCACACAGCTCACCCGGCTGTTGAATGGTTTGGTTAGGTTGCTAGATTCTGAGGCCTCTGGAAAGGATTCAGCCTGTGGACTAGGCCTTTCTGCTACAAATCTGGAGTCTGGTTTTCTAAGTTCTGGTCTCTGAATATTGTCTGGATTTGAAGTCGTCCGGCAAAGTGCTTCGCAAGAAAGTGGAAAGAGCAGTCCCTACCGGGGTTTCAGTGGGTCTTTTTATGTCTTTTGAAAGTGGGTGGGAAGGCTAACTTTCTATGCCCAACCCTCTGAGGTTCCTGATAGGCTATCGGATTCTCTGTCGCCTGACTGGGGAACTGAATTGTGAGTCATCCGGCATCCTTTTTATGGCATACAGAAAGAATACTCCCCTTGTCACTTTGCACACAAATCTATTTTTGACTTAAATGCATATTTATCTATGTACAATTTTTCTAATATTATATGTCCAGTTAACATATTTTCTGTAGCACCAAACCATCTGATCCCTGTCTTTGTAAGATGTTGTGTTCACTTCTGACAGAATTCTGCCCTTTTCATCCAGAACACAACCTCTAAACTTTTCCAAAATGTACACAAATGTGTGCAAGGAATATGGGCATCAGATGATGAAGTGTCAGATTTTTAACATATATACATTTGGAGTAATACCCTATTTTTCGCTACTACCCCCCAGAACATACCACAGAGTCCTAACACCTCTTAAAATGTGCACAGAAAAATCACAGGAATCATGACATTATTGATATAATTTTGACAATTATGTACTATGAATTATCCATCTTTCTAAAATTATGCTCTGGCTCAGAGGGGTGTGGTTTCCCAAAGCACATGGGGGAATTTCTGGTGTGTCCATTTCCTCCAAGCTCAGCTGGCTCACAGAGGCAGTGCCCCTCCCATTTCCTTCCAAGAGGAAGCCATTTACGACCCCCTGATTTAGCAATGGCTTGGAGCAAAGGGAGTTCATTGTTCTGTTTTCCTGCAGTCCCAGGTGCCCCTCCCCTGATTCAATCAGAGAGGTGTGATCTCCTTTTGGTGGGGCAGCAGAAGGGAGGCCAGGCCTGTGAATACATTTGCTGGGCAAGTTTCAACTCCTGTCGGGGGTAGTTGCCGGGCAGAATTCAATCCCGTTAAGCCAGGCTTCAGCCAAATGTCACTTTTGTTCCCATTTTTCTTCATTCAAATCAAACTTACAATTTTGACACATGCAGCTAGAACGCTGATTCTAAGTTCAAAACTATGACATTTAAACAGTTGCAACCTATGTGACACTCCAAAGTAAATCACTCATTTATTTTAAACATTTCGATTTTAGTGGCTTTAAGTCCAATTTCACTTAAGCTGCTGACATCCACAGCTCACCCAGTTTTGTTATGAACATTATTTTAGGCTCTTCATCTTTCCAGATTTGGTATACACACAAGACTTCATTCTACCAGACGTCTGCTGGTGTTCAGTAAGATTTTTGAATATCTTGCAATGTTTGAAATAGGCATTTTGAGCTTGCATTTCAGAGAAACAAATGTGATTTCAAAGCGCTTTTTGAGCTAACAGGCACTGCTGTTTTTCCTTTGGCACCACGTTTCACTCATGGCGCTTCTGGCCCATCATGCTCGCACTGGTGGGTGGCAGGTCAGGCGACCATTTTGGTGTGCGCAAAACTGTGTGGTTTTCCTGGATTCTGGCACGAATGCGGGCTTTTCGGCCATCTTGGATTTTCTAAGCCCACAGCACCAAATGTTGTAACCTAATAATTCAAACGTGGGTCAAGACACCTGACATGTCTTCTTACTGCCACCCCTCTCCTCCCCCCACCCCATGTGTCCTACGGGGCCCTTCATGTGTCCTCCCTGTCCACACTACTTTTTGACCTGTGCCAGAGCCCACTTCACACCCTTATACGCTCACATGACCTGCCCTGCTACAACTGCACATCTTACACACACGTCCATTGTCAGGTATACGCAACCTTGGCTGCTCCTCATCATGTCCTTGCCTCTAGTAACACAGATCTAGCCATTTGTCTAAATTGATTCTACAGGACACGTTTGGCACACTTGGTGCATCTTGGGTTGTACTGGTTCACGCATGTGTACCCCTAACAGACTTTACCTGTGTTCCCCATGAAGTCACTTTTTCTTCATAGTTGTTTTCGGGATGTTGTCTCCACCTGGATGTATTGCACAACTTTTTTCCCCTTACATGTTGTTCTAATTCAGCACTGTGAGTGACTGCATGTTGTGTGTGTGTACATTGTGGGAACACGCATGTGCTACATTGTCCACTACCACCAGCTTCTGTTAATCTGTTGTCCCTGTAGGTGTTGCCTGTGCACCACCCGCACACTTACTGGGACTGTCTCGTGCAGGGTGTGTGGGCTGTTGGAGGGCGAGTCAACAGCTGGGTATTGTTGTCATGTTCATTTACTGTGGTGTCCAACAAGGGAGGATGGTGGTTGGTGCAGGGTCTGTGGATGTAGTTGTAGGAACTTATTTGTGTGGATGTTGCAGACATGGGTCTCTTTCTGGTTTACATCCCATGGTGGGTTGAGCATGTTGTTTTTGTGATGAGAAGCTGCGGATTTACCTTTCACAGGTGGTCTTTGTTTGCCAGTCTGCCCTTCTCCCTCCCCCACTTGTGTCCTTCTTCCCCCCTAACATGTGCTATTTTTCCATCTATGTGCCTTCCAGGCTCTCAGACCATGCTGCATTTTTTTGCAGTCTTTCTGTCTCTGTCTTCCTCTCTTGCCCACCTTCTCACTCCCCTCACCCACTTTAACAGTCACCATCTCTCTCCTTGTCTCCCCGACAGGCAATTTTCTCCTTGCAGCATGATTCCCGTATCCCTCTCTCTCTTTATCCACTCCACAGCTAGACATTCATCACTCTGTGTCCTGTCTCCCTCTTGCCCTCTGTCATCCTTCACATCAGCTACCACATTTAGGTTTATGTTTTATGTTTAATTATTTGTACCACGCTCCAGGTACACAGAGGCTTAAGGGCGCAAAGACGTGCAACAAAACAGAACACAACATAACATAGAGGAAGTGGAATTTGAAGCTGGGTTGCCGAAGGATACGTTTTATGAAGACTAACAGAATTTGTATTTTGTATTTATTTTATTTATAAAGCGCAGCCGGGCCCAGGGGCATACGGGCGCATAAGTTAGGTCTGGTTACAGTTGCAATAGAAAGCAGTCAATAAGGGTTACGTTACATTGCAGTTACAGGTGGGTACAAACTTAGTCATGCAAATGCATATATACATAGTCTAGTATAAGTACATTAGCTACAAAAGTGTGCCAGTGACAGTCGATCATGCTGGGATCAGGCGGTTAGGGTGTCATAGAGTCCAAGTTGTGAAGCCAACACTTTGTGTTATGTTTAAATAGGTTAAATGAAGGTTCTGCTCACAAAAGCGCAGGTATTGTGTTCCATAATTTAGAGGCTTGTACAGGGAAGCTAGCACCACCCGAGTTATGAAGTTTAAATCTCGGTATGGACATAGTGTTAGCTTGTGCTGCTCTAAGTGGTCTTGAAGAAGTGTGAGGTGTAAGTTGGTTGGTGAGGTAGGCTGGTGCAAGGTTGGCCCTGGCTTTATGTGTAAGGGCCAGAGTTTTAAGGGAAATTCTGTGCTTGACAGGAAGCCAACGTAGTTTGCGTCTGATCTCCGAGATGTGCATCTTTTTGGGGATGTTGAGGGCAGCTCTGATGGCATTATTTTGAATTACTTGCAGTTTGTTGATATTTTTGTAGCTAGTGCCTAAGTAAAGGGCATTACAATAGTCTATCTTGGATAGGACTAATGCTCTAGCAAGAGTAATGCAATTGGGTGAGGAGATGAACGGCTTACATGCAGTGATCAGCTTACAGGTGTAAGCGGCTGATGATGCTACTGCATTAGTTTGTTTGGAGAAGGATAAGGTGGCATCGATGTAAACCCCAAGGGTTTTGGTGTTATTTGACACGGGAATGAGATTGCCATCTATGGTGAAGGATTTAAATGCGGGGTTGAGATTTTTGAGTTTGGCGTGAGTGCCAAGGATGATCAACTCGGTTTTTTCGTCATTGAGACAGAGTCCATGATGTGCCATCCATGCTTGAATTACTGAGTAGATTTCATTAAGGGTTTTGCTGTCTGTTTCATAGTTCCCCGAGATAGGAATGAGTATCTGGGTGTCGTCCGCGTAATTGGTATACGTGACACCCAGATAGTCAAGGATATCAAAGAGGGGCTTTGTGAATATATTATAGAGTGTCGGGGACACGCAGGAGCCTTGCGGGACTCCACAGGGTACTGGTGAAGGTTCAGCAGAATCAGTGGGAGAGAAGACCCTCATGGTTCTGTTCGCCAAGAAGGATCTGATCCAGGCTGTGGCTGCGTCTGAGAAGTGTGCTGCGGTTTTCAAGTGGTGACAGAGTGTTTGATGGTTGACCAGGTCAAAAGCTGCTGACAGATCAAGCAATAAGAGGAGTGCAAGTTTACCATTGTCTTTCAGGATTTGGATCTGGGTAGTGAGATCTATTAGTGCAGTTTCCGTACCGTGTCTAGGTCGAAAACCTGACTGCCTAAGTCCTAGGAGATTGTTTGATTCTAAGTAAGCTTGTATTTGTAAATAGGCTGCTCTGTCCAGTATTTTTAGTAAGAAAGGTACTGTTGTTATCGGTCTATAGTTAGACGGGTTGGCTGGTTGGTTGAATAAGACGGTCTTGAACTTCCACTCCCCAGATCTTCACCTCTGCACTTGTTGTTCTTTCCCCACACATCCATGTGTGACCCCAAGGCACAGTGACACCTGACAGTGGGTGTGCATGACTTGTATGCCTGCAATCAATGGCCCCATTTGTGCCCGCTTCCCGGGGCTGAATGACACCTGTTTCCAGAGTCCATGTCGTGCTATGTTTGACATCCGTTTGCTTCACTGCCAGTGATTTCTCTGTTGTTGTGTTTTGCTAGTGTGAAGTTTATGTTTGCTCACGCTCTGTTATTTGTACTTCCAGACGTTGCACCTGGGTGGTCCATGGCAGAGAAATTGTCCCATAAAGGATTTGTCATGGCTGACCAGTTTCTTGACATTGATACAATGCATGTCTTTGCAAGCTTAGAATTCTGTTTCAAGTGGAATGCTGTAGGTGCAAGACAGGTGTGTACCTTGTGCAGGTAAGTTCACGCCACTCAGGGGGCACATGTTTTGGTTGGTGGCAGGGAGTTTGGCCCTGTGTGGGGTGAATGTTTTTTGCCTTGGACATAGGTGAATGGGTCCAGCTTTATGGGTTCAGGGACACATGGTGATGGTAGGGTGGACGTCTAATCTTACTGTTTTTGTATGGAAATCAGGGGGCAGTGGTTTCGGGGTGATTTTTGTGAAGGAGGCTGTCACTGTGGGGTGTTTATTGTTGAGTTATCCTGAGGTGACCAGGACCAACTGCGTGGGTGCAAGGACACATGTTGATGGGAGTCTGGTGAGTTATTGCTTGCAGTTTCTGCATGTGTTGTGCCTGCCATGCGGAATCCCGTTCACTCAGATTTTCATGGCATGCATAGCCATGCTCACAGTCCACACCTGGTACTTCAGCCCTTTCTGGGGGTGCTGTCCCAAGACCACTCCACACACAGCGCATCATTGTAGGCCATATGGGGGAGGCCATGTTCACCCAGGACACCAGTCACATGCCATTGGCCTGGTGTTGTTGTTTGCCATTTTCTGCTCCATGTTCACAGCTGCTCAGTGCATGTCAACGCTCCCTTCAGTTCCTGACTCATTAGTCCCTGTTCAGTCCAGTCCCTATGACAGCTGCCTTCCCTTCCTCTTGCCTGCTTCCAACTCACTTTTGTGTGCCAGTGTCCTTGACCTCCATTTCTCATTAATTTCTGTTGTCTGGTTGTTTCTTTTCTGCCTGTTGCCTCTGTGCTGTGCCTTCCTTTATGACTGCTGCCTTTTTGCCTAGCTTCCTTCTGCCGTATCCTGTTTTCACTGCAATTAATGTGATGTTTGGATTCTGTAGTCTTGGAGATTCCATCATCGCCTCCCCTTCCAGTGTTTACTGTACTGTGCTGATGCCATGTTAATTGGGGATGCCATATCGTGGCATTGGGAGTGCCTCCAAGGGGATCCTGGGTTTGCGTCCTCTGAGTGATCTCTATTTGGGAGCACTCTCAGTGTCATTCTGACTCCAGCCAGATGAGACTGTTCACAATCACCCCTCACCAGTACAAGGGCTAAGTGTTACCTGTTCCTTCACTGCATGGCACTCAGGGGAGAGGCAGTTTGGGTGTTGTGTTTTGCAAAGGTAGCGGGCGCCCCTCTCTTGAAAGAACAGACTTGATAACCTGTTCAGTGGTAAGTGGTTCGCAGCCACTGCTTTTACTCACTGTGCCTTTCACAGATGAGAAATATCCATTTGCATATCAGTCTTTGTCCTGCCCAGGGGCAGTCCAGCACCGAAATGCCATGGCAATTCCAACCTGAACAGAGTACCACCAGCAACCCCATACACGTGTTTCACCCTTGTTGGGGATCATCAGTGAGGTGAAGCTGATGCCTCTCTAAGTACAGTGAGAGGGAGACCACGTCTGGTTGCCCCCAGGAGACCTAGGGTTACCAATCCCAGGTTCCTTGAAAAATAGTTTTGCAAAGGTAGCGGGCGCCCCTCTCTCGAAAGAACAGACTTGATAACCTGTTCAGTGGTTATTAACCACTTGAGAGTTCGCAGCCACTGCTTTTACTCACTGTGCCTTTCACAGATGGGAAATATCCATTTGCATATCAGTCTTTGTCCTGCCCAGGGGCAGTCCTGCACCGAAATGCAATGGCAATTCCAACCTGAACGAGAGTACCACCAGCAACCCCATACACGTGTTTCACCCTTGTTGGGGATCATCAGTGAGGTGAAGCTGATGCCTCTCTAAGTACAGTGAGAGGGAGACCACGTCTGGTTGCCCCCAGGAGACCTAGGGTTACCAATCCCAGGTTCCTTGAAAAATAGTTTTGCAAAGGTAGCGGGCGCCCCTCTCTTGGGTGTTGTGGTTGGGGAAGGTGTCACTGTGTGGGCATTTTTAATTGCATTGTCCTGAGGTGGGCGAGTCTGGCTGCATGGGTGCAGGGACACATAGTGATGGGTGGCTGCTTGCATATATTGCTTGGCAATCGGAGGGACATGTTGCAGTGTAATTGGGTGCATGGATGTGTTACCTGATCTGACCTTGTGTTGTTTTTGTTTACTGAGGCATTCTATGAAGGAAGATGTATGCTGCTATTGTAGAGTACAGTGATGTCAAATGCCTGCACACAACATGTCAGCAGAGTAGGCTGGTTTGTGAGTCTACACAGGGGAGGATGGATCCATTTGTGTGAAGCTGCAGCAGGATCACAAGGGCAAAGGTGTGAGGTGAGATGTGCATCTTTCTTGTATTGTACCCATAGTTTTCTAATTCTGTACATGTATTATTACGCAGATGTGTATTGTGACCATATATGTTTGGAGGGAATGGAGTGGCCACTCAAGCTGTGTATTGTTGTGAGTCACTCATAGGGTAGCCAGGGAAATCAACACAAGTGTTAGTTGCGGTTTTCATTTTCTGCTGTTTCTTTCCACTTCTGTTCTCCTGTGTGTTGTTGTGGGTCTGCATGCACTATTGTTGGTGGGTCCCAGGTGACAGTGGTCAGGGATTTTGTTGCTTGTATTGTGTGCTTTGGTGTGCGCTACCTTATACTATTGTTTACAGTTGCTATCACTGTGTCCATGTTTGTTGATGTTGATTTTATGGCTGTGGCCACGGACCGTTTGCCTCTCCTAGACACACATTCTCAGGGTGTTTGTATGGGCACGTAGGATTGGCCCTAAGTCATCATTGAATGTCACCAGGGATGTGGCTACACTGTGTGTGCGCCACTGGGGCAGATGTTCATGCAAAGTATGTCTGCAAAAGCTGATTGCGTACAGCCTCTCCCTGTGTCCTTTGGCCAACCAAGGGCAAGGGTGGAGCCTGCAGCTGAGGGTGATGGCTCTTCTGCATGTCAACTGGTATGCCGCGCTGTATAGCCACATTGTGCAGGGCACATGCTGCCACAATGATTTTACATACTCCTGGTGGGACATATAGCAATACCCCACCTGAGTAGTCAAGTGAGCGGAAATGTGACTTAAGCACCACAAATGTGTACTCCACTATGCCCCTAATGGCTATATGTGTTGCATTATATCTTATCTCAGCTGATGTGGCAGGATTCTTGAATGGCGTTAGCATGAATCTGGATAGCGGGTAGGCACTGTCCCCTGTAAATGTGTCAACGGTTATAATTGGCATTTACTGTTGTGGTCTGTTGTGCAGCGTGTCACATGAATGCATGCATGTGCTGGACAGTTGATACTCCCTTTTGAGCCAGGTGTTTCCATATTTTTCTGATGCCAGGGCATGATAGAGTGGTGACTGGCGGTAAATGTAGCTGTCATGTGCGCTGCAGGAAAGTTGGCATTCACTTGCATGATGACTCTGTAGCATCACAGATGACCTGCACATTGATGGAATGTCAGTGCTTCCGGTTGCAGTATATGTGCTCCATCAATCGGCGGGGGCGTAGTGCAACATGGGTACAATGTGTTGCTCCGAGTACATGTGGGAAGTGTGCAACTGTATAGAACTCCTGGCATGCTCTCTGCGTTTCCTGCAGTGTACGCAGCATATGTATGTGACTACGCATGCACGTGATGTTATGCAGGCCAACACCTGGTGGAAACAACAGGATTGTGTGGCCTGTGATATGCCACCAACTATGGCAGTGGTGAGCTGAAAGGACCCTGTGGCCAGGAAATGGAACTTTGTAAGAACCTTTTCCAAGAGGGCGAGTGTATGGGAGCAGATGGTGGGGATGTAAGGTCTTGCTCGCACTGAATGACCAGGTCTAGTATACATTTCATATACCTGGACATCTCACATCCCAAACAGTGTGGTGTGTGGCATGAAAATCTGGGCTCTCTGTATCCTCCTACTCCTTCGGTGTCCATGTTTGATTGTTTCCAGTATTCCGGCATTCATCGTGGCTGACCGACGTTGTAATGGTGTGCATTGCGTGCTTTATAAGCATTGTTTCCTTTGCGGCCCATCCATTGTATTCTGGGGCGTGCGCGGGGAGTTTTTCACGCTATTGACCTAGTGCGAGCGGGGTACGTGTATTCTGGGGCGTGCATGGGGAGTTTTACACGCTATTGGCCTGGCGCGAGCGGGGTACGTGTATTTGGGGGCGTAACTGGCGCTACGGCAGGTTCGCTGCACCACTCTGCGCCACGGCTTCTTATGGATGTAAAAATCCATAAATACGCTGTGTACCTAAATGGGTTTTGGCGCACACGGCTGGCACAGGCTGCCGCACGCGCACTCTGTGCGCCAGCCGCGTGCGCCACTTGTGCGCCGAATTCTATGAATTACCCCCTTTGTCGCGTAAATGGGGAATATGCATGTTTCGCTGCCTGTTTATTTCTCTGTGAAGGCACGACTCACACTTTGTGTGGTGTTTAGCGCAAAGCACTCAACTGCATGCAAAGCTGTGAACGCACTGTTCAAAGTCTCTGGGCCTCATTACGACCCAGGCGGTAAGTTACCGCCTGGGCCGTGACTTTACCACCATGGCGTAAACTACGTTTACGCCATGGTGGTTGGCGGACTTACCGCCCCATTCCGACCTTGGCGGGGCGGTAAGTCCCCAATCCCCATTTACCCTTCCCCATTCCCATTTTTGCCCCATAGGGCATAATGGGAGTGGGGAAGGCGTTAATTACGCCACCGTAAATTACGGTGGCGTAATTAACTCCATGGTCCCTTAGCGCCATGGGCCTCATTACGACCCTGGCGGTAAGGGGTTAACGCCAGCGTTAGCTGCGCCGACCCCTTACCGCCAATTCCGAGTTCCCCTAGCGCCATGGAGGTTTTAACACCCGATTTTAGCGGGTGTTAAAATCCATGGCGCTAAGGGACCATGGAGTTAATTACGCCACCGTAATTTACGGTGGCGTAATTTACGCCTTCCCCACTCCCATTATGCCCTATGGGGCAAAAATGGGAATGGGGAAGGGTAAATGGGGATTGGGGACTTACCGCCCCGCCAAGGTCGGAATGGGGCGGTAAGTCCGCCAACCACCATGGTGTAAACGTAGTTTACACCATGGTGGTAAAGTCACGGCCCAGGCGGTAACTTACCGCCTGGGTCGTAATGAGGCCCCATGGATTTTAACACCTGCTAAAAGCAGGTGTTAAAAGCACCATGGCGCTAGGGGACCTCGTAATTGGCGGTAAGGGGTCGGCGCAGCTAACGCTGGCGTTAACCCCTTACCGCCAGGGTCGTAATGAGGCCCTCTGCAAGGTATCGAAAAGACATGCAAAGTCAATTTCACGAATGGACGAAGGGGGGTTTGCGCGCTGAATGGCGCACAAAGTCGCTATTCAGCGCGCAGATAATTCCATGAATCAGGCCCTAAATGCTGCAATTCCTCTAGCAACGTGCAGATGTCTGGCAGGCAATTATGGTGAGTAAAAACTGTATTTCCACCCTCAACATACGATTACGCCGTATAAACGCTGCAATTCCACCGACAACATACAGATGTCCCCACAGGTCACGACAACGAGTAAAAGCTGCAATTCCAATGACAAGATACAGGTGTCCTCACATAAGATAATGGTAAAGGCTGTAATTCCACCGACAACATATAGATGTCCTCGCTAGCAAATATACCGCGTGAAGGTTGCAATTCCACCGACAATATACAGATGTCCTCGCATGCGATAATGGTGCGTTAATGTTAATTCCACCCACATCATGTTACTTTCAAGGTAGAGATTTCCTTACAGCAGATGAAATACCTGAGGCTGAAGTTAGCTTTTTTTATTCGGCCAGGTTCTTATGAGCAGGCTTAAATTAGCTTAGTCTTCGACCAGCTTCTTGTTTGAAGGCTGAAAATGCAGGTTGTAATCCCAAATGAACAGCAGGAGCATACTGTGAAAATGTCCGCGAAAGGAACAAGCCAATGACACACGACGAGGTTTTAAAAATCACCAGTTAATTATATTTTGGGCGTTGAAGTTGTTATTATGCATATTAATGAATAACATTAACTTCAGGTTTCAGGACAATATTTTTACATGCATGTGGGTTCCTGACGGGACATAGGAAAGCACTTAAGACATAACCTTCTTAGCTACACAGATGTTACGTCTGTTTTGATAGTTGGAAGGGCGCTAGGGGTGACAGTTGCACTATACAAAACAGCTGTTTTAACATACATTTGTTTTTTTCCTATTTGATTTGTGTTGTTCGTGATGGGCACAATACTCAATCATCTCAATAAGGATGGTTCACTTAGTACTCCTTGCAGACTTGCTGTATCCAGCCTATGTGTTACATCATGATGGTGTAGCCTTTTGCCGGTGCACTTCGGGCACCATTCATGGAACTCATTGCGTGGAAAATTGTGAACTTTCACGCCATTTTCCGTGCAAATCTCTGTTCGTCGATTCATGGAATCGAATGTGCAGTACTTTTCAGATGCCACTATTCCCCAATTGAAATTCATGATACATTTTGTCAATACACAGCTGGGATGCAAAGGGAAGTGTTACAGGTGATGGTTGAGTATTTGCAGGACGATTGTATGAAGTGTAACGCATGTTGTCCGGCTGATTTAATGCTGATTTATAAAAGAGCTTTTCACCAGAAACCCCATTGACTGCATTGTCTCTTGGTCCGGCCCTATTGTTGAATAGACGTTTAGACCTTCCCATGATTGACCCGCCCACTATGCAGTTACCTATGAATGAGGTTCTGCCAACATTTGTTCCTAAGGTAGAAATTCCAGCCGTTGATGGAGGTAATGCACCCACGATTGAAGCACATTATATTTCCCAGTTTGTCCATGTCCCATACTCTCGCCAAGAAGTAAATACACTTAAACAGGCAATTCCAGATATTAGAAAGAATCCTTCTGGATTCTATACAGAAATTGAATCTGTCTTATATTCATTGGTGTTTACATTGGGCGATATTGATTTGTTATTTCCTGTTATTCTGCCTGCTGACAAATGAAAACAGATTAGATCCGTGGACGACGGGTCAGGATTAGGCGACACACGGGCTAACATGACACAAGCAGACAGGGATAGGAAGGCTGGTGAGCGACCGCCGTAGATTATCTTAACATTGCCTATGAACATTGTCACTAAATTGAAAACGATTGTCCCAGAAAAAAGGATTGTTTGGGACAAACTCACTGCTTGCATGCAAAACAAGTTGGAATGTGCTACAGAATATTTTCATAGGTTTGAGGAAGTGTCTTTGGATTTTAGTGAACAAGATCTGAGCACGGAACCAGGTAAAAGATTGCTTGTCGACAAGTTTGTGCGAGGTTTGTTGCCCGAAATACAGACACTGATTATGACATCTGAAAGCGCATGGCAAGCAAAGTCGCAATCTGAGGTTCTACACATGGCTCAGTATTATGAAAATAGAGTTAATGCAGAGAAGGATAAGGTGGAGAAAAGGAAAGGTGAATTGAAAACAAGGATTTTGCTTCAGCAAGTGGCAAGGGGAGCTAGAGGTGGTAACACACAGTTAGAGGACAGTACACACCACAGGGCGAGACCCAATTAGGTCCTCCATTCATTAACCAATGTGCATACTGTAGACAAGAAGGCCATTGGCGCTCACAATGGCCAATTCTCCAGTACATGGTATCCTATCTAGGGGATCGAGGGGACATCCAGGCATAGTGGGCACTGGAAGGAATAATTATGCAAATAATTCACAATCACAGCCACAGACACAACCCCAAGAAGGCCAAGGGAACCAACAACAGAATACAGGTGGCAGGAACATATTCGGTAATCCCTCCAATGCATATTACACTGAAGACTTTACATCTGATGATGTACTTTTCCCATTGGACAGCCCAAAAAAGGGTCTGTAACCAGTACCTATTCCCATTGACCAAAAAGGGCCCTACGTAGAGATGAGAATTGGGAATAGGGAGCTTGTATTCTTAGTAGACACCGGTGTGCAGAAATGCTCAATCGACCATCAGCGGGTTACAGATATACCACTGTCAGGGCAAAGCAATGTTTCCGTAGCAGTGTCCATTCCTACTGACCAAGAATTGTGGCGAGAATTTGTTGGGGTTAAATGTGTTGAAGAAATTGAATGCTGTGATTTACTGTTCTCCGGATGGAGTGTATTTGACGATCCCACCGCAACAAAATCCTGTTTCGCAGTTTGTATCCATGCCATTGACAACTGAATTAAGTACAGTCCCAGCATGTGTATGGGGCGTCAATGATAATGATGTTGGTGTCTTGCAAGTAGAGCCAGTCCACATTACTTTGAAACCAGGTGTTGCCTTGCCACGTATTCCACGGTATAGAATCTCGGTTGAAGGTGAGCAGGCCTTGAAAAGCATTGTCTCTGATTTGGTGCATAGAGGAGTAACTGAGGAAATTGCAGGGAGTGTGTGTAATAGTTGGATTCTTCCGATGTACAAGAAAGGGGATAATGCAATCCCGTTCCGTTGTATTATTATTTGCGTGCGATTAACAAGATTGTTGCTCCACAGTTCCCGATTGTCCCAGATGTTACTACAATTCTAACTATGATCCCGGCTACCGCCACTCATTTTAGCGTGATTGATTTGAAGAATGCTTTTTTTAGCATTCCAGTGCATGCTGATAGCAGATATTTGTTCGCTTTCACATTAGGTGGGCACTCCGTCACCTTTACACGAGTACCACAAGGCTATCCAGAAAGTCTGAGCATCTACAGCCGGGCCCTGAAAGAACAGTTGGACACGTTAGAACTACCCTCCACATGCACATTATTACAGTACATTGATGACTTGCTGATAGCCGCAGGTTCAGAGGACGCTTGCAAGGAGGGCACTGTATTGTTATTGATACACTTAGCAGAACACAGGCATAAAGCATCACTTAAGAAATTCCAGTATTGTCGCCAGGAGGTGGCCTATCTGGGTTACCTCCTGTCGAAAGAGGGCAGACGCTTGACGCCAGAACAAATTTGAAGCATATCTGATATGTCTGTCCCAAATACGCTGAAAGAGGTCAGAGCTTTAATTGGCATGGCCTCATATTGTAGACAGTGGATCCCGAACTTTTCTTTAATGATTAAACCTATGTTGGCATTGACGAAGAAGGATATTCCTTTGCCCTAACCATGGAACATGGACTGCCAAACAGCATTCGATTTGCTCAAAGCTGCGTTGTGTTCAGCTCCATTTTGGGGACACCGAATTATGAAAAATGTTTTGTCCTTTACGTGCATGAAAGAGATGGTTGCGCTTTGGCTGTATTGACAAAGGACCATAGGGGGAAGTAAAGACCATGCGGTTAATTTCCTCCACACTGGATCCTGTTGCATGCGCTTTGCCGCGTTGTCTGAGAGCTGCTGCTGCTGCATCAGTAAAGCAAAGTGAGGGGGTGGTTCTGGGTCACTCTTTTAACCGTCATGGTAACTCACTCAGTAGATGTTCTGCTGAATAGAACGCAGATACAACATCTCATGTCGGCTCGGCTAACAAGGTACGAGCTGATTCTCTTTGCTCCGCATATCCAAATTAAGAGATGTTGTGCTTTGAATCAAGCTGAATTGCTACCTTCTCCACAGGAGACAGAAAACTGTGACATTGTATCACATGATTGCCTTGTTGTAACTGAACAAGATAGGAAGGGTTGGCCTCACTGACACACCCTTGAGGGAACCAGATGGAGAGCTATTTTGTGATGTTTCAAATTACCAGACGGCACATCCACTGCTGCCTATGTAATCACCACCTTGACTGCTATTGTAGAGAGTAAACAAATCCCACATAACTCAGCCCAACCCGCAGAAATAATCGCTTTCACTAGAGCCTGTGAAATATCTGCAGGTCTTAGAGTAAACATATTTACCGATAGCCAATACGCATTCGGGGTAGTTCACAAACTTTGGACGTCTGTGGGCCAAAAGGGGTTTCTTAGCATCACATGGTACGAAGATCCAGCATGGCACTTTGATAGTGCAGTTGCTGTTGGCACTCGCACTCCCAACCAAACTAGCAATAATTAATTGCGCCGCACATCAAAAAGTGATGGACGATGTGGGAAAAGGAAATGCTTTTGCTAACAGAATTGCCAAGCAAACTGCAAATGGCGTGCACTCCAAAATGTACATTTTAGATTCAGCAAAATGGGTCACTGACACTTGGATATAATGGAGGAACGAATTGGTAGCGGGACTAGGCAATGAGGGTTGTTGGGTTGATCATGCCAAACAAAGATGGATGTTACCCAACGCATATGTTACTGCCATAGTCATCATGACACATGGGGCCTCATTACGACCCAGGCGGTAAGTTACCGCCTGGGCCGTGACTTTACCACCATGGCGTAAACTACGTTTACGCCATGGTGGTTGGCGGACTTACCGCCCCATTCCGAGGTCGGCGGGGCGGTAAGTCCCCAATCCCCATTTACCCTTCCCCATTCCCATTTTTGCCCCATAGGGCATAATGGGAGTGGGGAAGGCGTTAATTACGCCACCGTAAATTACGGTGGCGTAATTAACTCCATGGTCCCTTAGCGCCATGGATTTTAACACCCACGAAAAGCGGGTGTTAAAACCTCCATGGCGCTAAGGGACCTCGTAATTGGCGGTAAGGGGTCGGCGCAGCTAACGCTGGCGTAAACCCCTTACCGCCAGGGTCGTAATGAGGGTCTGACACATATATGTGCGAAAAAGAACTGTCAGCTTTTAGACCCTGTCTGGTATAATGAGAACATCCCAAAGGTTGATGAACGTCTTGTCCAAAACTGTATGGTCTGTTTGCAACATAACACTGGAAAGGGACCACCGACACCAAAGGGTAGTTTTGGTCCTCCCTCCATGCCATTTGAAGTGATACACTTTGACTTCATTGAGATGGAGCGTTGCCAGAACTACAAATATGTCCTGGTGGTAATTTGTGCCTTTAGTAAATGGGTTGGGGCCTACCCACTGAAAGACTGTACAGCTATGTCTACAGCCAAATCCATGTTGAAGGAGTACTTCCCCAGGTTTGGGTTGCCAAGAGTAATTTGGTCCGACAATGTCCCGCATTTTGTAGCAGCAGTAATACTGCAAATATGCGCAGGCCTGCAAATTGACAAACGTTTTCACTCAGTGAGGCACGCTCAAAGTGCCGGACTTGTGGAACGTCACATCGGTATTCTGAAAAATAAACTTGCAAGGATATGTGCCCACAGCAAATTGAAATGGACAGATGCCTTGCCCTTAGCCTTACTCTCAATGCGGACAACCGCACAGTCAAGAACCGGTTTCTCCCCGTATTAAATTATCATAGGGAGGCCAGCGAACGTATGGAATGTACCCAGGCACAAGAAGTTGAGTGACATAGAATACCCTCTGTTGGCCGATTACTGTTATCAGTTGACTCAAAACTTGCGTTTGATTCATCAACAGGCACGACAGGCTCTTCCTGCCAAATACGAAGGGCCAGGTGATCGTCTGCGGCCAGGGGACTGGGTCCTCACGAAAAACTTTGATCAAAGAAACTGCCTTGAACCTCGGTGGAAGGGCCCCTTCCAGGTCCTCCTGGCCACACAGACTACAGTCTGTGTCGAAGGCCGAAAGCACTGTATCCATACCACACACATTAAGCGGATCCAGCTTCCTCAGCCCTACGACAAGTGGGACAACAAAGACGTTGATGGCTCCATCTCCCAGAATGCATCAGCACTGATCGACAAGCAGAATGCCAGGCCTGAGTTGAATCTACTTCCTGAGCCTAAAGGGCCTGGGGAGCTTGCAGCGCCATCTTTGCTGCCTTCCTTTTTGTCTGCATCATCTTTCACTAACACTGTCTCTGCATCTGCACCTGTTCCTGGAGACAACAGCGTTTTGTTTTCTGATCACTCCCTGCCTGGTGCAACCAGGAACAATCTGCAACCACGTGACACGAAGACGCTACATATTTGCAGTAGCCGACCGGGGAGAGGGGCTAGGGAAAGGGAGCATATGAGCCAGAAGGAGGCACTGACACATGCTTTCCCGGTGGTTTGAAGGTGTCCAGTCTTTGGTCCTTGTGGGGACAAGCACGGTCATTTTTCCGACACCTGTGTGATCTACTTGCGTTCTCTTTGAACCAACGAATTGAAGGATACCTGAATCACGCCAGCCCCTCATCAACCCTCTGCTGGTAGTTCGAAAGAGGGCAAGGACAGACAAGCTGCCTACAGACAAGACTAAGTGTGCAATCAGGTTCTGCCGATAAAGAAACTGTAAAAGCTTGACAGCGAGGCTCTAAAACAGACGCTGAGAAACTTTTAGAGAACCATGCCTCTGTTTGGGGCCTCCCGTACAGACAATGCTAATGACCAGTTTGATGAAGTTAGACATGTGCAAATGAAACGATGGTCCTTGAAGGTCAAATGTATATTGATTACAGTATTTGCATGTGTTGCAATAGCTCTGATAATCCTGTTATGGTATTTGGAACACTTACATCCGCTTGATACTATATTACCAACTGTGAGCACTACCACAATGGTTACCCCACACGTCCTTTCTCATACTCTCCGTCCTCGGGACGTTAAACATAGAGGGGGTTATGACAAGAACGCTCTCCTGCTGATAATGAATGCCACACATGCCATCCTGAACAAAACAAACTGCTGGCTGTGCTCACATCTACCACAGCATGGGGAAAGGGGCCTGGGTTGGTACATACATCCTCTCCCTTTGACTACTGCCTGTTATGCCTCTCTTAGGGTGCTATTATTTGTTAGATGGAATGATAGTGCTACAGGGAACTTCGATGGTACTAACATTAATGACTTTGAGAGATTTGTATTGACACCATTGGGTTGTTCGATATTTTCAGACAAAAGCAAACCAAACATTGCATCCACCAGACCTGTTGATAGGCTTTCCAGACCCTATCAATCTATGATCACTTTCAAGATGGCTCCTGTGGGCAACAGGGATGCCATACCACCCCCTCACAATAAACCATAGCCCAGACTCTGTTCCATTTTGTATGCGAAAAAATTGCACTTTGCAAATGGGATACTTTGATCGGTGCGCAAATACTGCTGTTTTAGAGCATGAAGACAGACCATTGTACATAGGGGCTCCTGTTTATTTTGTATGCAGGGGTGAGGCATACCCATGGTTACCCAGGGATTGGGGAGGTACCTGCTACTTGGGGATACACTTGCCAGGAGTATATCTTGCAACAATTTCCAAAATTTCCAAACCGTTAAAAATGGGCCCATTGTTAGCTCCCTGGTCCTTTAGCGGCTCCGACTAAGGGCACCTGATAAACCCAGCTGCCCTTCGCGGGACCTGCTAAAGGACCTCGTAATGCGGCAGTAAGGGATTAATGGCACTGGCACAGCACCTTTAACCCCTTACTGCCAGGGTCGGAATGAGGCCCAGAATGTATAATATGACATTAGAGCAAAAAGCAATCAAAATAGGATGGTGCTCGACGTCATCCTAGCAGAGCGTGGTGGTGTATGCAAATTAGTGGGATCCACGTGCTGTGTTTTCGTACCTGACTCCTCCCTCACAATATTTAAAGCGATAAAAAGGTTGCATCTACTAAGTACAGAAATTCATGTCCCCAAGGGTGATTGGAACATTTGGGGCTGGTTCTAGGACATGCTAAGATCCTGGGGTTGGAACATATTCTCATTCTTGGCCATAATACTCAGTATTGTACTATTCTGTTGTTGCTGCGTGCAGTGTCTACCCGCCATTTGCACCATGATTGGGGGTAGCTCTGCGCAGGCTGTCACAAAGATCAAGCTGAAAACCGAACTGTCCCAAATCACCAACAATGCAATGGTAGCACAAGATGCCATGATTAAAGAATTCATGTCCATTGACATTTCTGATGAGAATGATTCAGGTTGTTCCGAGGACAACAGCTCAGACACTTGGTCTGAGGAAGATGCAGTTTTTTGGTGATTCTCTTGGCTTAGGCCAAAAGGAGGCTTTGTAGGAATTTAAATGCAACTATGCCGTCTGATTATATATTGGCCTAAGCGCACTCATATCACTTTTACATCATGAAACAATGTTGCAACATGTGAACCAGAAACCATTGCTTGAGAAGCCATTTTGTGTAAGGAGGCCATTTTGAGTTTTTGTTCTGCTCTCTGCTCATTGCATATATATATATATTCTGCTTTTCAGCTTGAGCACAGTAACCGACCGCTGCTTGAACTTTGAGTTGCTTACATAGTTAGGAATGCCAGGCTGCCACAGGATTTGTTTTGTCTTATAATGAGAGAACCTTGAAGCTGTACATAAGCACGAGTAACCTTCAAATGCAGGTGCCGTTCTGTCTGGTTAGTCCATTATAGCAGGCAGCTAGAAAGCATTATACATGGCTGTATGTGCTCCCCCGCGGGCGTTGTTATTCACTTCTGCTCCAGAACTGTCTGACCTTAACACACAGAGATAACATTGGCTGGTATGGCAAGGAATGCCACCTTGTTATAGGGAACATGATATGTTTTCCTCCATCCAGATGCACCCGGTTCTCAGATAGTAAATTGTCTTGGCACTGGCAGCAAGAGTGTAGAATATTTTAGTACAATGAATTACGCAGTAACCCCTCGAACCCTAGGTGGGCGATGCCTTCTAATGCTGTGAAGTTTGCTATATATGTGCCTGTTGTACTTGTGCTCTCTCTCTCTCTCTCTCCTCACGGTGTCCGCTTTCTTACACATTGTGGCGCGCTGAGATCCATTTGATCAAATGCTATTATTGAATAAATATATTTGATTTTGGATCCTCGTGACTGGCGTGTCATTAGTATATGGTTGGATGCCTTAATTCCGGTCTTTGATCCATCAACGTGTGCTGAACCAGGTGCTGGATGCACTCCTGAAGCACGCAAGGGCCCACATATCCCTGCCACGGACTGCAGAGGAGGTGAATGCCACCAAAACTTGCAGGCATGCCAAACGTCATTGGTGTTCTCGACTGCACCCATGTGGAGCTGGTAGTCCAACATGCCGTGGAGGTGGTCTACCATAACTGGAAGCTATACCACTCCTTCAACGTCCAGATGGTGTGTGATGCAAGCAAGATAATTACGCATTGCTGTACTAGATGGCCGGGATCCACACATGATGAAATGGTGCTTTGGAACTCCACGCTTCCCCGCTACATGGAACGACACACTGCACAACGTGCCTGGCTGCTGGGTAAGTCTCACCACAGGGCCATGGGGGTTGTTGTTGGGGGGGTACAAGCATTTGCAACCTGTCTGCGGTCTGGGCCATGGGGGTTGTTGTTGGGAGGGGACCACAAGCATTTGCAACCTGTCTGCTGTCTGGGCCATGGGGATGTTGCTGGTTGGGGACACCGTCCTGGGTAGCAAACACCACTGTGACCCAAATGAATTCAACAGAATGCATGAGACTGACAATGGATGCAGATGTGCCATGGCCGCACAGCAATGTGTAAATGGTAACTACACACACAGCGCCCACACCTGAACATGCACATGGTACATCATCAGATCGGAGCCACAGGTTCCACAATACACCATCCTGCAGTCAGAAAGCAGAATTCACATGAGCGCAGCAAAACACATCACAGGTCATGCAGCCATGACTGCTCAAAATAACAATGCCTCTCAGGAAATCCCCTGTCACTGCCCCTGCCCGACAGGAACACTGCAGACCACCATGCAATTACGTGCAGCTGAAGGGACACCTATCAATCCTATGTCATATGCATGTAGAAAACAAATTCCATCAAGTAGTCAACATCACCAACATATGTGCCAGTGGAGCATGGACAATACACAGTACCTCAGTTCTACCATGCCAGTTGACACTGTGCGTCATCAAAGGAACGTATCCCTACACTGGTGGACCATACCACCAATTCCATCGTGCCATGGTGACATGGGTGAAGGTGTTGAGGGACATGTGTATGGCGTCAGAACATAGTGGAAATCATGATAGGCAAACCTATGTGTATCATGTTGGACATCCGGCTAATGCATCATACAGTGCTAAACATGCATTCTGAATCTTCCTCTGCCACACACCCATCACATGTGAGTACATCATGGACCTTCTGACCTCATCTGTGTGAGTGCTGTATCGGATGACAAGGTCCCTAAATTGTGTACGTTACCCATGCCCCCCCCACCATGGATCGACAAATAGTGCACCGACCTGATAAGTGCTCAGATGAAATGGCCAAATCTAGCAGTGAAACCCTTTTGCATTTGAACATGAACAATGTACAGCCAGTGCACACAGCGTATGGCAAAAATAGTCACATTCAAAATTACTTTTGCTCCCATGCAGGTGATGCTGGGTATCCCCTGAGGCCGTGGCTCCTCACCTCTGTCAGGCATCCACTGAACAGGCATGAAGAGGACTACAATCGTGTACATGCACACACTCGTGTGATGATTGAGCAGACCTTTGGCCTGTTGAAGGCACGGTTTTGCTGCCTCAGCAGGTCTGGTGGTGCACTCCATTACGGGCCTGAGAAGGTGGACAAGATTGTATCGGCATGTGCCATGCTGCACAACATGTGCATCCGTAGCAACATACCCCTGCCCCCTGACATGGACCAAAGTCCACCAGATGAGAAGGAGGACGATGAGGCAGATGCTGCACATCGGCCATGTCACGATGTGCATGAGGGACGTGCTGTACGCCAATCTTTGTTTGCACAATATTTTTGATGTACTGGGTCACAGAAGGTGCTGGGAACGTGGGACACTGGGCACTGGGATTGGGGGACACTGGGCACTGGGTACTGTTGAACAATGAATTGACACACACTCAAGAAGCAATGTCCAGTCATGTGTTTTTTTTTGCACACCAGGTGTATTGATGAAATGAAACTATGTACATGGTTAAACGTTGCCCTCTACCCTCAATACAGTACATACAACCCTCCACCCCCTAAGCCCCCCACACCCCTTGCCCCAAAACCCCCACACACCCACGACCACACCCCCCATGCCCCCATGCACCAAATCCCCCACACACCCACGCCCCCTCCACCCAATGCGAGTTCCACTGGACTCCCTCTTGACATGTCCAAGTGTTCCAGGCTATTGATGCCCCCTTTTAGATGGAGTGGGTTGTTCCTCTGGCCGGCGCATACAACAAGGTTTTGATGCCTGTGTCCACAACATAGATGCGAGTTTTGCAGCTCTTCCCGTGGTTTGCGAGAGCAGTCTTGAAGTAGCCCACGACTGGGAGGGGCTTTTTGCAGCTGAACACATACAATAGTAAAGGTTGTTGCCATAGGAGGGGTCTTGGCTCAAGTTTGTCAAACCTGATGGTGGGCATGACATTTACTGTGGCTCCTGTGTCGATCATCATCCTCACGGGGATCTCTCCCTCTGTTACAGTGCAGCTACGGCGTGATCTGTTGTCGTTTGAGTTTTTCCTGTGTGTTGGTTTGACAACGGATCTCATGTGCACCTTCTACCTTTGTGCGTTGCAGTGTCTGTTGGAGCGGCTTGGAGATTGTTCCCTGCTAGATTGGTTGTCTTCACTGCTGTTGCTATCGGTGTCTTCTCTGTCGATTGCCCAGGTCCGTCCTTTTCTGGTATGTCTGGCATCTCTGTTGTTTCTTTTTTGTCTCCGCGGATGGCAGTCATGCTGTCTTGATTGGCCTGGTGGCGTGTAGTGGGGTCTTGCATCCTCCTTCTTGTCCGGGGTGTTCTTTCGGGGTGAGTGATCCCTGGCTCTTTGGGAGCAGAGACACACTGATGCATAATGGTTTACCTTCCTGCATTTTTGGCAAGTTGTGCCGTACGCCAGGCAGGGCTCACCTCTATGTTGCTGTCTGCTGGACCACAGGCAGGCCTTTGGTCGGCTGCCCTTGCCTCGGTAGGTGCTGCCACAGGGCGTTGACTCTGGTCATGTGTTTCGGTGTCCAGCGGCAGATAGATGATCCATGCTCCATCTCTGACACGTGTTCGTCGGTCCTTTCTCGCAGTCGCCCCATGGACAGGATGGTATCTTGTGGCAGGTATGTCTCCGATAGGATGGTTCGCCAGAGCTTGTCTGAGGACAGCCATGTATTACTTGTTGTTTCACAGCAAACTCCTGATCCGGGAAGTCACAGCTGAGGGCCATCTCTCGCAGTCGGCTGTGGAAGTCGTCAATGTTTTCCTGCAGGCTCTGTCTGTCCTGGCTCATTCTGAACCTTTCAAAGTCAAAGCTGACTTTGGGTTTGAACTTCCTGGTGAAGACGTCTTTGGCCATCTCGTAGTCGTCTACTGTGCCCCAGATTGGGAGTATGTTAAATAGTCGAAGGGCCATGGTGCCCAGGTTGAGCATGAGGAAGGCTCTCTTCTTCTCCTCGCTGGTGATGTCTCGTGTCAGGATGCTCAACTCAAACTGCTGGATCCAGAGCTCCCAGCGGAGTCATGTGCGGGGTCCGAAGGGTTGAAAAGGCTGCATGAAGGTCCCCTGCTTGGTGTCCATCCATGTGCTGGTGTCGGGATTTCAGCCTTGTTGCCTCTGTGGCGTCGTCGTGGGGTCTTCTGCCATGTTGTGAGGTTTCTGGATTATGCTTGCTTTGCCTCCTTGCGTGCGCACTCGTGCCTAGCAGTGCTCTTGGGCTGGGGCTCCCTTGCATGGCACTGGCTGTGTGTATGGCATGCGTGTAAACTCGTTGCCTGTGTGGACGCTGGCTGGGGGCTCATGCTTCGCGGTATGAGTTGGCCGCCTGCTGTGGGTGTGCCCACTGTTTTGTCTTGGCTTTGAATTGCTTCTCAGGGCCTTCTTTTCCCAGCTCGACCACTGTGCCTTGCAGTCCCTTTGTGGATACGTGGCCCGTGGCATTTTCACAGGCTACTGTGGTCTCCCGGTGCTTCCTCCATGAGTGCTGCCACTTACGGGGCACTCGTGTACTTGTGTGTCCCACGTGCTTGCTGGGATTCTGTTCTGGGCCTGGGGGCTGCAGGATGACAGCACCGTGTACTCGTGTGTCCCACCTGCTTGCTGGGCCTCTGTATTGGGCCTGTGGGCTGCCAGATGATGCAGGAATGTGGCCGCAGGAGTGTCGCCTGAGTTTGTTTTATTTTTATTTTTTTTGCCCCGCACGCGGGGCGGATGGCGCACCTACTTCGTGTGATGAGCTGTGTTTTTTCCCCTCTTTCCAGCTCTCTGCCGATGACCAGGCACCTGGTGGGGAGGGTGCGTTTCCAATCAGAGAGCCCTAGGGGGTGCCTGGGGCGCGGCAACGGAGCGTAATGATTCGCCTTGGGTCCGCTGTCAGCCGATGTGTTGCTCCTGCTCAGGCACCTCGGGGGATGGGCGTGACACAGGTCAGCGGGCCCTAGGGGTGCCTGGAGCACAGTGCGTGTAGGTCTGGCTTGACCTGCTGTAGGGGGGCCGTGCTGGGTGGGCATGCATCTTCCACCTCATCGCCAGCGTGATATGGTGCCCATAGCCGGGGGCCAGGCCTGAAGGGCTCGTGTAGCGCTGCACGGGCAGACACGCAGTAAATAACACAGACTCAGTGGCACTGCGGTCAGGGTGGTAACTTCCCCTGGTGGGCTTTTCACGCCTCTTTGTTCACCACGTGACTTGCATCACGTGGACAACACACTCACCCTGCATCTGGCAACCATGGCGCATGCCTGCTGGCTCCCGATTGGGTGAGCCTTAGCTCAGTGCAGCGTGGCATGGTCTGCTGTGGGGAAACTGTGGTGTGCTTACTCCTGCAGGGGAGAAAGAGGATGTGGCGTGGCCTGGACGGCCTGCAGCCTTCTTCACCTCCAGCCTGACTGGCAGACACATGGAGTGGCCATGACAGCGAAGCCACCCACTCCCTCCTGGGGCAGAGAGAGGAGGTGGCGCAGCCCGGATGGCCTCCAGCTTGCTTTGCTCCTTCATGGAGGAGCATGGAGAAGCACAGAGGTAGCATGGAAAGGGCCACTGCGACCTGGAGGAGGGTGAGAAAAGGGAGCGGCACAGCATATGCTGCTGATGCAAGGAAGGTGCGCAGTGCGGCCTCCACCGCTGCAGCAGTACAATTAACTCCCGCCTGGTGAAGGTTAAATCTGTTGCGGTTCACCACTGCAACAAGATAAAACTCCTGCTTGGGGGTGGGAGGTGCCACAGCAGCAACAATGATGAACTCCCACCCAGGGGAGCACAAACATGGCACGGCTCCTAGCGCGGCCTCTCTGCACTCCTGCCTGGGCGAGCCTGCATGCTGCCCGTAAATATGGTGCCCGCTAGGCCCCGGAGTTGCTGCAATGTCCTGCTGCCTTTTGGTGCCCTGTAGGGCGACGATGATGACTCCTGCTTGGGGGAGCATGCAAGCTGCACCATCTCCCTCCTAGTAGGAGACAAAACCCAGGCTGCGTGATGGCCGCAACCCCTGGAGCCAAAGAGGTGGGGTGCTGCCATTGTCCTGAGGTGCTGGTAGCCCTCCCCACACCAGTGGAGTTGGCATCATGCCTCACAGCACTGCTTGGTCTGCAGCGGGTGCGACGTCACGTAGCCTCTCCGAAAGGGGCCCACTACCACCTAGGCCTACCGCCTGGACCCCCATTGTGCAGGCACTGACTCAGCCGCGGCCCTCCGCTGGAGGGTGCTCATGTCGCCCGTTCAAAAGGGGGTGAGTAACACTCTGACACCCCAATGCCTGTCAACACCCAGATACATTTCTGCCTGGGAGAGCATAGAGGTGGTGCAGCCCGTGAGCTGCTGCCTGCTGCTTCTCCTGCCTGTGGGAGCCTGAACGTGACCAACAGCAGACACTCACTGCAGCCGATGTGGCCCCCAGTGTCACCGAGTGTGGCTTTCTCAGTTTGCCCTAAGTGCAATCCCTGACCAATAAAAGCATGTTTGTTCCCGCCTCCCCTGTGAATTAAAGTTTCCCTAATGTGTTTGCCGCTCTACGATCAACCGCCCAACCCAAAATGTGTATGTAGTTGTGTTGCACGTTTGACACTGTATCCATGTCGCATCATGTCATTGCTTTAATGTTTTACCCTTGGCATGGGATATTGTAACCTAAGCCCCTCCTGGGCTTGTGCACTGTCACGTGTTGGACACACATGACATGCCAAGTGATGCCTCTAATAAAAGGGGCGAGCGGCTTCACTCTCGACAGTTAATCCACCACTAATGGAGTGCGTGTGGTCTTTTTTTGTGCAGTGTGTGGGCTGCATGGGTTAGCTCGGGACCAGACAGGCCGGCCCCTTACCATACCCGCGTACAGTGGCGAGGGAATCCTGCTGCTAATTAGATCACTTCTATCGTGGCTACAAAATCAATGCTAGTGTAATCTTCTTTGACCATGAACAATGTGGTTGTAAGGAGGGTTTGCATCTGGAAACGGGGGGCAATTGCTCCCCAGCGTGGAATCCCATTATGTATTCCACAGAGTGAACATGCCATGCAGTACTTTATCACCAGAGCACAGAAGCCACCTTAGCACAGTGCCCAAAGTTTTCCCTATTTCAAGCAACCCGCTGTGTGCCCTCAAATGTCACAAGACGTGATTCTGTGTCACATTTGCTGGATTGTCCATAGTGTGCACTGATATAGTAAATGTTGATACAAATTGTGGTATGACTCTGATTCTGTTCCACACGGTAACACTAAGCACATCAGAGTGGGAAGGTGTTGGAAGAACAGCCGTGCCGGATTAAACCCTGTGGAGGCCCCTATGCAGTCTAAATTTCAGGGCCCCCCTCGCAAATGATCTCCTAATACGTTTCTAGTTTTACCAACCAAAAATGTTAATAGGTTTTGATGATGTGTTGCTTAAAACAAGCGTTCTGTATTAGATAACTGTGGCCCTGCGAAGGTTCACTTGAAAGCATGCCTGGCTATCAGTGTTCCCTTCCCTCTATGATACAAAAGCTGTCTTGGGGGTATTTGCACTAACGTGGCACCCTGGACCACGGGTGTGGCGCTGCCCCTTGAAGGGACGCGCACACGGTGGCGTGACGTTGCACGCCGCCGCATGCAGTATAAATAAAGGGGGCGTTCCCGGGTGCGGCAGTGCGACCGGGAAGCCCGAGCAGGACAGACGTGTGTAGTGTGAGTCTGTGCAGCTGGGGGCTTACAGGCATCGCTAGGAGGTCGAGGACAAACCCCCAACAATGGGAACTTTCACGTTACCGTTCCTACACTGACGAGAAACCGCCTCATTTATGAATAACGAATTCATACCTTGTTGCTGTGTACACCATATTTTGTGTATGTCTCACTGGCACCATTCCTCCCCCACCTGTGCACTGACACATTGCCCCTCAGCAACTGGCTCGCCCTATCGCTCTTACCGACGTCATTTTGTTAATTACAACATTTCTTTTTATTGAAATCTCGATGAGTACATTACAAGGTGTAGCATAGACAAGATCAAAGATACAGTGTACATCGAAATTTCGTTTTGTGAGAATGTTAATCAACCAATCCACCAAAAAAGAAATCACGGAATAGAAGGAACGAAAACAAATAAACAAAAAAAAAATGTCAATGTCATATTAAATCACACAAGCTCTCTGTTGTCTTCCAAAAGTCTTCACGAGTGAAATATGCTGTCATCAGCAGGTGAGATATCAGGTCTGTTTTAGGGTTCGTCATTAGTAGCGTGCCATTTTCAGGGACATCCCCAAAAGGAGAGTCAATGGACACATAGGGAGCAGGGTGCCCATGATCTCCTTAATTCTGGACTGAGTCTCGTGTCAATATGTCTGTATGGCTGGGTAGTGCCACCACATGTGGGCCAAGTCTCCCAGCTGTCCACAGCCATGCCAGCAGTGGTCAGGATAGTCAGGGCGATTTGCGTGCAATCGCTGAGGGGACAAGTATCAACAGAAACATGGTGTGAGGGCTCCTTCTTTTATGAGTGTGCATCGAGAACTCTTATGCGCTTGAGCCCATCATTTCAGCCATGACTCCTCTGGAATTTCGAGGCCCCGTTCCCTCTCCCAGCGCAGCATATATGGGGATTTTTCCCCCTTAGATGCGTTCTCAAGTAAACAAGCCCCTTCTAATCCTGTGGAAGTACGACAGCTTGCTTGCTTGACACCATTATTAGATACCTAGTGACCTAGCTGCACATAACGAAAGTGCTCCGTCTCCAACAGATTGAACCTCTAGCAGGGTTGTGGATGATCTTAGAGACGGAACCCATCCCGGTCTGAATCCCCGCTGCTGCACGCATGCCTTTTCCCAGTGCTGCAGGGTGGTGAGAGTGGCCACTAAAAGACTGCCCTGTGACCGTCTGGCCTCTTTAGGAAGGAAGAGGAGGTGACCCAAAGGAAAAGGGGAAGCAGCCTCTTCAGTGTGCTTCCATTTAGATGAGTTGTCCACTAGGGCCCAATCTAGCATTGGAGAAATTTGGGGAGCTCTTAAAATATCTCACAATTGATGGGACCCCGAGTCCACCCAGACCCTTTGACCTAGTGAAGAGTTTGTGAGGGATTCAGGGCCATCTGTGCTGCCCGATGAACTGACCCACAGCTTTTTGTAGTTCCAGCAAATGACGTTCTGTGATTAGGATTGGTAACGCCTGAAAGATATACAGTTATTTTGGGAGCAGAGTCATTTTAACAGTGCAGATCCAGCCCAACTATGATATCTCCTGAGAATCCCACAGCTGCAGTAAGTCTTTGGCATCGTTCCATATCTGCGGGATGTTAGCCTTTGCAGGGTGGCATAGGGTGAGGTAATATGCACCCCCTGGTAGGTGAACTCTCTGCCAGTCCAGCGGAAAGTGTAGGTCTCTCTTAAGGCAGCCAAAGCCTCTGGGGATTCAGTGTGGCCCAGTCCCACAGATTTCCCGTAATTAATACAGAACCCTGATACCCTGGCAAAATGATCCAGGAGTTCAAACAGGTCCATTAAGGAGGGTAATGGATCGCGAAGAAAGCACAATATGTCATCAGCGTACAGTGCTACTCTATGACACTTCCCTCCATATGCGAAACCAGAGATTCAGGGATGGGACAAATTATTTGTGCCAAAGGCTGCATAGCCAGGTCAAAATCCAGAACGGATAGGGGCAGTCCTGTCTTGTTCCTCTGCCCGAGGGAAGCAAGGGAGACCAGAGTGAGTTAACCCTCATTCAGGTGGCCGGAATTTGGAAGTTCGCTAGCACCAGTTTGGAGAAACAGGGCCCAAACTCCTATGCCGGCATCAAAATCTTTAGGTAATCCCAGGACATGTTATCAAACACTTGATGAGCGTCGAAGGATAGCAGGGCTAGTCTTCATTGAATAGGAAGGGCTATTGCCAGAGGGCCCACCGCCCGCTTGATGTTATCGTGCGCAGCTCAGTTTTTTATTAAGCCTGTCTGATCGCTATTAACTATGGCTGGGAGGACTTCCCCAAGTCGGGTAGCTATCACTTTGTTAAATGATTTGGCGTCAGTGTTTAGGAGAGCTATAGGGCGGTAAAATGAACAATCATCCGGATCTTTCCCCGGCATCAAGATTAGGGTAGGGGCTGATTCTGCCATACCTTCCGTCATGGACCCAGAGGTTAGGAAGGAGTTTAAATGTGGCACTAACATGTTAGCAAAAGTTTTATAGTACTCATTAGAGAAGTCACCCGGCCCTGGCGCTTTGCCTGATGGGAGGGAGCGAATCGCTAGGATGATTTCTTGAGCAGTTATGGGTGCTTCTAGAAAATCCCACATTTCCTAGAAACTTTGGGGGAGATGAGATTGGAAAAAAGATCTTGCATTGAGGATTGATCCCTGTGATGTGCTGCAGAATTGGCATGATACAAATCTTCCATTATGCATAGTTTCCCAGGCTCTGAAACAACTCACCTCCCCATTTCATCGCTTCTATGGAGTTACACATGGCCAACTTCCGTAGTTTAGCAGCTAACAGTTTATTAGCCTTGTTCTCTTTAGTATTGAATAGCTGCTTTGTAATCAGTATGGAGTGGGCCGCCCTTCCCATGAGATGTGCTTCCAGGGCCCGCTTAGCCACCCACGCATCGTGGAGTGAATGCTGAGACTTTTCCGCGTGTGTTCCCTCTCCCATTCCCGGACCTCATCCTCAAGCTGAGAGTGGAGAAGTTTTCTAGCTCGCCCCCATTCCCGCAGATTGCTCAATAATACTCCCTCGAATTACAGCTTTCCCTGCATCCCAAACTGTGCTAAATTCAAGGTCCCAAGTGTCGTGCTCTTTGAAATATTGTGCTATAGCCTCAGAGGTATGGGTCCTTATCGCCAGATCCTCCAAGAGGAAGTCATTCAGTCACCAGAGCTGCCTAGACAAGGGAGCGGGCGGTTTAGGTCAAGGGTAAGTTTCAGAGGAGCGTGGTCAGATAAAGCCTTTAGGTGTATATCTATGCCCACCACCGACGGGATGAGAGTGTTAGTGACAAGAAACATGTCCAGCATGTAGAAGCCCTTGTGAACTGCCGAATGAAAGGTGTAATACCTTTCCCCTTGGTGAAAGAAACAACACGCTTCAATTAGGGAATGTCAAGTAGTAGTGTAGTGATGGTGAGAAAGTTCCTCTTATCATGGGGAGTCAGAGTAAGGGTTTTGTCAACCGTAGCATCGATTACACAATTAAAATCTCCACCCATAATGATTTCCCCTTCAGTGAATTCAGCCAGGACCTTGGAGAGAGAGTCCAGAAATACATCTTGTTTATCATTTGGGCCATAAATTGAAGCTAGTGTTACCATGCGGCCATACTGTAGTGCTGTGAGTATTATATATCTCCTTCCTCATCCTGCAATGTCTTAAGCACTTTCAGGGGCAAGCCATTAGGCACCATGATGGCAACTCTGCATTTTTTAGACCCACTGGATGCAAAATAGGCAGTAGGGTATACTGTACTGCTAAGGCGTGCTTTGTCCACCGCTAATAAGTGAGTCTCCTGAAGAAATAAGAGGACTGCGTCCAGAGTGGATAATCTATGAAGCAGCGCCTTGCGTTTCACTGGGACATTAAGACCCTGTACATTCAGGGTCACACAGGATATGACAGGTATTGCCACCATGAGTACCTTCAGGTGTGCTCATGGCACAGGGAAGGCACATTAGGCCGAGTATAAGGGGCTGAGAGGGGCAGGATCCAAGAACAAAGATTAGTCAAAGTTGCATGATAAAAATTAAGCAGCACTCCACAAAACCAACACAAAAATAAAACGTGAAAAAACAAGAACCATTCTACATTTCTTTATCAAAACCTATCCAACCAAAAGTATTGTGACGTACCCGCTCAGGGCAACAGTCAACCCCCATCACCTCAGCCTTTGGCAAAACCCTAATAGAATTCAACAGCAACCCAAAGAGTGGATCATGTTCGGCTCATGAATTATTAAGGACCAGAGGGCCCAGATAACTTAAGAACAGGATTGTTTGATTATCCAATGGCCACTACTCGTCAGTCTAGAGCACTCGAGCATGGATCTATATCAGACTTCGAAGATGTTTTCATCGGATCACGTCTTCCCCTGGGTCTTCTCCTCCCATCTCGGGATCCAAGCGGAACTCTTCATCGGCAACTTCTCCAGGTAGTTGGGGCGGCGACGCCTCTCCATCAGGTCCCTTGCTTCTTTCTCCAAGCCAATAACGTAGTGGTGATAGTCGAATATCAGCTTGCAGGGGAAACCCGAGTGATAACAAATCTTCTTCGACTGCAACCAGGTCGAGACGCTCTGTAACTGCTGACGACTGGCCAAAGTGTGCGTTGAGAGGTCCTGGAATAAGGTGAGAGTTGTGCCTCGGAATTCTTTTTGCCAGAAAAAATGCACCGACTAGAGGACATCTGGGAGCAAATTGCATCCTTGTTGTGCGGATGAGGAGACACAGCAAGTCTTGTCCAGTATCAGCTCTTCAGAGACAGGGAGCTCTAGCAAGGACTTGAACAAATCACGGACATAGTCGGCCAACTCGTTATCTTGGACATGACACGGGATGCCGCGGAGGTGGATATTATTTCTTCTCTATCTGTTTTCCAGATCCCCCATGCTTGGCCCAAATTACCTCGAGTTGTTCCTCGATGCCCACCACTCAGTTTGCTAGTTCTGCGTGATCATGGGCTTGTTTGCACACTGTATCTTCCAGGTCGTTAACACACAATTCTAGGCTCACGAGGTGGGAGTTCAGGTCCAAGATTGATTTGGCTAGGCTGTCTTTAGAGGATTTAATCTCTTGAGTGATCTCCTGGGTGATGTACTGCTTAAAGGCCTTCAGCATGTCCCCAAAGTCCTCCTTTGAAAATGGCGGCTCTGTGTGGGCAAGCATGGGCGAGGGCAAGTGGACCTCTGCTCTTATTGCTTGCATAGGCTTGCCTCTTGTGTCTTACGAGGTCAGCATTGATTTGATGTCCGAGGTTCTCACCTTTCCGCCAGATTTAGGCATCACATAGCGAACTACGCTATGTATATTCTCAATGCACTAATGGTATTGACTGGCCCAGGCTCACAATATTGAAGGGGGCCTCTCTCCGTGCAAGCTACAACATGTACCTGTGGAATGTGCCTCTGGTCAAAGGGTCTTCCAATGGCCAGGAAGACCGGCAACAATAAAAATAGGTCCCTTTCACCCACCAGCCCAGATTCCACATAATGTCAGTTGCCTCCTTCGTTAGGCCCATAGACTTAAGCAGATGACAGTGTGCTCATACAGGAGACCATCCAACTTCACTTGCACCAGGCCTGTGTCAGTTATTGGCTGCCCTGCATCCCACTGTGTAAATATGGGCTGCTGGAGGTGCTGGTATAAAGTTCTGTTCATTCCACTCCGTGGGGGCTCCCTCCAGCCCCCACTTATCCGCCTCTGTTCCCGTGAGCACAGTCAGCTGGTTTCATGAGGACAGCGCACGCACCGGGAACTTCATGCCCCAGCTCCGCATTCACCCGTGGGTGGCGCGGGACCGACCTGTCATTGCACTTGCCTTCCGGCAACCTCCGGAATGAAGGCTGGTGGTGTGAAGCTGGTCCCAGGCGCTTCGCCGGCTCTACCCTGCAGATGCATTGTCAGCCGAGCAGGAGAGCTTCTCCTGCCCCTCACTGGACCCAGCCTCCCAGCAAGCCTTCCGAAGACTCCCGGGCTCAGGAAGCCCCAGCGCACCACTCAGCAGTGGCCGCGCCGATCCCCGACCCGCCGCCAGAACCCACTCTCGCATCACTGGAGCCTCTACCTGCTACACTCGCAAGTGATCACCGGTGCTCCACTGGGCAGGGCGGGTCAATGGGATCACCGCTCACACCCATGTGGGATATGCCATGTTTTCCCCATGGCAGCAGTCGGCCCAACGCTCATCCTCAATCCGCTAGCTGCAGACCATGCATCCTCCTCAAGTAAGCCCATAGCCACCGGGAAAGCTGCGCCACAAAGTAAGGGGGTTTATTTTATAGAAAAAAGCAACTTTAAAAGGGTCTTTCAGGGCCCAGGAACGGAGCCTACAGGAGACATGTCCTCATCGGATGCTCCCTGGCCACGTCCCCACAATGTCATTTTGTAAATGCACCCTGCCCGTGGAATGCCTCCTTCATCTGCAGTATTGCCATATGTACAACAGCTACTTGGAAACATGTCTTGTATGTAAAATACAACCAATTGCTCACTGCAAACTGAATAGTCTCTTGACAATTGGTTTTATTATTACCTACCTTAAGCTTTCCGAGTGACTCCAACACAGAGAGGATGGGAAGGACCGAAAAACAGGTTCCTTTTGATGCCGCTGGCGCGGCGCTGGGCTTCAGGTGGCTACCCGTCCTGCTCCTGCCTGCCCGGGCGCACCAGGCACGAACAGGCACACAAGTAAAAAAAAACTGAAATGCAAGTCGGCAGGAGGGTGTAGCCTCACGGACGCGTGGGAGACTGATGAATTGAAAGTGTGCTAATGTGGCACAGCACACTGAGGACTCCGTCTTGATGCTGCTGGCGACACGTGGCCTGCTCAGCTGAGAAGTGCCAAAAAATTGTGGCAGTGCCTTGCCCCGGCAATCACTGGTACAAATTAAGCACTGGCGGGGCTGCAAAAGTGCTGGGGCCCATAGGTCGGTGCCTACTTTGCCTATTGGGCAATCTGGCAATGAAGGGAACCTTTACTCCCAACTATGTGAGGGGTGCGCAACAATAGATTTATTTATTCGGCTCATTCACAAGATTAGGTACCTGTTGAGGAGTCATTGATAAGACCTTCAAATTCTCAAGCAGACATCACGATCTCTGCTTTTTTGGCACATAGGATTGGGTGCAGTAAGCAACAATGTATTGTCCAGGACCATTTCTGTTCAAGGCCGTGGGAATTTCTATGAAGTGTTCAGAAGGCTCATCGATGTCTCTTCAGAAAACCAAGGGATGCACAGTGTCCTTGAATGATTATTGGGTTAATTGATGATTTCCAATTAACAATGCTGCTGTATGTGTCAATCAAGCCATTTGCTTCATTCATGTTGGTGTTGAGCACCGCAAGTGTTTGGCGTCGAAAGGGTGCAGCAGAGAGTGTGACTACGTGACACAGTTGTCGAAGGGGTGCAATGGAGAGTGCTACTACACGACGCAGTAGTTGAAGGATTACTGCGAAGAGTGCGACTATGCAACGCTGTCATCGACCATCAGCTACTGAAAAGTAAGAAAGATGCGGGAAGGGGGAGCAGCCACTATTGCTCCCTACTAAACTACCCGGCCTTTGCACGTGCTTCCCTTAATCTTATTCTGTGTTACTGTTGCTCTGTGAATCTGTGCCACGCTAGGCCTCTCTCCCACTTCTATGTCCCCCTTCCACTGTGTTACTGTTGATTTATGAATCGGCGCCCTTCGGGCTTCTCTCCCACTTCTAGGTCCCAATCCACTGTACTACTGATGCTCTGTGAATCTGTGGCCCACTAGGCCTCTCTACCACTTCTAGGTCCCCATTCCACTGTGTACTTAAGATCTGTGAACTGTTCCCTTGGCTTTCCTTAACTCTCCATCATCTGTGGTTCTGTTGTACTGTTGTGTGTTCACCTAGCTCCCTTGTTGTGACCGCTTGTGTTTGACTCGTACCCAGCCCTTGTGCCTCCTGCGTAGCGGCTTGGGCCGTGCATCTCTCCTTTCTTTTCTCACTCCCTCCTCCTCCCGTTTGTCTCCTTGCCCCCTCTATGGTGCTTTCCGTTTATCCCATCTTCTCTAACTGCTACTCTATCTCCTATCCCTCTCACTAAGTCTGGAAGGAAGAATTTCAAGAGGGACATCCTGGTCTCCAACCCAGACTTCCCTATCACTGATACCTACATCAGTGCTTCCACCAGACAGACTCTCACCGACATCCTCCTTGTTCCCTCACCAGACATGTGGTCTCGGATCTCTCGCCTATCTCTTCGTCTCCCATTAATGGCAGCACTCAGTGGGAGGCCTTCTTGGCCTCCTTCCACTCTTCCAACGTCATCATTAATGTATACCTGAATGGGGCCTTAGCCCAATCTCCTCCTGTTTGATAGGCGGCTCCCGGATCTTATCAACTTCCTTCCCCCTCCTGCTACACCTGCTATCACCTCTCTGGCTCCTCTGCCACCTCTTGTTTCCACCTCTGCTCTTTCTGGGGCCCCTCTTCCACTTCCGCTGGGTGCACCACTAGCCTGTACCCCACCCCGAAAGACTTTCAAATGTGGCAACCTGCTTCACGTCGTTACTCTTAACTCTCGCTCTGCTGTCAAACACTCCTCTGAAACTGACATGTGCCACCTCCTCAAAGAACTTGACCTGGATGTCCTTGCTCTCACTGAGACTTGCTTCACAGCCAGCTCTGTCACGAGTTTTGACACTCTCCTCTCTGATGGCTAAAATATCCTCTCCAAGCCCAGAACCAAATGACCCAGAGGCGGAGTAGCTCTGATCTTTCCTGAGTGGCCTCCTGCTTCTGTCATTCCTACGCAGGCCTACTCCTTCTTTGAATGCCTGGCCTGCAGGCTCTTTATCTCTCTCGGCCTCTCTCTGACTGTGGCCACTATCTACAGGCCACCCTCTTCCTCTGTGAGTGGGCTGACCTCTCCTCTTCTCTCCTTGCCTCTTCCTCTCAACTTCTCCTCAACATCTACCTGGATGTTTCTAATCCTGCCTCTGGGCTTTTCCGCAATGTCTGAGACACGCTCTCTCTCTCCATTCTGCCCTCTGGCCCGACACACTCTGCCAGACATACTTTGCATGTTCTCATCTCCTCTGACATCCAACTCTCTAACCCACTCACCACTCCTCTGTCTTGGACTGACAACTTTCTACTCTTCTCTCACTTGAAACTCTCTATCCCTCAGGCACCTTCGCGGTGGTCCGCCCCATGAAGCGTGTGTCAGTGTATGCCTTTGCTGCTACTTTCTCTGCTCTTCCTACCCATGTGGCTGACTCACACCCTGACCCAGCCGTCTCTAATCTGTATCTTTCTATCTCAAACACTCTGGACATCCTTGCCCCTGTCATGAGAATTCGGCTGAAGCCTACCTCCAAGTTCAACTCTTGGTATGACTCCGACCTCGCCGCCCTGAAAATGCAAGTGCAGGGTGGCTGAGAGGAAGTTGAGGGCCTTGGGCGCATCCTCTGGCAAACTGGCCTGCCACCTGCTCCAAAGGCAATACAGACTCTCTGTCTTGTCCAAGAAGATAGTCCACATTCGAGCCCGCGTCTCTGCGGCTTCTAACAACACAGTCAAACTGTTTAAAATCTGCAAGGAACTGGCCAATCCTGCTGCAGTCTCTACTTCTCCTGTTCCCTCCCAGGCACTCTGTGCAGCACTGGCATTTCACTTCAGCACTAAAACCAGGACATCCTGTCCTCTATCTCCTCTTCCTCTTCTTCTCCCTCTTCCTCTCTCATCCTTTCCTCTGGCCAACTCTCCCTCTCCTCCCCCTTTCTCCTCTGTCTCTCTGAATACACTTGACAAGGTTTCTAGACAAGTCTGATCTATGAAAGTGTCATCCAAACAGATGCTACCCTGCTCCTCCAGAACCATCAAGGACCACATTGACACCCTTGCTCCAGCCTTGGCCGATTTCTGCAATCACTCCTTCAACACTGAAACTTTCCCCACTCTCTTCAAGCACTCTCTTGTGCAGCCCCTCATCAAGAAGCCTTCTGCTGATCCTACCTGTCTGGCAAACTATCGCCCGATTTCTATCACTCCTTTCCTGGGCAAACTCCTGGAAAATCTGGCCATCTTCCAGCTTACTCGCCACACTGAATCGGTTCGTTTTCTCCATGACCATCAGTCTGGCTTCAGACCGGCCAGATGCATGGAAACTGCTCTCCTGAACACCCGTGAAGACCTGCTCTCTAACCTTAATTCCAGCGCTCCTTCTGTCCTCATCCTCCTTGATCTCTCCTCTGCTTTCGACAGGGTCAACCACACCATCCTGATCAGTCGACTCTGTGACAACCTGGGTGAGTTTAGGACACTTTACGAACATGCATATGTAATGGTTGGATCATACAGAATAATTCCTATTCCAAATAACCGAACCAACTCAGGAAGATGGCAAAGTACTGTTTTATTAAAAATGATCTAAAACAGGGAGTTTACAACAAACATCAACTGACGTACGCTCAGTCTCTCAGCGATCCTTACACAAAATATGACTTTCATACACAAAAATACTGTCATGATCACTGCTTCCAAGGAGCCAGGACAAGCCCAACGTCCTTGGAAGCAGGCCCCTAACCCTAATCCTAGGCACCAGCCGGTCCCCACTGGGACCTTTTGGACCTTGTCCTGGCGCCGGTGGCACCAGGCTCCTCAAAACCATTGGTCCCGGCACTGGAAGCGCCGGGCTCATAATAGGTGTGAGGATGCTTGGGTGGACTTACCTGCAGCAGACCATGCTGCTTACTTACCAGCCACTTAGAAGCTATCTAAGAACAGGAACTACTTTCTTACCTGGGTGGGGCAGCTCCACTCCCTGGATACAGCACTGGAACTCTTCTGGAAACTGGAACTCTTTTCTTACCTAGGCAGGGCCGTGGAAGAAGACGCCTCATCACTCCAAGGCTATTTAAACCACACCCGATAGATGAAGCGTGCTTCGCGTTATTCTGCATCTGCAGCAGAACGCTCACCGAGTCTGCTCCGGCTTTTCTTCTTCTGATCCTGGACCTACAAGAATCCTACTTACCATTTCCGTATCCAGACATCATCAGCACCTGCAAAGAACAGAAACAACCGGTTAGCAAGGCGAACTTTACACGCAGTACTTACTCACCTGATCCATCGGCTGCGGCCGCTTCTTCACGCCGCATCTCCACCTGCAAAGGCAAAAGCATTGCCATACTTACCGGCACGCTGTGAATTCCGGATTTCTTCGTTCTGCATCCCCGCCTGTAAAGACAAAGTATCGTTAACAACTTACTGGCATTCCGCGGACTCCGGCGCTGCAAACCAACATCTGAAAGGCAAAAGAAAAGACATTAAGCAGGTATTTGCTTACGTCCATCACGCTCGTCACAATAAAACGCCTGCAAATACTCCGGCGTCTCTTTAACACAAACTAAGCTGCAAGGAAAGAGACAGTTAGAGCGCTTGCCATACTTACGAACTTCCAGGCGCTTCACTTCATCTTCCATCTCAGAGCCCTGCAATACATAAGGGAAAAGCATTATATAGAGTCTGCATATAAACGTGCCACGCATTTAAAGACTATAAAGACAAAAGGTGTCCAGAAACTCACCGCTCGTGCAGATAACGACGGTAACCATCCTCTGAATTCAAGAGGCCTATGTTTCACCAGTGAAGGAACTGGCAACGGCACCCTGCACCAGACGCAGATGGAGAGCCCAGCATTCACCTATATAAGGTGAGCATGTTGACCTGGGGGCTCTACGAAAAAGCTGGGAAGAGAGAGAGAGAGGGACATTCAACTACCCAGACCATTAACCCCCATATTCTTTCACCTGCAGAAACCTCACTCTTCGAGTCCGACACACAGTGCGAAGAGGTTCGACCCCAGAAGCCAATCGAGTCCTGCACATCACTTTTCGAGTCACAGACAGCTTCCTGCCAAGACCCGCGCCTCCGTGGGAATCAGGTGAGCGTTACAGAACGCGAAGCCCACCACAAAACTCCTACCCAGGCGCAATGGAAACCTCAGACACTGATCAACTAGCCCAGTTGCTCGGGGAATTAAGAGCAGAAGTACATGCAGCTCGCCAGGAAACGAACTCTCTAAGAAGAGAACTGATAATTTCCAAGGAGCGAACAGAGGACCTTGCTAGGCAGTTGTTACAAACGCAGGCAGGACAGACACCTTTGCCCGTTCCAGGAGGGAGTTATCCTTCTGCATCAGCTTCAAATCCAGTGCAAATCAATCTGCCCGGTAATGTGCCCTTGGCTCCGCCCGAACGCTTTTCTGGTGATCCAAAGAAATTCGCAGTGTTCATCAACCAGTGCCGCCTACATTTCTTATGTCGACCAGCTGCATTCCCAACAGACCAGACCAAGGTGGCTTTCGTGCTTTCTTATCTCAGTGGCAGCGCTGCAGATTGGTCGATCCCTTTAGTCACCCAGGATGATCCGGTTTTACATGATTTTCAGGCCTTCCAGTCCAGCATGGAGATACTGTTCGCAAGACATGCACAAGGGCAGGCCTTGGACAATGAACTTCTCTCATTACGACAGGGTAATCAAGACCTCTTGACTTATATAGCCTCCTTCAATAGACTCATAGTGGAAACACAATGGCCCGAGGACAAGAGAATAACGCTTTTCTACAGAGGCCTGCGTGGAGAGCTCAAGGATGTGTTAGCGCAAGTTGTGAATCCTCCACAAGAATGTTCTGACTATATTGACTTAGTTGTCCAATTGGACCATAGACTATAGAACAGGAAGGCAGATCGTTCCAGATTTGATAAATCGTTCCGAGTGTTTTCTAAACCACAGACCTCGAATAAGGGAGCTGACACTGTGGAACCCATGCAAATAGGGGGCATGAAAGGACCTTTAACCCAGAAAGAGCGGGAAAGAAGAAGGCAGCTGCAATTATGCCTCTATTGCGGAAACTCAGGACACTTTCTTCGGGACTGTCCAGTGAAACCAGCTAAGAAGACTGTAGGAGCCGCGGATACCTGTACCACAAAGTCTGAGCAGGGAAACGACCTCGCCCGACAAGAGTAGAGGTCCTCTTGCCGAGCGTTAAGATCTGTCCCGTGACCTCGCATTTCGTGATACCCATGGTCCTTATTAGTCCTGAATGTCCGGATCGTTTGCATGCAATTGAAACTTACATTGACAGCGGAGCAATCGGTAACTATGTGGACCGTGAAATGGTATCAAGGATGAATCTACCCCTTGTCCCTAAGGCAGTAAAAGACGTCATCACTACGGTGGATGGCACGGAGATAGCCTCCGGACCAGTAACGCATGCCACCCGAGAAGTGACGCTAGTGAGTCAAGATGGACACAGGGAGAGAATCGTGTTCGATGTAATCAAGGCCCCTCAGTTCCAGATCATTCTGGGAATCCCTTGGTTAGAGAAGCACAATCCTCAGATTGATTGGCGAGCAAAGACGTTTCAGTTTCCAGAGTGTTTTACCACTTGTTATCCTCGGTCTGATGTTTCACTGGCGGCAATCTCTTCTGAGGAGGCTCCCAAATTACCTCATGAATACCAGGAATTCCAAGACGTCTTCCGGAAGGATCAAGCTAACACCCTGCCTCCTCATAGGTCTTACGACTGTCAAATAGATCTGATACCTGGAACAACTCCTCCTTGCAGCAGGATTTATGCCCTCACCGAGCCAGAGAACCTTCACCTCAGACAGTACCTGGACCAATACCTAGCTAACGGGTTTATCCGTCCTTCAAAATCTCCAGCTTCATCGGCTTTGTTCTTCGTTCCGAAAAAGGAAGGAGACCTTAGGACTTGCATAGATTACCGCGCCCTGAATCAGATCACCGTTAAAAACAGATACCCGTTACCTTTGATCCCTGAACTCCTGGACCAAGTCAAAGATGCATGTATATACACAAAGCTGGATCTCAGAGGAGCCTACCACTTGGTACGGATAAAAGAGGGCGATGAATAGAAAACGGCCTTCCGCACCAAGTACGGGCTATTCGAATATCAAGTGATGCCCTTTGGACTGTGTAATGCTCCTGCTGCTTTCCAATATTTTATGAACGATGTCCTTAGAGAACTCATAGACGTGTGTGTTGTTGTCTACATTGACGACATCCTCGTCTATTCATCATCTGAAGAAGAACATCAGAGACACGTTAAAAAGGTTCTCGAGAGATTGCGTCAACATAATCTTTTTGCTAAGCTTGAGAAATGCGTTTTCAACGTAACGGAAGTCGAGTTCCTGGGATTCATATTGTCACCTAACGGAGTCCATATGGATTCAAAGAAAGTTGATGCAATTATCAAGTGGCCATCACCAACCTCTGTAAAAGGAGTTCAAAGCATGTTAGGATTCGCTAACTTTTACCGCAGATTCATTCCTGAATTTTCTCGGATAGTCCAGCCCATCACCGCTCTGTTGAAAAAGAACAAACGTTCTGAGTGGTCTTCTGAAGCAGAACAAGCTTTTCAGGACTTAAAAGCTAAATTCATTTCTGCACCTGTTTTAAAACATCCTCGCCCAGAACTTCCTTACATCGTGGAAACGGATGCTTCTAGTCTTGCTATGGGGGCAGTGTTATCACAAAGAGATCCGGTCACACACCAACTACATCCTGTTGCCTTTTGGTCCCGCAAGTTTTCGCCTCCCGAGATCAACTATTCAATTACAGACAAGGAACTTTTGGCCATCAGATCGGCCTTTAAAGCCTGGCGGCATTATCTTCTAGGAGCCAGACACACAGTCACCGTAATGACTGACCACCGCAATTTACAATATCTAAAGACAGCCAAAGCTCAATCTTCCAGACAGCTTCGCTGGGCTCTGTTTCTAGCAGAATTTGACTTTATAATTACTTATCGACCAGGCAGTAAGAACGGAAAAGCAGATGCCCTCTCCCGGATGGGAGTAGATGAACATTTGACCAATCCAGAACCAATACCCATAATTCCAGAACAAAGAATTTTGGGTTTGGTCAGCGCTCAATCTTTTGAAGACATCAAGACCATGGTTAAATCACTCCTAACTCTGGGCGATTTACAAGATTGGCAATTAAAGGGGAAAGAATTTTCAGTGGATCAAGACCTACCATATTTCCGAGGACGATTGCATTTACCCTGTGAGAAAATACTAAAACAAGTAATCTCCTGTTATCACGACTCTCTAATGGAGGGTCACCCTGGCATTACCAAAACCATGGAAAAGATTAAAAGACATTTCTGGTGGCCGTCATGGAAAAAGGATATTAGAGACTTTGTAATCTCCTGCGGTGTGTGTGCCCAGAATAAAAGTCAGAAGGAAAAACCAGCCGGCCTACTACAGCCACTAGACATCCCTCCCTGTCCATGGCATACCCTGTCCATGGATTTCATCACGGACTTACCTCCATGCTCGGGGTATACTACCATTTTAGTAGTCGTGGATCTATTCTCCAAGATGGCTCACTTCATTCCCCTAAAGGGTCTACCATCAGCCTCAGTATTGGCCCGAGAATTCTTAGAAAACATCGTTCGGCTACACGGTTTTCCCTCGGTTTTAGTCTCCGATAGGGGAAGTCAATTCATCTCTCACTTCTGGCGCAGTTGCTGTCGTCTAGCCCAAATTGATGTAAGACTTTCAACTAGTCACCATCCCCAAACTGACGGACAAACCGAAAGGACAAATCAAACTCTAGAGCAATATCTACGTTGCATGCTCCAACAAACTGAAAACCCCTGGAAGGATATTCTTTGGATCGCTGAATACGCTTACAATAATTCGATTCATTCTGGAACAGGGAAGACTCCCTTCTTCTTACTATACGGACATCATCCTAGAACCCCTAACCTGGATCCTCCCCAAGAATTCGAAGCACCTGCTGTGGATCACTTGCACTCGGAGATCACCCGTGCTTTTAAGGAAGCCTCGGCCCATCTGCAAAGAGCTAAAGCTCAATTCAAAAGAGGAGCAGATCGACACCGTAAAGAGGCTCCTCACTACGCTGTAGGAGATCAAGTCTGGCTATCCACTAAGCACCTGCCTCTAAAGGGACCCCGCACCTTCATCCCGAGATACCTTGGACCCTATCTCATATCTGCCATAATTAATCCGGTGGCTGTCAAATTGGAGTTACCTACGCATATGAAAATACACCCAGTATTCCATGTCTCCTTATTAAAACCTGTGCAACCAGAAACCCGATTGACTGAACTCCCAGAACCGGTTTTAGTAGATGGAGAACTTGAGTTCGAAGTAAAGAACATCCTAGACTCCAAAATCTCCAAATCTAAGTTATATTATCTGGTTGATTGGAAAGGTTACGGCCCCCAGGAAAGGTCTTGGGAACCTTCAGAATACGTCCACGCACCTCGTCTGGTCAAAAAATTCCATCTGAATCACCCCGACAAGCCAAAACCCCCGGAGAAGACACTTAGGCTTAGGAGGGGCCTTGAGGGGGGGTACTGTCATGATCACTGCTTCCAAGGAGCCAGGACCAGCCCAACGTCCTTGGAAGCAGGCCCCTAACCCTAATCCTAGGCACCAGCCGGTCCCCACTGGGACCTTTTGGACCTTGTCCTGGCGCCGGTGGCACCAGGCTCCTCAAAACCATTGGTCCCGGCACTGGAAGCGCCGGGCTCATAATAGGTGTGAGGATGCTTGGGTGGACTTACCTGCAGCAGACCATGCTGCTTACTTACCAGCCACTTAGAAGCTATCTAAGAACAGGAACTACTTTCTTACCTGGGTGGGGCAGCTCCACTCCCTGGATACAGCACTGGAACTCTTCTCTTCTGGACAGTACCCCCCCTCAAGGCTTAGGAGGGGCCTTGAGGGGGGGTACTGTCATGATCACTGCTTCCAAGGAGCCAGGACCAGCCCAACGTCCTTGGAAGCAGGCCCCTAACCCTAATCCTAGGCACCAGCCGGTCCCCACTGGGACCTTTTGGACCTTGTCCTGGCGCCGGTGGCACCAGGCTCCTCAAAACCATTGGTCCCGGCACTGGAAGCGCCGGGCTCATAATAGGTGTGAGGATGCTTGGGTGGACTTACCTGCAGCAGACCATGCTGCTTACTTACCAGCCACTTAGAAGCTATCTAAGAACAGGAACTACTTTCTTACCTGGGTGGGGCAGCTCCACTCCCTGGATACAGCACTGGAACTCTTCTGGAAACTGGAACTCTTTTCTTACCTAGGCGGGGCCGTGGAAGAAGACGCCTCATCACTCCAAGGCTATTTAAACCACACCCGATAGATGAAGCGTGCTTCGCGTTATTCTGCATCTGCAGCAGAACGCTCACCGAGTCTGCTCTGGCTTTTCTTCTTCTGATCCTGGACCTGCAAGAATCCTACTTACCATTTCAGTATCCAGACATCATCAGCACCTGCAAAGAACAGAAACAACAGGTTAGCAAGGCGAACTTTACACGCAGTACTTACTCACCTGATCCATCGGCTGCGGCTGCTTCTTCACGCCGCATCTCCACCTGCAAAGGCAAAAGCATTGCCATACTTACCGGCACGCTGTGAATTCCGGATTTCTTCGTTCTGCATCGCCGCCTGTAAAGACAAAGTATCGTTAACAACTTACTGGCATTCCGCGGACTCCGGCGCTGCAAACCAACATCTGAAAGGCAAAAGAAAAGACATTAAGCAGGTATTTACTTACGTCCATCACGCTCGTCGCAATAAAACGCCTGCAAATACTCCGGCGTCTCCTTAACACGAACTAAGCTGCAAGGAAAGAGACAGTTAGAGCACTTGCCATACTTACGAACTTCCAGGCGCTTCACTTCATCTTCCATCTCAGAGCCCTGCATTACATAAGGGAAAAGCATTATATAGAGTCTGCATATAAACGTGCCACGCATTTAAAGACTATAAAGACAAAAGGTGTCCAGAAACTCACCGCTCGTGCAGATAACGACGGTAACCATCCTCTGAATTCAAGAGGCCTATGTTTCACCAGTGAAGGAACTGGCAACGGCACCCTGCACCAGACGCAGATGGAGAGCCCAGCATTCACCTATATAAGGTGAGCACGTTGACCTGGAGGCTCTACGAAAAAGCTGGGAAGAGAGAGAGAGAGGGACATTCAACTACCCAGACCATTAACCCCCATATTCTTTCACCTGCAAAAACCTCACTCTTCGAGTCTGACACACAGTGCGAAGAGGTTCGACCCCAGAAGCCAATCGAGTCCTGCACATCACTTTTCGAGTCACAGACAGCTTCCTGCCAAGACCCGCGCCTCCGTGGGAATCAGCTGAGCATTACAAATACGTCAGAGGTGACATCACACTATGTGGCAATAATGAAACATCTATCAAGGGTCGGGATTGGCTAAGATGAATATCTAAGTATACTTTCTATAGGAGCTAGGATTGTGATTGGCTGTCCACTATCAGGTGGACAACTTATGCCTACCTCTAAAACGTGTAATCTATGAGAGGAAGGGGGCGGGGTCTCCTATAGAGGTATGCAGCTGCTCCTCTACATCCCCCCTCTGGTCGAGTCCTCGACCACCTCCTCAAGTGTTTCTACATAATGGTATGTTCTCTTGAAGAAGTGTTTCTTAGGTGTCCATATTTTCATCACCCCGCTCAGGGTGCCTGCTGATTTGACATGTTCATCTAAACTCCAGGCTATGTAGTTGCATTGTCCATTCAGGGTAGAATAGACCCATCGTCCCACGTACTTCTTATTATTCTTTGGATACAGAAACTTTGTTCCCTCAGATGGTACAATGCTAGCCTTTATATATAGTCAGCTCCTTGGCGTTTAGTCCATCTTTGGCATCGATCATGATCTTCATTCCTACTACCTTCTTTGCCGTTTTCGTACATTGCGCAATCACCATCCTGACTATACAGAATCCAAACATTACTAGCACTTGTATTACTCCAAAAACCTTGACTAGATTTGCCAACTACTGAGGAATCCATTAAAACAAGGAAGTAAACCAACCGTCATCTTCAATGTCCTCTGTGAACTGGATAGTCCAGCCCCTTTGATGAGTAGCAATTACCCATGAGATGGATGGGGATGCAGACCTTACTCATACATCAATAATAGAGCCGACTGAGGAAGTTGACAAAAGGAAGACTGTTTTAATATCAATTATCTAAAACAGGGAGCATAACGAACATCCATGCAATCGCTCAATCTTCAAACTCATAGCACTTTAAGAAAAAACTGAACTTTTCTAAGCAATATGCGTCATCAATGACGTCTAAACCACATATGTACTAACGTCATCCTACGTGGCAAACTACAAAAACCTATAAGCATGGACTGTTGGTTCTGAGTGAACATCTAAGTATATGATCCATAGTAGTCTAAAAAAATGTAACTATGTGATTGGTTACTTAACATCTGGTGGGGCAACTAAGCCCTCCCCTAAAAATCACCACTATGAACGTCACTAAATACATAACGTCTCATTGGTTTACACAACTACAGGACCCCTAAATACGCAGGTCCTCTACAATTGGTTGGCATTCTACCCTCCTCAGTATTTTTTACCCATGTTAGCAGCAAACAGACTGGCCTTGTAGGTGCTGGTGAGGTCGCCTTAACTTCAGCTTCCCACCAATTAGCATATCAATCCATCATCACTTCAGTGGTCTAATGTCAATTAGGCCTTTGAAAATCATCCCTGAGAGTGTTCTTAGCTCTGAGAAAATTAGGAAGTGAGAAGCACAGTCTGCCTTCATGTGTAGGTGTGACCATCTCGTTCATCCAACCCCATGCTTCCATGTGTCTAGAGACTATGAAATTGAGCCTTTTCGTACATTTAATATTATTTTCTAATAGACCTCTGACGTCTTCCTTGTTATGTTCATGCCTTCTGAACAGGAGTTTTGCTCTTTCACACGATTTTGTATCCAAAGTCAGTTCACTCCAGTTTTGATAAGACCTTGGCTTCTTTGCTTGTCCAGCCTCGACTTTTGCTGAAACTCACTTATAATTCAATTTGCTTTTTACTGCGACACACTGAAATGAGGCTTTTTTGCTACTGTCCAATCTGCTATAACACGTTAGTGGAAACATCCATAGTTCTCTAATTTCTATATATGTATACGTTGGTGCTTGCCATAGTCTATTAACTATAAGCTTCACGATAACTTTGCTGCTTGCGTTTCTTCTGCATCTGTACACATGTACAATAACTCAATATCTTCATCTGTTTCTGCGGCATAACTTTCTTCACCTTGATCCCAAGATGTCACTTATCCTTGATACTATCTTGATGCCTTATAGAATATCCACATTCTCTGGTCACTGCATCTCCTCTATGTACGTCATCTCAGCTCAATGTAACATATACTGGCAATGGTAAATGATGTTACCATTCATCCTTGCCACGTATTGGCTCTGCTTCTTCAGGGATTTCATTCAAATGGCCATTATATTTTCTTGTATGCAGATATAGTTTCCTTCATGGGTACCTTGGCTCCCAGATTCTCTTAGATACTGGCACTTTCACTTGTACTGGACTAAGTCCATACTCTGCTCTTTGAAAATTCAACTGCTCCGTGTACATCACATACTCTGGCTTCCAATCTATAGGTAATATGGGCCGGACGGTTGAGGTGGGGGTACTTGGCTACTCCTCTACACTCCCCCCTCTGGGCAATTCATCAACCACTCTCACATCATCCTTCACATCCAGACATCTTGGCTTGAAGAAAAGCATCTTTGGGACCCATAGCTTTATGACTCCCTTCGGGCATCCTGCTGTTTTCACAAGCTCACCTTTGTTCCATGTCATGAGCTGGCACTGTCCACTTGGACTACAGTAGATCCATCTTCACACATATTTTTATGATTCTTTGGATACAGGAATGTTGTCCCTTCAGGTGCATGGATACTAGCCTTCACAAAGTCTGTGATCTCTTCATCTGTCAGATCTTTGGGCTTCCACCCTGATTCAACATCGATCATAATCTTTATCCCTATGGCTTTATTTGCTGTCTTCTTACATTGCGAGATTATTATCTTAATCACACAAAATCCAAGCAACACCAACACGATCAGGGCTCCAAGAAATTTGAACATGTCGGCCATCCATTGTGGAACTCATGAGAACATTGATCCAAACCAACTGTCATCAGCAATGTCTTCAACTTCATCTATCATCTGACCATGGAGCTTCGTTAACATGTCTATGGCCTCTGTCAAGGTTCCATTCTCGTCATCATGAGAAGGTATAAATGTGCAACATGATTCTCTGATTTTTGCACAAACATCTCCATCCATTGCTTTAATCATATCCAGGACGTATCTGTTTTGAAGAGTCATCCGTGTTATGGCTCTCATCTCTTCTCTGATCACATTTAATCCATTTATTGTAGTGTTAATTGTCTCCAACAATTCCCATCTGGTGATTTGTAGCCACTTGGTGTTTGCTCCAATCTGGATAGCTGGCATGAAAGTCAACGTGAACACAGATGAGGTCTAGCTAAACAGCCTGTGCTCATATGCTATGGCATCAAAAGCTTCCATTGACTTAGCTGACAAATAGTTCTCTCTCTTCATCCTCTTTATCAGCTCCACAGATCCCTTCTTCCTCAGGTGAGCATCTGCTTTCGGGAAATTGTTAATGTGCAAATCATTTTTTGGAATCACCAATGCTGGAACATGAACACTCACCAGTGTGCATATTCCTCCCCAGTCTGCAGGCAATCTGATATAAGCTATGGCTACACAAGCCCAATAATGATCCATGATCACTGCTGTACCATGTACCATTCCCGGAACATCAAAGATTTGCCAACAATTCTTATTTTCTCCAACTTTTCTTGTGCCATTATTTCTGAAGCACAACTTTGAACTTTCTAATGGCACTATTTGCAAGGGTCGTCCTCTGTCTTGGACCCATGTCAGTAGTTTGGCAATGCTCTTCCACAGGAGCTTGCATTGCACCTGCACATTCCAAACAGTCGATTCAGGGCGATCAAACACCATCCATGATCTGCAAATAACCACTCCTTCTTCCCATCTGTCTGGAGACAACACAGATCCCCAGATCTGCATTTGGCCTCTGTTCTTCCAGTGTTTGATGTTTTCCTCAGTTTTTCCTGGACTGTCAAGCTTCTTGTTCACTTCCCATCTGATTTCAGCTCCTTTTACTCCAAGTTTCTCATATCTGATCACATGATTCTTTGTGTGTTCTCTGTCTCTTGTCTTTGTATCTTGCACATAATCATCTTCATCTGGATCTGTCCATTCAGTTGACCATTTCATGCAGGCATCTCATCCCTTGAACTGGCCCTCTGGTTTTGCAAAGTGCTAAGTGTGAAAGACAATGAGCTGTCAGGATGTCTATTTCGATAGCTATGAAGATTTTAGACTTCCCCATACTGTATGGCAGGAGTGCACACAAAAAGCATTCTTCATACGTGGTCCTTCTTCCTACTTCTTTCATATGCTGGTACCAAATGTTATTTCCCAAAAGAGCTGTACTGGTCAGGTAATCATTTAGCTCAAAATCATCTTCTTGAGCCTTTCCTTTAGTTCTCATTCTTCTCATGTGACCTTCCATAATCATGTCATGAAGTGTACCAGCATAAATTCTTCTTTCTGGATTAATCATAGGCACATCGATCAATGGACGGAGTACACCTATCAGTGTTCCCTGGGTAGGAGAAAGTTCAGAACGTCTCATCGGCTCAGCAGCCCATTTAGGCATAAAAATGTCTTGCAAAAGCTCTGCCAGGAGGGCAGGTGTAGGTGCAATGGAGGTGGTGGTTGCCCCTGTAGTGGGTACTGGTGGGAGGCCATGAGGCATCCTACAATATATTCCAGGTGTGTTCTCCATCCCTTTTACAGGACCGTGGTCCAGGGATGGAGAACAGCCCGGAAACTACATTTCCCAGCAGGCCGTGTACAGCACGAGCCTGCTGGGGAGAAGACTGCCACGCCCCCGGCCACGCCCGCACAAACGCCCATGCGCGAGCCACGTCCGAAGAGCGCTGCTCGCAATCCTGACCGGCATAGAGGAAAGACATGCTTTTGCTGAGTTCCTGGTGGCATGCCTATGCGGGGCACCAGCCCGCCTGCAGACACACCCCAGGCCCCGCGTACACTTTCAGATAAGTACAGCTTATATATATACGTGCGCAGACTGTTTTACTGCATGGAAGGGACCCTCTCCCTCGGGGAACGTGACTACTAATTACCCATAACCCGGAGCTGCGAACAAGATGGAAAGGGAACGCATGGTGCTCTCTCATTAACCCTGCATGGGAACTCGCCTAATAGTCTCTGCATGTGCTTCTGGGGGTATTTATGTTGCATGCAGTCCTGTGCAGTGATCGTGAAGCACGGATCGACCGAACGCTTGGATATTAACCCGTAAGGGAACGTGCTCTTGAACACACGCCCGTACTGACATTTCCCTTGCTCCTTTCAGCAGCAAACGAAGCTGGGAGATGGCGCAGTGGGCAACCAACACGAAAAGGCCAGAAAGACATTAAACTCACACAGAAACAAAGCTAAGTGTTTTATGGGTTTCTCTTGTTAAGGGGCACGCCCACACATGGGGTAATGTGATGGTCTTGTTTCAGCACATCCTACGCCTTGCATGATATAATGTGGGGTTCATGTCTAAACCTTACATGACTTAATGTGGGGTAAGAATCAAAGGACACTTGTGTTTGACAAAGAGATTAGTGTGTAGATAGGCACACATATTTGTGTAGCACAAGGTATTCAGTATTCTGGTTAGGGGCTCCAGCACAAAGGCCCCCATTTTATCCCTGGGCATACTGTGTGAATGTGAAAAGTGCAGGAGTGTGAGGGCGGAGATCTCCACGTTCAGGAGCAGGAGCCGAGGAGCATATTTCCCTAATCATCCCCTACCTATCCATAGCACTTCCCTAACCCTCTTTCTGGTGTTCCTAAAATCCCCCTGCCCATCCACTTAACGGACCCTAACCCTCTTTCCCCGAAGGGTTGCGGTGGCCTGCGGTTGAACGATCCCAGGTGCCAAGACCCAACGGGTGTTTGTGCTGCCTCTGCGCCAGGAAGAACCGAAGATCTGACAAGCTCCATGTGTGTCTGCCTTCTAGGGATTACCTTTGGGTCATTTATCAGAGGACTATGTGTATTTGCATGCATTACATGTATAGGCACATCGTCTAACAATCTCTTGTCTTGCCTGTCTTGCCAAGCCTGCTTTTTGTGTCCAAACAGAATTTCTACAACCTTTCTTGCATGTGAATGATTGCTAATGACACCTATCTCGGACTCATGTAATTGGTCATCTTTCTTTGGAACAGGAATAACTACATAGGGTCTTGGGTGCCCAGTAGTTGCCACAATTGCTCCTTCTTTATGTTCAGGAATATTCACTGGAGTCTTAGATCCATGTACATCAAAGAAATAGGATGTGCGAACTATGAGTGAAAGCAATATGATTATGAACAAAATGCAACCATAAATGAGGCAAAGGTATGTTGATTTACATCATCTATTCCATGGACAACGTGGATGTCTTTCTGCATCAGGTATTACAAAATTACTATTGATACTGCCCATCTTGATTGCCTAAGGAAGGAAAAGTAATGTTTAATACATCAGCATTATGCACTCCTTCTGGAAGCTGCTGTCTTGCCTCGGCAATTTCGTCCTCGATCCACTGTCTGCTTACTGGATGATAAGAACAAACTCTCGATCTCTCTCTGGAACCAGTTTTTTACCATACGAAATGTAAATGTCTCCAGCAAGAAGAAAACTGCTCTCAGTATGTCTAGACCAGTTCAACGGTATACACCAGCTCCCAGTCAATTCTTCGCATCTGCTTCAGTCCAGACGACATGATGAACTTCTTTCAGCATGACACAAGAGTCTGCCTTTATCAGCAACCTCTCGGTCTGTCCCTCGGAGGAAAGTTTCACACCATCGTCCTGTGGGTTCTCTCAGAGTATAGGCTCACTTATATTATAATACCTTCCAAGATCACATTCAGATTTGTAGTGTTTCTAGGATCCCATAGAAATGTGAGCACATCCGTGCGTCTGCCAACAAGATGTGGCTACTCTTCAATTAGACGAAAGAAAACCTTTCTAACAAGTCTATGTGCAGCATCAGTTGATAGGGGCATTTGTTCTATCCCCACTGTAATCACGTAACTGCAACACTTGCTCGATGATTGCTGCAAGTAATCTGCTCACAATTGGGCCATTTTTAGGATATTGCAAGAAAGTACAAATGTTAGAAGTTCTCCCCACAATAGCTGGATAAGAGCGCAGCACATAGAGAAAAACTTCAAAAATGATCCTTGAAACGTTGTCATTGGATAACACCATCGGCAAATCTAAACAAAAACCCAGTGTGGAACGAGTCGGGATATTGCACTCTTTTCCAATTGTCACACCACGATAAGAATCTGGCATATTTCTCTTCTTATCAAGTCTTAAGCATGCCTCAATCCAAAGTTGTTAACAAGCTCCTCCGTGGCTTAAAATCAAATACTTTTCTTTCACCCTGAAGTAACAGCACAGAGTAATTGCATCAGCTTCCCTTAACCCTTTCAAAGATGGCTTAAAAGAGTGTCCCGAAACAAGCCACAGTCCAAAAAACTCTTTGTCTTTCTATTTGTCAGCTTCTGTGTCCTTCTTCCTCGTCATAGATCTCGTCCATCTGCACGTGCTGTGGTTCTTCCCCGATGCTTGTACTTGCTTCTAGTTGGGGTGCGGGCATAGGGGTTTTTCCGGCAAAGATCTTGGTATCGGCCAGGAAAATCCAAGCGTGCCTGCCCCGCACGTTGACAGCAGACGGCGTGACATTTTCCACAATCAACAGACTATTAAAACGGGTTTCGTCCCACCTTTTCCTTGGGTGGTTACGAATTACAACCTCATCTCAGGTGAATAGTTGGGGGAAAATTCCTGAGGTTCGCTTGTTGAAGCATCTCCTTCTGTGTTCGGTACTGCCCTGCACCCTTGTCGCTGCAACTGTCCTGAAATTACAGAAATACTGGAAGTCCTATAGTTCAAATAATCCTGCAATTCCATTCCAAACAAATTTACAGTTGGCTGAACATCACTTCTAACTGGATGGAGGCATTGCGGGTGTTCTCATTCGCCTCCCAGTCACAATCTCGTGGGGCGTGAGATGGTGGTCAGAACCCGGTTGGTTCCTTAAAGCATATAACGCCAGTGGTAGGCAACCTTTCTTCAAGATAAGCTTCAATTTGGCTATTCTTTCCTCGAGCAGGCCGTTGAGCCTCTCACAGAATCCATTTCCTTGCGGATGGTAAGCCGAGGAAAACTTGTGCTTTTTACCAAGGAACAAGCTGATCTGCTCAAATGTCTGATTTACAAAATTTGGGCCATTGTCTGACCTCATTACTTCACATACTCTCCATCTGGGAAACACTTCCCGCACTAAAAATGTAGCTGCACAGGTTGAATCTGGGTGTTCAGGGACCTGCTTCAATCCACCTTGAAAAGGGACACACGACAACAATCATGTATCTATATCTATTACATACTTGTATCATATCGACATAGTAGATATGAAAATGCTGAAAGGGGCCAGTGGGTCTTGGAATAACACCCCTAACTGTGCGCAGCATATGCCCAGCCATGAATTTTTGACAGACTATACAATTTGTCATAAAAAATGCAAAATGCTCTAACAGGTTTGGTACAAACCAGTCTTCAGCAATCATTGCTGCAAGGTTCTCCCTAGTTGTGTGCGTGGGGTAGTGTAGCTGCTCCAGCACCACCCCCGATAACGGTATAGGCATCACTGGTTTACCATTGCTGTCTTGTCACCATAATGCTACAGAGGGGTTTAAAGAACACCCTCTTCGTATCCACAAATCTTTCTCATCTTGAGGTGCTTCCCCCTGAACCTCCATAAACTGCGTTCTTTACAAATCACTATATTTTCCACCACATTCATCAATACAACCATTTTCTCTTTTACATCAAGTGTTTCAAAAGACATTATATTTTCTGAACATGCATCGATTTTCGCTTCATCGTCTGCTGCTTGGTTTCCGCGTCAGATAAAATCTGCCCTCTTAGTGTGAGTTGCGCATTTAACGACCGCAATGGCCACTGGGAGTTGCAGTGCCTTAATAAGCCTATCCAATAAGGTGGGGTGCTGCATTGGTGTACCATCAGCTTGGAGGTAGCCTCTCCTTTTCCAATGTGCTAACCCTGCGTGCATCGTTGACGTCACATAGGTGGAGTCGCTGTATACTGTTACTTCCTGGTCTGCATGATTCTCGAGCGTGACTATCAGCGCCACTAACTCCGCAGGCTTTGCTGAATAGTGAGACGGGAGTCATGCACTTACCAATGTCTAAAACTCCCCATTGGCTGTGTGTTCTACCACAGCAGCACCTGTATATCTCTGCCCATCATTTTGATCGATTCTTGAAGAACCGTCAATAAAAACAATTTCTCCACCTATAAAGGCATTTTCTTTTATCCTAGGGATTTCATCATAGAACTCTTCATAATTCGAACAATCCTGCGCATGCTCATCCTCTGCCAGTGGTTCAGCTACAAACTTGGCAGGATTCACTACTCTGCATCATATTATTTTAATCGCTGGATTTGATATGACTACCTCATAGGTAGAAGCTCTTTGAGAAGTCAACGTTCCTTTTGGTTTCTCTAGAATGGCAAATAGTGCGTGCTCTACAAATAAAGTCATGGAGCATCCCATCACTGTGCGTGCAGCTTTCTCTATAGCGAACGCAGTGGCAACCAAAGAATGTTCGCACGGAAAGTGACCCCTCATTACTGGGTTTGAAATTCCACTGTAATATGCAAGGGACTTGTACCCCAATGTGGTTCTCTGTGTAAGGTCTGCTGTCATAACAGTGCCATCTGTATGCAAGAATAAAAATAATTCCTCAATTAGGAATCCCTAAAACTGGAGCTGTGCAAATTGCTTTTTTCAGTTCTTGAAATGCTTCTTCCATTTCCTCAGTCCACACAATTATTGTCCCGTGTTGCCTGTGCCTTCTTTAAAGCCTGCAGTAAAGGCCTTACATATGAGCTGTAATCAGAGACCCATGCTCTGACATAATTACATAATCCCAAAAGTCTTTGCATGTGGTTTATTGTGTGTGGCTTTGCAGTTTTCAAAATAACCTCAGCTCTCTCACGCGTAACCTTCTTTCCTTCACATGTAACACTTCTTGTTGACAATACTGTAACTTTTCTTTGCCAACATTATATCCTTTGTTCGCAAGTATAACCATCAGCTGAATAGAATCACGTCTGCACTCTTCCTCTGAAGTGCTGCAAACCAAAATGTCATCCACGTATTGCAGAACAACACTTTCCAAATCAATATTGCTCAAGTCCATCTGCAGGACTCTATTGAAATCGACGTAGACTCACAATACCCCTGAGGCAAATGAGTACTTTTCAGATGTGTTTGTCTGAACGTAAATGACATCAGATCCTGCGAGTCTTTGTGTAATGGGATTGAGAAAAACGCATTTTTCAAATCAATCACAGTGAAATATTGTGCCCCAACAGGTATATTACATAGAATGTGGATGGGTTAGGAACTAGAGGGAACTCAGCCTCTACAATCTGGTTTATCAGCCTTAAATCTTGAATTAGTCTCCAAGACCCGCTCTTAGATTTCTTGATAGGGTACACCGCAATATTACAGGGTGACTCTGATGTCACTAAGATGCAGAGTCACCCTGTAATATTGTGGTGTACCCTATCAAGAAATCTAAGGGGGGGGTCTTGGAGACTAATTCAAGATTTAAGGCCGATAAACCATCATGGCGGAAATCGTCTTAAAAATACCTTCATCCACCTCTCGAGACATGGGATACTGTCATGCTCAAGATAAAATTGCTCCTGGTTTCAGTTTAATCTTCACTTCTCCGACCCCCTTCAACAGGCCTACGTTGTAGGGGTCTGTAGTCCATAAGGAAGCTGGCACTTTTGCCATGTCTACATCAAAATACTCAGGACGTTGTGTGCTATCATCATTTTTTGAGGGACCTCTCGTTTGTTTGCTTTTACCCAATAAGTAATACTCATCTCAAATATCACTTCGTCATCAGATGGATGATTGCCAAAGATGTCCTCATCAGTGATGTCAGTTAATCTGTAACCTTCCCCGATGGAAATGACTGCACATCATCGTCTGCCTTTGTCATCATTCCCATCAAGCAAAGCCATTTCACCTCACACTATGGCTGCTTGTAATTCTAAGAGAAACACTTGCCCTTCTTCTTCACGCATAGGTATCTTTGGCCTAAACAGAAATAATTCATCGGGTATTCTCATTGCTCTGTCTGCCAAGCCTGGCAGATATGCCAATAGAATACGTACTCCATAATGAAAAACCTCTGGCTCTAAAGGTATTGCTCTCATGGCTACTTGTCCTGCAAACGCTCTAATAATTTTGCACACGTTTAAATAAGGCATTCCTGGTGTCGATCATACTATGCCTTCATCAGTAAACAAGATTGTCATATTGAGCTTTGTCATCAAATCTCGACCTAATATATTGACAGGTGTCTGCCTCGAATATATCAAAGGCACCTTCATGTTGCATTCTCCTATAGAGACTGGTAATTCTTCAGTGAAAGGAACTCTGCTTGTAGCTCCTGAAACCTTGAGTATTCATGGCGGTGCCAGACATTAAAAACTTTCCCTCACTTATACATGAGCACGTTGCACCCATGTCTACTAAAAAAAGAAAAAATGTTGCCCCCTATATTGACGTCTACCCTCGGTTCCTCGTCAGGATTCAGCTTCACCGATAGTACTCAAAACATCAAGTCTCCCAATGAGCTGTCCTTTTGTAGGCACAGGCTTATTCCGTTACCTGCAAACGGATTCCCTCCACTGACAGTGAAACTCCCTATCCTAGGTATTGTTATCTGTCCTGTACTTGTGTTCTGCTGAATTTGCATGGGCGCGTGCTGCGACTGCCCTTGTGGCAGAGCCACTGATACCTGCTGTGTCTGCAAGCCTTGCGGCACTCTCTGCGCTTGCTGCTGTTGCATCGTTTGATTCTGAGCAAACCCGTCACTGTGCTGCTGCGAATATGCAAGTGGGTTTGGAATCCCCCTCTTAAAAACTGATAGTTTTGCACAAACCATTGACTTCTACACATGCGAGCAAAATGCCCTGTCATCCCGCATGTCCAACATATAGGTGGCCTCCTAATCTGCCCACCCTGCATGTTTTGACCGTCATTCTGCATATTTTGAAACCCACCAAGATGTTTTGAAAGCTTCCCAGATTGTTCCACCAGTTTCCTTGATTATTCTGGAAACCTCTACCTCGAAATCCACCCCTTTCGTGTGGAATAATCCCATTATTACTCTGATCAAACTGCCTTTGGTTATTCACCTGCGGCATATTTGCAATCTGTTGTGAATTCGATCCATCTACACTCGTTAACATCGCCCCTTCAATGGCATACTTAGACAGATTTTTCTGCACTCATTTTGCCTTTTCGCCTTTCCGCGCATCGTCCTTTTTGCGATTCTTTTCCTGCAAGAGCCTCCAATAATGAGCAATGGTCAACTGAATCTCCGACCACGGTTCTGCTTCTATACGCACTAACTTCTTGAGCTGCTTCTGAACAGGTTCTGGTAGCCCATGGCACAATATATGATAAAACACAGGAATAGATTTTCCCAGAATCCAAGCCTCTTCAAAATTCTGAATGTAAACAAGTGGATCATCCCCGTCCTTCATCTTTTTCGTCATTATAGCTCCCATATCGGACGTGTCTGGATACAGTACCCTAAGCGCTTCCCAGATTGCCACCCTACAGTTATTGAATGGTGCTCCATCATGAGCAGTGTTCACTGTAGTCACACCAGGGTACCCTGCACTTATCCACATGTCATCAGCTCTCTCACCAAGTATGGCGATAAGGAGACCCTTAATGTCCCCTATAGCCAACGTGTTTCCTCCCGTCATTTTTTCTAACTCATGTATCCACTTCCCAGCGCCCAAAGTTAAACTGCAGACTTTACACCTTAAATTATCCTTGTCCATCTGGGGCCACAGTATATACTATGGTCTGGCCCCTCCCTTCTCTAACAAGGGAAACTGTGACGCCCCAAACTCATTTTCATCTCTCATCTTTTGTCTATCTAATGCAGGGATGATATTACCACATCGCCTTCTTCCTGATACTGATCTTAATCTGCTCACATAAGGCTGCGATTCCCCCCTCTCACTGTGGAGTTGCCCCTTATGTTGATCTAACTGTGTCAATGGTTCTGATGTCTTAGTTACAGGTGCATTCAAATCTGAACATCTGACTTCTTTCTCCATTGAAAAACATCCCTCAGGACCGCATACGTTCCCTCTCTCTTCCCCATGGAAGGTGTCTCTGTCTTCGTCTGACATTTACTGTGGCCAACTCGTGCAACATTTCTCATCGTCATCTCTGCTCCGAGTCAGTCTATCTAGAGACAGCTCTTTTTGCCTCGTACTACATGAGGCTCCCTCTGTGTCATATAACTGCGTGCTCTCGAGTTGATCATTTTTTCCCTTGCCCTTTAACCCTTTCTTAGTTTTCATGCCATAATATACTTTGTCGATCGCTTCCCCAATGCTCCTAGAGTCAAACTCGCGTCTGGTAATGACTCGAATTCTGGGAAAAAATCCTCTATAACCTCCCATGCTACTTCTGGCTGAGGATATCTTATCTCTTTTTCCAAGCGATCAAAATCGCATGCTCTCTGCCTTCTTTTACGTTCCATATCATTGTCAAATTCTCTTTGTTTCTTTGCTTCCTCTCTAACCCTGTCTTCTTTTTTCTTCATATTCCTTCTCTCATTTGCCCTGCGTATCTCCTCATCCTTCCGTCTCTGTATTATCTTATCCCTTAACTTCTGTTCCTCTACTTCTATTCTTTTTCGTTCTAACCTTTCCTGCTCATCGATCGCTCTCTGCCTTTTATGGCGTTTTCTTTGCTCTTCTGTTCCGTCTTGTTTTCTTGACTGCTCTTCTAGGTATAACTGCTCTCGTCTTTGCCTATCCTTCCTTTTTGCTCCCTCGTCTTTCAATTGTTCCTCTCTTTCCTTATCTTTTTTATCTTGCTCGTCTTGATATTCCCATTGTCTTACATCCTCAATGCTTTTACCATCGAGTTTTAATAAAATCTGACCGCCCATCCATTTGTTCTGTAAAAGCGCTAACTTATCAGCCTTGTCTCTTTCTTCTTTCCATCGTTTTATCTCTCTTTCTATGTCTGGAGATGTACTTGCTCGATCACGTGTCACCTTATCGCGTCTCTCCTTGTCCCTCGGGACCTTAGAGATGATATCTTTCTCAATATTTTTCTCCATGCCCTCGTCACTGCTTTGCACAGGTGACTCATATGCCAGGTTGCTATACCCTGTCGCTGCTTTAAGCTCCCTTAATGGGTATAACCCATCGTCTTTCTTGCTCTCGTCTCCTATTTCAGTTGGGGCGGGGGAGCAGAGGGCGCCTCATGCCCCTCTTTGCATACATTAAGTATCCAATCTATAGTAGGCGGTTCATTCCGCTCCTCTTGGTACATTTTCCAAAGCTCTAAACTAGATAATCGCTTCTCTAGCTTCTTCCCCATGTATGCTGCATGCAGATATGTCGTCATATGCTTCAGAACTGCCTTTGATAGTGACCCTCCTTGAGGTCACGGCATAAACCTTTTATCTGCGGTTCCTTTAACCCATTCCGCACTGTACTGTCTGAGCTTAGGTGCATGCTTCGGCAACTGCTTGCAAAGATGCATAAGTGGAGTAATATCCTCCATTCTCAACTGGTCTGCTCTTAACTTTGTGTGACACTCATTTATTTTCAATCACAGATTTAAAAAAGGTATGTTTCATAAAAATAATATAATATGAGCGAGCACCAATCGTCGCAAGCTCCAATCCCGCTAACCATAATTTTTACTTTAATCTTGCTAAAAACAACCCTCAGGTTCAATTATAACCAATTAAATAATGTTTTCCACTTATGACGTCATCGTTTATAAAACCACATAAAACAAACAGACAAACTCAACTGGTTACATAAATCTCTTACGATCTTCTCTCTCAGACTCGTCTTGCCCTCTAAAAATACTTCAAACCAAGGGTAAATTAACCCCTTTGGAACCATCTTTAATCAAATTCGTCTCCTAAGTGTTCAGCTATGGGACTCTGGGTTCAAACTTCTTCTGTTACCTTGTAAAAACGCAGACCAGGGCGTATTCTCTTATCGTGGCCTCTCTCGCGATTATATATTGCTCGGCCACGCTCGAGTCAATATCTCATTCCCCACATATATTACACTCTTACTCTTACGTTATATTTTATCCCGCCACCATCCGTTACTTTCTTTATTCTTCCCTCATCACCCATACTTTTGTCAACTCACTCAATTTTTTACCCACCAATATAATTTTTCGTCTTCTGACTCTCGGTATCGTCCGCCTTTTTTGCCGCCTCTTCAACCTTCTGATCGATCCGCTTCACGTAGAAGTGGGAGGGGATTCTATGGAAACTAGGGGACCCGTCACACCCGGTTTTGCAAGACATTATTTAAAATTACACTAACCACTATCTACGGGGAGCTTCATGTCCTTTCAGCCGAATGGCAAAGGTCGTCCGATATTTCTGAAACTCTAAAGTTTACTCAGATCGATGGCTCTCTAACCATCCTTTGCTACCAAGTGAACTGTATAGTCCAGCCCCTTTGATAAGTAGCAATTACCCTTGAGATGGATGGGGATGCAGACCTTAATCATACATCAATAACGGAGCCGACTCAGGAAGTTGACAAAAGGAACACTGTTTTAATATCAATTATCTAAAACAGGAGCATAGCGAACAGCAACGCAATCGCTCAATCTTCAAACTGAAAGCACTTTAAGAAAAAAATGAGCTTTTATAAGCAATATGTGTCATCAATGACGTCTAAACCACATGTGTAGTAATGTCATCCTATGTGGAAAACTACAAAAACCTATAAGTATGGGCTATTGGTTCTGAGTGAACATCTAAGTATATGATCCATATTAGTCTAAAAAAGTGGAACTATGTGATTGGTTACTTAACATCAGGTGGGGCAACTAAGCCCTCACCTAAACATGACCACTATGAACATCACTAAATACACGACGTCCCATTGGTTTGCACAACTATAGGACCCCTAAATACGCAGATCCTCTACAATTGTTTGGCATTCTACCCTCCTCAGTATTTTTCCACCCAAGTTAGCAGCAAAAAGGCTGGCCATGCATGTGCTGGTGAGGTCGCCTTAACTTTAGCTTCCCACCAATTAGCATATCAATCCATCATCACCTCAGTGGTCTACTGTCAATTAGGCCTTTGAAATTCGTCCTTGAGAGTGGTCTTAGCTTTGAGAAAATTAGGGAGTGAGAAGCAAAGTCTGCCTTCATGCGTAGGTGTGACCATCTTGTTCATCCAACTTCATGCTTCCATGTGACTAGAGACCATGGAATCGAGCCTTTTCGTACATTTAATATTATTTTCTAATAGACCTCTGACGTCTTCCTTGTTATGTTCATGCCTACTAAACAGGAGTTTTGCTCTTTCACATGATTTTGTAACCAAAGTCAGTTCACTCCAGCTTTGATAAGACCATGGCTTCTTGGCTCGTCCAGACTTGCCTTTTGCTGAAACTCACTTATAATTCAATTTGCTTTTTGCTACTGTCCAACGTGCTAAAACTCGTTAGTGGAAACATCCATAGGTCTCTCATTCCTACATATACATACATTGGCGCTTGCCCCAGTCTATTAACTATAAGCTTAGAGCTAGCTTCACTATTACTCTGCTGCTTGCGTTTCTTCTGCATCTGTACATGTGTAAAATAACTTGATATCTTCATCTGTTTCTGTGGCATAAGCTTCTTCACCTTGATCCCAAGATGTCACTTATCCTCGATACTTTCTTGATGCCTTATAGAATATCCACATTCACTGGTACTGCATCTCTTATATGTACGTCATCTCAGCTCCGTGTAATATATACTGGCAATGGTAAATGATGTTACCATTCATCCTTACCACTTATTGGCTCTGCTTCGTCAGGGATTCCATTCAAATGGCCATCATATTTTCTTGTATGCAGATATGGTTTCCTCAATGTGTACCTTGGCTCACAGATTCTCTTAGAAACTGGCACTTTCACTGGTACTGGACCGAGTCCATACTCTGCTCTTTGACGATTCAGCTGCTGCGTGTACGTCACATGCTCTGGCTTCCTATCTCTAGGTATTACGGGTGGGACGGTTGAGGTGGGGGTACTTGGCTCCTCCTCTACATCTGTTTCTTCTTTTATCTTGGTATTCAGGTCGGTCAACATTGATATGGCCTCTGCCAAGGTCCCATTCTGGCCATTGTGAGAAGGTATGAATGTGCAACATGATGGCCAGATTTTGGCACAAGCTCCTCCTTCCATTGCTGTGATCATATCAAGGACATACCTTTTCTGGAGGGCCATCAATCATATGTCCCTCAGCTCTTCTTTAATGGCGTTGAACCCCTTTATGGTAGCATTAATTGTCTGCAGAAACTCCCATCTAATGATTTGCAATCATTTGGCGTTCACCACTGTTTGAATTCCAGGCATAAATATAGCTGTCATTATCATAGCAGTCTTACTAAATAACTTCTGCTCATCAGGAATGGTTTAATACGCTGTTATTGATTTGGCCAAGAAATAATGTTCTCTTTTCATCGGCGGTGTTCAAGTGATCTTCTTTTTCTCAAATGGTCATCCACTTTTGGAAATTCACCAATTGTTAGATCGCTCTGAGGAATCATTAATGCTGGAACATGGATGAGCACCATGGAACACACTACGCCCCAATCCTTGGGCAACTTCATATAGGCTCTAGATCAACAAGCCCAATATTGATCCATAAGGACAGCTGTCCCGTCTCTCATTCCAGGAGCATCAATTGTCATTTTGCATCCCTTGTTATGTCCCACGTGATTCTTACCATGGCTTCTGAAACATTTTGTCACATTAACGAATGGGATAACAACTACTGGGCTTGACTCGTCTTCTACCCATGTCAGTAACTTGGAGTGCTTGGCCCATGACTTTAAGCATCCATCATTCACTCTCTGTGCTTCTTGTACATATTCTGTTTTCAGCAGATGAGCTGCACAGGACATCATTCCATCTTCCCATCCGTTCTTGGTATGCGCTCGTTCATAGATCAACAGTTGGGATCGTTCCCAACATCCAAGTGATTCTGCTAGTTCCATCACATCAGAACAGTTCATTCTCTTCATTTCTTCAATGATCACTTCATCCTGTCCTGCAGCAGGATACACAAGCATTTTTTCTGTCCATCCAAGCTCATTCTCCATTCGTATGGTCTTGATATAGTCATCCTGGTATGGAAACGACCATCTCGATCTCCATTGCAAGTTTGCCCAACTTCCTTGGAACTGTCCTCGAGTAGTACATGCTGCAAGATGACTGAGGCATTTTGCATCGTATGCTGATACCTCCTTCGAAATAAAAGTCCTTACTGTATTCATGGCATAGGGGATGAGAGAGCAGACATAGCAACTCTCATCAAATGCTCTTTTCCCCACCCATTTCATGAGTTGATACCACATGTTATTTCCCAGGTGAACTAAATTATCTAGATAGGTATTTATCCCTTCATTATCTCCCTCTGCATCTCTTTTATGTCTTCTAACATACCCATAGAGATCAAGGAAATTGTCATCATTCATACTCATAGAGGGAGCTCTTTCCTCAGTAGAACCATTAAGATAATAGAGACTGTGAAAAAAAAGGAACAAAAAGAAAACGAGAACAATCATGCAAATATATATTATGCTTAGAAATCTGGACAACCATTTTTTGTGCGATCCCACTGTTTGCTGAACTCGTGTACTCTCCATAATCATGCCATGTTCTTCATTCATTATTTTTTATACAATCATTGAGTTTCTTTTACATTTGTAACTGTACAATTTGTCCAATTATAGCAATAAGTAGTCTTCTTATCACTGGACCGTTTTTGGGATCCTGTAAAAAGTGTGAATATTAACGTCTCTTCTAACAAGAGCAGGATAAGATTGAAGTATGAATACAAAGACAGCAACCACAAGCCGATGAACATAACTATTGGCAGGTATCATGTATTATTATCGCTTAAAACAGATATTCTCCATGAAATGAATCTGGATATTGATCTCTCTTCCAATTTCTGACCAAGAACTGAGGTTTAGGCATGATTCTGATGCATTATTCACTACTTCAATATAGTTCTAAAAGTTAATTTCAACCTCTGGAATTTCTCTGCAAGTCCTTGCACATCCGGCTAAAATATATATATAAGGAGTGTCTATTGAATTTCAGTCCAAATAAAGTATGTTTTAATCACTCGTTGCTTTATCGTCCTTCTTCTTAGTCATCGATCGAGTCTCTACATGTGGAAATTCTTCTTCTTGTCTTGGTTTTAGATCAGCAACGGTGGCAGGGAGGGTCTCGCCTTTATACATTTTGACTTCATTCAGATGCAACCAAGCTTGTCTTCCTGAAATCTTAACACCAGAAGGGGAAAGTTCTTCAACAAGGAATGGGCCATTAAATTGAGGCTCATGCCACTTCCGGGTGAGGTTTTTAATCAGAATCAGGTCCCTAACATAGAACTAAGGTGATGTTAATAGTTCACTTGGATTGGTCGCCAAATTATCTACTTCCATGTTCCTAGACATTCCCCCGATGCTTGACTTGATCTGAAATGAAAGAAATACTGGTAGTCATACATGTCAAATAATCATGCATTTCATCACCTAGAGTTTTAGCAACACTCTGGGCATCACTCCTGACCCTAGACAGAGGTCTAATGGGCATTCCTATTCGAAGCCCTATTACTAGCTCGTGTGGGGTAAGGTGGTGGTCTGACCCTGGCTGATTCCTAAGGACATATAAGGCCAGGAGTAGGCAATACAGCCATCCCTTTTTCAAAGTTAATTTAATATTGGCAATCCTCTCTTTGAGGAGGCTGTTGAGTATCTCACATATTCCATTTGCTTACGGGTGATACGCAGAAGAGAAATTGCGCGTTAGACTTAATAAAAGCCCTATTTGTTCGAATAGCTCTTGACAAAATGTGGCCCATTATCGATTCTTAGTACACACTCCACCTCGGGAAAACATCTTGTGCTAAAAACCTCACTGCGCAAGTAGCATCAGGTTTCGCGCATGGACCTGCTTCAATCCACCTAGAGAAGGGGCAAACCACCATAAATAGATACCTATATCCATTACATTTCTGCAGCATACCGACATAGTCGATGTGTAAATGCTGAAACAGACCATTTGGTCGAGGTATTGCTCCTCTAATCAATCTCAGTGTATGCCGAGCAGTAAACTTTTGACACACAATGCAATTTACCATAAACAGTGCTACGTGTTCTACAAATTAGGAATTAACCAGTCTTCTGCAATATTGGCAGCAAGACTTTCTCTAGTTACATGTGTGGGGTAATGCAGCTGTTGGAGCACAACTTTTAATAAAGTTGTTGGCATCACTGGCTTGCCTGTGCTTTCCTGTCACCATAAAGCTCCCATGAGGGATAAAGAACACCCACTTCGCTTCCAAAGTTATTGCTCTTCCTGTGGTGCACTTCCCTAATTCTCTATTAGTTGGGTTATCGACAGCACATTGAACCCCTCCTGTACTAACATGGTTGTAATCAGATTTTTCTTAATATTCTCAGTATCAAAACTCAAAATTTCTGGAGAATATGCACCCATTTTGGTTTCTACCTCTGAGGCTTCATTCCCACAAGAGATAAAGTCTGTTTGTTTAGTATGTGCTGCGCATTTTGCGACCACTATGGCCATTGGGAGTTGTAGTGCCTTGATGGGTCTATCCAGTAAGGACACATGCTGCACTGGATAGCCCCTCCTTTTCCAACATGACCATCCTGCATGTACAGTTGACGTCACATAGGCAGAGTCATTGTACACGTCACTTCCTGTCCTTCATGTTTCTCAAGCGTGACAATAGTGAGACTGTAGTTTTGCACTTGCCACTACTTCAAATTCACCATTTAATCTGTGTCTTACTACTGCAGCGCCTGAATGCCTTTCCCCACTAGTCTGATCAATTTTTAAAGAACCATCAATAAAAATAATTTCCCCTCCCACCAAAGTATTTTCCTTCACACAGGGTATATCATCATAGAATTCAACATAGTTTGCACAGTCATGCACATGATCACCTTCTTCTACGGGTTCAGCTATGAACGTGGCAGGGTTCACTATTTTATATCTTATAATTTTAATTGTTGGTTTGGAAATCATTACTTGATAAGCTGAAGCTCTTTGGGATGTCAATGTGCCCTTGGGTTTCTCTTAAAAGGCATGCTCCACGTAAAGGGTCATAGAACAGCCCATGACAATACTTGTGGACTTCTCAACTGCAAACACGGCAGCCGCCAAAGATTGTTCACAAGGGAAGTGTCCTCTAAAACTGGGCCTAAAATACCACTGCAATATACCAAAAGTTTATACCGTAATGTGGTTCTTTGTGTAAGTACTGATGTCATGACTGTCCCATTTGTGTGTGAAAACAAATAAAATTACTCACCATAGTTGGGAATCCCTAATACTGGACCTCTACAAATTGTTTTTTTCAACTCCTCAAATCCTTCCTCCATTTCTTCGGTCCATTCTATTTTGTCTTATCAACTTGTGCTTTCTTCAATGCTTGCAGAAGTGGCTTTGTGTACGTGTTATAATCAAACACCCAAGCTCTTATATAATTGCACAAACCCAGAAACTGCTGCATTTGTCTTACTGTGTTCGGGTTCGATGTTTTCATGATTGCCTCAACTCTCTCAGGTGTCACTTTCTTTCCTTCATGTGCAATTAATTGACCTACGTACATCACTTCCTCCTGACAATACTATAAATTCTCTTTGTCCACCTTATATCTTTTGTCTGCTAAAACAGTAATCAATTGGACAGAATCTTGTTTACACTCATCCTCTGTTTTACTGCAAATCAATAGGTAATCTACGTACTGTATCACTGTGCGTTTAAGATCGATATTGCCTAGGTCCAGCTGCAGGACCCTGTTAAAGATTGATGGGGACTCACCATACCCTTGAGGCAAACAAGTATGTTTTAGTCTTTTTTGGTGAAACCTAAAGGAAGTCATGTCTTGTGAGTCCTTGTGCAATGAGATCGAGAAAAATGCATTTTTCAAATCGACCACAGTGAAGTATTGAGCTTCTACTGGGATACTGAACAATATTGTCTCAGGATTAGGAACTAAAGGAAACTCAGCATCTACAATCTGGTTAAGAGGTCTCAAATCCTGCATAAATCTCCACGACCCCCCCTTTTGATTTGTTTTTATCGGATACACCGCAGTATTGCACAATTACTCTGATGGTACCAGAATCCCCTGATTCATCAGTGCTGAAATAGTCTGAAATATACCTTCATCAGCTTCTCGAGACTTGAGGTACTGTTTTGCCCTTGGTAAAATTGCTTCTGACTTAAGCTTTATTTTACCCTCCCATACCCCTTATAAATAACCTACATCATAGGGGACTTTGGTCCATAGGGCACTCAGCACTTTTTCAAGATCCTCCTGGAAAAATGCTGGTCTTTGATGCATTATCGCCATCCTCTGTGGGACTTCCATTTTTTCTATCCTTATCCAGTATGTAATGCTTATGAAGAACACCACTTCATCAACGCTTCGGTCTTCCCTGAAAATATTGTCATCGGTTATGTCAGTCAGTCTGTACCTCTCCTCAAGAGCTATCACTGTTCTCCATGGTCTACCCTAATTGTCTGTGCCTTCGAGCATTGCCATCTCTCTTCATACTATAGCTTCTTCCAGCTCTAAAGGAATTGTCTGTCCACCTTCCTGATGCATAGGTATTTGGAGTCTAAATAAAAATTCATCAGGTATTCTCACAATCTTCCTTACCAGGCCAGGTAGCCATGTCAGCAAAATGCTTACTCCATATAGAAAAATCTCTGAATCTACTGGAATGCCTCACAGAGCCACTTGCGCTGTGAACGCCAGTATGAACTCTTCCACGTTTAAATAGTGTATTCCTGGGGTGGAGCACACTATTCCTTGATCAGTAAATGAAATCGTCATATTAGGTTTTGTCATTAGATCTCTTCCTAAAATGTTAACTGGTGTCTGTCATGAATATAACAAAGGGACAGACATGTCACATTCTCCTATGAAGACTGGTCATTTTTCAGTAAAAGGAACTCAGCTCGTAGCTCCAGAGAATCCTTGAGCATTCATGGCAATACCTGACATTGGATATTTTCCCTCTTGTATACACAAATGAGTTGCCCCAGTGTCTACATGAAAAGAAAAAGATTTGCCTCCTATTGTCACATCGACCCTTGGTTCTTCTTGGGGGTCTGGTGTCACAGATAGTACTGACCACATCAAGTCACCTTGTGAGCTTTCGTATTGCGGATACAAACTCATCCCCGCCACTGTGAAAGGATTTCCTCTACCACAGTGACACCTCCTATTCTAGGCGTTAGTACTTGTCCTGTATTTGCATACTGCTGTGTCTGTATAGGGGCTTGTTGCGACTGCCCCCAGGGTGGATTCATTTGTGCTTGTCCCTGCTGTGGCACCTGCTGTACTTGAGGTGCTTGTACCAGATAAGATGTGTGATCTTGGGCAAAGCCCCCTCCGGTCTGTGTACAGTATGGTGGAGGATAAGCTACCCCCCTCTTGAAAACTGGACATTTTGTACGCTTCCTCAGCTCTCGCATACATGCGCAATATGTCCGGTCATTCCACAATTCCAACATACTGGGGGAGCCCTTCTGGTAAACCCTCCCTAGTTATATCCTCCCTGAGCACTCTGGTTTTCATTCTGTGTGTTTTGAAACCCACCTTGGTTATTCTGAAATCTTCCTCCTCTACCCCTATAACCCATACCTCTGCCTCATGGCATAAACCCATACCCACCATGGTCCATCGGGCACAGATTATTTGCCTGTGATGTACCTATTGCTTCCTGCATTCCCAATCCTTCTACACTTGTCTACGCCGCCCGTTCTATGACACATTTTGACAACTGTTTCTGAACCAATTTGGCTTCCTCAATTTTTCTTTTTTCATCTTTCTCTTTGTTCGTCTCGTAAAAATCGACAACGGTGTACTATTGTCAACTGTAACTCAGCCCTTGGCTTCGCTTCCATCCCCATTTGTTTTTTCATCTGCCTCTTTATTGGCTCAGGCAACCCTGGACATAAATATGATAAAATAATGCCACTGTCTTTTCCATTTGCTCATGAGTTTCAAATTGCCATTTCACCTGAATATCTTGAATATAAGCAATAGGGCCTTCATCCTCTTTAATTTTTATTGTCATATTTGCACCCATATCCGATGTGTCAGGATACTGTACCCTCAGAGCCCTCCAAACATCTGCCCTACAATTATTGAATGGCGCTCCATCATGTACTGTGTTTGTGCAGTCACACTTGAATATCTCGCTGTCCTCCATATGTCATCGCTAATTGTTCCCTCGAGTTCAATACTTGCTATCTCGTCTTAATTGCTGATAGGAGTTATCGATCTCTTCTCCAACGCTTTCCATATCATACCTTTCTTCATCTAGCGTTGCTCTAGGTGCTTCTAACGCTTTCTCCTTTATTGGGAGAATATCTCTCTGTCTCTCCCATCGTATTTCTGGGCTCAGCCTCATTTGCTCTTTACGAATAAGACTGGCATCCAAACCTCGCTGCCTTCTGTTTTCTTCTATTTCTTCATCTACTTCCCTTCCCTTTCTCACATCTCTTCTAACTTTTTCTTCCTCCTGCCTTTGTTATTCCCTCCTTACTCCTTCCCTTCACTCCTCTTCTTCACTTTGTCTCTGTAATCTTTAGTCCCTTAATATTTGTGCTTCTTCCTCCTCTCTCTTTCTTTCCTTTCTGTCCCTTTCTTCTATTGTCCTTTGTCTATTGTCATACTTCCTTTGTTCCTCTGCCCGCTTTTCAACTTTCTCTTGTTCTTCCCTATATATCTATTCTCGGCGATCCCTACTTGTCCTTCTTTGCTCATCCTCCTTTAATTTCCTCTCCCATTCCTCATCCTTCCTCTCTTGCTCGTCTTTATCTTATCTTTGCCTAACCTCCAAGATACTTTTCCCATCTATCTTGAGTAATATCTGTCCTCCTATCCATTCGTTTTGTACGAGTGCTACCTCGTCAGCCTTATATTTCTCTCCTTTCCATCTCTTGATTTCTCTGTCTATATCTGTTGACAAATTCGAGCGTTCGCTTCATCCTTCCCTGTCTTGTATGAATTTACAAGTATCTTCCTTTCATTTATTCTCATCCGGACTATCGTCACTACTGTAAGCGGGGGTTTCATATATCAGATTACTATACCCCGTCGCTGCTTTTATTTCCTCTAAAGGATACACTCCTATCCCTTCCGTAGCAACACTCTTTGCTTCAGGCAAGGTAAGGGGAGCTGAGGGCTCAACGCCTTCCCCTTTATGCTGATTAAGGATCCACTCCTCAGGTGGCAGATCTTCTTTTTCCTCTTGGTACATCTTCCAAAGTTCTAAAATTGCTAATCTTTTCTCTCATTTCTTTCCTGTGTACACAGCATGAAAGTATGTGGTCATGTGTTGCAATACCGCGTGGCAATGGCATGAACATTTTATCTGCTGTGTCCTTTAATCATTCTGCACTGTACTGTTTGTGCATGTTTTGGCAATGTGTTGCAGAGGTGCATGAGAGGAGTGTCCTCCAGAATGACAATTCTCAATCGACTGTCAATACTTACCAGATGTTTAAATAAACCTTTTATTTTAACTTAAGACACCAATTTTCACATTTTAAACAACAAATATGAGCAAGCACCATCAATCGCTGCTCAATCTTCTTATTTCAATGACCTATCTATTCTTTTGATTGGCGCCAATCATTCTGCTACACTTTGGGCCTCATTAGGAGTTTACCAGTCCGAAAGCTCACTGGCACCCTTGTTTCCTGATCAGCAAACTCCGTGACTGCCTGCTGTGGCCACTGTGCCCGACAGGTCTGACCCTGCCGGGCGCAGCAGCCACAGTAGGGAGACTGTTCACGGGAGCACCAGCACCGTTGCTAACAGTGCCGGTGCTCCTGTGCCCCACTCCCATAGAGTCCCATAGGACTCTATGGGAATGGGGACTAACAATTTTCTGGTGCCTGACGTCCTGGGCTGGCGGACACATAATGAGCCGGTGACACCGGGAAGTCAGGCGCCAGTAATTTATTACAGGTCTGGCGGCAACCCACCAGTAGCACTCTTTACAATTCTATCGCTCCTCGATACTTTATTCAACAAACAACATTTATATTATAATACACTGTGGTCATCCTCCCTCCACTATTTCTCATTTATAATTGCCTTTATTTTACCCTGTACAGAGTTTGAGACATCACCTTTCAGAGCCCTGGCCTGTGCGTTTTTCTCTATTCCTACTCCCGTTGGAGTTTGAAATATCTTTGTCTAATTTCCTTGAATTAGGACTCCTAGGCTGTCTCTCTTATCTTCTCAATATTTCCCGTTACTCAAAATTATATTGCCATTCCCCTTAATCTACTTACCATTGGTTAATCAACTCCAGGCCTTTGGTATTGACTCCTCCTTCAATCCAACCACTTCACCTTCTCTCCGCAGAGCAGCCGGGGAAACCGAGCAGGGATTTCTTCAAAGGGGGAGCTGCCCACCGTCTCGGTTCTTCTTGCATGTTTATTTCTATTCGGCTGCTCTCCACAGGAAACTTAACGATCTTCCAGCTAATGCCAGAGAATGCCTGATTGTCTGAAACTCTGGAGCAGAACTAGTTTGGATCTTTAAACCATCCGCACCACTACCACATGAGTTTAGGGCCCTTCTCGGAACATGCATATGTAATGGATGGATCATACAGAATAATTCCAGTCCAGCTCAGGAAGATGTCAAAGTACTGTTTTATTAACAATTATCTAAAACAGGGAGTTTACAATGAACATCAACAGACGTACGCTCAGTATTTCAGCGATCTTTACACAAAATATGACTTTTATACACAAAAATACCTCAGAGGTGATGTCATACTACGTGGCAATAATGAAAAACCTGTCAAGGGTCAGGATTGGCTAACAGGAACATCTAAGTATACTTTCTGTAGGAGCTAGGATTGCGATTGGCTGTCCACTATCAGATGGACAACATGTGCCTATCTTATGACCGGCTCTTAGTCATAGTGTTCACTCCAAGGGACACTCAGGATACACAGGCCAGGTACGCATAGTGATTACTTTATTAGGTTTCTTCTGTTACAAGGATCAGATGTCATCATAGTTATTAGGAGATAAAGAAGGAAGGGACAAGAGCCCACTGGCTCCCACCACCCAGGCTCACATCTTCTAACTGCCTGGGTTAGAACCAATTCAACTCTAAAGATTCTAACCTCACACTCACAACCTGCATTCTAATGATGACATCAATCCTGGCAGAGCATACATGCAAGCACAGGAGCCAACCCTAACACCTCCTTTCCTACAACAAACAAACATATGTCAAACCCACCAGAAGGAAGCCAACCCTAACAGCCTACCTCTAAAACATGTCATCTTCAGAAACATAAGATACACAGTTTCTCATTGGTCTTCAAACTATAAGGTCCTTCGTTAAATGGAGTAATATAATTGGTTGGCATGCTTGTGCCATGTCTGGAACATTTGGTTCACTTAGCAGCATGTAGGCCCAGATCCAGGTGCAAGGAGATGGGGCATGACACTACCTCCCCACCCAATTAGCCCAGCATCTCTCATCGCCCATGCCTTCTGCCATGAAGATTGTCTTTGTACTTGGCCTTGCAAAGTATCCTTATCTTTGAGAATGCACGGGCATGAGGGCACTCACTATTGTGTCTGGGACTCCAAGTTCGAACTCTCTTTTCACCCTTGACCGACGTGACAGAAGACCTCGATTTGGTCTATTTTGCAGGTTTTAAATGCTCTAAATGAAATAAACTTGGCACTCTTGGTGTTCTTTCTTTGCACCTTAACAAGGGATGATTCATCCTCTGCACGTCTGCTCTTTTCCAGAATAGATAGCTGGCCTTGGCTGTTTCAGTCTTGACATCAGGCCAGACAACCTCGCCATGCAGCTCCACGATTCTGCTTATTTTTGCTGCAACACAATTTTACCTTCCCGCTTCATGGGTCCTTGCTTACTAAATTCATGATACCGATGTCCAGCTCCTACATTATGGCGGCTTTGCCTGCATTCTATTCACTATGTATAGCTAGCTTCTATGACTTAGTCAACCTTGCGTTTCAGCATCTGTACATCTATTGAACGGTTGATTTTCTGCAGCATTTTGTGCACATGTAATCTTCTTCTTCGTATTTAACAGTTCACTTGATTCTTTACTTCATCAATAGTCTCCTTAGGATCTATAATCCTCTTCAGCCAGTATCTCAGGACGTCGTACATACTTTTAATGATGTCACTAGCTTCTTTTCTTTGCTCTTTCTCACATTCCTTCAGGGATTTCCTCCCTTAGATTGTCACCACATTCGGGGATACATTTGGTAGGGTTGTCTCAACGGGTATGTTCTTTCGAACAAACGCTGCAGTTTTGGCACAACAGCTGGTGTCAAACACGGCACAGTTTCATGTCTTCAACATATGGGAGGAAGGGGGGCTGGGTCTCTTGCAGAGGTGTGCAGCTGCTCCTCGACATGGGCATCACGGGTCAAGCCCTGGAGTAGTTCACCTTCTTCAGCTTGGACCGGCCCTCCCAGGTCCAACTTGATTCCTTTCTCTCTGCCACCGCTCTGTCCACCAGTGGCATTCCCCAGGTCTCCACCCTCTCACCCTGGTTCTTCAACCTCTACTTGGCACCTTTGGGCCACCTGATCTCTACCCTCTGCTCTAACTTTCAGTGTTATGAAGATGATACTCAGCTCTCCTTCAGGCTCCCCTCAGCCTCCTCTCCAACCTCCTCTCCTTCCTCACTCATTTCTGACTTTGTATCCACGATTTAGGATTGGTGCACCTCCAAAGATCTCTGCCGTAATGAGATTAAGATGGAGATCCTTCTCATTGGGACTCCTACTCCCGTTTTCCCTCTCTCTCTGGCTGCCCTCCTTGGGCCCTCTTCCTTTGCCTTCCTGTGAGGCAAAGAACCTTGGCGTCATCTTCGACTCCACTGTCTCTTTCTCTTCTCACATCTTGGACGTCGCCAAGAAGTCCCATTACCAGCTTCACCTCCTCAGTGTTACTCTTCTCTTTCTCACTTTTCCCCAGAAGCTCACTGTCACCAGATCTCTGGTTCTCTGTAGGCTGGACTACTGCAAAAGCCTATCTCTCAATCTGCCTTCCTCTACTCTCCGCCATCTGCAACTAATCCAGAACAGGACCTCAAGATTTATCCTTGGCCTCAAGCCCAGGGACCATATCTCTCCAGCCCTGAAATCTTTCCACTGGGTCCTGGTGGCTGCAAGGATCAATTTCAAGATCCTTTGCATTGTCCACAAGGCTTACTGGGGCCAGGGCCCAAACTACATCCAACACTCTCTTACTAAATACCTTCCTTCTCAAGCCCCTCGCTCAGCTACCTCCAACTCTCTAAGGGTCAGACGCTTCTGCAGTAGACCACCCTCCTCTGCAGGTGCCTCCCTCTGGAATGGCCTCACTGCCCATCTCAAACTTGAGCCAGATCACCTGTAGGCCTGGAAGCAGCTCAAAACCTTCCTCTTCTCCTCTGCTTCCTCTCTCTCCCTCCCTTGCTGACCAACCTGACCAACATGTCTGCTGCAGTGACTGGCTGCTTGGCTACCCCCAGAGTCTCACTGGGTACCAGCCTCTCTTGATCAGTCATTCCTGCACTACCTCTGGACCTACCACGCACCTAGGGGCTGTAACTGTAACCTCTATAGTCCCTTGACTCTGTGCACTTACCCAGTGCCGTGCTTATCTGCATACACTACTCAGAGCATTGCTGCCCTGTTCCACATCCCTCTCTCCAGCACTTCCCCCTCCCCCTTCCCCTTGCACTTCTCGTTCTCGCCCTTGCACGATCTGAATGACACAAGGCCTAGTAAGATTGTTTGTCTAGTCCTCCATCTGTTTTCCCTCCCTTGCGTTGTCGTCGCCTAGAAACACTTGTGTACAGGCGCGTTATAAATGATCTATCATATCATATCATGTGTAGCGAGCAGAGCTTTTTCTTTGAGATGTTGGCGCAGGTTGCAGCTCAAAGTCATTGGCAACTTCGTTGATCAATTACTACATTTAGGTCCCACGGCCCAATCATTTAGCTACAGGATTGCCCAAGGTTAAAGACCGTTTAGGATGGGTAATAAATCGACTTCGGGTTTCCGCTGACGCGAATGTGCATCCCCAAAAATGGTCAAAAGAAATGGAAAAAGCAGACCGTGCAACACAAGCTTGTTGCCTGTTTAGCAGAGGTGTATCAATTGATTTACATGGAGCTGCGCTAGAGATTTAACATGCCTGAGCTTAAAATAAATGAGATTGTGTACAATGCGACACATTACCGTAGAATTACTGCCAAACTCGACTACTTTTACTGCCATGCGATCTGTGGCAGTTGGGAGGAATTCGACCATCTGCATAGTGGGTGTGCGCTCACCTGGGCTTTTTTAAAAATGTTTAATAAAATGGAATAATGGCAGACCAATCTCAGGAAAATATGAGGGGCTAATGCACACACATTTTCCTATGCTTACACCACGACAAATACATAGACCCATGCTCTCGGGCATGGACAAAGCCTACAGGCGCAGTCCGGACTGTCATACTTTGTTGGAATGTGACCGCCAGGAGTACACAATGTCATCTCCAGGAAGGGGGAGGACCAACCCTCCCCCTGCCATGGCCAGCCTAATTAACTGACAAAGACTCCATGGAACCGCCCTGCCATTCTGTTGGGCCCTGCTGCTTGTGGCAGCAATTAACATACTAATAGAGGGTACTTGAAACAGGCCCACATGGGGCCTGGCTGCAGAGGTTAACAAAGGAGACAGGAAACATAACAACATTGAATATGTAATTGTGTCAACCTGACGCCAGCTCCCGCCCTCGGTATCAATGACAAGTGAACTGTCATGTCGGGGTCTGCTGTTTACATAAGGCCACTGCGGTAGGGGGATCCCATTCATAAGGTACGAGAATGTGGTTTGCATGAGCCAGAGATTCTGGTTTTGCCACAGCTTCAAAGGAGACCTGCCGCTTTAATAAGGAACCACAGAGTGGACCATTAACCAAAGAGACTCTTTGATCAACAACAGACAGGAATATGGGTGGGACTTAGTATCACAAGGGAGTGTGTCCAGAGCTATTTCGGTTTAGAGTAGGATTCTGCCATTTGGGGCATACCTTGTTCCTGTTTTGAACTCTTTACCTTTCCTGTTGCAAAGCACTCTGGTTATGACCTCACACATACAGGAGATTGTTGGTAGGGACCCTAGGAATTGTTCATTAAGGTAGGCTTAGCCTAAACCAATCACTGTGACCTATTTGGCTTTAAAAGAGGGCCAAGAACCTCTTTTGGCAGATCATCTGACAATGTCACCTGAAGCAACAAAGAAGAACTCAACCTTGGACCCTGGCTTAAGGTACAATTTGCCTTACATATTCCACCAATGAAGGAAGGCCAGAAAATCCAAAGAGGGAAGCAAGGTCCCTCCCCTAAACATCTTCCAAGGAACAGAGGGAGATAAAGAACTCAGAGAATTCACCAGCCTCTCCAGAACCGATACCCAGCCCGCAGACAGCATGCCCTGCTAGGATCTGCAGCAAGCTTCCTGAGTAGACAGAGCCAGAAGATCTCTGAACCTACAACCAAGGACAAGGGAGCTGTCTGCAACACACTCCACAGCTATGGGCCGTCCACCTTAAAGGATGACACAAGCCTGTTGAAGAAGCTGGGAGAAGTTCCTCAACGAGTATCTACCGACGTCTGCCTTAAAGGAAATTTTCAAGCCAACCGAGTTCCTCAAGCTGCAACCAACTGCAACACTGACCGCTGTCAAGCTGCAGTCGCCTAAAGACAGCTAAGATGTCTCAACCAGTGCTTCAGAACCACCGACCAGCAATGAGATAATGATTCCTGCCCCGAGCTGCAGTGTAGGCCAGCCTGCAGTTGTTCGTCCAGCTTCGCTCACCAAAATCTCTTGCCACCTGCAACCCGCAGCTGACTCCCATCTTGAACTCTGTCCCAAAAGCTGCAAAGTGCCCTGAAGCCGACTCGAGCCTGTTCAACACCAAGACCATCTACAGCCAAAGGCACATTGTAGTTCGATCCCCCTGGTCCCTCCCAGAAGGCCCCTAGAGACATTTTAAGACCCATTGCTCCCTTTGTGGTGAAGCCAAGAAACCTTAAAATGTTGTGGTTACTTACCATACCGACTACCCTCCAGTCAGTAGCCAGAGTGCATCCCTTTTTTCTTCTTTGAAACTGTCTGTCCTCTGCATTCCTTTAGAGGGTGGGTTGTATTTCATAGTGTTGCTAGAACTGTCTGTTGTGATATAAGTAAAGGAGATATCTTTGATACAACCTTGAATGGACAGTCCTTTTGTCATTGGGTAACAATTGTATTTTCGCTGTGTTGCAACTAAGCAACAATCCATGATCTTTCAGAGATAAATCTGCAGTTCCATCCACGTTTCTAAAATTGGACAAGGAGGGTTATAATTTGTTTGTTATTCCAATCTGTTCATATCCCTTCTGGTGTACTAGAGACGTGAGGCTGATTGATGGTTTAGAAACTGATATTCACCCTGGACCACTGGTGGCCCAGAAGTTGATTCATCACATTGGTGGCAGACGGTTGGATCTAGATCGAGCCTTGCAAACAGCTTAGTCACCCAACAATAAAAGTACTGTTGCAGGCAATGATTAGAACACTGATAGGCATTGTTAGATAATCTTGGGTCTTGACATAGAGATTGTGAAAGGCATGAGCACGTATGTCCTGTGCAGCCTCTGTCAAGAGAGGGGACTTCCCCATAGGACCAGGCTTATTAAACCTGAGTTGCTGACCAGCCTCCAAGCTTAGGTAGAAGCGAGGGTGGCTGGGAAGAGACCCTAGGGAACGGGCTAAGCCCTGTGTACCTGAATGAATAAGGCCTTCCAGAAGGGATGGTTGGAGATTACAAGGAAAACAGCATGAGTAGTGTTTCTCGCCAATCATCCCTCAGGGATGCAAGTGTTGTTTTTCAACACTCCAGAGTGTCAGTGAGGCCAGGGGCTAGTGCAGCATCTCACAGGTCCCAGACCTCAGCACAGCCTCTAAGTGGCCCAGTAATTGTTACGGCTGTTAACGATGTAGCTCCTGGAAAGCTCCTGTTGCAGGAGAGGAGACTAGCCCTGGAGGAACAAAAAAAAGCGGACACGGTCAACATAGGACTGCACAAGCTGGCACTTGAAGAGAAGGAGGCTAACAGATCCACCTCTTGTGAAAGCAGCAGTAGGGGCTCAAACCAGGGGGCCACATCCCCAAAGATTTAGTGCAGACTTATGAAGTGGGGAAGGATATTCTTTTGACTGGTTTGTAGTGCTGAATCTTGATTTACAGCTACAGGAGGTGGACAAGGTGCTGTGTGGTGCAGCCCTGATGAGTCGCTTACCGACACCAAGGACTGATGCAATTCTTCAGTTAACACCTGAGGAAAGGCCCGTTTATGAAAGCATGAAGGCGACCCTCCTCTGGAATCTTTGGAAAACCCCTAAGCAGTATCTCAAGAGTTTCATAGAGCTAGGAAAGAAAAGTGGGCAGACATTTTGAGCATTCACACACTTGTCATTGAAATATATGAGCGAGTGGCTGTCTGGTAACAAAGTTGACACATTTAATGGGATGTACAATTTGATTGCATTTGAGCATGTCTTGAAAAATTATGAGGTTTACCTACACCGGCATCTTGTGGACAAGACTATTACCGACCCTAGGGAGCTTGCAAAGTCTGCCGACAAGTTTGTATGTATTCGAGTCCAGAAAAAGATTCAGGCGAGCACACCCAAACCAGACGAGAAGTACTCAGACAAGAAAAGTGACAAGGATGGAAAGGAGAAAGGTCCCACCCACTCCTCTTCTAATTCAGGTCCCCAAAATAACTAAGGGAAATCCCAAAACTTTAGTTCAGCCGTACATGTAGAAAAGAAGATCGCAGGCATCCCTAACACTGGGGCACCTGCGTTCTCAAAACTCAAATGTTGTTTCATGCGTAAGGAGGTGGGCCATAGGAAAGGGGATACTGATGACAATAGCTTACCCAAGCATCAATAGCGAATGTTGGACTCATGGAGGAGGCCATCATTAGTGTGGGCCTCCTAGATGAGGACATCCCACTCGGCCAAGGAGTGGCTGAATGTGGTACTGGGCCTCCAGAAGAGATCCTAGTTCCCAATAATACCCAACTGTTCTTACAACATGTGTATATCAAAGGACACAACATTCCTATAGAGCCAATGCAGCTAGCATCACTGCTGTAACCTGGCAGTGGGTACAGTCAGGCCATTATATTGAGGGGCCTAATTGTAGCGTCAGTGGGTTTGACGGAAAGAGTACGTGCCCCATGGCGATAGTAGAGTCCAGCTGGTGAGGTGAAGTCTAGCTTTGAAAGACTCTATCCATGTCCCAGGTCTGTTGGGTAATGATCTTCTTAAACCATAGATAGTCACAGCAGCTACGAGAGTGAGGGCCAAATAAGACGCCAGATTGAAGGCTCTCAGCGCCTTAGTGTTTGGAGTGCTTCCAGAGGGCTTGTTGGAGGGAACAGCCTGGCTGGTAGCCCTTGGTCCAGTTCCACAGACTGCTTAGTCGCCTACTCCTGCGGGAGAGGGGCCAGTAGCCACTGTGGACCCTACTTTGCTAGCAGGGGACTCAGTGACTTCAGAGTTGCCTGGTACAGCAAAGGAACCTGAGGTGGAGGAAAAGATTAGTTCAGATCTGAAGGGCCTGCCCAAGCTGGATAAGTTTGTATCAGCTGGGGGCCCAGATCAGACTGACTTCTTCAAAGGCCAGAAAGAGTGTCCCACTCTGGCGGGCCTGTGGAAGCAGGCAGAGGAGCAGGCTAAGGGCAAGGTGCCTGAATTGTTCAAAGTCTACTGGGAGGATGGGCTCCTGTACAATGAGCCAGAAGACTCTGAGGGTGAGGGCACCAGAAGGTTGGTGATTCCTCAATGCCACCGAAGGTTCCTTTTGGATTTGGCTCACCAAATTCCTTTAGCGGGTCACTTTTGAGTGACTAAGACATAGGACAGGTTGTCTGCACACTTTTACAGGCCCCAGTTTGGCGAATAAGTTAAGGAATTTGTCCGGTCCTGCCCAACTTGTCAGGCTACCCATGGTTGGGCGGCCCTATGAAGAGAATAGGCATGGACATTGTGGGTCCTTTGGATCCCCAAAACAGCTCATGGAACAGATATATCTTGGTGGTGGTACACCATGTCAGTAGGTACCCCGAGGCTGTCCCTCTGAGTAGCATCAAAGCCCCCATGGTTGCAAAGGCTCTGATTTAGATATTCTCCCGTTTTGGTTTCCCCAAGGAAGTTGTTTCTGACAGGGGAACAAACTTCACTTCTGTGTATATGAAGGCTATGTGGGAAGAGTGTAGAGTCACCTACCGGTTCTCTACATTCTTCTATCCACAAGGAAACAGGCTTGTTGAGCAGTTCAACAAGACCCTAAAGCCATGATGGGTGTCTTGGAAGAGCACCTAAGGAGAAAATGGGATGTTCTCCTGCCATGCCTACTGTTCGCCTACAGGGAGGTGCCACAGAATGGAGTAGGGTTTAGCCCTTCAGAGCTTCTGTTTGGACACTGTATACAATGTCCCCATAGTCTAGTGAAAGAGGGATGTGAGGGCAACCCCTCATCCCCTACACAAGATATGGTGGACTATGGACTTGGCCTTCAGTTCAGAATAACAAAGTACATGGAACAGTCAACCAAGAATGTAAAGGCCAGTCTGGAGCTGATGAAGCACTGGCATGACCAGAAGGCCACAGTGACAGTTTATTCTCCAGACCAGTGGGTGTGGACTATGGTACCTGTCAAACCCAGTGCCCTTCATGGCAAGTGGACAGGGCCGTACTGTGTGCTGGAAAACGTCATGAGGTGAATTATCTCATTGACGTGAAAGGGTCTAAACAGAAGTGCAGGGTCTTTCATGTCAACCGGCTGAAACCCCATTATAGCCAGAATGACTTGGTCATGCCATTAGTGACAGATGGAGAGACTGAGTAGGAGACCAAGCCTCTCCCACACCTCCTGCACACTGAAGCCACAGATAGCTCAGTTGAAGGTGTCAACCTTGCAACTGACCTGTTAGAAGAGCAAGTGACAGACTGCCGCCATTTACTGGGACATTTTGCCAGTCTGTTTTTGCTCACTCCAGGTCACGCAGATTAGTACACCCATGATGTGGACACTGGAGACAGTAAGCCGGTGAAGAGCAGGATTCACCCGATGTCCGATGTCCGATTAGGTCAGGGACACCATCAAGGAGACCAGTGGTGGAAAGACTGAAGTCTGCTTTTGTGTGGGGTACAGGGGGCTCAATTCTGTCATGAAGAGAGATGCTCAACCCATTCCTTGGGCAGATGAGCTCATTGACAAGCTCGGCGCTGCCAAGTTCATGAGTATCTTTGACCTCATGGCAGGGTACTGGCAGGTCAGCATGACAGATTGAGCGAGGGAGGGCTCAGCATTTTCAACCCCAGAAGAACATTACCAGTTCACTGTGTTGTCATTCAGAGTGAAGAATGCCCTTGCCACTTTTCAGAGGTTGCTTAACTAGGTTTTGTCTGAACTGGAAAACGTGAGTGTCACCTATTTAGACAACATTGCAGTGTTCAGCCGCATCTGGGAAGATCACTTATCCCACCTGAAACAAGTGCTTGTAGAACGCAGGTCTGACTATCAAGGCCACAGAGTGCCAGATAATGCAGGGCACCATGACTCACCTAGGCCACCTGGTTGGTGGAGGTTAAAAGCAACCACTTAAAGCAAAGGTAACTGCTGTGAAGAATTGTGACATCCCACCAAACAGGCACAGGTGAGAGCCTTTCTAGGTCTCAACGGGTACTATTGGTGATTCATCAAGGGGTATGGGACCATTGCCACGGCCCTGAATGATGTAACTTTCAAGAAAATGCCAAAGAAGGTAACTTGGAACCTCCCCTGTCAAACCTATTTTTTTAGGATTTGAAGGATGGATTGTGCAGGTCCCAAGCTCTGAATGTGCCAGACTATTGTCAGGAGTTCATTATCCAAACAGACGACTGTGATTATAGGATTGGAGCAGTGTTAGCGAGGCGGACCTCTCAAGGAGTAGAACAACCTGTCGCCTACAGAAGCAGGCGATTGACAAACAGGGAAAGTAACTTGTCCATCATTGAAAAAGAAGCTTACGCAGCCATGTGGGCAGTGAAGAAACTGAAGCCGTACATCTTTGGGTCGCACTTCACTATCCAAACAGGCCACCAGCCTCTCAGATGGTTAATGGCCATGCAAGGGGAGAGCCCATAGCTGTTGCACTGGCCCATATCCCTACAGGGATTAGGTATGAACATCCAGATCAAGCAGGCTCCCAGCATGGACATTTAAATGGCCTAATGTAATGCTTACCTGGTTTCTTGCAGTGAGGGACGGTGACGTACCTGACCAGTGGCTGCAGAGATGAATGTAGAGTTGTGAAATTATGATTAGTACCCAAACCTCTTGATGGATCAAACATGTGTGGCATCCAATAAGCACACCCGCCCTTGCGTACAAAGAGATAGGAATCTTTGGTGGGGTTGTGGTGGAGCTGGTACTGCTATAAGATGCGTTTTTTTCGTAATGCTCCTTGGTATCCCAGCAGGCTCTGTAGTGGGGGACAGTATGACAACCTTAAGTGTTTCTGAAGACCGATGTGACCCCTTCTGTGAATAACCCCCCAATGACTGTCTAAAGGTTTACCAGGGTTATTTCTGTGTGTGCACTGCACAACACATGGATGGTGAGGATGAGGAAGAGCCTCTAGAATATGTACTGGTTGATTATTGTGAATCCTTGTCTCCGCTTCAGGATATTAACGTTGTGATATTTCTTTCCTTTCCTGCAGGAGATGACCGCTGAATGCACCATTGAGCCAGAGAATTACACTGACCTTGCAGGTACGTTTGTTTTAGTGCTAATTGTCTGTATACTTGATTGGCCAGTGCTGTGAAAATGTCTATGCTCTATTCTTGGCAAGTTTTGCTATAGATGCCTTTTCTCCGAACTTGTAAAGTGCTGCTGAGAATGTCTGCTGTCTAGCCTTGAAAAGCGCTGTGATGAAACTCATGGGGCCGCCGTTCATCTGACAAGAGGCCTTCTTTTATTTTCAGGCGGCAGAGCTGTGCCTGATCCGTTAAGGATCCGGCTCCTTTTAGTTATGTAGTGCGGCGGAGGTGAGCAACGTGAAGCACCCCCTAGTTCTTCGGTCTCTAGTGGCACAGAAGCAGGACATCTTTTACTTCACTGATTGCCTCGCTTATGAGCGCCTCGTGAGACAACAACTGACTTTGAATGTTAATGAGGCTGCACGCAGTGCCCGTCTAATATCCACAGTATTAAAGTGAGCTTTTTCTGCCAACGGTGTGCTATGCGCTTCTTGCTTACTGTTTCTTTTTGGATATTTTCCTCAGGTGTTTTTTTCTTGTTTTGTTTCAACGAAACAAGGATGCAGACAGCACTGGAGCATGGTAAGCATTATGGCAAGCTAAAGAACTTGCAGGAATCTCTAAGCACGGGTTACAGGTCAGTGTTTTTTTAAAAATAATGTTCTGATATTCTGCAATGTTCTAAATGACTTCACTTGGAAGCCTCTCTCTATTTCCATCTTGGTAGTCTTCCTACTGAAAACCGGGTGGCCATTTTGGGGTGGTGCCTGTGTACTAGATTTGTCCATGTGTTTAATAGCCAAGGGACACTTGATGTATGCAATTGGGGTTTTGGCAATGGATTCATGACAGCACTCACCCTCAATGCCCCACCCACGGTGGCATTACGGGGTCTAAGTTTCAGTGGATAATTTGTGTGAAAGCGTCTCACCAGTCTCGGGCATGGACGTTAGAGGCGGGTTCTGGAGTTCTGTCAACAGGCCCGTAACCTTTCCAATCAATGAGATAATACAGTTTGTTTCTTACCCATTTGGAGTCTAGTATTTGATTTTTTTCATATTCAGGGTTCCCCTTGCTCTACTAGTATTTGTGGGGGATTAGCTGAAGTGCAGTGTGCGTCTATATGCACCAGTTTTACCATGAGACATGAAAAACCGGGGGGATTTGTAGATTCTTGGGTAGTGCTAATTTAACAGAAACTGGGTTAATGTTGTCTGTGATGTTGTAGGGGCCAATATATCTTTGATGGAATTTCTTGGGACCCTTTATGCAAATATGCCGTGTGGCTAGCCATACTTGGTATGCCGGAGCTGGCTCCCTTCTTTTTTCGGCTTGATTTTTGTACTGACTTTTGGCCTGTTGCAAATGGCCATTTGCCTGTTGTATTGTGTGTCATATTGTTTCATGAAGCTGTTGCACAGCGGGCATCTTAATAGCATCTGGTGGGCCATAGAAAGAAGTGTGTTGATGCATGCCATGGAGGAAATAATAGGGGGTGAGACCAGTGAAACTGTGTGTAGTATTGTTATAAGCTAATTCTACCACCCATAAGAGGTGTACCCAACCTTGCTCTGTGGAAAGGCAAAATACAACAGAGATATTTTTCCAGGGTTTGATTAGTTTTCTCAGTTTGGCCATCGGTTTGGGGATGATGGCTGGTAGAAAGCCGTAAATTGATTTGTATTTGTATTTATTTTATTTGTAGTGCACACCTTGCCCAAGGGCATCTGGGCGCATGTTTTGAAAGGCAGTTACAGGTTACAGCAAAAAAACATGTTACACATATTTACAAATAGTTAAGAACATTGCATCAGAAGAGCAGAACGGTCCTGAAGTATACAGTATAAGCAGTGTACAGCCAGTTCGCAGGTGAGAGGAGTGTCAGCTGCATGGATTATGGTGAGGTGGCCAAGGCATCCCGTTCATATAGCCACAATTTGGTTTTATTTTTAAAGCAGTGGATGTATGGAACAGTTCTGAGAGAATTGGGTAGGGAGTTCCAGAGCTTAGCCGCAAGGACTGAGAAGCTCAATTGTCCGGCTGTCTGTAGCTTGAAACTAGGAATAGACAACGTGTGAGCCTGTGCAGATCTCAGGGGTCTGGTTGCTGTATTGTAAGAGGATTCAATTCAACACTACAGCTAAGTCAACGCCTAGTCTAGAATACTGAATGAAAACCCTTATTGATATATCTTTATGTCCAGTTCATGCGTTCTGGATGACTACCCCTATATAACACCCCTCTCTTGGAATCCCCCTGCCCCCACTGAGCCAAGAAGCAGTTCTGTTTTGCAAGTTTAAAAGGTTTATTTGATAATTTAAAAAATTGCAACCTATGTGACACTCAAAAGTAGGTCACTCATTTCTTTTAAACATTTAGATTTTTAGTGTCTTTCAGTCCAAATTTACTTACACTGCTGAAATCCACAGCTCAGCCAGTCTTGTTATAAACCTTCAAGTCACTTCAGAATATAACTTTACATTGTATCCACCTCTCAGTAAGTCTTTCTTTGGCCTGCTTTGGGTTCATCTATTCAGTTTTACACAAAGTCTGGTGGTTTTAAAACGCTGGCTTTCTGATAGTGGTGAGTACTGGTAATGCAACCATTTTGGGGATTTTTCTTGGATTAATGCATTCCAAACAGGAATGGTTCTTACATGGTAGTAAATCCTTGCTTAACATTGTTTTGATGGGGCTCCTTACAGTAAAATGGTTATGTGGAACCCCACAAAAGGGTTGAATCTTTAAAGTGGTCTGGTGAGCCACGATTTCAGCAACTTTTTGACATCAGTAACAGTGGATTTTGTTAACAAAGATCTTTCTTTACACTGGTGGGTGGCAAGTGAGGTAACCATTTTGGTGTGCGCACAAACTGAGTGGTTCTCCTGGATTCTGGCGCACTTGTGGGCTTTTTGGCCATCTTGGATTTTCTAAGCCCACAGCACCAAATGTTGCAGCATGATAGCTCAAACATGGGTCAGGACACCCAACAAATCCCCCCACGTGACTGCCCTTTGTATTTGAGTCGATGGGGAGTCGGGTGCACAAGGGTTTTGACCCACGCACTGGTCTGTCCGCATAATCTTCTTCCAATTCTGCAAATGGCACAGTTCAGCATCTTTTCCTCCATCCGGTACTGATCGATCGGTTCTCCTCGCCGGTCCTGATGGGAATATTGGGCGGTACCCTGGGCCCCTTGCGTCTCTGCTCCCGGTCTCCGGATCGTCCTCCTTGGCCAGTCTCAAGGTTTTCTTTCTCCTAGGACGACAAAGGAAGAGCGGCAATACCTATTCATGGACATTTCTCCCCCACCATTGATATAGTGGGGTGGCATATATATTTTAGAACTCAGCAGATATGAACATGCACATTTTTTTAAATTAAGAGACAGGAACACGTAAACTTGAGAAACACTGAATTTGATAGGCTATATGTAGGATCTTTTAGGGTTGGAATTGAATTACTCTGGAGCAGTACCCTCTGGGATTGCAGAGGACTCCTCCAGTTGTTGCAGAGCGTGCCTGGGATGGCAACACTTCAACTGGTTGATGTGGACCCACTTGTCTTCCCCCTCTGCCAAACCGCCTTTGGGGATGCGGATCTTGTAGGCCACAGGGGAGATTTTGTCTATAATTTCAAACGGTCCCTTCCATGTAGGCAAACATTTCCTCTGTTTGGTCTGGTTCCTTTGGAAATTGTATAAATAGACCCGGTCCCCCACCTGATATTCCTTCCTGGAAGTTTTCAGGTCATAGTGGGTCTTCATACTCTCAGCTGATCTTCCTAGATTCCGCTGAGCATAGGCAAAAGCATGTTGAAGGTGTTTCCTTAAATTCTCCACATACTCATGAGTTGTGGAGGCATTTATCAGTGTCTGCTCTTGGGTCCTGTAGAGCAAATGCTGAGGAAGTACCATCTTGCGCCCAGTCATCAACTCAAATGGTGACATTTTGGTTGCAGATGAAGGGGTAGATCTGATGGCCATTAGGACCAGAGGTAATCGGATATCCCAACTTGGCCCAGAATCTGCCACAAACTTCTTTAATATGCTCACAATGGTTTGGTTGTATCTCTCTACTGCCCCAGAAGAAGCTGGCCGGTAAGCAATATGCAACTTCCTTTTGACCCCCAGTATCTCCCACATATTTGTCATTACTTCACTGGTGAAGTGGCTAACCCTGTCTGACTCAATACTTTGAGGTAGACCGAAACGGGAAAAGATGTGGTTAATCATCAGGGCAGCTGCAGTTTCTGCCTTGCAATTTGGGGCTGGGAGACATTCCACCCACTTGGTAAACAAGCATGTCACAGTCAACATGTACTTATTCCCCCTAGCAGAGCGAATCACGGGGCCTACAAAGTCGATTTGTAAATCTGACCATGGCAGTGTCATCCCCCTCTTTTGGAGGGGTGCACGGTGTGTGAGGGATGTTGGCTGAAATTGTGCACACACAAGACAACCCTTCAAGTATTGGTTGAGGTCCTGGCCCATGTGTGGCCAGTATGCAACCTCTCTTAATATTTCCAGTGTTGTGTGAAACCCCCTATGACCGGCGGTGGCCGCATCATGTGCGTGACTTAACATCAGGCTTCGGAATGAGGTAGGAACCACCCACTGATCGTGGCCAGCTTTGGATTTCCTTACCAACAAACCGTCTTGGATCCGGAACATTTTTGGACATTTCATCAACACTCTAAGGTCCTCTTTCCCGTTGTAATCGGTATCCGTCAGGGAAAAGTTCTCAGGGTCCTCAATGTGTTGGTAAAATTTACCAATTATTGGATCCCCCTTCTGAGCGGTAATCAAATCAGCATCAGGGGTCTCCTTGCTCCATTGGGCAGTTGACAGATCATTGTGAGCATTTGTCTGGGACCTACTGATAGCAGTGACCTGGATTTCGCCCAGTAGGGACTCTATTTCTATTAGATCCCCTTGGATGGCCCCGGTTTTGGCCAGCTGATCAGCTAAGTCATTTTCAGTTTTGTCTGGTCCCTCTACTTTGGAATGACCCTTGATCTTTTTCCAATAGATGGTCATCTCATTTGAGGTGACCAGATCATCAATGTTTTGGATCAACTTCCCATGTTTCAAGGGTTTGTTATTAGCACATAACATGCCTCTGGTTTTCCAATTAACCAGGTGCTCCACGAACCCGTTCCGTACATAATCCGAATCTGTGATTATGACCAGTTTGTGGAGTTGATGCTGGACAGCAGTGAGGATGGCCTGATGCACAGCCATCAATTCTGCCACCTGACTACTTTGGGGACCAATTTTGTATCCAGCGGAGGGTTCTGGGAACTCCTTCACCCATGCATTCCCTACGCCAGCCACCAGTTCTTTCTCCCCATCGTTGTCAACATGGTACGAGCATCCATCCACATAGACAGTGGGCATTCCCTCACACTTGTCCTCTTCAAAGACTTTGTGTGGGGAATTAAGGTATGCCTCCGTGTTGTCCTTGATTTTTAGACTTTCGTCCTCGAGACAGTTTTCTCTGGCACAATCATGCAAGTCAGCCAGACCTTGCGCGAGGGGACTCTTCTTGTTTTGGCCATATCTGACCTCCACAGGAAAGCCTTGCATTGATAGAATCCAGGAAGTAATTCGGGAATTACTCACATTTCCGGCCCGGATTCTGTCACTTTGGAGATATTGCAGAGGCTGGTGTGGAGTCTCCACTATGATGTGTTCCCCATGGATAAACGGGCGGTAATTCTTCAATGCCCACACCGTTGCCAGGAGTGCCTTCTCACAATCGTTGAATTTTTCCTCCACAGAGGATAAAGTTTTGCTCGCATAGGAGATTACTTTATTGACCTTGTCATGCTTTTGGTATAATACTGCCGTCAAGCACGTATTAGAGAACCCCGTCTCCAGGAAGAACTCCTTGTTTCTGACAGGGTAAGCTAGGCAGGGCGCTTGTGAGAGGCTTCTTTTGAGTTGTCTTACTGCCTCGGCTTGTTCTGGACCCCATTCCCACTTGACCCCCCCCTTCAGGAGATGAATCAGGGGTCTGTTGATCTCTGCGTAGCCCTCAATGAACTTTCTGCTGTAATTAGTCAGTCCAAGGAGGCTCCTTAGTTCCCGCAGAGTTGTGGGGTCTTTCAGTTTCTGAAGTGCTTCCACCTTCTTTTCCTGGGGACAGAGACCCTGAGGAGTAATCTCATGCCCCAAGAAATTAACACGGGTTCTACATCACTGTGCTTTCTGAAAGGAAAGTTTTGCTCCGGCGGCCCTCAACTGCGTCAGAACATAACGGATCTCCGCTATGTGTTCCTCCACAGATGAACTTTTGATGAGGACATCATCTACATAAGCCAGGTTACCCCTTGCACCCAGGTCGGGCATGGCCTTGTGTAGGAAAATGTTGAATTCATTGCCGGAGTTGAGGTATCCGAAGGGAGTCCGGGTCCATGTATACTGCTGGCCCCCAAAGGTAAAAGCCAGCTTGTATTGGTCCTCCCTACTGACCGGCACGGTCCAGTATCCATTGGTCAGGTCTATTGCAGTGAATACCTGTGACCCCTGGATCTGGGCCAGCCCTTGGTCAATGTAGGGCAGAGGCCATCGGGAAGTATGGACCCATTTGTTGAGCTCCCTGAGGTCGGCACAGAGTCTCCACTGGCCGTTTGGCTTCAATATTCCCAGCACCGGATTATTGAAGGTGCTGTGAACTGGCGGATTATTCCCCGGGACTAAAGGTTCTTAATTATTTCAGTAAGGGACTCCATGGATGCGAGAAGCAAACGATATTGCTTCACAAACACTGGAGTCATGCCAGGGTCCGTGGGGATTGTTGTTGTGTGGATGTCGGTGCGGCCACAGTCATATGAGTCTACCGCAAAGAGATCTTGGAAATCCAAGAAAACTTGTTTCAACTTTTGCTTTTGTTCCAGAGTCACACAGGCATCAGCTAGGTTGACTCTCTCTTCCACCATCTGCCTGAAGCCTGGAAAGACTTCTGGTTTGGCTATCTCAGCGGCCTCCTCCAGCTGGGTGGAGAAGTCCCTGGTCAGAGTGCTGATTTGGACTGGAGGCCTCAGGTGGGAAAGGCAACCCTCATGGACCTGGAAAATCACCTCATCCCGCCTTAAGTCACAAGTCACATCTTCCTTACCATAGGGGCAGGAAGTGTACACCAGGAAGTTCCCCCCATGCCGGGTAAAAATCCTGTCTGGTGTAGTATTGTCATCACTGTCACTGTCAAAGCAGTCCTTGGGGATTGGCCCTAACAGTTCATTACCTAAATCAATGGAAAAATGTCGGTCATCAACCGCCATTCCAATAATGGTGCCTGCGGCTAGAGTAATACTCTTCAAGTCGCTGTTATCCACCTCTATTAGAATGGTGTCATGTTCTATGTTGACTAATGGAGTTGGGTTTACCCCCAACCCTTGCTGTTGGAGAGAAGCGTTTAGATGTATGTAAGCATCAGGGTTTTGCAAATATTGTCCTCTTTTAACTTTCACTTCCAGGGAGAATTGTCGGGTCCTTTTTGGGATGGTGACTTCCTCTTTAATCTGAATTTCAACTGCATAAGGTAGCAATTGAGCTGACCTAAATGCTTTTTCTGGATCATCAAAGCCCATGGGATTATCCGCTAATCGGGACCAAGCTTGGAAGTTTATTAGGTCCAAACTAATGGCAAAGCGATTGAGAATGTCACTGCCTAAGTAAAAGGCGGCAGTGACATCTCGCACGACCCAACAATTATGGACTATGCTCTTGTTGCCACTGGAGATTTTGAGCATACACCTGCTTGGCAGGAGATGTTTGGAATTAGGTGCTTCCAGGTCCATTTCCCATTTGTCTATCAGTTTGAATGTGGGAATGGCTGGATCTTTTGGGAGTTGGCGGAACATGGCTTTGCTGATGAAGCTCTTACCGTTGTTCACACACACTCGAGCGAGAACAGAGTCCTTCCCATCATTTAACTGAACAGGGATGAACAACTGCTCTCCAATTTGCTGAATATCAGCCAGGCTCTGAGCTGATTTCACATCTTTCTGGACTATAGGAGTGGGAGTTTCTGATTGTGGATTGGTAAAGAATTTCAGGGTGTTTCCTTCCAGTGTGGAATACCACCTTAAACTGGAAGGAAGGTTGATTTTCAGAAATAGAGAGGACCCCCCATCACCAGTCTGTTGTCCTACTGCTATTACTGTCACGTCTGGAATTTGGTTGTTCTGGAAGTGAAATTGTACTTGGTCAGATTTCTGTTCCACCATGTGGCAGGTGCCGTTTAAACTAACATGGTTGACACTCTGTTTTAATTTTATGGGTCGGCTAGTCTGAGTCCAGAGGACCTTGTTTACGCAATCTATTAGGGGTGACAACCTTCTCAGGAGGTCATTCCCTAGTAAACAAGGGGTGCCCTCTGGAGTCACAACTATGACTGGGTGTTTCAACTTGTGTCGCCCAATTTTAATGTCCAAATCTGCCGTCCCCTCGACGGGAATTTCCTTCCCGTCAAAGTTCTGGAGTTGTCCAGGAAGTGAGGTGAGAGGAATTTGGTAATTCCCTCCCCTTCCTGCATTCAGTTCATCAAAGGCCCTTCTGGACAGAAGGGTAGCTTGAGATCCCGTGTCCACCAGCGCTGAAATCATACCCTGCCCCTGTACATGTACCGGGGCATAATATCTTCCCTCCTTCTCCTCAAGGGGGCACAGATAATGCACATTTTTGGACAACTGGTGGGCTAACTTTCTGGTTTTGGACATTGCAAGAGAAGAAATTTGGGCAGACTTCTGTGGAGAGCCTTGGGAATCTGAAAGAAAAAGTTGGCAACTGGAGATCAGAGCCATTGTGGGTTCCCTGGGTTCCGGTTCCGGGCCGCCCCCCCCTTTTTGGAGGAAGTCATCAGGATGGGTTGGAACCAGGAGATTTTGGCATTGTTGGTTCTGGGATAAGATAGTGGGCGGCGGTAGCTCAGTCTCCACATCTCCCCAGTCTATATTGGAATCTTTTGGGACCCATTTTTCCTTGGGAGGAGTTCCCCCATCTCTGAAGGAGAAGATCCTTTCCCCAGGATCCTCTGGGGATCCCTCTCCTTCAAATTGGAAGATCTGTATTTCTTCCACAAAACGGGTCTGTTTGGGTCCTTTGTTTCTCCTACCCCCCCTCTGCTCCTTGGGAGGCAGGCTTTCAGGGGCAGGAGATTTTGTTTCCGGTTCCTGGTTTTCCAGGGGCTGTTTACAAGTTGGGAAGGAAGCTTCCTCCAAGGCTTTACACCCCCCTTCCCCTTGTGCCTCCTCCCTGGGAACCGGTGTGTTATCGGGATGCTGCCCCCGTCATTGTTCTGGAGCACCAGGTCCAGAGTTTGGGGCATTCTGTGCCGGCATGCCCATCTGAGGGTTCTGCTGAGCCCTTAGCACGCGACCCAGTTCCTGTGCCATGTTCTGAATCTGGCGCTCTAACTGGGAAACCTGCTCAGGCTGATACGAGGCCCTGTTTTCTCCCCTGGGCTGATCCCGGGAAGGGTAGCTATCCCTTCTCTGGTAATATCCCGGATTGGGAAGATTTGGGTACCCCTCCACCCTTGGCCTCCCCTCTCCCAGATTAGGTTGCCTGGGCTCAGGGAATTGGGGAAAGAAGGATGGATGGTTTTGGGGTTGGAAGTTGGGTGGATACCTGGGGAAAAAGTTCTGCCCAGGATTTGGAGAATTTCTGCCCTCCGGTGGGAAGTTAGGAGGGAAGTTCCCTGGGTTAGGTGCTTGGCTGGATCCCCCCCTTGGGCTGGAGGAGTCCACACATAACCCAGGATGGGTCTATTTCCCTTGTAACGGGGACTTACATAATCAGGAGAGCGAGGGACCCCATTTGTGGGGCTGCCCCCTTGGCTCCATGTCTGTGACTGGCCCGAGGACCTTCTGGGACTAGCATTATTAGGTGCAGGTAGGTTTTTAGGCCCCCCCATCTCCAAATCCAAAACGGGGGTGACCTTTACCTCGGCCACCTTGGCAGCAGCAGGGGTGCTGTTGGTTTTGGGATTTTTCTGGGTATTGCTTTTATTTTCTATGGGCTTCTGCACCTCATAGATCCGGGTGGCCTGTTCAATGACCCAGTCTAAAGATCTTTCCTCATGAAAATCTCTCACGAGCTGGGTCATTATATATTTGGGCAAGGCATGGAAAAATGTATTGACAAATTCTCTGCTGTCTGTGCGCACCCTTCTGGTGGTCTGCGCAAAGGCACGTTTCAGTTCTTGCATGAATTCTTGTGGGGCCTGATCCTCCCCACATTGCAAATTGTAGGCTGCTTTGCGAGCCTCTTGAGGATTTCTGTGAACCGAAAAATGTTTCAAGATGGCCGCCTTATATGTGGACCATCTTAAATGATTTTGGACCTCCAGCCCCGCAAAGAAACTGGAGTATTCTGGGGAGAATGTCCATTTGACGTACTGGATGCAGCTACTGCTGTCCTTCAAATTGAAAGTCTCCATCATTTGCTCATAGAGCTCCAAGTGTTCCCAAACAGAGTACTTGCGTTCTTATGATAAGGCGTGATGACACTCCTGATTGCCTTAATCTGTTTCAATGGGTCCTTAAGCAAGGCCCTTTTTGCCTTATTGGCCTTTTTGGTTCAGGTAACCCTTGTCCATTCATCCTCTGACTCAGAGGCACTGCTCCCCTAGGTTCCTGTCTGATCTTCCAGGTTTTACTGGATTCTGCGAGCCTGGGAATGGCTAGCAGAATGTGGGGACCTGGTCTCCTGTGTCCTGCGCCGTTCAGAGGAGTCTTCAGATTCCTCCTTGCTGCCAGGATTTGATGGGTACCCCCCCCACTGACCTAACTGGGCAGAGGTTTTCAGGATGCCCTTAATGGGCCTATTCTCCTGGGGTTCCCCACTAAATTGCACTGTGCTTGGGTGCCCATACCCGGATGCCCGCCCATCCATTCCTGGGAGGTACTGGCCTATGAGCCCCATACTTCTGGCTGGATAGTAATCTGCCATCCCTGTGGCCCGGTGCTCATGTGCGCCAGGGGACAGGGGGGTGGCAGAGTCCAGGGACTGAGAGAGATAAAGGCCTCTGGTACTAGGGCTCCTGAGGTTATGCTCAGGAGTTTCCCTTTCCCAGCAAACTTGGTCTCTATCCGCCCCTGCTCCCTGTTGCAATGCAAGAGCCTGCGCCTTCAGTTCCTCAGTTAAGGCCTTACTAGACTCTATCAGTCTCTCCTGCATCGCTACCTGTTGTTGGAGCCTATCATTGTGCTGGCAGAGAGCCTCGTTTTCTCTCTGTGCTTCCTGATTGGTCCTGGAGTACTGGGCCAGTCTCTGCTGCAGGAGGGTTACCTCCTGAGCTGTGTCCCTATTGGCCTGCTCCTTTCTTGATAGAGCATCCTCCACCCTCCTGGTGTGCTCTAACAAGTTCTGGTGTTCTTTTTGAAGTTCACCCAGTCCCTGGTGGGCCAGGTGATTTTCTTCCATTTTTCTTTTTAAGTGGCAGACTTCCTGGCCTAAGGTGTCCCTTTCCTGACTAAGAGTCTGCATCTGTACCGTCAGGTCGTCCCTTTGCCTTTGGAAGGCACCAGCTTTCTGGCGCTCCTGATCAAACTCTGCCTGGGTATCCAGGTCTTTCAGAATCAGTTTATTGCTCTCTGCCTTCTCCCTATCTAGGTGGCTTTGCAGGGTGACTACCTGCTCAGCACATACCCTATTGAAGTCTAACTGTTGCTTCAGCTTTTAATGGCTCTGCAGTAGGGAGTCCAAACCTTCTTGGTACTCCTTCTGCAAGGCCATAAATCTGGTATCCTGGTCAGCCTTTTCCTGTTGCAGGATGTCCATATCCTTCTTTATTTTAATGATGTGCTGACTACTCTCATTTTCTGACTCCTGGCTCCCCTGCAGCCTCTGCTCAGAAGAGACCAGGTCAGATTGGACCTTCTCTAACGCCATCTGTCGCTTATTCGCCATCTCTCCATATATCTGACCCTGTTTCAGTGATCTGGGGTGCGATTGCCTGCAACCAGACCGTCTGGTCCTGATGAGTCCACTCACCTCTCACAAATAGCTTATGTAAGAAGTGCTCTCTGGCTATTTTCATATCTACCAAGGTCGTCATTCTGGAATTTGAGTTCCTTCCTGACTTACAGAAGTTTGTCTTTTATTTTTGCAAAACAGACCTTTTCCTTAGAGCGTTCCTTTGAGGAGTGCTTTACAGCGTAACACAGCGTGGTGATCCGACCGGATATGTGTATCTGGTCAGCTGGCACGCTGTATTAATCTGCACAAATGGTAAATCTAACCCAGAATATCCCGGCTCGAGCCCCCAATTTGTAAGAGGATTCAATTCAACACTACAGCTAAGTCAACGCCTAGTCTAGAATACTGAATGAAAACCCTTATTGATATATCTTTATGTCCAGTTCATGCGTTCTGGATGACTACCCCTATATAACACCCCTCTCTTGGAATCCCCCTGACTCCACTGAGCCAAGAAGTAGTTCTGTTTTGCAAGTTTAAAAGGTTTATTTGATAATTTAAACAATTGCAACCTATGTGACACTCAAAAGTAGGTTACTCATTTCTTTTAAACATTTAGATTTTTAGTGTCTTTCAGTCCAAATTTACTTAAACTGCTGAAATCCACAGCTCAGCCAGTCTTGTTATAAACCTTCAAGTCACTTCAGAATATAACTTTACATTGTATCCACCTCTCAGTAAGTCTTTCTTTGGCCTGCTTTGGGTTCATCTATTCAGTTTTACACAAAGTCTGGTGGTTTTAAAACGCCGGCTTTCTGATAGTGGTGAGTACTGGTAATGCAACCATTTTGGGGATTTTTCTTGGATTAATGCATTCCAAACAGGAATGGTTCTTACATGGTAGTAAATCCTTGCTTAACATTGTTTTGATGGGGCTCCTTACAGTAAAATGGTTATGTGGAACCCCACAAAAGGGTTAAATCTTTAAAGTGGTCTGGTGAGCCACGATTTCAGCAACTTTTTGACATCAGTAACAGTGGATTTTGTTAACAAAGATCTTTCTTTACACTGGTGGGTGGCAAGTGAGGTAACCATTTTGGTGTGCGCACAAATTGCGTGGTTCTCCTGGATTCTGGCGCACTTGTGGGCTTTTTGGCCATCTTGGATTTTCTAAGCCCACAGCACCAAATGTTGCAGCATGATAGCTCAAACGTGGGTCAGGACACCCAACAGTATGTTGCGTAAAATGCGTGGAAAAGTAAGCAGGGGTGCGTTGTTCTGGGCCTTGTGAGTTAGAACGAGTGCCTTGAGAGATATGCGATGTGGCCAATGCAAGTTGCTTCTAGTGTTGGAGATGTGAGAACGCCTGGGAACATTGAGAGCTGCCCTTATGGCATTGTTCTGAGTGACCTGGAGATTATCAAGGTTTCTTTGACTGTTCCCTAAGTAGAGGGCGTTACAATAGTCGATTTTGGACATGATAAGGGTTCTGGCGAGGATCAAACAGTTGCCCGTTGTCAAGAAGGAACGGTATGCTGTGATAAGTTTACAAGTAGAAGATGACGCTGAAACTACCGCATTGGTTTGTCTATTGAGAGAAAGAGTAGAGTCTAGATAGATTCCAAGGGGCCGATTCATGGAACAAACGTGCGCCGAAAATCTTCGCGCAAGCATGCGCAAGCGGAAAAAAACAGGCGCACGCGCACGCGTGCGATTCATGGAAGTCCCTGCGCGTGTTCACCGCGGGATGTGCGCCAAACCCATGCATGGCGCACAAGTCACTGCAACATCGCGAAAGGCGTGCGCGACGCGCACAGTGAAAGCGCACAACCTCAGCGCACACACCAGAAAGTGGGCGGGACATGGGGCGTAACGCGCGGAATGGGGAACAACACGCGAAAATAAGGGCGTAACTGGGGATGTACTGCAGGGAAGCAGACGGAACGCCCACACGCACTCGAACCACACGTATTCATGGAATCGAATAGGGCAAAGCCACGCACAGCCAAAGACACGCACAAGCTGAAACACGGCCGCCACACGAAGGCAGGCGGTAGAGTCCCAGCGCATCAAAAAAGTGGCGCGTGGGAAGTTAAATACGCGATTGAGCGGGGTACGTGGATTTCAGGGGTGCGCGAGAAATTCTACACGCGATTGGCCTGGGTACGCGTGTTACAGGGGTGCGCGAGAAAATCTACACGCGATTGGCCTGGGTACGTGTATTACAGGGGTGCGCGAGAAAATCTACACGCGATTGGCCTGGGTACGTGTATTACAGGGGTGCGCGAGAAAATCTACACGCGATTGGCTGGGTGGCTGGGTACATGGATTTCAGGGGTGCGCGAGAAATGCTACACGCGATTGGCCTGGGTACGTGGATTACAGGGGTGCGCGAGAAATGCTACACGCGATTGGCCTGGGTACGTGTATTACAGGGGTGCGCGAGAAAATCTACACGCGATTAGCCTGGGTACGTGTATTACAGGGGTGCGCGAGAAAATCTACACGCGATTGGCTGGGTGGCTGGGTACGTGGATTTCAGGGGTGCGCGACAAATGCTACACGCGATTGGCCTGAGTACGTGGATTACAGGGGTGCGCGAGAAATGCTACACGAGATTGGCCTGGGTACGTGTATTACAGGGGTGCGCGAGAAAATCTACACGTGATTAGCCTGGGCACGTGTGTTCCGGGGTGCCGTGAACTTTCACACGCGATTGGTTGAAATCCACGTGTGTTCTGTCATCACGTGCAATGAGGGATACACCCTCGCATGACACGTCACAGACGCGCTCACGCACTGAGGGCCTTTGGTCCAATGAAAATGCGTATGCGTGCAGACGCGCTTAGGCGCTAAGGGCCTTTCCTCGAATTACACGCTGACGTGCAGATTTTTCACGTGCCAAATCACTCCGTATGAAGCTGGCCACGCGAATACACACGGAAGACCACGCTCCTGCCCAGAAGGCCGAATCACTGCCCCCCAGTGCCCCGAGCAGCCTCCCACGTGCCATCTGCTGCTGCCTGCCTGCCTGCCTGCTGCCACCGTGCCCTGCCATTTGGTGACTGCACATCAGCCATCTGCAGGGGTCCAGTTGCTGTGTCCACCCCTGCTGGAACAGTAGACTCCCGACTGGGATACCATCGCTCCACAGCCCAGCCCCAGGACCCAGTTGCCCACCCACGCCTGCCTCGGGGGTCGCCATGTCGGGGCAAGCACCATCTGAGACCAGTGGCAACCCCCAGCCAGAGAGGCAGAGGGCCACCAGCTTCAGTGAGAAGGAAGTTGGTGTCCTGGTGGATCATGTCCTGGGGCATTATGATGCCCTCTTCGGAAGACCACGCGCCAACAAGGAAGGACGGGAGAGGATCTGGGACGATGTAGTGGTTGCCATCAACGTGGAGGGGGTGGCAACCCGCGACATCAAGCAAATCAAGAAGCGCTGGGAGGACTTGAGGTCCAGGACCCTCAATAAGGCCCGGCGCCTTGCGGAGGGGGGCCGGGCACGCCTGAGTGACATCCAGATGAGGGTCCTGGAACGCGTAGACCCAGCGCTCCACGCCCAGATCCTTCGGAGGCAGACCCATCTGGAGTTGGCCGGTAAGTGGCCAAGCATTACTGTGTGAGACAGGGCATGTTGCAGTGTGCTGGTTGTCTGATACCTGCCTGTATGTGTGACATAGGCCATGTACGTATGTGTGTGTGTAGGGACATCATGGTCAGGTATGTGAGTACAGTGATGTGTGAACCACATGGTTGGTGCATGTGTTCTATTGCAACATGGGGGGCTCTGTGCGGAATGGACACATGGAAGCATGGCAGTCTCTGTTCCTGGACATGGGTGGGGGTGAGGGATGGGTGCTGGTCCCATGTACACGTATGGTGTCCATGTGTGTGTGTCTGACCTGCGTGTCTGTGACTTGTAACTGCCATGGATGCATGACACATGTCTGTGACAATGTTCAGATTCACTGATGCAGCCTAGTCATCCTTGTATCCACTGCGTCTGTGGTGTACGAGGCCAGATGGATGGAACTACGGTGAGGTGTGTGCATGTGATGGCAAGACCCATGATGCATGTGAGTTTAAAACCAACATTGTATGAATCATGAGTCCCTTGGTCATGTATGCCAATGTCCATGGCATGCGCCATGCCTGTTACTGTATGTGTTTTGCCTGCACTGACCCATGTGTTGTGGAGGGACATGATGGAAGTGATGTATGACAGTGCCACTCATCTGCTGTTGCTTCCTGTCTAGGGGACCATTGTACAGTACCCTGATGCTTGTGTTCTATGTCTCCCTCTGCACAGTGGCAAGTGAAGAAGAGGGCGGAGAAGGCGCTGTGGAGCAGAGCGGCGGGGATGCCGCCACGGCTGCAGCGGAAGGGGTGGGTGAGCCCCCACAAGGGCTTGCACCGGCGGAAGACGGCGTGGAGACATCCAGGTTGGTGGTTTCCACAGAGGGGGAGGAGGCCGCTACTGAGCCACACATGGGGCCTGGTGGGGGCATCCCCGCTGGTGCAAGTGGTGCAGTCCAGGGCCAGGGCCAGGAGGCAGCACAGGTCGCCGTGGAGGTGCCTGTGCATGTCACTGTCCCTGACACTGTGACTGCACCACCATGCACCAGCAGGGATGCCCCATCCCAGGCCCGTCCGCAGGTAGGGGAGATGTCCATGTCATCTGACACTCCTCTACCTGCGGACGAGGGGACCCCTGGCCGTGTGGAGAGGGTCCTGATTGGTGTTGCGTTGCGCACGGCTGGCATTCGTGATGAGGTGCATGCTTCCCGGGAGGAGCATGCACATCATCACGAAGAGCACCGTGCGTACGTGAACCATTTGGGAGCCGCCATGGTCGGGGGTTTCCTACATGTGTGTGGCCTTCTGGCGACCCTCTCCTCCTCTGTGGGGGCTATGCGCCAGTCGTGCTCCATGCCGTCTTCCGGCCCAGATGCCACCAGGGCCCCCTGTGGACCTGCCCCGACCAACGCAGCCAGCTCGGTGGGGACCCCATCCCTGCCACAGTCAGGAGTCGAAGGTCCAGCAGGGGTGGACACACCAGCAACTGTCCGCCTGCAGATGGAGGATGTGCCGGCATCATCTGGCAGGGCACGTGCACGACGGCATCGGTGGATTCCATCAGCCTGGATGCCGTCGTGCTGGCAGAGGCAGTGGCGTCGGAGGCAGCAGCAGGCTCGACGTGGGAGGCATCATGGCTCGGGGCCATCAAGATCAGAGGGGCAGGCATCGGCCGGAGGGCAGGAGAACCCTGGGATGGCAGTGTCTTCCGTGTGGGAGCAGTTGGTCCAGCGGATAGGTGCGGAGCGGCAGCGGGCGGAAGAGGAGCGGCTCACCATGGTCAGGGCGGAGTTCTCCATGCGTCGGGCGTTGAGGCGGGCTGAGTGCCTCGAGGAAGCTCGCAGGGAGTTTGAGGTGGACACGGGGTTGTCCCTGCGAGACCTTGGGGCCAGGACAGAGTCCCGCCTCCGGGACATCGACATGGAGTTCGATGATGCCCTGGCCGGCAAATTCACAGAGTGAGCCGCAGGACTTGTCCGCTGCCATTGTATATAGTTCTTTAGTTAGTTAGTGTTAGGTTTCCTTTATTTTTTAAGTTTTTTTTGGACCGCTCGGACAATGGCCACTTTTCTGTATATATTTTTATTATTAGTTAGTAGTAGTAGGTTTCATTTATGGTGTTGGGCTCATGGACCCTGGGATATTCTTGTACATAGTTTGATGTTTGGAAAACATTTGTTGGATTTATATTTGTGTTCACCATGAGGCAATGGTTTTTCCTTATTTTTTCCCCCCATTATTTTGCTTTGGACTACATTAGTTTTTGGATTCCTTTGTTTTTCGATTTTTTCTATTAGTTCTCGGACATGGACCATTTGTTTTGTCATCCCCATTGTTGTGTGTTTTATTTCTTTACTTCATTTTCATCTTTAATACATATATTTATTACTTACATTTGTGGTATTTTCTCATTGGTTTCATGCATGTAATGATATGGGTTTTGACATTCACTTGCACCCATTGTGTATGTGTGTGTGACGGACATGTGTTCATTTACATACTTGCCATTGGGGTTGTATCATGTAATTGCATCTACTATGTGGGTGGATGCAATCCTTGGCTGGGTGTTTGTGCTGGGTATGCTGCCCATTACTGCCATGATTGCGTTTCGTCAGGACCTGGGGGCAGGGGGACATGAGTGGGGGCCTGCAGGGGGGTGGGGGTGCAAGAGGACATGAGTGGGGGCCTGCTGGGGGGTGGGGGTGCAAGGGGACATGAGTGGGACATGGTTGGGGGCCTGCTGGCAGGTGCCCCACAGTGCTGGGCGGTGGGGGTGCAAGGGGACATGAGTGGGGGCCTGCTGGGGGGTGGGGGTGCAAGGGGACATGGTTGGGGGCCTGCTGGCAGGTGCCCCACAGTGCTGGGGGGTGGGGGTGCAAGGGGACATGAGTGGGGGCCTGCTGGGGGGTGGGGGTGCAAGGGGACATGGTTGGGGGCCTGCTGGCAGGTGCCCCACAGTGCTGGGGGGTGGGGGTGCAAGGGGACATGAGTGGGGGCCTGCTGGGGGGTGGGGGTGCAAGGGGACATGAGTGGGGGCCTGCTGGGGGTGCAAGGGGACATGGTTGGGGGCCTGCTGGCAGGTGCCCCACAGTGCTGGGGGGTGGGGGTGCAAGGGGACATGTGGCTTGGCTGGGGGCATGCCCATGGTGGATGGGCTGCCTGCGGGACATGACCAGGGGTGCAGGGTAGTCCCCTGTGGTGTGGGCTGCCTGCAGAGGTCGTGGACGGGGGTAGAGGGGAGACCTGGGAGGACCCACACTGGCAATTCACCTCTTCAACTTCCCGCACACCCACGTAATACACTGCCCCACTCGCACAGGCCCGATCGCGTGTAGGATTTCTCGCGCACCCCTGTAATACACGTACCCAGGCCAATCGCGTGTAGATTTTCTCGTGCACCCCTGAAATCCACGTACCCAGGCCAATCGCGTGTAGAATTTCTCGCGCACCCCTGAAATCCACGTACCCAGCCCAATCGCGTGTAGATTTTCTCGCGCACCCCTGAAATCCACGTACCCAGGCCAATCGCGTGTAGAATTTCTCGCGCACCCCTGAAATCCACGTACCCAGGCCAATCGCGTGTAGATTTTCTCGCGCACCCCTGTAATACACGTACCCAGGCCAATCGCGTGTGGAATTTCTCGCGCACCCCTGTAATCCACGTACCCAGGCCGATCGCGTGTAGATTTTCTCGCGCACCCCAGTAATACACGTACCCAGGCCTATCGCGTGTGGGGGCACCCGCACACCCCTGAAATACACGCTCCCCGCTCTGCGTTTGCTGCTGCCCTTTGCGCTGGATTGGGGATTTTGATGGCTTTTCCCTGCGCAAGGGGCGTTCTTGGGGGCGTAACTGACGCTGCTGCAGGGTCGCTGCGCCACTCTGCGCCACGGCTGGTTGTGGATGTTGGAATCCATGAATACGCTGTGCGCCTGAATGTGTTTCGGCGCACGCGGCTGGCGCAGACTACCGCACGCGCACACTGTGCGCCAGCCGCGTGCGCCACTTGTGCGCCGAATTCTATGAATTGGCCCCCAAGTGTTTTAGTGACGTTAGAAACTTTGATATCGTTCCCGTCAATAATAAAGGATTTGTATTTAAGGTCAAGTTTGGTAAGTTTGGTGTGAGAACCTAGAATGAGTAACTCCGTTTTGTCATCATTAAGGCAGAGCCCATGATGTGCCATCCAGGCCTGGATGACTGTGTAGACTGCATTAAGTGCTTTGGCATCGGTTCGCCAGTGATAGGGATGAGTATCTGGGTGTCGTCTGCATAGTTAGTGTAGGAGACACCCAGATAGTCAAGTATATCAAAGAGCGGTTTAGTAAACATATTGTACAGTGTGGGAGATCTGCAAGATCCTTGTGTGACTCCGCACAGCACGTGTGCGGCTGAGGAGGAGAAGACCCTCATGGTTCTGTTTGCCAGGAAGGAGCTGATCCAGGATGTGGCTGCGTCAGAGAAGTGAGCAGCAATCTTGAGGTGGTGGCAGAGGAATTGATGATCGACCAAATCAAAGGCTGCTGAAAGATCAAGAAGGAGCAGGAGAGCTTGTTTGCCCTTGTCTTTCAGGTCCTCGATCTGGGTTTTCAAATCAATCAAGGCTGTCTCTGTGACGTGTCTGGGATGGAAACCAGATTGTCTAAGCCCTAATAGATTGTTTGTTTCAAGGTAGTCCTGGATTTGAAGATAAGCTGCCCAATCCAGAATTTTCAGTAGGTATGGCACCGTGGTGATGGGCCTGTAGTTGGCGGGATTGCTGGGATCGAGATTAGGTTTTTTGATTAAAGGGGTGACCCACGCATCCTTGAGGTTGTCAGGTACAGTGCCCGATTTGAAGGAGGCATTAATGAATGTGGTAATGAATGGGGCGAGATCATGAGAAGCTTCCTTTATGATAGGGGCAGGGCAGGCGTCTCCTTGGCAATTGGAGGGCTTGAGTTTCATGATAATATTTTCGACTTCCTTAATGGTAACGGGTGTGAAGCAAAAAGGTTTGAAGGAATGCTTAGGTGAGAGGGTTTTGTATGACGGGGGTTACCCACTGAGTCAGATAGGTAGCTTTTTTTGGTATTAATTTTGGTTTGGAGCAAGGCAATTTTGTCTAAAAGTGCCTTTTGAATATTGGAACACCACTCAATGTCAGGGGTGCACGCATCAAGCGGGGCAACTGGAGACTCTAGTTCTTGAGAATCTTAAAGAGTTTCTTGGTGTTTGATTGGGCTTGTATGATCCTTTTGTTGTACACTTCTTTTTTTGAAGCTAGGATAGCTTCTTTGTAACTAAGGGAGGCTTTGGTGAGGTTATTTTTGTTGACTAGAGAAGGTGAGCTTTTCCAGTGGACCTCAGCTTTTCTTTTTTCTTTACGCAGATCGGGTAAGTGAGGGGTGAACCAGAAATTAAGGTGGAGACGAGGTTTTTGTTTGCGCAATTTGAGAGCGGCACTGGTGTTGAGAGCTTTTAACATGGCGCGGTTGTAGGTATCTACTAGAACTGTGGGGTCCAAGCAAGTGGAAGAAGCCGTGTTCAGTAGAGGGAGGATAAGTGGGAGTAGTTTCTCAGCCGTAATATCCTTCTTGTTGCGTGTGTAGGTGGCACAGGCAAGGTTGGGTTTATCTGTAAGTGGACTAGAGTTAATGGAGAATAATATTTTGTGATGGTCATACCATGCGCATGGAGACACAGAGGTTACGTTCAGCGCACAGTTCATGTCTGAGACCCAGTCAAGAGTGCGACCCTTGATATGGGTAGGCTCTCTAATATGTTGGGTGAGGCCGAAGTTGGCCAGAACACTTGCTAAGGCAATGGCTTTGGCGTTGTTCCCGTCCTGGTAACCTAAACTGAGGTCGCCAAGTATAATGATTTGAGAGTTGGGCTTGGTACTAGTGGCTAAGATAGATGAGATATCCTCCACGAAAGAGGAGGTGGGGCCAGGGGGCCTGTAGATGAGATGCACTGTGGCGGTATGATTAGGTGAGATCGGTAGTTTAATAGAGAGTAGTTCCACTGATGGCAGCCACAGGCTGTTGACAGCTCTGAGATTAAGCGAGCTCTTAAATATGAAGACTAATCCTCCCCCCTTAGTTTGATTAGTGTCCCTGTCACACCTGATAATGGAGTAGTTGTCGGGGATGGCCAAGGTCAAGGCAGGGCCAGAGGCCGAATGCAGTCAAGTTTACGTGATTGGAAGAAAGCCAAGGTTTTCTGTGACGATGAAATCCGCAATATCTAAGGCATACTCGGAGACGGAACGTGCGTTGATGAGCACGCCTTTGAGTTTTGAGTCAATGTTGGTATTGTGATCCAGAAGGGCTGAGGTAATTTTGGGAGCAGTAGGGGCAGTGACTTTGTTATAGCTAGAATTGGAAATGTTGTCGATAGTGGAATAGTTCAGGTGATGGACCAGTGATGACATCTGGAGGCTAATCTTTGGTTTCTAGCTGAGGTGACACAAGGTCGACTGGATGGGTTTGGTGAGGTCAGTTTGGTGCGGTGAGGCAGTGAGGGACTATTGGCAGCGGTGTGTGCCTGAGATAGAGTAGAGTGAGATCTCGCAACATGATTCAATATGCCTGTGTCAGACACGGTATGGTGTCGGAAGAGTGTCGCTATGTTGTTGAGTGTTATAAATTGGGGGTGTGGTAAGTGGTGCAGGCGCGAGCGAAGCCTGACATTTCTGATGAGAGTAGGGCATGGTTGATTAGGGATAGGTTTGGTGGCGAAGTGTTGTAGCCAAAGGGCAGGCGCGTTTACATAAGGATTGGGACCCGTCATGAGGAAGGAAGGAGGTAATTTGTGAGGTGTTCTACAGGTTGTAGGAGAAGGCGTGACGTAGAGCTGGGAGGTGATGGGGAAGAGAGGTGACCAGGTTAGGGCCTGAAGGGTGAGCAGTAGGTACGTGGCGAGATGTAGAGTAGGCAGATGTGCATGCTTTAAAGTACTGGCAAAGGAGGATAAATAGTGTGGGTGAGTGCCAAGGGCACAATGCATTTTAGTGGATATGTCAGTGGTTGAGTGAAGTAGAATTAGTCAAAGAGCTGTCAGCCCAACATCAGGTCAGTACGGTAGCCAGGAAAGTGCTGTGATATACAGAATAGGCTGGCTAGCAGGGTACATATGCAGGCAATGAGAGGCAACCTATAGACGCACAGTGAATGGGCTATGCAAGATACAACTTCAATTGGCTAGCAGGGTACACATGCTGACACTGAGAGGCAACCTATAGAAGCAAAGTGAATGGGCTATGCAGGATACAACTTGACATGGCTAGCAGGGTACATATGCAGGCACTGAGAGGCAACCTATAGAAGCACAGTGAATGGACTATGCAAGATACAACTTCAATTGGCTAGCAGGGTACATATGCAGGCACTGAGAGGCAACCCTTAGAAGCACAGTGAATGGGCTATGCAAGATACAACTTCAATTGGCTAGCAGGGTACATATGCAGGCGCTGAGAGGCAACCTATAGGAACACAGTGAATGGGATATGCAGGATACAACTTCAATTGGCTAGCAGGGTACATATGCAGGCACTAAGAGTCAGCCTACAGAAGCACAACGTAAATGGGCTTTATAAAAACACAAGATAAATTGTTGTGCTAGTGCACAGCACCTCTTCCAGAATTTGGATATTAATTGACTGCCTCAATCTGAGATTACTATTGATGGAAACCCATGCAGACACACGATCTGGTGTAAGAAATTCTGGGCTAAAGTGATAGCTGTCAGAAACCCTTTTAGGTTTCCATTTTCGATAACAGATCCACTACTACCGGCACAGACAGTGTTATACCCAGGATTCAAAGGGAGGTCTGTTATGAAATCAAGCAAGATGGTGTGACAAGGTGCTGGTAAAGTAGGCGTGGGTTGTAACAGGCCTTGGGGTTTTTTCTGTGATGACCTTTGTTGGTCGCACACATCGCAAGTGTTAATATGATGAATCACATCTTTACGCAGAGTAGGCCACCAGTAATACATCTTGATCTTGTTATAGGTTTTTGTGATTCCTGGATGCGCCTCCAATAGAGTATTGTTGTAACTATGTAGGGTCTTGTAGCGGACTTTGGCGGTTGGTATAAACAGTCGACCTTGATCAGAGGGCAATCCCTGTCCATATTGTCTTTTGGCATTTTCATCAACCCAATTCTGTAATTTCTCAGGAGGTAGGGCTTCGCGGATTTCACCTTGTAACTGTCCAAATTCAGAAAGTGTATCAACCAGCCCGACAATCTTTTGTGATGGAATAATTTCCATATGTTCTGGAAGTGAATATGCCTGCTCTATGTCCTCTTTTTCGCATCCCAGTCTCGATAAGGCATGCGCTTTTCCACTCTGACTTCCGAGTCGATAAGATATCACAAAATCATATTCCACAAAGAAAAGGGCCCAATGCAATTGTCTGGCTGATTGGGCCTGTGCAGATTTCAAATACTGGAGGTTGCGGTGATGATGAGTGGTGAAAACCGTTACCTGATGTTTAGCTCCTAAGAAATGGTGTCTCCATTCCTTGAAGGCCACCTTGATAGCTAGCAATTCCTTGTCAGTTATGGTTACTTATTTTCCGCTGATGTACATTTTCTTGACCAAAAGGCTATTGGATGTAATAGTCCAGTTCTTGGATCCTTCTGTGATAGAACTGCACCCATTGCTACACTGGAAGCGTCAGTTTCTACAATAAATGGCAACTCCGGATTTGGATGTTTTCAGTATAGGTGTCGTAACAAATTTCTTTTTCAACTCTTGGAAAGCTTGCTCAGCTTCAGAGGTCCACATGTCTGATTTGTTTGCAGCAATGAAGTGATTCGATGGACCACCGCCGAAAAGTCTGGGATGAAACATATATAAAAATTGGTGAAACCAAGAAAGTTTTGCACAGTTTTTACTGATGTGGGTGACATCTATTGTAGGATTGCTTCTACCTTCTTGTTGACCATGTGTACTCCTTGTGGGGTGAGAATAAATCCTAAAAATTCGACTTCCTTCACATGGAATGAGCACTTCTCTGTTTTGGCAAACAAGCAAAGCTGTCTGAGTCGCTCCAGAACCGCTTTGACATAAATGACATGTTTTTCTAGGTTAGCCGAGTACACCAAGATGTCATCAATGTATACGATTGCACAGGCGCCCAGCAGTTCTCGTAGAACATCATTCATAAAATACTGAAACACAGCCGGCGCATTGCATAAGCCAAATGGCATTACCTGGTATTCGAAGACAACATATTTTGTGCAGAAGGCCGTTATCCATTTGTCCCATTCTTTAATGCACACCAAATGACAGGCCCCCCTGATGTCTAACTTAGTGTAAACGGCATATCCTCTTACTTGATCCAACAACACTGGTATAAGCGGTAAAGGATATTTGTTTTTTATGGTCACATCTTTCAATTTCCTATAATCAATACAGGTTTGAAGGTCAATCTACTTCTTGGGGACAAAAATAAGTGGTGATGCTGCAGGAAATGTTGAAGGTCGTATGAATTCGTTGGCTAGATACTGGTCCAAATAATTGCGTAGGTATTTGTTTTCTTTCTCTGTGAGATGTAGATGGCACTTGAGCCCCTGGTGCTAGGTTTAATTGACAATCACATTGTCAGTGTGGAGGTAAGGTTTCGGCATGTTCTTTCTTAAACACATCTTCATATTCCTTGCATATGTTTGGATTTTTGCCAATGAGACCCAACACTTTTTCTCCCGGGTGATTGATAACCGCTGAGACTGGGTTTCCTTGGATGAACCATGGCATGTAACACGTCCGCAAACAGTCTTCTGGAAAAGAGATCTGTTTTGCTCTCCTGTCTACTAGGAGATTGTGCTTCTCCAGCCTTGGTAAACCCAGTATGACCTGCCTCTGTGGTGCGTCTGTGAGATCAAATACAATCAGTTCTTGATGTCCATCTTGACATAACAAGCTTAGGGTCTCAGTGTTTTTGATCACTGGACCAGAAGACAGAGGAGTGCCATCTACGGCCACCACATGTTTTGCTACTTCCTTTTGCTGGGACATCACGCCAATTTGAGTCTCCAGGGTCAGATCCATATAGTTGCCAATTGCTCCACAGTCTAAATAGGCTTATAAGGCATGTATCTTCTCAGGCTCACTTGAACTGACCAGGGTGATCGGAAGAGCAAAATGTGAGACCTGTTGGTTTCTCTCAACGCTCGACAGCTTGGTCTCAACACCTGTCGAGCTTGCTAGTTTTCTAATGCACCATTGGGCCAGAAAATTACACTGACCTTGCAGGTACGTTTGTTTTAGTGCTAATTGTCTGTATACTTGATTGGCCAGTGCTGTGAAAATGTCTATGCTCTATTCTTGGCAAGTGTTGCTATAGATGCCTTTTCTCCGAACTTGTAAAGTGCAGCTCAGAATGTCTGCTGTCTAGCCTTTAAAAGCGCTGTGATAAAAGGATATCCATTTGTTGGATACTTAGGTAACCACAATTAGTAATTTTTCCTTGAGTTTACCTTTCACAGCTTGTGCATTTTTGTGAACTTAGATTTTAGACCCCCCTCACTAGCTGTACCACATTTGGGGTAATCCCCTTTTCATGTTTATGTCTGCTGTCTAACCTTGAAAAGTGCTGTGATGAAACACACGGGACTTCCGTTTATTTCACTGGAAGGTCTTCTTTTGTTTTCAGGCAGCGGAGATGCGCCTGATCCGATAACTTCATGGATCGGGCTACTTTCAGTTATGTAGTGTGGCGCAGGTGCACAACGTGAAGCATTCTGTAGTTCTTCAGGACTAGTGTCATGAAACTGAGTGATCTGTTACTTCACTGATTGCCTCGCTTATGAGCGCTGCGTGAGACAACAACTGACTTTGAATGTTAATGAGGCTGCACGCAGTGCCCGTGTAATATCCACGGTATTGAAGTTAACATTTTTGCAAACGTAGTGCTACAGGTGTCTTGCTTACCATATTCTTTTCTGCTCTTTATCCTCAAGTGTTTTTTTTGAGAACTAGACAAATGGAACAAAGATGCAGGCAAAACTGGAGCATGGTAAGCGTCGTGGCAAGCTGAAGAACTTGAAGGAAATGCAAAGCACTGGTTACAGGTTGGGTGGGGTTTTTATAATGTTCTGACACCCTGCAATGTTCTAAATGACTTCACTTGGAAGGCTCACTCTGTTTGCATCTTGGTAGTCTTCCTACTGAAAACCCGCCAGCCATTTTGGTGTGGCGCCTGTGTACTAGATGGGGACACTTGATGAATGTAATAGGGGTTTTGGCAATGGGTTCATGACACCTACGCCGGTACATTCGCCTAGACGATGAACCAGGCCTTCAGTTGGGTGGTGGTTCACATGATGAGGCTAGGGGGCGTGTGAGGAATCTGACCATCTGTTTGGTGGGCGTGCGCTCACCTGGGATTGTTTAAATATTTGTATTATATGAAATGCATATAGTGTGTACTCTGGCGTAGACACAGTCTACAGGTGCAGTCTAGGCTGTCATATTTAGCTGGAATGTGACAGCCAGGAGTACACAATGTTATCTCCAGGAAGGGGGAGGACCAACCTTCCCCCTGTCATGTTAATGTTATTGTTAATGTTAAAGGATATTTGTACCATGCACTATCACCACCAGAGTAGTCCCCTGACACTCTGGCGGTTCTGAAAGAAAGGAGGGGTTTAGAGGGGGTTAGTGGGGATCAGCTGGAGAAGTGCAAGAGAGCAGTGATGTGCTGTAGGCGGCCTCAGCCCGGAATTCCGTCGGCTGGGCTTGGGGTGTCATACTGTCGGAAGACGTTGTGTGCTGTTGTGATGGTCAGTCTGATTAGTTGACAAAGTCTCCATGGAACCACCTTACTCTTTTGCTGGGCCATGCAGCCGGTGGCAGCGATTAACATACCAATAGAGGGTACTTGAAACAGGCCCACATGGGGCTTGGCTGCAGAGGTTAACAAAGGAGATAGTAAACCCAACAACCTTTCATATGTAACTGTGTCAACCTGAAGCTTCCTCCATCCCTCAGTTTCAATGACAAGTGAACTGTCATGTCTGGGTCTCCTGTTTACAGTAGGCCACCCTGCTAGGGGGACCCCATTTATAAGGTATGAGAATGGGGTTTGCTGGAGCCAGAGAGTCTGATCTCACTGCAGCTTCAATGGAGACCTGCCACTTTAATCAGGAACCACAGAGAGGTCCAGTAACCAGAGAGACTCTTTGATCAACAACAGACAGGAAGATGGGTGGGATTTAGTATCACAAGGGAGTGAGGCCTGAGCTCTTTCTGTTGAGAGAAGGAGTCCACCATTTTTGCCCTGGGGTCACCGTGTTCCTGTTTTCACACCTTTGTCTTTCCTGTTGCCCCTGGATTGATTACACCATTATCCTTTTCAATGTACCAGTGATCAGTCCCCACCTCCTTGCGCTTCCACCCCTACCCCAACTGCCCTACGGTTCAGCAGAAACATTACCAAATCCCGGATCTTGCCTTTGCTGGATGAGCTACTCCACCCTCAGACACCAATCAACGACCCTGAAGCCTTGGTAGAACTTTAAACCTAACTGTTACACAGGCTATTGACACAGTTGCCCCCTCACCCTTTGGAAAGCCAAAGCGGTCCCTCAGTGCAAAATGTATTCCCCTGATCTCAAAGCTCTCTGCCTACTTCAACGCGAGGAAGAATCAAAATGAAACTAAAACCCCAACAATTCTTATAAACCTCGCAGCAAAGAATTACAAAAGGTCATTATCCAAGGAAAGAGTTCCACTTATAATTCTTGAATCACCAGGGCAAATTCTAGTGCCAGAAAACTCCTCGCTGGACTATGTGAGCTTGAAGACCCAATGGCCCCTCCAACTCACTGCACACAGGATAGCACCTGGTGTGTTAATATACAAAATGCATTACTAATGAAATTTGACACTCCAAAAAAGGATTTCTGCTAAATAAAATGTGCAGTTTTACACCTGCAATTTCCACCTTGGAGCCCTGAGTGACCCTACAAAAACCTCCTTCCTTGGACCTTAAACCAGTCTCTGAAATCGAGGTCACTCAAATCATCAAAAGACTGAAACCCTGTCAATGCCATGGAGACATCTGCTCAGCAGCAGTCATCAAGGACTGTGCCGAAACTCTTGCAGCCTTCATTGCCACCCTCATAAATTCCTCATTCTTCTCCTGCTCCGTGCCCAATAGCTCTAAGGACGCATGGGCCTATCACTTCTAAACAAAACTCCCTTGACCCAGACATCCCTACAAACTACCGCCCCTTAACTACTGTCCCCTTTCTTCTCAAAAGCTGTGATTGTGCCGCATACCTACAAATCCAGCGCCACCTGTAATCTAACAACGTCCTGGGCCTGCACCAATCCGGTTTCTGACCTGGTTTTGGCACGGAATCTGTATTGCTCGATTTAAAGAACCAACTGGACGAGATCAAAGATGCCGACAACACAGCCCTCCTCCTGCTACTAGACCTGTTGGCTTCCTTAGAGCTTGTGGACCACCAAATCCTGTGCCACCATCTGGCATCAGCAGCACACTACTCACCTGGGGCCATCTCTTGGATTGCTTCCTTCCTTTCTGACAGGTCCATACAAGTGTTCTCAGCAAACACGGCAGCCCTGCCAGCCGCCATCCCCTGTGGACTCTTGAAAGGCTCTTGTGTCTCACCAACCGTCTACAACATATTCAGAAAACCCTTATTTGACCTAAACTAAGAATTTGGGGGTGCCCAAGTCAACTGCGCTGCTAGTAGGGATATAAATGGAAATACCATGACTCGCACTGGAGACAGACAAATGGTGTGTATCCCTGGCACACCCATGAACAGGTAAAAGAAAGAGCAAGCACACTATCACACCAGGCGCCTCACACAAGTTTGAATGATTACTTGAATTTTGAAAATGATGCAATATGCTTTGTATTTATATTTAAACCACAAGGTAAGTATTAGAAACACTTTACAGCATGACCAGTGGGTTAGTAAACACATTGATACACAAATTAGTCTGTTTCAACTGAAGCATTGAATTGGTTGGTCATTTCCAACTAATGCATATAATACTGGCATGTATTAAGCCTACTTATCCTTATGAACCATGTGTGCCCAGCCGACACGTGTTTTCGAGCAACCACTCGTCTTCAGGGCTGTGCTTTTCAATGCGAATTTCAAACAATAAATCAAACCATGATGATTTAAAAAAATTATAACCAAAATTTACAAATTCAAAAGGCTATGCTACAAATGACAACAGAAACCAAAAACAAAACAAAAAACAGAGAGAACAGAATCTACAATTAGTTGCAATATTCTAATTCTATACAAGCACATAATATTGTTAGGTTGTTACACATGGATGCAATGGATTGGTTGCATCCATGATCCTGGATGCGCTCATCCCTGACTGTTTTTCCGATATTCAGTCCTGGTGCGCCTCTAATGATCTCTGCCTTAATGCCAGTAAGACAGAGATCCTTCTCATTGGGACCCCTGCTTCCGCTTTTCCCCTCTCACTCTGGCTGGCCTCCCATGGCCCTGCGCCCTCACTCTCTTGTGAGGCAAAAAAACTCTGGGTCATTTTCGACTCCTCTCTCTCCTTCTCTCCACACATCACAGGCATCTCTAAAAAAGTCACATTTCCAACTGCATCGCCTCAGAGGTATTCTACCTTTTCTCACCACCCCCCAGAAGCTCACTGTCTCCAGAATCCTAGTTCTCTCTAGGCTTGACTATTACAACAGCCTCTTTCTCAATCCACCTAACTCTACCCTCCGCCCTCTACAACGAATCCAAAACAGGAATGCAGGATTTATACTTGGCCTCAAGCCCAGGGACGCATCAATTCGGCTCTGAAATACCTCCACTGGCTCCCAGTGGCTGCAAGGATCAAGTTCAAGACACTCTGCATTGTCCACAAGGCCTTCTCGGACTGGGGCCCATGCAGTCTCCAACGCTCTCTTCCTAAGTCCCTTTCTTCCAGAGCCCTGTGCTTGTATACCTCCAACTCTCTGCGGGTAAGTCGCTTCTCCAAGCAGAGACTGGGTGGTAGATCTCTTTCCTCTGCAGGTGCCTCCCTCTGGAATGGCCTCCCTGCCACTCTCTACCTTGAGCCGGACCTCCTTAGGTTATGGAAGCTCCTCAAGGCCTTCCTGTTCTCATCTTCCTTCTCTTTGCCTCTCCCTTGCTAACCTTTCCCTACCTCCTTTTCTCTCTGCCTTCCCGCTGCTATCCTTCCCTTCCTCCTGCCGTTACGATGACTGGCTGCCTGGTGCTCCTCTGAGTCATATAGGACACATGCCCCCCCGCCCAGTCCCTTGCTCTTGCCTTCGGGCTCTCCTGAACTGCCACCTGGCCTTCTTTGCACTTCCTGGGCATGTTCCCCTCAGAGACCCTGCCATCCTGCAATTAACCCAGGTCACTGTTCCACTGGGTGCACTTCTCCCCCTTCCTCTCCCTTGCACTTTTTGTCTGCGCACTTGCACGATCTTAATGATAGTAGGCCTAGTAAGATCAATTGTCTTGTTATCCCCTGTTGACCCCCCAACCCCGTCCCCCCGCCTGAAACACTTGTGTATAGGCATATTCTAAATAACCAATCAATCAATCCTTAATTTGCAAATAATTAGTTAAATGATTCATGCTTACATGTTAATCATTAAGTTACTAGTTACACCGTAGGTGTGATAATTTCCCCATGCAGTTAGAGCGGTTAACCGTGAATTGGGCCTGCTGTTACGCAGTGTGATGCCATAACCTGATTAGGGCTCATTAGAACCACTTGTCCATAACCCAGTGAGGTACGAGCCACCTGGACTGTACACCTTTTGTGGTGAATGAGTATGCGTCTAATAATGAATGAATTTACTAAATGGGTGGATATTACAAACTTCCCCGCACTTGAGGCGTTGTCTGCTTTCCCGAACCTGTATGTGGAAAAACATGCTTTAAGTATTGCCAGTTATGGAGATATAAAAAGCACCTCAGAGTGTTAGAAAATGTATACTCACTTCCCAGAATTATTGCCGGATATGCAATCATGTGTTGAAATGCTGGTTGTTAGGCATTGTACAAACGAGCCGCTACACGGATCAGTAGCCTGCTGAAAGGTGAAACCTGTGCATCAGTAATATTGCATTAGAAAAGCTCAATGTTATCTACATATGTTCATTATTAGTGCAGGCAATTTACCTTCTGATATTGGTGGGGAATAGCCAGTGAGCTCACCCACTATGAACAAATGTATTTATGGTGATCATTACGCCAAATGATTTAAATGCAGTATGGATGATACTGCAATGCACTGTAATGAGAACTGTATTGTTAATTAGTTTCCATAGGTGTTATAATTACTAATGGCATATCGAGCCATATACCCTTAATATAATTCCTTACTTGTTATTCAACTTCGATGAGCACATACGTTACGTGCGAAAGGTCAGAACGAGTGCCGGTAATATAGCCTCATCGAACCGTGTTGCCGGTTGCTAGGCAACATATGCAGGTTCAATGTCAAGACTGAAGAGGGGCTGTTAAGCCCAATTAATACTCATGATTAGAAACAGAGCGCCATCTTGGCCTGTCTCTAGTATAATACAGATTTTCCATACATTCCTTACAGTAAGTCATGATTCTATTAAAGATTCGGAGGCGAAAGATTATGCTCTGACTTCTCTTTACTCACTCGAGCAGATCAGTTATAAAAACAAACATGAAAAACCAAATAACCAAAACTACAAATCCCAATAAAACATCATCACATTTGTAGTTCGTTTTTCATAGGTTGTACTGGTCACTTGACTTTATCCTCCAATCACGCCTCTCTTATCCTCTGTAATATGATCTGTCCCCATAGTCCTTCCTCTTTCTTTTGCTGAACGAATTCAAACTTGCGCCCCAACTGGTAGACGACTTAAGTTTCTCTGCTCCCTTCTCAAGGCATCGTTTTCTGCTCCGTCCCTGAAACAAAAATAACCATTACTAATCTCCTTGTGAACGGGTGGGCAATCGCATAACAATAACATTACTATATCCAATCCAACATCACATTACTTTCCAGATATCATATTTACAAATTTTTTGTTGTAGCGATTGAAATTGGGTGGAATAATCTTTCGCCTCCGAGTCTTTAATAGAATCATGGCTTTCTGTAACGAATGTATGGAAAATCAGAATTCTATGTCAAGACTCGGAGGCTCAGATTATGCTTGTTTAAAGCTTACTTACCACCAACAACGCTACTTGCTCTACTGGTCTAAAATAAAAATTCTTAAAAGTCTCCTCATTAGACCAGTCTGCCGCCTTCAGAATATCTTCCAGGCAGGCTCCTGCCATAAAAGCAGAAGATGCCATAGCACCTCGTGTGGAATGTGCCCCGAACTGAGTCACATCTATACCTGCCTCAGCCATGCACCACTTTACCCATCTAGACAAAGTGGCTGCTGTTACCGCTCTAAAATGTTTTCTAATTGCGATCAGCAATTGATATTCCCCAACAGATCTCACCCTATTCGCTCTCTCTTCATACACTTTCAAGCATCTAACTGGACACAATTTTGGTTTCCCCGGAAAGGCCATGTACTCAACCGATTTAATGTTAGTCTTTGTTCTCTTCTCTACGTAAAATACTACTCCTGAAGGTGAAAAGGATTTCCTATTTACCTCCAAAGCCTTCACATCGGACACTCTCTTACATGAAATCAGACATAATAAAGTAGTTAACTTAGCCCACAACGCTTTCCTAGACAAAAACTCATTGTCTGGCCAAGTCTCAAACATCTTTAATACCACACTCACATCCCATAAATAAGAATATTTAGGTTCAGGGGGTCTCATGCATCTGATCCCTTTCAGGAGCCTACATATCAGAGGATGCTCGCCTATCAGCTTCCTCTCAATGTACACATGATCTGCTGATATCGCCGATCTATAATTATTAATGGTCCTGTAAGCCTTCGCCTGCGCCGCCTGCGCTGCTAAAAAATTCACTATGTGAACTACATCTGTTCGCACGGGATCAACCTTTCTCTCCATACACCAATCACTCCATTTATTCCATGCCACTCTATAGGCCTTCCCTGTAGCCGGTGCCCATGACTCGCTGATAAATTCTTGAGCTGTCCTTGAAAGTCCTGGCTTAGACCAACTTCTTCTGAAATCGCCCAAGCTATGAGGCTCAAGTTCCCTGACCTCACCAACGGATGAGTCTCTCCTGCTGGATCTAGCAATATATCTTCTCTGTCTGGTAACCGAATTGGAGCCTCGTAACACAACTCCAGAAGATCCAGAAACCAAGCCTGACCTCTCCAATCTGGTGTAATTAAAATCACTGTGGCTTCTTGTCACCTGATTTGCGCCACTGTGTGCGCTATCATGGCGAACGGAGGGAAAGCGTATTCTCTTGCTGGTCCCCAAACCTGGAGAAATGCATCTGTCACTATTGCTTCCGGATCCGGTCTCCAGCTGTAAAACCTGGAGATCTTCCTGTTCAGCCTGGATGCAAACAGATCTGTCTAACATGGACCCCTGCAATGCATTATCTCCTGAAATACTGATTCGCCCATCTGCCAATCGCTGGAGTCCCTCAAGTATCTCGAATTCCAATCTGCTACCAGATTGAGATCCCCTGGCAGATACTCCGCTCTCACGCTTATTCCCTTCTGGAGGCATGTCTGCAAAAACTCTTTGGCCATCTCCGTCAGCCTCTTTGATCTTGTTCCACCCAGTCGATTATATATCTGACTGCCAAAAGTTTGTCCATCTTCAGCAGAATGGCCGCTTTCACTCCTTCCTGGGTGCAACACCGAACCATGAAGGATCCCGCAGAAGCTCCAGGCAATTGATGTGAAGACCCAGCTCCTCGCTCGACCATCTCCCTCCTGTCAACTGGTCTCCACATCTGGCTCCCCATCCCCATCGGCTGGCGTCGGACTCTATCACCAGGTCCGGGGATGAGCCAAATATCGCCCTGCTATTCCATGCCTCCATGTGATAGTACCACCATTCCAGTTCCAATCTTGCTTCCTGTGAAATCATCACTTTTTGTTCGTAAGATAGACCTCTCCTGAGATGATCTATCTTCAGCCTCTGCAACACTCTGTAATGCAGAGGCCCTGGGAATATTGCCTGAATTGATGATGAAAGACGGCCTACCAGTCTCGCTATCTCCCTCAATGAAATCTCTCTCTTCGTCATCATACTCTTGAGCTCTTTCTTTTCTGACTTCACCTTGTCTAACGGAAGCTTGAGAATACCCTGTGTTGTCTCTAAGCTGAACCCCAGGAATTCCATCTCTTGCACTAGCTCTAGTTCCGACTTCTCCCAGTTTATCAAAAATCCCAGTTGTTGTAGCAAGACAGTGGTTATCCGAACCTGTTCTACAAGAATCTCCTTGTCCTGACACATCAGGCAGATATCGTCCAGATAAATTATCATCCTGATCCTTTGCTCTCTCAGATGTCCTACTACAGGTGTCAAAAGCTTGGTGAAACACCATGGAGCTGACGGCAGTCCAAACGGAAGACATTTGAACTCCCACTTCTGTCCCTTCCATACAAAATGTATTAGCCTTCTCTGCTCTGCCTGAATGGGAATCGTTAAGTATGCATGTCTGAGATCTATCCTATCCTAATAAATAAATAAAAAATATATATATATATATCCTTGCCAACCAATCTCTCTTCTGGAGAACATCCCTTAACAGATGAATCCCTTCCATCCTGAAGTGCCTGTACACTAGGAAGTAATTCAAACCTTTCAGGTTTATCACCGGCCTTACTTCCTTTTTCCTTTTCACTAAAAACAGATTGCTTACGAAACCTCCCGGACCTTCTGAGGCTGGGCCTATTGCGTTCTTTACCCTGAGTAGCTCTATCTCCTTGTCTAGAAGCTCCTTGTCTTCTCTGCTGAACCTTATTTGCCTCGGCAACGCCACCTGATATGGTTCCTGCCAGAAGTCCAACTGAAAGCCTTGCACAGTCTGCCTTACCCATGCATCTGAGGACAACTCTTCCCATTTCTCTACATGCAGCTTCACTCTCCCTCCTACTGGAGGAATACTCACATCCAACCTTTCTGCCAATTCTACATCTCTCACCTGAACTATTCTGGTGCTGTTGTCTACTATTGTTCCTCCAACCTCTACCCATGCCTCTTCACCTGGAAGGGAAGAAGGGGTTGGATCTTCAATCTTCCTGTTTCCAAGAAGCTCTGTCTCTATAGGAGCCTCTATACTGGCCACGGCTGGACGAGTGGCCCTTTCCTCCTGCAGCCCTGTCGAAAACCTTTCACCCGAATATTTTCTTCAGAGAAGATTGGGCTCTATCCATTGAGACATATGTAATGGCGAATTTCACCATGTCCTTAATGAACAGGTCACCAAACAGCTTGCCCTTTGCTGCCATTGCCTGCTCCGATGTCGCCATCTCACCCAGCCTGGTATCCAGCTTCATTCGGAAGGACCTTCTCCTCTCCGTGGCTAATGCCGTATTAGCGTTCCCTAGCAGACAGAGGGCCCTCTGAGCCCAGCCAGCTACAATGTCCAGGTCCATGAGCTCCTTCTTGGCCATAGCCTCTTCCGCCAGCTGCCAGATTCTCGTAATTGGCGCTAGCATGTCCCGCAACTTATCCTGGCAGGACCTCCAGGACCTGTCGATACCCCTCTTCACGTTCCTGCCGTATCTGCCCAGGAACGGAAGGATTCTGTCATCGATTTCAGGGGTCTCCGCTACCCCATCCGGAACCCTCGGTCTCAGACACTCTGCTTTCAATTTAGATCTTGCCTGCTTGCTCAGCGGTGCCCTCAAGTGTCTTCTGATGTACTCCGCAATCTTTTCCAGAGGGTCCCACTCATTGGACCTTGGATGTACAAGGTCGTCAGGATTGAACTGGTCTCTGAGAGGATCCTCCTCTTCCCTCCTGCCTTTTTTACTGTTAGGCTGGCTTTCATCCTCTTCTGGGGAGGACTGAGATTCTGATGAGGTGAATCCCTCAGAACTAGAACTGCTCTTGCAATAGTCATCATCCGACTCGCTTGAGCTTGTGACTCGCCTCTCATGAGACCTCGCCTTCCTTTTCCCCGAGCTGGATCTGTGGGGTGAACCCGGGTGAGTCTGGGTGCTACAGTCCCTGCGGGTTTTATGTTTGCTTCCCCCTTTCTTCCTGTGTGCCTTGCCTTGCGACAATGCAGCCAGGCCTTGCAAAATGCCCCTCTCTCCGCGGGGCCACTCGGCACTCTCCATTCTCTGGACTGCCTCACTCATACGCAGTACAATCTCTTAATACCTCCTCCCGAGCAGGCAGAATAATGAGGGGTCTATATGATTTTACCTGGCTGAACCAGTCTTGCAGGATTCAAATTAAATTCTCTCCTTGCCTGCGGTACCTGTTCTCACCACTAGGTGACACCCGTGGCTCACAGAACCGAGCTGCTGCTCTCCTGCAGCAGTTGTAATCACACAACGCTGTCAAATGATAGCTCCGTGATCTTAATGGCTTAGAATGTTGAAGGAACTCTACCGCGCGCACACAGCCGACCTTCTTCCTAAGGAGTCCCGTCGCGCTGTTGCAAACTTCCGTAATCACAGTGCCTCCTAGCGAGGTGAAGCTGACGCCGGAACAAAAAGTCCCGTCGCGTCTTCCCCTGCGGATATGCTCCGCCAGTCAAAACCACGTGCTGCTTGCCTACACGCTTCTCTATGCGCGCGCGCCACCTAAAGCGTAATTATAAATATAATCATTGTCAATCTAATCACAATAAACATAAAAGTAAATAAATGTCACTTATCTCGGCTGCTCGAGCAGCAAAGAAAGAGGAAGGACTATGGGGACAGATCATATTATAGAGGATAAGAGAGGCGTGATTTGAGGATAAAGTCACGTGACCAGTACAACCTATGAAAAACGAACTACAAACGTGATGATGTTTTATTGGGATATGTAGTTTTGGTTATTTGGTTTTTCCTGTTTGTTTTTATAACTGATGCTGCTCGAGTGAGTAAAGAGAAGTCTGAGCCTCCGAGTCTTGACATAGAATTGGATAACATGTGGCTCGTCAAGTGAAATAAATGCATGATAGCATTTAAAACTGATGAAGGAAGGAACCCGTGTTACACATGTGTGGTTCCTTTTATACCATTAATTGCAGAATACCCTGAGAATTAATAGGGTTGATGAATTACTTGCTAAATGGATGGCATGATGCTTTAATCGTAGTGAGTGCCATGATGTATGCTTCCGGTGGGCATATTATATTTACAGGGAAGAAGTATTGTAGCCGCAATGGAGCACATGAGCCGTTGCTTAGCAATGTACCAAACATGAATGTGCACTGTCAAACGTGGGGCTATTGGGCCTATCAATAGCGCAAACCTCATCATGGTCTATCTCCAGTATGACTAATTGGCATAACTATTATTGCCGTAGGTGTGGTTCCATTTACTGCAGAGAAATCCTAAAAATTAATTCGGTCAATAGATTAACTGCTATTCGAATGGTCTGATGATTCAACTATAATAAGTGCCATGATGTGTGTTTTTGGTGGACATATTATGTTTTGATTCTTGAACGATGGAGGTATGGAAGCCGCAAAGGATCATGCTTGCCGTTGCTTAGCAATGTTGGCAAACGTGTACAAACACTATGGAATGGGGCTGTGAAGCCTGTCAACTGTATGATACTGAAGACAGAGCACCATAGTGGCAAGGATCCAGTATAAAGAGATAGCACGGCTGTTATTGCCTTGTGTGTGGACTGGTTGACATTTGAACTGCAGGGAAAAAAGGGGGACTTATAAACCATATGTGCCCAAATGGGGGGACCAGTCCTGTGGTGGACAATGTCCCTTATTTAACATGAACTACAAACAGAAATGTAGTGAATAATTCATTTGAGAAGCTAATATACAAAAAATGACTTATTTTCTTGACCACGTGGGTGGCATGACTCGCTGGTATCGTGGATAAAAACTGAGCACATTCTGCTGCTATAGTTCCATTATGGTTGCCTATCACTGAGATATGTTTGGGGACAAAACTGAAGAAATCATAAATTATGTGAGCAATTGTGACCCCCTTTGCTGAGTGGGGAGTTCACACGACTCAAGAAATGATGTTATTAATGATTGGAAGTCCTAATACATTTACTACAGCACATTTCATACATTCTGTGTTAATTTTTGGAATAATAAACACATGAAGTTCATGATCTATATTTAATCCATCTCTGGTGGCCTGTGATTCAGAAATTAGCCTGGCTTCCTTTTGTCACATTGAGAGAATGTAAAACCTCTGACACACACAGATATGCTAATACACAACGTACATAGTTCTACAATGAACAAATCCCTGTATTGCAATGTTATGGCCACTGTATGTAGTAAATTGCTTGATGTTACTGACTGTGTGCTTACAGAAGTTATATGAGCCACATTTGTGAAAGCCCAAAGCAGGTGGCAACCATGTTATTATACTTGAAACTGGGAGTTTTTTCAGGAAACCTGAACTAATTATGTTGCCAAGTCTTTGGACTCTTGTGGGGACCATTTGTGGTTTGTCTGTGATAAATGGGTGCAAATCAGGATCAAGTCTAAGTACTGTCCTGTGTTGTCTGAGAATATCATTTCTGATCGTGTGATGAGCTGAATATTTGGTGACAAAAAAGATGCGTTCTTTATTGGATTCACTGAAAGTAATCTTGGGTGTTAATAACACAATCTATTGATTCAGACTGTGATATGGGTGCATTGATGTTTTGGGACCTATATCCCCTTTCCCTGAATCTAGCGGCAATCATATTGGTTTCTGATTTGAAATCATTCAAATGACTGCAATTGTGTTTTCCCAGTAACATTTCACCTTTCGTATGTTGCGAATAACACTTTCGCTATGCCCACTGCGGGGTATGGAGAACCGAGTTTACCTCATTGGGTTTTCAAAAGGTACATGTTGTGATTGAGTTGTCAATAATCTCAGTATCTAAATCAAGAACTTTGATGTTGTTGTGACTGGATGTACAAGTTAATTCTATACCGTACCTATTGTCATTACATTTTTTGGTAAAGACATCGAGTTGGTCCTGGCTACCTGTCCAAATAACTAGTATATCATCAATATACTGTTTCCAAAGTAATACTTTGTTCTTTACATCATGTGAGCTGGGGGACAGTGCATGTACCGTCTCAAACTCCCCCATGAAAAGATTTGTAAGCATTGGAGTAAACTTTGCTCCCATTGCTACTTACGTGTGTTGCGTGTTTTATGATCTGTTGAACAAAATGTTGTTGTTGGAAAGAGAAAAATATAGCATTTCTGGTGGAATAGCTACAGGGATCAAGCCCTAAAAACAAAAGTGGAGGTGACTCTTTAACATACGTAGTGGGGTGTGACAACACCAGAAATTAGCATATCAAGGTGGCATATGCACATTTCATTAAATTGGCTTTCCATAACCATACAAATTGAACAGGATGAATGGCAGTTGCCTTTCATAAAATTAACACCCGCCAAAAAATGAAGAGGATCTTTTCTTCTAATAGTGTTTGAAAATATTAAAAGTTGTGTATGTTTTAAACTCCAAGCATCAATACCAATGTTGGCCCTGGAATATGCAGCCCTGAAATATGTCATTTCAACTTTAGTTGTATTTTATTTTTCATCGGGCTATATGGTGCAGTGACAAAGGGCCTGGCCTGTGAATCTGGCCACTGCTGTTCGAATCCTCAGGTTGGCATAAATTCAAAGAAGACAGTCAGAGCTGACAGAGAAGACAGTCAGATCTGTGCAGAGCTTGCTAACGCAGGTTTGAATCCCGGCAGGGCCAAACTCAGCCTTTCATCCTTCCGAGGTCGATAAATGAGCACCACACACCGTGGGTAATAATAAGCAGTGCTCAGGTACCTGAGGGTTCGTAGCGCTATATAGATGGGAAATTATTATTAAATTATTATTATTATTAAATGTCCCCATTTTACACACAACCTCTAAAATACCCAGTGGGACTGTGTCCACCCTCTGAAAAAAAGTGGGTCTGCCCACCGGCGTGTTCCCTTGACTGGAGCCCTGAATAGGTAATGTGACGCAGTTTGAAAGAGAGCCAATCAGCAACAGTTGCTAGTGCTAAATCATGCTGTATGTTGGTGTAGAGAGCTTTGACAGCATATGTTACCTAAAGATAGTGCTCATGCCATTTGATATTTTGTAAGGTATTAAGTACATCCATAGGGTCTCTTATGTAGAATTTTAATTTGCAGACCTCTTCCCTTAACTGTAGGTCAATATATTTGGAGAGAGGTTCGCTGTGCCAGCCATTGCCTGACATAATTGGTCTCACATCCGGTATAGTTGCAAAATCCTTGTGGACCTTTGGTAAGAAATAAATGGTCGGCATGCAACCAGGGGAATGCAGGAGATATTCTTTTTCATCTTTTTCCAAAATTCCATATGAGTGCCACTTGTCGATCAGACAGAACAAATTATTTTTGACAAAGAGAGTGTGATTCGTCTCTCTTTTAGAGTAGGAGTCTGGCATGGTGAGATTTGATTTTGATTGATTTATTACACGCACCAGACAGAGTAAACCGTATTTGGGCACCGATGACCACTAAGAAAGAATCCAAAAGTGAAAGCAGCAGGAGTTCTAGTTATATTCGATTTTCATTTTTTTATTTAAATAAGAACGTTTTCAATCTCTTCCTGAAGAGATCAAGAGATTCACACATTCTGATCTCTACTGGAAGCTGGTTCCAGACTTTAGTCCCAAAAACTCCAAAGCTTCTGTCAGTGGACTACAGGTCAGGAATTTGTCTTCCAAACGCAGATTCCTTCTTGAATGGTATATCATATTTTATCAGTCAGGTAATCGGGTGCAAGCCCTTTCAGGCATTTAAAAACTAAACAGGCCATTTTTAATTTAATTCTGTCCTCCACCATCAACCAGTTGAGGGATATTCGCATTGATGATACATGGTCCTGTTTCCCGAGATTTCCTATTACTCTGACTGCCGCGTTCTGAGCTCTTTGAAGTCTGGCCATTTGGTTTTGAGGAATTCCTGCTAACATACTGTTGCAGTAGTGCAGGTGGGGGTTAGTCATTGCCCCCACCACAACTGCCCTGTCCCCCATCGGAATATAAGGGAGCCCATTTCTTAGTGATCACAGTGAATAGTGGACTGATTTCACCTTTGCCCCCACCTGAGTCTCACTGCCCAGATTTTCCTGCCACCAGCAGCCCAAGTTTTAAAAATGTTTGGCGTACTGCAGTTGTTCCCCTAGGATCAATGGTGGGGGATTCTGTCTCTCAGACAACATTTTATCCTTTGGGCCTAATAGTATGATTTCTGTCTTGGCTGCATTTAATTGTAGATGGTTATCAGTCATCCACTCCTTAAGAGTTCTTCCATGCATTGGTTATTCCTCTCAAAGGCATTTTCAATATTCTGGATTTCAATGTATAACTGCGTGTCATCTGCGTATGAGTGGAATCGCAAGCCATACTTCTTGAATATCTTGAAGACTGGATGGAAGTACAAGTTAAAAATGAGGGGGGATAAGGAGGAACCTTGCGGTACCCCACTTTCCAGCTCCACCATTTGTGAGGTGAAGCCATCCAATATTACCCTCTGAGATCTGCCTTTGAGGAATGATTAAAACCAATTTACCACCTGTTTGGATGCTTTTCCCACATGCCTGATCCGTTGTGCCATTATCTGGTGGTTCACAGTGTCAAAGGCTGCGGAAAGGTCTAACATCAACAGCACTGTTGATTCACCCCTTATCTGCAGCCTCTAACAAATCATCATGTACAGCCAAAAGAGCTGACTCTGTACCATATTTGGGACGAAATCCCGACTGTAGGTTGTCCAACAGTTTCTATCTACAACTGCCTGGAATTGGGTGCAGACCACCTTTTCCAAAAATGTTGTCGGCCACATCAAGTTGGCCACCGGCCGATAGTTCTTCATTATTTCTGGATCCAAGGTTGATTTCTTTAGCAGTAGCTTTACTAAAGCTCTTTTCAGGGCTTTCGGAACTTTGCCCTCTTGTAGTGACTTGTTCACAAAAGCTGTAATAAACAGTGTTAGATTACTGGCCAACCGTTTAGCTACACATACCAGCAATCTGCATGAGAGGCCGTTGGTGGGCTTCAATTGGCTAATGATGGTGGAGATCGTCTTTTCATCCACTTTTTGAAACTCAAAGACTACTTCCTCCTGTTTTCACCACCTACATTCCCCTCTATCTTAGAGGAACTTCCCTGTTCTATGTTCTCTAATATGGTGGCTATCTTTTCTTTAAAAAAGGTACTACATTTTTTTGCCTGCTCCTGCGAGGAAACTATGGTTGTATCCACGCAGGCAGGATTACTAAATCTTGAAACCACCTCAAATACAGCCTTCAACTGGTTTTCAGCCTGTTTTATCTCCTTATGCAAGTAATCCCATTTTGTCTGAAGCAGGGAAACTTTGTAGGTTTTTAAAACTGCCTTTGCTCTATCGGCATCGTTATTAGCCTTTGAGCATCTCCAAGTATTATTAGCTCTGCAGAGCTGTTTCCGTAGCAAGACAAGTTCAGGACCGAACCAGGATTTAGATTTCCTGGTCTTTTTTTGTCTCAAAGGTGCATATTTTTTACAAATTTGTGCCAGAATCTCCACGCCTTTGTCAAAAAATTCTTCAAAGGTTGAAAAACTGTCAATTTTATTCAGTCTCTCTTGTAAATCTCCCCCCAGGTTTTATCCAGGTCAGTAACGGAACGTTTTCAGATCAGTGGCCTTTCTCTCCCTTTGCCCTTTTGTAACTCACTACCAGAGAGTTTAAACAACTGAGCACAGTGATCTCACCACAAAATCGGGGGCATCTCTTTAAAACCCACAGCCCTTCCCCTCGATGCTAACATGTCTAAGCAGTGTCCCTTGATATGGGATGGTGCAAATGTCAGAATTGTCAGACCGTGGTTGTCCAAACTTTCTCTCAAAGCAGTTGAATCTATATTGCTGGAACTATCCATTCAAATGTTCCAATCTTAGAGGCAAAGAAACTCATTGTATTTACTCCCAGTTAGCATCAGATATAGGTCCAGTGACTCCAAAAAATTACCTAGAGTACCTTGGGCCTATAACCTAATATCACTTTTATAGAGGTAGAATTAGAAAGAGTGATGGTGAAATCCCCCATCTGCGTCCCTCCTCCCCAGTCTAGTTCCACCATATGAGAGAGGGTCATCGTTGATTTGTAAATAATTGCAGTTCCCCCTCCTCTTTTATGTACTCGATCAATTCTCTGAATACAATAATTATATGGGACCAGATTATGGAACATCGACTGGCTCCCCTCTGTAAACCATGTTTCTGTCAATAATATAAGCTCCAAATCGTGTTCTTGAATAAGTTCCCTCACCTGTAGTGCATGGGCAACTGCTGATCGTGCGTTGACCAGTGCAGCCTTAACCGTAGTAGACTGCCCTTGTTTAATCAGAATCTCATCTTTTCTAGTTATTTGTTTATCAATCCCTAAAGATCTAATTTTATTCAGTGTTCTCAGGTCTACATCTCCCCTTCCATTATTTAGGTCTTCCAAGCATACCTTTGTATACATTATATCTTATATCACTCTCAACACCAGTTGAAATCTTACCTTAGGAAAATCAATAAAGGATCCCCAATGAAAGTTTCAGCGTTTCCTGCCGCCTGCCGGCAAACAGGCTGCAAACAGGCCTAAACAGGCTTCACGTCAGCGTTATGCGCTGACGTGATTCACTTAAGACCTGTGTCGTGCTGGAATGATGTGTTCCGAACCGCGACACAGCCCGGGATTATGGGGGATGAAGTCTTCACATGTTAATATGTTTACAACAAATACGGAGCTGTGTAGCTAAAGACAACCACACACTCGCAGGTTGCAAGTTCATATTTTTCCCAAACACAAATCATTCAGTGCAACATAACAGTGTTTGCCAAAATTCTATTCAAATTAATTAAAATTAAATTATCTCCTATTTTCATAAAAGTTGTTTTTAAAATACAAGGCTAATACTACAATTGTGCAAAATTACAATTTAAACAGTAAGAAGCTTAACAAACTCCTGGGGCTACGCTTTGCATAGACCGTCCTGGACGGGGAGCCTAAAGATCATTGTCTGCAGCCAAGACATGTTCATGATTACTATGTTCCCCGCTGTGTTTGCTGGTTTGATGACTATATCTGCATTATCCATATAATATGCACCCATTTAGTAAATTCACTCACTATTAGATGCATACTCATTCACCACGAAAGGTGTACAGTCCAGGTGGCCCAACCCTCGCTGGGTTATGGACAAGTGGTTCTAATGAGCCCTAATCAGGTTGTGGCATCACACTGCATAACAGCAGGCCCAATTCACAGTTACCCGCCTAACTGCATGGAGAGATTACCAAACCTACGGTACAACTAGTAACTTAATGATTAACATTTAAGCATTAATCATTTAACTAATTATTTGCACATTAAGTATTATGGATGCAACCAATCCATTGCATCCAAGTGTAACAACCTAACAATATTATGTCCTTGTAAAGAATTATAATATTTCAACTAATTGTAGATTCTGTTGTTCTCTCTCTGCTTTTTCTCTTTAGGTTTTTTGTTTTGTTTTGGTTTCAGTTGTCATTTGTAGGCCTTTTGATTTAATACATTCTGGTTATGATTTATTTATATCATCGTGGTTTGATGCATTTATTGTTTGACATTTGCATTGATAAGCACAGCCCTGAAGAAGGGTGGTTGCTTGAAACACGAGTCAGCTGGGCACACATGGTTCATAAGTGTGGTGTCACGTGCCGGAAGAGAACGGTCACGTGACACGAGGAGTGGGAGGGGATTAAAGGAATCACCGGAACTGGCGGCTTCGCGCCAGTCCGGGTTTATGCAAGCCACAATTGAGTCGCGTGTCTTTCTTCTCCTCGCGCAGCGCGCCATCTCTCTCTGCGCACCGGGGCTCCCTGGCAGGGAGCCATAAACACACTGCCCCCACCGCTCGCTCTCACAGCGGGAGAGCCCAACATCACAATGGCGACGAGGCAGGTGTGGACTGCACGCCTCCCAGCACCAGAAGGAGCCGCGGCGTCCACAGACCCACGACGTCTCCGCGGAGGCCCGTAAGCTTCAGCCCCGGCTCCGCCCACACAGAGAAAAAAAAGAAAAAAAAAAAAAAAAAAAAAATTTTTCTCTTTTCTTCAATCCATCGCACTCCCATACCTGACAACAAGGGGGAAGATATCTCTAGACACGCAAGACAACCGTTGCGCAGCCCACCACGGCCCGGAACCGCGGCACTCCACACGACGCCACGTGCCGCCACACCAGGCAGCAAGGGTAACCTTACCAACTACGCTCGGCCCCAGGAACCATCACACAGACCAACATGTCGAGCCCAAGCACAAGCCCAACAAGGATCAGCACTGGGTCCTCATCATCAAGGAGGAGCATCACCGAGGAGCGCAGCGACCCCTCACTGACAACGTTCATGCCGCCATTCGACCCGTTCACCAGTGGAGCAGCAATCCGGTGGGAAATATGGCTGCAACAATTTGAGATGCATCTAGAGGCACGAGATATCGCCACACCAAAAAAAATGCGCACCTTCCTTTTGCTCAATGTAGGGTCGGCAGCCCTGCGCCTTTTCAACGCCCTACCAAACCGCGGGAATGACACTGACTACGCAGCAGCGAGAACTGCGCTCACCAACATGTTTAAGCCCGACCTCAATCCGGACTATGAGAGGTTCCATTTCTGCATGGCACGCCAACGCGAGAAAGAAACGGTAGACAAGTTTCACGCCCGCCTTCGCGAAATGGCCATCGGCTGTGAGTTCCCGGACGAAGAATTCGCCATTCGCCTCCAGATCATCAATGGAATCTCGTCGGAAAAACTAAGAAGGGCAATCCTGTCAGAGAAGAACATGCGACTATCACGCATCCTCGAAACCGCACGCCTCCGTGAACAGACAGAGGACCAAGTGGCAATGATGGAAGCCGCCATCCAGAGACTGCCGCTTGACTGCCCCGGACCCGCAGAAGACGTGGCAGCCGTCTCCAAACAACAATCCACTCGCCCGAAACAGTACCAGAAGCCGCGCCAACCTCAAGGACGAGACCAGGCCTGCAAATGGTGCGGAGGCCCTTGGCATAAAGGCGACTCCTGCCCCGCCTGGGGATCCACGTGCAGAAAATGCAACCGCCTCAACCACTAAGCAGCGGTCTGCCTGAATCCACCAAATAAACATGACAATGGCTCAAGCTCCCGCACATCACAAGAACAACGGAGGAGGTTTGCACCAGGAGACCACTCCCGCCAACAAACGAGGAGAGGCAAAGCGAGAGCAGTCGACGAGTCCCAAAGATCCCCGAGCTCAAGCGACAGCGATGAGAGCGACAGCAGCTCGTCCCCCGACAGACAGTCAAAAGGGAAGAAGAAGAAAGGGAGGAAACCGGTACACCGCGTACACTTAATATCGGCAGTCAAATCAGGCCGAGTGCGCCAAAAGAAGAGACCGTCGTGCACAGTCTTATCCAACGGAGACCCACTCAAGGTGATAATTGACACTGGCGCGACAGTCAACGTCATGCCTGTGACGGCCTTCGACAAGCTTAGACCGAAACCAACAATCCAACAGAAGAAAGTCAGGCTATACGCCTATGGATCCAAGAAACCCCTACCAGTATTAGGATCGTTCAAATCCAACTTTGCGCACAACAACACGAACTGCCGCGCAAGGATATACGTCGTAGATGCTGGCTGCGAAACCCTCCTAAGCTGTAGGACGGCAGAGAAACTAAAGCTGATACACTTCGCGTTCAGCGTTCAACACGACGAGCTCAGCAACATCCTAAGCCGTCATAAGAAACTATTTCAAGGCATCGGATGCCTGAAAGGGAGGTCTATCAAGCTACACATAGACCCCTCCGTCGAACCCAAAGCAGTGCGCCACCGACGAATCCCGTTTCATCTGCGAACAGCTGTAGAAGAAGAACTATCCAAACTCGAGGAGGCAGGGATCATCGAAAAAACATCAGGCCCGACCCCGTGGGTCTCACCTATGGTGGTAGCCCAGAAACCGAAACAACCGAACACGGTGAGAATATGCATCGACATGAGGCTCCCCAACGTAGCCATCGGCCGAGAGCGCCACGTAACTCCCACCATTGACGAGCTCATTGTAGACCTCACCGGGGCAAAGGTATTCAGCAAACTCGATCTCCGATCAGGATACCACCAGCTGAGACTGTCCAAAGAATCGCGGTACATTATCATGTTTTCGTCCCACCTCGGCCTCATGAGGTACAAGCGGCTGAATTTTGGCATCTCATCCGCCGCAGAAGTCTTTCAGCACGAGATCCGTAAAGTCATTACGGGACTAGCCGGTGCCACCAACATCAGTGATGACATCCTGATATACGCCGCGGACAAGAACGAGCACCACCAGAGACTAGCAGCAGTCCTGGAAAGACTCGAGGGAGCAGGGTTAACGCTCAATGCAGAGAAATGCGAATTTGACAAAGAGGAACTATGCTTCTTCGGATACATCTTCAGTGCCGCAGGCGTATCCCCAGATCCGTCCAAAGTACAAGACATCAAAGACTTCAAACCACCCCAGTCTGCATCGGAAGTGCGAAGCTTCATGGGGATGGCAACATACTGCGCACGTTTCATCCCGGACCTCGCAAGCATCGCGAGTCCCCTCAGAGAACTGACCAAGAAGGACCAAAGATGGGAGTGGACCGAAGTCCACCAGCGAGCGTTCCAGCAGATCAAGGACGCCCTGTCGGCTACCACAACCATGGCATTTTTCAACGTAGACCGACAGACTGAACTCCTCGTAGATGCCAGCCCCGTAGGCCTAGGAGCCGTACTGACACAAACAGACAGCGAAGGTAGAGTGTTCCCCATCGCATTCGCCAGCAGGGCCCTCATCAAGCCAGAACAAAATTACGCCCACATCGAAAAGGAAGCTTTAGCGATACTGTGGGGGTGCCGCCACTTCAAGGTGTACCTTTTAGGAAAACAAGCGAAAGTCTTCTCAGACCACAAACCCTTGATACCAATATTCAGAGGCTCTGCTCCACACCCTCCAGCCCGCATAGAGAAGTGGATGCTGCAACTGCAGCCGTATAACATTGAGGTAGAATATCGGCCAGGCTCAGACAACCCGGCAGACTACTTAACCCGCCATCCGCGACCCGCCACCGACAGCGAACAACATCATGCAAAAGAAACAGACGAGCACGTCTGTCACGTAGTGGCGTGTGCCAGGCCACGAGCCCTGACGCTGCAAGAAATAGTGCAGGAATCAAGGGAAGACGCCATCCTGCAGCACACCACCTCAGCCATCCAAACGGGAAGTTGGAAGACCTATCTCATGTCTGCATCTCACCGCACCACGTCAGCCCAAATCAAGCTCAGAGCCCTGTTCGGGATCAGGCACGAACTGTCGATAGCACCAGAGGGAGTACTCCTGAAAGGCCATCGTATCATTCTACCAGAATCCCTCGAAGAGAGGGCACTCAAACTAGCACATGGAGGACATCAAGGGATCGTCAAGTCCTCAGCATACCTCAAGTCCCGGATGTGGATGCCGAACATGCATCAGAGGATCACCGAGCTAATTGAGTCCTGCGCAGTTTGCCAAGCGTCTAGGAGGCCGGAGAACCCAGAACCAATCGCCAGCGCACCACGGAGCTGCACAAGATGGGACGCAGTCAGCATGGACCATTGCACCATCGCAGGCGAAGGATACTTGCTGGTAGTGATAGATGAATTCAGTAGATACCCCGAGGTAGAACATGTACCATCCACCAATGCAGAAACCACTATCACCGCACTGGAGAAAATATTCGCCACGCATGGGATCCCAAGGAAAGTAAAGAGTGATAATGGACCGTCATTCACCAGCCAAGAGCTGCGAGAGTTCTTCAAGGAAGTAAACGTGAAGCATCAACGTATTACCCCACGATGGCCTCAGGCCAACGGAGACGCAGAACGTTTCATGGGATCACTAAACAAAGTGATCAGAATCGCCAAAGAGCAAAAACACCCCTGGCTAAAAGCAGTCTACCGATTTCTGAGGACACACCGGCAAACCCCACACTCAGCCACTGGGATCAGCCCAGCAGCCCTCATGTTTGGAGTACCAATACAGGCAGAACTCCCAATACATCCACACTGGGTTGCGCCTGAGCCAGACATCCAAGAAATGGACGTGAGGAGAAAGAAGCGCAACGAACAAGAGAGCGTTGCCAGGCGCGCCCACCATCGGGAACTACACCCCGGAGACACTGTCCTCGTCAAAAACCGGGCACAACCAAGGAAGATGTCACTAAACTTCGAAGTCCGTCCATGGACAGTTCAAACCACCAACCACAGCATGGTCACGGCCACCCGAGGAGGGGAGACGGTGACCAGGAACATATCCCACTTCAAGAGAGTTCCCACGGAGATGTGGGAAGAACACCCCCAGTCCCCGAAGGAAAAGACTGTTGAGACGCCCCAAAGACTCACACTGCCAACCCGCGAGTATACGCCGGAAGAATCAAGAAGTCCAGGCCCACCAGAAGTCGAGACAGAAGAAGGAACCACCATCGACACATCGCCCAAAGAAAGGAACGCCCACTACAACCTGAGAGAGAAGCCCAAACCATCATCCCGCCTAAAAGGGTATGTCATAAATGGGGTATATTGTAAAAGGGCTAACCGAAGAGACAATGATCCCTGGTAAAATGTATTTTGTAACAGGTGTGAATTTACCTCCAATTTGGGGAGGAATGTGGTGTCACGTGCCGGAAGAGAACGGTCACGTGACACGAGGAGTGGGAGGGGATTAAAGGAATCACCGGAACTGGCGGCTTCGCGCCAGTCCGGGTTTATGCAAGCCACAATTGAGTCGCGTGTCTTTCTTCTCCTCGCGCAGCGCGCCATCTCTCTCTGCGCACCGGGGCTCCCTGGCAGGGAGCCATAAACACACTGCCCCCACCGCTCGCTCTCACAGCGGGAGAGCCCAACATCAGCCCAACATCACAATAAGGATAATTAGGCTTCATACATGCCAGTTATATGTGCATTAGTTGAAAAGGACCAACCAATTCAATTCTTCAGTTGAAACAGACTAATTTGTGTATCGATTTGTTTACTAACCAACTGGTCATCCAGTAAAGTTTATCTAATATTATCTTGTTCAAATATGAATACAAAACATATTGCATCATTTTCAGAATTCAAGTAATCATTCTCACCAAACTTGTGTGCGGCGCATAGTTTGACATTGTGCTTGCACTTTCTTTTTGCTTATTTGACCTACTTGATGACAAAGGAATTTCTTTCACCAACAATGCTGACGACACGCAGACCATCCTCCCCCTCACTGGTGACTATCCAACTGACACCAACAATCTGCACTCAGTCTACCACACCATTAAGGCATGGAGGGCCTCCCACTTCCTCTGCCTCAATGACGATAAGGCAGAACTTCTCTTGGTTGGTTCCCAAACTGCTCTCAGTAAACTTGACCAATCATATAAAGCATTCAACATTGAGGGTAACATTATCCAGGTATCCAGCAATTTTAAAACTCTGGGCGGATACCTTGATGCTACCCTATTCCTATCAAGGCAGGTGAATGTGATTGCCTCCCATGCGGCCCACACGTTGAAATAAATTAAAGCTTGCAGACCCTTTTTAACTACTGATAACTGCATCACCATTGCTAGAGCTCTCATTGCTTCTAGATTGGATTATTGCAATGCCCTATTTGCAGGTACTTCTTCGCACAATATCAACAAATTGCAACACATTCAAAATAATGCCTTCAGGGCTGTGCTTAACATCCCCAAGCATGAACATATCTCAGCAGCAAGGAGAAGTGTGCATTGGTTACCGATTTGCGAGCCCATTATGTTGAAAATTTTAGCAATCATGCACAAATGCCTCTCCAATTCAGAACGAAAGTACCTTACGCAAAAACTTTCCAAACTCCAAAGTCCAAGCTTCCAGACCTTCATGCTCTGCTTATTCGCACCATCCCTCACTTCAAGCTTAAGAGAGCGGGGGTCCAGCTTCCCTGTCATAGCCTCCAAGACCTGGAACTCCTTTCCCTTGCCACTGAGAACTAAACAATCCTCCTGGATTTTCCATAAACAACGATTCTATTTCTGATTAGCCAGGCCTCAGGTGGTCAAGCCAGTTAGAGTCACTCTGATTGGACAGGCCTGGCCACTCAGAGGATCACTCTGTATCACTGGGCGTGAGGTGTAATTGGAAAAGACTATTGGCTCTGCTGGGTCTCAGACCACTTTTATCAATTGTATTTGTGGTTGCCACACTACATGGCACTTTAGAGACACCCTGCATAAATCTTGCCCCTACATATTGCCAGTGATTTGGGAATATTTAGGAATATTGACTCAAGCATTTTGCTATTGTTTCTAATTAAAAACGTGCAGCTCACATTCGTCCATTTTTCAATGTCTTTGTGGGATTTACAATCCTGCACATAACATATGTCAGAAAAAGTCAACGGAAACCACGTTCATGTACAGAGTGTCGGTGTTCTCATTAACTGATAGTTATCATGCATTTTTGTATGGCACCAGCTGGATAACTGTTATGTGTGATGTTAAAAACAGAGAGTTAGGCTAAATGCTGCCCAGAACTGTAAATTTGTGTGCATAATTTAGCACATCACAGTATTGTTAAGTGCTTCATTTAAAAAACAAAAATATAGAACAAAGAAAGAGGAGTTCCTATGCTTATAGCGCGCGTATAAGGATGACGTAAAACGTGCCCACTGCTCAGTCTTATCCCCTTTGAATACAGACTAACACCCCAGGTTATGTGTAGACAGTAATAGGTACGGATCATTGATATTGAACTGCGTGTCTAAGGACATACCTATCACGTCGTGCATTTGCCTATCTAAGTGCATGATGCAATTGCACATTTTTGATTTACACACATGCAGTCTTATTTAGCTTAACTATGGTTTTAGGCTCAGTGTTTATCATGTGAAAAGTTGCTAAGTCACCAGGCACACCTTCATTTTTACATAGGGCTATTTTACCACTGATTAAAAGATAAGTGTGCAGAGGATCAATGATGACACTCTCTGAATGCCCACCCCCTCACTGAACTTGAGGAGGAAGTCATACAACTGTATGCGTAAAATGTGCAAAGATTTAAGATCATAACAAAATCCACGTTTAAGTACCTTTTATGGGACTAATTGAACTGCTAAGATAATAACTTGTTATTTATATAGTGCTTTTATCCAAAGCGCCTTATATAGAACCTATATACATATACTATTATTACCCAATCGAAATGGTTCCATGTAATGTTGCGGCTCCCTGTGTGTCTGCAGGTGTCCGCAGGGGACGCAAGGCGCCTGTACTTTGCCATTTCCACCTTCGCGCGGCCCACCCCACCTACACCTGGTCACTTCCTTTGCATGGTGTCTTCACCTCACTGTGTTCCACAGTTGAGGTAAACTTGGGTTTTTTCTACCCTCGCAGGATTCTCTAACTTAGGTGGCCTCTGTACCTAATACTCATTTACTGTTCTGAAATGTGGTAAACTTGGGTTTTTTCTCCCCTCGCAGGATTCTCTAACTTAGGTGGCCTCTGTACCTAATACTCATTCACTGTTCTGAAATGTGGTAAACTTGGGCTTGCCGCTCACGTCCTGCCTGCGTGCTTCTCGTATCGTCTGTCTCCCCCCCCCCCACACTCCCTCCTACTCCATGGTGCTCTCTATCTCGCCTATCTTCTCTAACTGCTTCTCTATTGACTATCCTGCTCTCCTCACTAAATCTGGTAGGAAAAAGTTTAAAAAGGACATCCTGGTCTCCAACCCAGGCCTCCCTATCGCTGACACCTACACTAGTGCCTGCTCTAAGGAAACTCTCACTGACATCCTCTTTTTCGTGCCTTCACCTGACCTATGGACCCTTCATATGGTCTCTGTGCTCTCTCCTTTTTCCTCTTCTCCCATTAATGGTGGCACCCGTTGGGATGTCCTCTTGGCCCCCTTCCGCTCCTCTAAGGCCATCATTAATGTCTACGCTAATGGGACCGTCTTGGTCCAAGGCCCTCAGGCCAACCTTCACCTCTTTGATAGACGCTTCCCTCGCCTCATCAACTTCCTTTCCTCCCCTGCTGTCCCCCCCTGTCTTCGGCTACCTTGCCTCTACCCTCCCTCCCTGCCCCCTCTCGCACTCCCACTTCACCTCCTTCTTCTACACCTCCGCAGGGCGTACCTCTGATCTGTACCCCTCCCCTGAAGTCCTTCGAGGATGGCAACCTTCTCCACTTTGCCACTCTTAACTCTCGCTCTGCCATCAAGCATTCCTCCGATATCTGTCGCCTTCTTGAGGAACTGGACCTTGACGTCCTCGGTCTCACTGAGGCATGGTTCACAGCCAGCTCTGTCACAAGCTTTGACACACTCCTACCTGAAGGTTACAAGATCCTCTCTGTGCCCAGGACCAACCGTGCAGGGGGGGGTGTTGCCCTTATCTTCCCTGAGTGGATTCCTGCCACTGTCACTCCTACGCAGACCTACTCCTCTTTTGAATGTCTTGTCTGACGACTCTCTCTCTCTCCTAGCCATTCCCTTACCGTGGCTACTATCTATCGGCCACCTGGTCAAATTTCCTCCTTCCTCTTTGAGTGGGCTGTCCTCTCCTCCTCAGTCCTGTCCTCTACCACTCAACTCCTCTTTCTTGGTGACTTCAACATCCACCTAGATGCCTCCTGTCCCCCCACTGGACTCTTTCGTTACCTCTGCGACTCTCTCTCACTCTCTATTCTCCCGTCTGGGCCTACTCATTCTGCAGGGCACACTCTTGATGCTCTGATCTCTTCTGACCTTCCCCTCTCTGTCCCTCTCTCCACTCCTCTCTCCTGGAGTGATCACTTTCTCCTATCCTCCCACCTCACCCTCCCTACCCCACAGGCAAAGCCACCCTCATCATTGCCACCCACCTTCTTGGTCATCCGACCCATGAAGCGCGTGTCAGTTGTGGCTTTCGCTGCCACCTTCTCGCCCACCCCTCCCCCTTCAGCTGACTCCCACCCTGACACAGCCCTCTCCTTGCTCCACTCTGCTATATCTGATACTCTTGATATCCTTGCCCCTGTCATGAAAATCCACCTGAAGCCCAAAGCCAAATGTAATTCCTGGTATGATTCGGATCTCGTCACCCTAAAACGCAAGTGCAGGGTGGCAGAGAGGAAATGGCGTGCTTCATGTTCATCCTCTGACAAACTGGCCTGCCGCCTGCTCCAAAGGCAATACCGTCTCTCTGTTCTCACCAAGAAGAGAGCCCTTATCCAAGCCCGCATCTCTGCGGCATCTAACAACTCGGCTGAACTCTTTAAAATCTGCAAGGAGCTTGCCAACCCTGCTGCAGTCTCTACCTCTCCTGTCCCCTCCCAGGCCCTCTGCACTGCACTGGCCTCCCACTTCATCTCTAAAACTCAGGACATCCTGTCCTCACTCTCCTCCTATCACCCCCCCTCTCTTCCCTGCTCTTCCTCTGGCCCTTCTGCAGCCACCCCTCCTCCCTCCTTCTCTGCCTTTCCCCTTTTTTCTGCTGACGAGGTTTCCAGACAAGTCCGATCTATGAAAGTCTCGTCTAAACAGATTCACCCCTGTTCCTCCAAAACTATCAAGGACCACATCGACTCCCTGGCTCCTGCCCTGGCTGACTTTTGCAACCACTCCTTCACCTCTGGAGTCTTCCCATCCCCCCTCAAGCACTCCCTTGTGCACCCTCTCCTTAAGAAACCCTCTGCAGACCCCTCCTGTCCGGCTAACTATCACCCAATCTCCATCACTCCCTTCCTGGGCAAGCTCCTGGAGAAACTGGCCATCTCCCAGCTTAACCTCCATGCTGAAGCTGTTGATAGTCTCCATGACCATCAATCTGGCTTCAGAGCGGCCAGAAGCACAGAAACTGCTCTCCTGAACATCCGTGAGGACCTGCTCTTGAACCTCGACTCAAACACTCTGTGTGTTCTCATTCTGCTCAATCTCTCTTCTGCCTTTGACACTGTCAACCATGCCATCCTGCTCAACCGTCTCTGTGATAACCTGGGTATCACTGGTCAGGCTCTGGCGTGGCTGACCTCTTTCCTTTCCAATCGACCCTCCCAGGTCTAACTTGGGTCCTTCCTCTCTGACATCTTTTTCTCCACCTGTGGCGTTCCCCAGGGATCTAATCTCTCTCCCTGGCTGTTCAACCAGTACCTGGCACTCCTTGCCCACCGCATCGCCGCCCTCTGCCCCAACTTTCAGTGCTATGCGGACGATACCCAGCTCATTTTCAGGCTACCCTCGGCCTCCTCCTCTCCCTCCCTCATCTCTGACTGTCTGTCTGCTATCCAGGAATGGTGTGCTGCCAATGACCTCTGCCTTAATGCTAGTAAGACTGAGATCCTACTCATCGGCACACCCACTCCCTCCTTCCCTGCAGCTCTCTGGCCGGCCTCTCTTGGCCCTCTTCCTGCTCCTACCTGCAAGGCAAAAAACCTCGGGGTCATCTTCGACTCCACACTCTCCTTCTCTCCTCATATATCTGACGTCTCTAAGAAGTCACATTACCAGCTGCACCTCCTCAGAGGTATTCTTCCCTTCCTCTCCTTCCCCCAGAAGCTCACTGTCTCCCGAGCCTTGGTTCTCTCGAAGCTGGACTACTGTAACAGCCTCTATCTTAATCTGCCTGCCTCCACTCTCCGCCCTCTGCAACTCATCCAGAACAGAACTGCGAGACTTGTCCTTGGCCTCAAGCCCAGGGACCGTATCTCTCCAGGACTGAAATCTCTACACTGGCTCCCAGTGGCTGCAAGGATTAAGTTCGAAACAATCTGCATTGTCCACAAGGCCTTCTGGGGCCTGGGGCCTAAATACCTTCAACTCTATCTTCCTAAATATCTTCCTTCCCGAGCCCTACGCTCATCCGTCTCCAACTCCCTCAGGGTCAGCCGCTTCTCGAAGCAACGAGCTGGGGGTAGATCTCTCTCCGCGGCAGGGGCCTCCCTCTGGAACAGCCTTCCTGCCTCCCTGAAACTTGAGGAGAACCATCTCCGGTTCCGGAAGCACCTCAAAACCTTCCTCTTTACTTCTGCTTTCTCTCTCCCTCTCCCCTTCTAAATTCTTCACCAATACTGCACTGATTCTGCAACTGGGCCACTCTCACCGACCTCGGGCCTGGGCCCAGTCACTCTTCACTTGCACTGCCTCCCTGGCAACCCCTGCACTGCGGGACTGTCTCTGTATCACTACAGCCCCCCCCAGCACTTGCCTGCACTTACCTTGCACTTGCCACCAGCTGGCCCTATTTATTTATTATTTTATTTCTATTCTACTTATTTGTAATGCACTCCCCCCTCCCCCTTCCCCTTGCACTTTTTCCCTTCCCCCTACCCCTGCACTTGCACGGTCTGAATGACACCTGGCCTAGTAGGATTGTTGTCTGTCTTCCCCTTGTTCCCCCCTCCCTGCCTCGTCGCGCCTTGAAACACTTGTGTATAGGCGCGTTACAAATGCCTTTTCATATCATATCAATGTCGCCACAAAAATCTCGCCATGCAAAAATATTGCCGAAAAATTGCCATTTTTTGTGGTGACATTATTGCATGGAACATGCAGGGGACACCCCCGCAACCCCCAAAGGTTTTTTTTTTTGCCCCTGTCCCCATATATATGGTCACCCATATAATATCGCCACAACCTTTTCCCGGTGATATTATTTACGGCGACCATATATATGGGGATAATATTACCTGATACCATCGAAATTGGTACTCACCTCGGAAGGATGAAAGGCTGAGTCGACCTTGCCGGGATTTGAACATTGTTAGGAAAAATTTCCCTTAGGTGCAATTTTTCCTCCATTTATGGAACGCCCAAACTTTTTGGTTAACCTAACCTGACTTTTTCCAGTGGAGCAAAGCCTTCTGCTTCACTCTACTGGGCTTTTGTTCATCTGTTATGGGGAAACTGACATACTGTCAGTACTGAGAAACTATGTTTCCCTTAGCCTTTGACTATGCTGCCATTTCTTGGTAACTTTTTATCATTGTGCCAAGTACCATACAGTACCAGGCACATGGGTCCTTTTGTTTTATGGCCCATGACAGCCTCTAAGGATTTTTTGGTGATTGTACAAATTTGCCTAGGACGAACTGGTTGCTGCAGTTTACTTTTATAGTATTTTTTGCTTCTTTTCAATGAACCATATCGTGTTTGCTGCGTTTGACTCAAGACTGTGGCCAGTGCCGAAAATGTCTGTGCCCCAAATTCTTTTGTTCTGTCCTTTGGCCATTTCGTCCCTTTGCCTTCCCCAGGTCGAGCAGACCCGGGAATTCCTTATTTGGGCATGCAGCCTCCCTTGGAAATTGTAACTTTCGCAGGCTCCTGCATGTCACGTGTGCTAGCGCCCAGGAAGAGGATTGGGATTGTCTAGTCCCAATCCACACTACTTGTGCCAGTATGTCTGGTATGCCTGAATGACTGGGACCACATAGACTGTGATTGGTCCACTTCTGGCGTGCATGCAAGAGAGCAGATCTTCAATTGGCTATCCCAGATTTGAGAGCAAAACGAATCTTGGATAAGAGAAGGGGCTCTGCATCCATTTCAGGTCGATCACCTGAAGTTCACACCGAACTACAGAAGCAGCCACGTATCCTGAAAAGCTAAAGCAGACCTCTGGAACTGCCAAAGACGGGCTGGAAGGTTTGGCACCCTGAGCCTGCTGTTGTCTGTCAGACCCCTGTTTTTGCATCAATCACTGAAGGCCTGGAAGGGGCGCTTTGACCCTCTGGAGTAGTGGGAACAACTACTCTCGGCTCCTCCTGATTACCCTCCCAAAGAGCCTCAACGGATGTGTTCCTGGGCCATCCAGCGAACTGAGCAGTTCAAACCCGGAGTATCACATAGGAGTGCTGTTGTCCTGAGTTGACACTCGAGACTTAAGGAATAGCCAGCTTGTGGTCCTCGGCCCTCTCCCACCAAATCATGTAGTCGTAGCTTCTCTGGGTCGCGATTTAAGAGAGTGCAAGACACCGTGAGCATTTGCGGTCCCTGTGTCACCCTGTTATGGTGACTGTCATTGTAGGAGGCCTGCCTGCCTATCCCTTTGTCCCCTGAGATGTGCTGCACTGGAACTGTCCACACATTGCACTGCTCGCTGGAGTAGTGCAGTTAGTGGGTATACTTTGTGACTTTTATTCAATTATTCATCAGTGGGTATGCTGGCCAGATAGGTTTGGAACTCCGACCAGGCATTAATGGGACGGGACGTGGGGGGCAATGAGTCCAAGTACATCTCCTCACAGTTTTGGGCCCAGGTTAGTGCAACCATCCAGGCTTTGGTATTGGGTGGAGTGACATGTTTCCATTTCAAAAGTATACATCTCTTGGCAAACATACAACCTGTATTTACAAATGAGTAAAGTCTCTTGTTTGGGAGATTGTCCCACATACCAAAAAAGACTCCCAAGGAGGAGCGCTCAAGGGGAACGTCCACAGCATCAAAGAGAGTTTTTAATAGAGTGTCCCAGAATGTTCCCAGTTGGGCACATGACCATAAAATATGCAAGTGATCGGCAGGGCTACAGCAGCATCTAGGACAACAGTTTTCCACACCCTGAGAAATCCAGCTGATTTATTTGGGGGGGTATAATACAGTTTGTTCAACAACTTATATTGAATGCTTCTGAATCTAAAATTCAAGGAGACCGGTTTAGTGTGTACACACATGCGTTTCCACTGGGCAAATCCAAAGCCATCCCCATTTTGTCAGACTAATTATTGCGTATCCCTGGGGTCAAGGAGGACTGTTTATTCACAAGCATTTTGTATAGGGTGACCAGTATTCCACAACGGCCACTAGAATTGGCAATGTATGACAATTCTTCAGTCTCCAGGGGCTCTGCCGGGTAACCAGGCATAAATTCCATCCATGAGGCATTGTGTTCCCGACGACATGTCAGTGGGGTGATGAATTTCCCATCTGAGAACAGATCAGCCATAGCCCCATAGCCGAGACGCATTGTGCTGCAAGAGCTGTGTCCCAGACAGGGCTTAAACCAGGGAACCTCCACAGCGGAAGCCATTTATAGTACGGGTGTAGTTCAGCATTTCTCGAGAAAATGTGACACCAGGCTAGCACAGTGGAGGACACCGGCTTGAACGGGAAATCGTCTTTATTTTTGCGGTCCATCACGAGTGTCCTCAGGTCTGATCTACCTGCTGCTAGGCGCTCCAGCTTAACATGAGGAGGTTGCAGCTTTTCATCATACGAGTAGGAGGCATGTTGGGCCTGTGCGGCTATCCAGTATAACTCAAGGTCTGGGGATATGAAGCCTCCTTTATCATATGGAGGAGTCATAGCTACCCACATTTTCCTGACTGCTCCCCCATGCCATAGAAATTGTGCACAAAGTCTGTTTAGTTTAGAGAAGGGTCTGCCCGGCCAAGTCGGGAGGTTGGCAAATATATATAGGAGCCTGGGTACTAAGACCATCTTTATTGGGAACAATTTACCCACCATAGTAAGTGGGAGAGCTCTCCATCTGGCCAGCCTGTTCATCACATGATCCTCCATTGCCCCATAATTGTATTTCAAGAGGGAGAATCTCGCACTGGAGACCCTTACTCCTAGATATTTAATCCAGCTGGGGGACCAACGGAGGGGACACCCACCCTGTGTTTGCTTTGTGCCACTGGTTAGTGGGAACATCTCTGATTTTGAATAGTTAATAATGATCCCGGAGAAACACCCCAATCAAATTATGTCTTGGAGGATTAGGTCCAAATTTGTCTGGGGATCCCTTACGTACAGGAAGACATTGTCTGCGTAAAGTGACACTATTTCGGGAGATACGCTAAGGCGGATTCCCCGATCTCTGTGATGGGCGCGGATCATATCCACCATTCGTTCAATGACCGAGGCAAAAAGGATCGGAGGAGAGTGGGCAACCCTGCCGGGTGCCCCTCCCAAGCTCTAAGGGTTCAGATTTGCTATATTTTTATTAACCTACCCTACTATTGCAGGTAGTGACTGTGTTTTTCCCTTTAACGCATTAGGCAAAACATAACTGTATATATGTTAAATGGGACCAATCCTACCTGCTGGCAGGCGGAAGCCGTCCTCCCAGTCGAAGGCCGACAGTCCAAGGCCAAAATCTGTCTGAACCATTCTGCACCCCACATTGGCCTTGCGAGGGCTGGAGCCCTTCCCCTCATCGGCATCAGGAGATGTGCGCCCGACTCCCTTGCAGCACCTCATCACTGGTTAGTAAGCCGAGCTGCACATATTTGCCTGCGTTGAATTTGTGTTGAGGCATCTGTGCCTGACATAATTACCTGAAATCCATGCTCTTCTAATGAGCAGTGTTCGGCGCAATACAGCCAGAGAATCTTCTATATTTGTATTTCCGTACGGCCTCTGTACGACGCAACAAGACCATTTGAAAATGGCCGCCGCTTCGCCATTGCTAAGTAACTATACCAGCTTGTTCTAATTGGCCAGGGAAGCCTTCTTGAGACCAACTGCTGCCACCGCCAGGCAGAAGCCGGCCTCCCAGTCGAAGGATAACAGTCCAAGGCCGAAACCTGTCTGTGCCTGTCCATGCCGTAATGTTGCCACGGGCCCCGCCACTCTAACCGCACTTCGCCTACTCGTAACAGACCCCTGGGTAAGCAAACCTGGCCTCCTCTGCCTATTATTAAATTAACCTCTATTTTCCCAATTTCACGGAATTACAGTCATCAGCAAAAACAAGTAATTGGTAACAAGGGCCCGATTGAAAGCACGCCTATCTTGCTGCTACTTTAAGCTAAACTTTGAAATCTGAACTGTTTCGCTGCGCACAAAAATAATCCTGCATTGAGCATTTGCGTCTTCCCACTTTGGAGCCATAGTAACGACAGCCTTCGCTATATAGACAGCTGGCTATTTGCCCTCCGCTAACTGACTCACCCATTGCTTCATTTCTCGTTAATTACTGCTACTCACCTGTGCTGCATTCTAAGTCTATTTACTATGTATATCCGGTATCCATATGAACTATTGTATGATGTACACCAGTCTCATATAAGCGTCCTGAGATTCTACAAATACTATTTCTCACTGTTCCTGCCATGACATACCTCCTAATCTGCTCATAGTCTAAGTGCCCAGATGTACACACATCTGGTACTTATTTTTCATGCTTCATTTGTCCGTGATCTCTTGCATGCATATACCTCTGACATTGAGTATTTGTCACTTAAACTGAGTCACCCAATTGTACGCTCACTCTAGTGAATACTGTGAGACTGTGAGACTGCTCCATGAATATATGCTATTTGCTTAGCTCTGCCTACCACTTGCATAGCTCTGCCTATCACTAGACCTTCTCACACCCTGCTAATGAACAGCCCTTTAGACGTTTGGCTGCCAATCGGTATCTATCGAGTGTCAAGTCATTTAATCATCTCTAGCATAGCTCCTACGGTGACAAGTCATGTTCTTGTGCCCAATTTTCTTGCTCCTTCAAATTTTGATCATCCCCACGTGCCTGTCTACCATGACCACATATAAGACTAGGAATAACTCGCAGCATCCGCCTATTCATGTCTAAGAGATTACCCCCACCTGACGGTGACCACCATCTGAATTCCTTCCATCCTGCCTTCTCCCAGTATCCAAACCCACGCACAATACACCACCCATGCATACATAGCAACTCCTATCACCTCACTCCGGCCCAATGGATTCAACAATTTGCCACCAGACCCACTCTCAATCAACCCTGTTCACTTCAAAGCAGGAATTCAAGACTAGGCTCCAGATTTATGTCAACTCACTCAATACCTATTGCCAAAAACACCACCATAGCTTTGGACACCATTTTGAACCTAGAAGACAACCCTACTTCGCCCAGGATAAACACCTCTCACAGAAAAATTATTCTGAACAATACTGCCTCCATTATCAAGGGTGCACTCATTAATGCTAGATCCTTGCCAGCCCGTGCCTTAGATATTGCCGACCTTATAACAACTAATGACCTTGACTTTCTAGCAATCACAGAGACTTGGCTCCATGCTGCGGCAGGACCCTCACTCTCTCTTGCCATCCCAGATGAGTACTCCATCATCCGCCTTGACAGAGACGCTAATCAATCTAAAGGTGGCACCAGCGCTTTTATAGCCAAAACCACCCTAGGCAATAGGCACATATCCAGCCATCCTATTCGGTCAGCAGAATTACTGTCCATTAAATTACCTATCTCAGCGTCTTTTACAATTACTATTCCCCTCTTCTATAAACCACCGGGGCTCCTCTCCACATTTGAAGAGGACATCATCTTCTCCTCACTACCAATACGAAGCCAGGATCTCAGATTATCCTAATGGTGATCTAAACTTGGGCTTCCAAGACCCAAAAGATCACAATGCGATACACATCGCTAACTCAATCTCAGAACTAGGCTTTAAACACTGCATCACTGAACTGACACATAACAAAGGAAAGACACTAGACAGGCTGGTCGATATCAACTGTGACACAAATATCCTTGCCATCATGCCCTATGCCCGGTCGGACCATCATCTTATCACTTTCACTATAAAGGAAAGTAACCAGCCTAACCTTCAGAACCAATCTCCACCCCTATGCAAGAGGAATAATTGCAACATAAAGGTGGAGAAATTACTCCCTTTATTACAGCCTATTTTCAACGCTGCTACCACATAGACTGATCCCACTGTCTTAGTTGACATTTATAACCACACCTTACTCAAGACCATTAACACAATAGCACCTTTAAAATTGCGCAAAGCCAAACCCCAGGCCCACTTGAACTTGTGGTTCACTCCGTACCACAGATCTTTATGCAAAATTAAAAGAAATTCACGAGCCTTCCATCAGCTACCAACAAAGACAACTTCATATTACCATCCCTTCATTACAAAGAGACTATTCTACACACAAAAAGAGACACCTACAATGACTCTATCATTAATTCCAAATCCAGCACTAAAGAACTCTTTAATATTCTTAAAGAGTTGTAATCCCCAGCTTCACCACCGGACACATGTACTAAAGATACTACCTGGTGCACCAATATACAGAAAGATCTACTGGGCAAAATTACAATGTTACAAGAGAAAATAGAAGCTAAGAAACTTAGTCTCTCTCCTGACACCTCTCAACCGACTCATCAGCGCCACCTACGAAGATTCACAAACCATTCAACTTCTCTCCCCTCTCTACTAAAGAGGTCAAGGACATAATCACTAAATTAAAACCTTCACAATGTCAGGGAGACATCTGCCCTACACCTATCATCAAAGAGGCAGTCAAGGAACTGGCTCCTTTCATCACATCCCTTATCAATGCCTCATTTGAAACTAGCATAGTCCCGAACAACTAAAAAGACGCCTGGGTCTGCCGCTTCTAAATAAAAAACATCACTAGACCCGAACATCCCTACGAACTATAGACCTATCACTATGGTTCCGTTTCTACTGAAAAACTTGGATAGAGCAGCCTACCTGCAGATCCAAGAACACCTAGAAGTGGTAGGCAATCTGGCTTCAGACACAAACATGGTAATGAAACGGCTCTATTGACCTCAAGACACAAATTGAAAATCTAAAAGACAAATTTAAACTTGCCCTCCTGTTACTATTAGACCTGTCAGCTGCATTTGACTTACTAAATCACAAAGTCCTTTGTAATCATCTCACCTCAGCAGCACGTTTATCCAACAAGTCTAATGCCTGGATCTAGTCCTTCCTCTATAATAGATCAATGAGGGTCTTTGCTTCTTCGGTTTGTGCAGAACCAGCACCAGTCTCCTACAGAGTCCCCAAAGGGTCTTGCATTTCCCCTAACCTATAAAATGTGTTCACAAAGCATCTGTTTGATGACCCTGATTATTTGGGTGTCACCTATACAAATTATGCCATTGACATCCAAATACTCATCCCCATCACCAGAGACTATGCAACATATGAGAAAGCGCTCAATGACACCTATTTTATCATCCAAGCCTGGATGGCTAAGCATGGAATCTGTATAAATGATAAGACAGAGTTACTCCTCTTAGGATCTCAATCAAAACTTAATAGCTTGGATGGACTGTTCTCTCCTTCAACATTGACGGTAACATCATCAAAGTCTCAAAAGATGTGAAAACATTAGGCATATACATTGACTCTGCACTGACATTATCTAGACAAATCAATGTGATAGCCTTCTCCACGGCTTACACCTGCAAATTAATCATGGCATGCAGACCATTCCGCATGACAGCCAACTGCATAACCTTAGCCAGAGCATTAGTCCGATCAAAATTAGACTATTGTAATGCGCTCTACTTGGGAACCAACCAACGAGACTTAAAAAAGATGCAGGTACTACAAAATAACACTATTAGATCAGCGCTAAACATTCCAAGATCAAAACACATCTCTGAATAGAGACACAAACTGAACTGGCTATCAGTCATTCAAAGGATTGCCTTCAAAACTTTATCCTTAACACATAAGTGCCTCGTGAACCAAGCGCTTAGATACTTGACCAACAACTTTTCTCGCAACATCCCAGATCTCCCTACCAGATCTGCACAGTCACATTATTTTAAGATCCGAGATTCAAACTACAGAAGGCAGGAGGTAATAGTTTCCCGGTACTAGCAGCTAAAATGTGGAACTCTCTACCCATAACCTTAAGATCTGAACCTTCCTTTCATATTTTCAGGAGAAATGCTAAAATGTGGCTATCCACACATGAAAACTCGAAACATGCTCCCTCCTCTTGTCACTTGAATGCACATCCTCTCGGCACTTTACTGAACTTGATGTACCTCTTAAACTTGTATGTAACCAAAGGCAGGTACTTCTGAACTGAGGCTCTGTGTGGACTACAGGGCTCTGAATCCTGTCACCAGGACAGCTGCTCACACCTGGCTAGAACTGATGAGCTGGTGGATACTTGGGTGCCTCCAAGCACTTCATTTGACCTCACTGCAGGGTATTGGCAAATAGCCCTAGCAGAACATGCCAAGGAGAAGACATCATTCTCAACCCCAGAGGGTCTTTCCCAGTTCAGGGTAATGCCCTTTGGATTACAGAATGTACCTGCCACTTTTCAAAGTGTTAAGGATTTCAATCAGGTGACACACACCTTGGTCTCGGCCTAGTATGTAGCGCACGACTGAGATGCCTTTCTCCTTATTTTATGCAGATTCAATTTGATATGGTACACAACTCGTATCACACCCCCTTTTAAAATACCCTGGGTCACAATGGACCATGAACCAGGCTGGTTGGTGAAAATACAATATTTATTTATCTTTTAAAATTCAAAATAAATCATACAATTTTAATATGGGGCAGCAATCACCAATGGGTGGTAATTACAATGAAATTGGAATCAAGACACTTGGTTAACCTTTCCCTAGAACATATAAACAGCACGGTTGAATAGGAGCACTTTTGATTTAGGAAAGATAGCACCCAAGTTAGATTTCCCCCTGCAATGTTCCCTCAACCCACAGATAATTCTGAGTGGATAGACAGAAGCAGCAGGTAATCAGGGATAAGAGGCAGAAGACAGAACAAAAATCTGACTTTATACCCTTAACAAAGGCCTAAATTAACACTCGGAAATGTCAAATAATTAATTAATGTGCAGTTAAATTATAATATACATATGTTTTATCACAATAACATGTATGTTATATCATTGGCAATCACAAGGCAATGGATCAGCAAAAGGCTTACAATTCGAACAATGAGTGGAACATTTAGAGCATGCTGAAGCCAAATGACACGTTAAAAAGTTGCAATTTTCTCAATTCCCGCTTTAAATTACCCTAATGGTTTTTAATAAAAACGGGTGAAATACTCTGATTTGGAGTGTGGGAATAGATATATAGCACAGGGACACTATAGAGTTGAAGATAAGTCGCTATATATGAACTAGATGAGTTATGCAAGATATAAAAAGCAGCGCTTCAAGTAAAATGAAGCCGTGAAATAGGAAAGGAAATCAGTTGTGACAAGGACAGTTTTACTTTAAACTTGAGTATTCAGACTAGACCACCAAAGATGGACACAGTAAGATCCAAGGTTGATTTACGAGTTCAACCCTGTCACTCCAGCGCTCAACCCTGGCGGTTACCAGTCCGATCACTCAAAATATGACTAATGGTTTAGGATTACACAAGACAAAATTGAAAAGAGATGGTGCTAGCACTTAAAAATTAAGGACAGGATACGAGGATAATTCTAACAGTTTCAACAATTTATCGGGGTAAGATAGGATTGCTTAGAGAGTGGGATAAGGACAAAGGCAAGATAAGATAGGCTATGTATTTCTAAGTGGTAGGGATCATACTCACAGTCCACTTTCTAGTTTTGGGATTTTAGGACAGTCAACAGGGTCAGGTCACCACACGGCGGCGTGCATGGCAAAATTCAGCTGGGCATGGTCTGGTTACCGGGTAGTGAACAGCTGGGCAATTTGGGTCACTGGATGGCACAGGTACCGCTGGATGCAGTTAGTGGGCAAGCAGTGAGTGGGCAGCAAGCCAGGCTGGTTCAGGATGCTTCCCAAAAGAATACCACAGCTTTCCCCTTTTTAATGGGATTCAGTGGGTTTTCAGAATTGAGGCCTTGCTGGAAGGGTCAGCAATGCTTAGGCCTTGTAGTTTGGATCATCAAGATAGATGGAGAAGATCGGGAACGCAGCGCAGGAACTTCAGGAACAGTGTCTGTCTAGAGTCTTGTCAGGGACTCTTATTTATAATGCATAGTGACATCATCAAAGTATATGGCTGGGCAGGCTTAACTAAGCACACCTCTAACCGACTGGATTGGTCAGGGGTAATAATCCCCGCCTCACTCTCAGCTGGTTGGATTTCAAGGCAGAATGTCAGATTTATGATGTGAGTTTTACAATGTTCAAAAGCCTCCCACAGTTACTTTAGCTAAAATCTGATTTTGACACAAATGGTACATTTATACAGTTGAAGTCTCTTAGCAATTTAAAGAAACACGTTAGATATTTTATGCAGACCATTCCACTCCAACTCTGAAATCTGTGAGAAATTGTTTGGCCCTTCTCATACTTTTTGGTAATTTTGAGTATGAAAGATTTGGCCTAAAATTTTGTAACTTTATACACGTGTGTGGATTATCACAAGGGAGGTCAATTTTTAAATTCACAATGACACCATGGACACTTTGCTTATAATCCCCAATTATTTGCCATTTATGTCCCCAAGGTGTCAGTGAATTCTACAATGTCTCAAATTATAAACCACAGAATCACATTTAAACTGCGAAATTTTCATATTTTTACAAAGTCCTGCTGCAGAGATAAAAGTCTTTACATTTTTATTAATAAATAGTCTTTGGAAGCAATTGGCAGTCCTTTGTCCGTCACTGGACCATACCTTTTCTTCAGCTGCCACCAACTGTAATTTCCTCCAGATTAAGGTGGGGGTTTTCACAGCATGATTGAAGTTTTATTGCCCCTTCCCGACTTCACACTTCCTTTTCCTGAGAGTTCCTTTGTCAGAGGGTTCAGCCCAGACCAGATTCTGTCCAACCTAGTAATTGTCACAGAGGTGTTAATATCTACTGAGAGTTTATGGTGGTTCCCTTCCTTGGGGGAAGCGTTAGCTCTTCCAACTGGAATAACCTGTTTCTGGAGCCTGCAAAATCTAGCCAAGGCAGTTTAAAACTTTATTTTCTTTTATTTGGTCCTTAATCCAAAAATAAAACAAGCCAGTTGAATAAACAGCCCATATGTGTTTCTCAGCAGCCAACCCCTTCACATTACTAGGCACAGACCAGCTTTCATTCAACATTTTACTTTTCTTTAAAACAGGCATTTTCTTTCCTTTAGTTTGCAAAGCCCATTTTACACATGTGGTGCAAGCTGCTAGCACTTTGCTTTTTAAATTCGGTTATTGACTTTCCATCTGGATTCACACACTGTTTTGCAGCCATAGTTATTTTCTTGTGGACAGTAGTTTATTTGAAGTACAGATGCACTGAAATTGACATAGTCCAGATAGCTGGAGTTTCTTTGAACTACTGATCTTTGACACTTTATAACTCACAAATAAATGCGTTTCCCGTGCAGGTAAATGATGTTTCTTTGTTGATTCTTCTCAGATTGGTTTGACAGAGCCTGTCATTCAGGGGACATGCTTGGCTTTGCTGCAGCACAATGGGATATGAATGGGCATGGCAGGGCCTTATTAATAACAGTAGTTTGAGGAAGATCAGATGAAAATACCGTCAGAGCAGCATCATTTTTTAAAGGTGAAATGCTTCCTTTTTCAATGGGTAATTTGGACTTTCAGCAAAGCAATTCCGCTTTTTCACTCTATTTCTTTTGTACATGTAAGAACACACTGGCAAACTCCCTCAGTGTGTCCCCTTGTTCCATGCAGCCCAATATGTGCTTGACAAGATGGTGCAGCCATCTTTTTGTCGCTGCAAAATGCAGTTTGAGGCCATGGTGCTCACTGGAACCAGTGCAACCATTTTGCTGTTTCTGCTGAAGCGCAGCTTGGTTTTTGAGAAATTCTGTTCAATGGGTCAATGTAGCTGATAGATTCCCCCCCTCCCGACTCTTCTGAGATCCTGGTCGAGGGAGAGCAGGGCAACGTGGGCTTCATCAGTTAGGAGTCCTTCTTCCATCAGAGAGCAGAACGCCACGATCCTCTTGCTGTCTCTCATTGGAGCGTGGAACGACACCCACAGCTTTCTCTTGGATCGTCTTTTATGGTGTTGAGTGACACCCCCAGATATCTTTGATTTCTCCCTTCCAGGTCGTCGGAGAGGTTGTCATGACCACACACCACAGATCACATTCACAAATACCCCGGATGGTGGGTGCCATGGGACCATGCGAAGGAATGACTCATTTGTGTCCCTTTGGGACACACAGACACAGGGGGCCCGGCTGGACTTTGTCCTGGCGCCTCCGGCACCAGACCCATGTGGGGAAATGACATTGGGTTGCAGTAATTCCATTGGACCACTTATTTTCCAGGCCTCTTACTTGCAAAGTGCTGGGTGTGACCTTCTTGGCCCAGCTTCACGTGCCAGTGATTGGGTGTGTCTGGGCGTGGCAGATGGAACAGGATAATGGGTGTGGCCAAGTGAGCCCAGCTATACAAGCCACTTCATCCTCGGAGCCAGTGCTTCGCGTTAACTTGCATTCAAAGGCAACATGACGCTTACCGACGCATGAACCTGTAGAGAAATACTCACCCAGGAATCCGACACTCCACTCTGACATCTCTCCGCGGCAGTCTTCTTCGACGAGTCCGGTCACTGCAAAAGAAGAAGACAAGACAAGATTAGTGCTTCTTTACAACTGGAAAGCCGTGCCGCATTTAAGAGCATGCGCCCAACTCTACAATACAACATACCTGTTACCTGCAACCGCGGAGCCAGTTCTTCATCGCTTCGGTTACAGCATTCGTACTCAGCAACTCCAGGGCACAGCTTCCTTCACCTACACGGGCGAAAGAGCAAAAGAACAGGATTAAAGAAGGTACGGACAATAACACACAGAACAGACATGTGTTGAGGAACGAAACAAACGAAAGGCAACGAGAGACAAACAATACAGAAGACAAGCAAGGAAAGGCTGAAAACCAACACGCAAAGGAAGACAGACAAGAATAAGAACACTACGTACCAAAACAATACAAAAGCCAAGCAAGGAAAGGCTGAAAACCAACATGCAAAAGAAGACAGACAAGATTAAGAACACTACTTACCAAAAGAACTGGGTAGTCGCAGCTGGACTGGACTACCGCCCGCAAAGGATCATTGAAGGAACTCGGTCCTTGGCAATTAAGCGCTCCTGCCAGAAGTAGAAGGATGGAGTGCCCACAGACTTAACTAAAAGGTGAGCCAACTGGGACAGTGCACCTATAGGGAGTACACTCCTGGGGAGGGACGGAAGGGCTCAAAGGTCGTAGCTAGCCTCACTCAACACTCCCCTTTGTATTTGTGCAGGTGCGTGACCCTGAGAAGCTCCTACCGCAGTCACTGGTGCCCAAGGCAAGAACATCCCCAGGACGCATTTCACCCCTGGGAGGGCTACAACCGTGCCCCAATGCCCCCACAGAGACAGGGTAAGGGTAACAGAACGCAAAGCCTCCTACAAATCTCTGCCTGGGTGTAATGGAAACGTCAGAAACTGACTAAGTGGCCCAATTGCTTGGGGAACTACGGGCTGAAGTACATGCCTCAAGACAAGAAACTAATGCCCTGAGGAGAGAATTAATCGTGAACCAGCAGTGTACAAACAATCTAGCAAGACAGCTGCTCCAGACACAGGATGGCCAGGCCCCACTACCCAGGTCTACACCTCCCAGTGTAGAGGAGCTCCCAAATATAGCCTGCACTCCAGCCGCCCTTTTTGAAGTGCCAGGAACGTTCACACCGAGATATGCGACGAATGATGAGCAAATAAACCAGCAGGGAGCCGCATTAGGGCTCTGCCCAGTGCCCATCAGAAGAGCAATACCTATTGAAGTGCCAATAACCAGACAACCATGGGCACTAAGGTATCCATTGGGAAAACCCTACCAGCAAATAACACGAAATTAAGATTGCTTAAACACTGTCTCATAAGAAACTCAACAGGCCTTAATTGAAGACGAATGGTGACGTCACGAGGGCCCGGACTGACGCACAAATGAAAGCAATGACAATCAAAAGATGACACACAGAGACGTAACGTCATGAATAAGCACATCATGCCATCTGTCACTCCTACGCAGACTTACTCCTCTTTTGAATGCCTTGTCTGCTGACTCTCTCTCTCTCCTAGCCATTCCCTTACCGTGGCTACTATCTATCAGCCACCTGGTCAAATTTCCTCCTTCCTCTCCGAGTGGGCGAACCTCTCCTCCTCACTCCTGTCCTCAACCACTCAACTCCTCTTTCTTGGAGATTTCAACATCCACCTGTATGCCTCCTGTCCCCCCTCTGGACTCTTTTGCAACATCTGCGACTCTCTCTCACTCTCTATTCTCCCGTCTGGGCCGACTCATTCTGCAGGGTACACTCTTGATGCTCTGATCTCTTCTGACCTTCCCCTCTCTGCCCCTCTCTCCACTCCTCTCTCCTGGAGAGATCACTTTCTCCTATCCTCCCACCTCACCTTCCCTACCCCACAGGCAATACCACCCTCATCACTGCCACAATCCTTCTTGGTCATCCGACCCATGAAGCGCGTGCCAGTTGAGGCTTTCGCTGCCACCTTCTCGCCCCTCCTCCCCCTTCGGCTGACTCCCACTCTGACACAGCCCTCTCCACTCTTCACTCTGCTATATCTGATACTCTTGATATCCTTGCCCCTGTCATGAGAATCCGCCTGAAGCCCAAAGCCAAATGTAACTCCTGGTATGACTCGGATCTCGTCACCCTTAAACGCAAGTGCAGGATGGCAGAGAGGAAATGGCGTGCTTCATGTGCATCCTCTGACAAACTGGCCTGCCGCCTGCTCCAAAGGCAATACCGGCTCTCCGTTGTCACCAAGAAGAGAACCCTTATCCAAGCCCGCATCTCTGCGGCATCTAACAATTCGGCCGAACTCTTTAAAATCTGCAAGGAGCTGGCCAACCCTGCTGCAGTCTCTACCGCTCCTGTCCCCTCCCAGGCCCTCTGCATGGCACTGGCCTCTCACTTCATTTCAAAAACTCAGGACATCCTGTCCTCACTCTCCCCCTATCACCCCCCCCTCTTTTCCCTACTCTTCCTCTGGCCCTTCTGCAGCCACCCCTCCTCCCCCCTTCTCTGCCTTTCCCCTTTTCTCTGCTGACGAGGTTTCGAGACAAGTCCGATCTATGAAAGTCTCGTCAAAACAGGTCCACCCATGCTCCTCCAAAACTATCAAGGACCACATTGACTCCTTGGCTCCTGCCCTGGCTGGCTTCTGCAATCACTCCTTCGCCTCTGGAGTCTTCTCATCCCCCCTAAAGCACTCCCTTGTGCACCCCCTTCTTAAGAAACCCTCTTCCGACCCCTCCTGTCCGGCTAACTATCGCCCAATCTCTATCACTCCCTTCCTGGGCAAGCTCCTGGAGAAGCTGGCCATTTCCCAGCTTAATCTCCATGCTGAATCTGTTGGTAGTCTTCACGACCATTAGTCTGGCTTCAGAGCTGCCAGAAGCAGAGAAACTGCTCTCCTGAACATCCGTGAGGACCTGCTCTCGAACCTTGACTCTAATATTCCATGTGTTCTCATTTTGCTTGATCTCTCTTCTGCCTTTGATACTGTCAATCATACCATCCTGCTCAACCTTCTCCGTGATAACCTGGGTATCACTGGTCAGGCTCTGGCATGGCTGACCTCTTTCCTCTCCAATCGACCCTCCCAGGTATTTCGCCGCAGTATTTTTCATCGTGGGTTTTTTCATCGCCGTTTTTTTTTCCGAAAAACTCATTTTATTTTTGGGTGGGTTACGCCCCCCCCCTTTTTTTTATTCCCTTACACTCACAACCATATATTTAATTTTTTAAACCCCCCAAAAAAAGTTTTTGTCGAAATAAAAACGGCGATGAAAAAACACGCGATGAAAAATACCACAGTGAAATGCGTGTATACCCTTTTTCTCTACCTGTGATGTCCCCCAGGGATCTAACCTCTCTCCCTGGCTGTTCAACCAGTAGCTGGCACTCCTTGCCCACCGCATCGCCGTTCTCTGCCCCAACTTTCAGTGCTATGCGGATGACACCCAGGTCATTTTCAGGCTACCCTTGGCCTCCTCTTCTCCTTCCCTCATCTCTGACTGTCTTTCTGCTATCCAGGAATGGTGTGACGCCAATGACCTCTGCCTTAATGCCAGTAAGACTGAGATTCTACTCATCGGCACACCCACTCCCGCCTTCCCTGCAGCTCTCTGGCCGGCCTCTCTTGGCCCTCTTCCTGCTCCTACCTGCAAGGCAAAAAACCTCGGGGTCATTTTTGATTCGAAACTCTCCTTCTCTCCTCACATATCTGACGTCTCTAAGCAGTCACACTACGAGCTACACCTCCTCAGAGGTATCCTTCCTTTCCTCTCCTTCCCCCAGAAGCTCACTGTCTCTAGAGCACTGGTTCTCTCGAAGCTGGACTACTGTAACAGTCTCTATCTAAATCTGCCTGCCTCTACTCTCCGCCCTCTACAACTCATCCAGAACAGGACTGCGAGACTTGTCCTTGGCCTCAAACCCAGGGCCCGTATCTCTCCAGGACTGAAATCGCTACACTGGCTCCCAGTGGCTGCGAGGATTAAGTTTAAAACCCTCTGCATTGTCCACAAGGCCTTCTGGGGCCTTTCGCCAAAATACCTTCAACTCTCTCTTCCAAAGTATCTTCCTTCTCGAGCTCTCTGCTCATCCGCCTCCAACTCCCTCAGGGTCAGCCGCTTCTCCAAGCAACGAGTTGGGGGTAGATCTCTCTCCGCAGCAGGGACCTCCCTCTGGAACAGCCTTCCTGCCTCCCTGAAACTTGAGGAGAACCATCTTCGGTCCCGGAAGTACCTCAAAACCTTCCTCTTTGCCTCCGCTTTCTCTCCCCCTCTCCCCTGCTAAAATTACTGAAACTGTACTGAATGGCTACTGGACCACTCACCGAACTCGGTCCTTTGGCCCAGCCACTCTCCCCTGCACTGCCTCCCTGGCAACCACTGCACTGTGGGACTGACTCTGTATCCCTACAGCCCCCCTTCCCAGCACTTGTCTGCACTTACCTTGCACTTGCCACCAGCTGGCCCTTATTATTTATTATTTATATTTTTTCTGTTATTCTACTAACCCTATACTGCACTTCCCCTCTCCCTTTCCCCCTTGCACTTTTTCCCTTCCCCCGACCCTTGCACTTGCGCGAATCTGAATGACACCTGGCCTAGTAGGATCGGTGTCTTTCTCCTCTTGTTCCCCCCGCCTCGTCGTGCCTTGAAACACTTGTGTATAGGCGCGTTATAAATGCCATATCATATCATATCATATGAACATAGAAGGAGAGATGATGTTGAAATATAAAGAAACTCAAGCCGTAAGCAGGATGAAGATATTCAACCAGCTAACGCCTGTACATATGCTTGTAACCTTGAGAAGACAAGAAAACAGTGCAGCTTGCTATGCTTAGTAGAAGAATAGAACGGCAAGCGCCAACTATATATCTACCTCAACAAGGCACACTATATAAGTGCAAGTCCACTTTACACAAAAGCAGAATTAACCCAAGTTACCAGAGGTCAAACAGGACAGGATTTGTACTCCAGCTAAATGCGGAAAGAGACAGTGGAATCGAAACTCAGCAAGTGCAGCTCGTGCCTGGGAAGTTGAGGTTGACCAAGAGAGGGAAGCAGACGGTAGCTCCGAAGAATCGAAACTTAAGAACAGAGCAGCCTGCCCCGTGAAGGTTGAGATAAGGAGGCCCAGGCAGGTGGCAAGCCGAGTAAAGAATTAAATGCACAAATAGAAGGAAAATCAAGCAGATTCACGGTGTGCCAGCACGTGACCAGCCAAACAAGAAGAGGCACCTACACCTGGCTATCTCCCAAACAGAAGTTACCATAACCTTTCCTGACAAGAAGCTACAGTTTCGAGGCCGACCACAGCCAACTAATTGACACATATCACTAAAATACTGATTGATGGAAGGGAGGCTGGGTGAACCTTGGGGCATCCTGCACCTGGTTGACCATTCTGCGTGCTGCTAATTAAAGTGGAGATTTATGAATGGGATTGAAGCTAACCCAATCATAGTGGACCAAATAATCTAGGGTCCTATAGATAGTAGAACCAAAGGGACGTCATACTTTTAGTGACGCCCACCGTAGTCATTTTTGAGGGAAGGGATTAGACGCCCACCTAATGATGTTTACCCAATCCTCACACTCTGTTACCATATATATAGATATAGCACCTATATTTAAATTACCTTTTCCAACCAATAGAATTTCATGACAAACTTTTGAGTGTTACAAGTCAATGATGACGAATTTTGGGTATAACTGTTACTGCTTGCATGAAGTTGTTGGGAGTTGAAGCGAGACGGGCTATCGCATCACTGTTGATTTCCATGTTTCCCCGTTTTTTGTACTTGTCATTAAACAGACTCCCCTTTGCTAAACCATTTAGTTGTCCTTATTGATTGGAGTTGGAGCAAGAAATCCTACACCCCATCCACCTCAAGGTGCAGCTATCTCGTCTTAAAAAGTGCTAGAGAGCAAGCTCTAACTCTATGGGCCGGTCAGGGGTATCTCACTCTTGCGGTACACTTGGTAGCAGAGGATGGTTGGTAACCATCGATTATTGATTATTGATTAAAATAAGACACCTATTGACCGTTGACATAAAGTAACTCTAGGTCTTCGGCAATATCACAAGTGCTTTGCCATTCGGGTGAGTAGGCCGTGAAGCTTCCCGTAGACAATGGTAGCTTAAGTAAGAGACTGCAGTCGGGGCCTGAAGGGACCCGTTTTCCCAACACATCGCTTCCCCTTCCTACAGGCAGCTGATCGGGCGAAAATCTGAAGGAGGCGGTAACCAAGGCAGTGATCCTGAGGGTCCAGAGACGAACAATGAGAACGGTGAGTGAAGAAAAAATTGAGTGCTTTGGCAAACAGTGTAAGCCTTAAGAACAAGTAAAGGGAAAAGGTAACGGAGGGAGGAGGAAAAACAAAATAGTCAGAAGTAGAGAAGACTGTATATATATAAGGGGATAATGACTTGAGAATAATTGAATAAATAGAGGTTACCGGGGTGGACACCCGAGAAGAGAGAGGTTACCAGGGCGGACACCTGAGAAGTGAGAGGATTCGCCTTAGTCCTGCGCTTTAATATAGCGGCCAGAAGAAACGTGTACCCAGAGTCCCACATAATGGGGAACAATTAGACTACCACCACGTTTAAAGACGGCGTGAAAGGGGTTTGTTTAAACACCATGAAGAGGTAATGATTAGAGGCAGAGATATCTGTGTCCAGCTGGTGTCCGTCTAGTCTGTTAGTGTCTGTCTTACATGTTTTGTTGTAACGTCATAGGTGAAATTTTTGTTGAGAACGGATTAAAACATTTTGCGAGATTCGATAGCTGAGACATAATCGCACATGAATTGATGTTTTATGTGCAAATTGGTAATATACATTTTTTTTTGTGGAAAGTTTGGATTGGAGCTTGCAGTGTTTGGTGCTCGCTCATATTGTCACAAGGTGTTTTGACCACACGAAAGGGGACAGATTTAGGCATGGAAGACCTAACCCCATTAACACACTTATGCAAGCAGTTGCCGAAACATGCACCCAAGCTAAAGAAGTATAGCACACAAGGTTAAAGGTACTGCCCACAAGATGTTTATGCCATGGCCACAAAATGGGTCTTTATCTAGAGCCGTTTTACAACATATGATGACATATTTGCATGCTACATATACAGGCAAAAAGCTAGAACTTTGGAAGATGTATGAACAGACAAAGGAGGAAGAGCCACCAGCAGATTGGATGCTAAATGTATGCACAGAGGGGGGTGAGACGCCTACCGCGCCACCTGCCCCACCCAAAATGAAAACCGAAGAAAGTAAGGACGAGCGATTATATCCGTTAAGGGAGCTTAAAGCAGCCACGGGGTACAAAAACCCTGCATGTGAGTCACCTACAAATAGTAGTGACGAAAATCAAGGGAAGGATAAGGACAAGAATCTTACCTCTGCAGTCCCAAGGGACAAGGGGAGACGCGATGATGGAAGAAAGGATCAGGCACAGACAAGTGCATCTCTCGACAAGGAGAGAGAGGGAAAGAAATGGAAAGGAAGTGAAGACAGAACTGATGAGATAGCATTCGCAAAAGACGAGTGGATGGGAGGACAAATCTTATTAAAACTCGATGGGAAAGGAAGTGATGATGTGAGACCAAAGGAGAGGTTAGATGAGGCGCTGAGAAAGGAGAAAGAGAAGGAGTTAAGGAGTTAAGAGACAAAAGTATAAGAAGAAAAGATAGACTAAGGCAAGAACAGCTATATCGCGAAGAACAAGAAAAATAGCTCGATCGCAACCCGAGAGCAGCCTATGATCAAGACAGACAGAAACAGCAAAGGGTAGAAGAAGAGCAAAGGGTAAGGAGATGAAGAGATGAGGAAATTCAAAGGGCAGATGAACGTAGAAATGAAAAGAGAAGGGAAGAAGATAGGGTCAGAGAAGAGGCAAGGAAGCACAAAGAATTTGATGATGATATTGAACGTAAAGAAGACAGAGAGCACGCAATCTCGAATATTTGGAGAGGGAAGTTAAAAAACCCGATCCAGTTGTAGACTGGGAAGACATTGAAGAATTCTTTCCTGCGTACGATTCAGTAGCATCGGGGAAACGATCGATAGAGTATATGATGAAATGGGGCTAGAACAAATACCCCAAGGAGAGGGGGAGGACGAGCGCTTGGAAAGCACTCAGTTGTATGACACTGAGGATGTCACCCGAAGTAGTGGGAGTAGGAAACAGATTAGAAATCAGTAGAAATGATGAAGACACAAGAAGTTGCGTGAATTGGGGACAAACAATGTCCAACTCCGAAGAGGAGGAGCACGAGGCAAACAAGGAAGGGAGACGGTGCGAAAGACGACTCCCAAGGGAAAGAGGGATATGATGGTCAGACACTAGCGAGTCCGCACCGAGGGCATCAGAGTCAGCCGTACAGTCTGACCGACATGAAGGAGTATCTCATGGTCAGAGGGGGCCTATGTAGGCAGACTAAGGACAGACTAAGGACATTGCCAGGTATACGGCGATGCAGGAATATTACCCCTGCGATAGACAGGAGAACTATGAGAGAAGAGAAAGGGGACTGCACATTCCAATTTCGGCTACTAGAAAAGGGGGGAGCAAGACCACAATATATTTCATGGCCACACATGGATCGAGAAAACATGAAAAACAAGCTTCCAATGCTGACATCGGGAGCCGGAAAATTGATACAGGAGTTAGAAAAAATGACAGGGGACACACGCTAGCTATAGGGGACATTAAAGGTCTCCTGATCGCCATACTTGGTGAGAGAGCAGACGATGTGTGGACATGGGCAGGCTACCCCGGTGTAACCACAATTAACACAGCACATGACGGAAGGCCATTTAACTATTGCAGAGCAGCAGTATGGAAAGCACTACGAGTACTTTACCCAGACAAGTCCGATATAGAAGCTATAATGACTCGAAAAATGAAGGATTCTGAGGATCCGTTAATTTATATACAGAATTTCCAAGAAGCGTGGATGCTCGAAATGCATGAATCGTGAACAAAATCAATACCTGTGTTTTGCCATATATTGTGCCAAGGGTTGCCAGAACCGGTGCAAAAACAACTCAAGAAATTGGTAGGGGTTGAGGCTAAGCCTTGGGCTGAAATACAGTTGACTATCACACATTACTGTAGACTGTTGCAAGAAAGGAATCGCAAAAAGGAGGCATCTCGAAAGGATGAAGAAGCGAAGCTGGTGCAAAAGAAATTATCAACGTATGCTCTTGAAGGAGCCATGCTAACTAACACAGCTGAACAAAGCATGCAGCAGGTGGCTAGTCCACAACAACATAATCAGAGTAACGTAGGGTTTTACCCACAGGGAAGAGGATTTAGGGGAAGAGGATGGCAGAGCAATCAGGGAGGTTACCAAAATAATCAAGGAGGCTTTCAAAATGTGCAAATGGTAACCCAGATATGTCAAATGGACCAATAATCCGACCACCGCAGTATGTTGGCTGTGCGGAATGGCAGGGCATTTGGTGCACATGTGCAGGAGTCAAGGCATGATGCAGAACGGCCAAGGAATGGGAGCAGGCATAGCAAATCCACCTGTAGTTTTACACCTGGGCGTTGCACAGAATCACACGGTGCAGCAACACACGCTAGGAGCGCAAGAAGGGGCGGAACCACAAAGCATGGGGAATTTTCCACAAGGACAATCCCAACAGGCACAGCCGCAGCTTCCACAGACCCAGAACCCTGGAAGGGGAAGCAACACTAGGAATGGGGAAAATCCGCAAGTGCACAATGGGCCAAACTTATATATGAACTCACTGGGAACCCTGATGTGCTCTATCCTATCAGTGACACCAGACCCTCATAGGAAACCTAGGGTGGATGTCGTTATAGGGGGTAATGAATATTCCTTCCTAGTGGACACGGGTACAACACGCTCATGTATACATGAAGTCAAGTTTTCCTTGTCCAGCGAGGCCATAGATACTCAGAGTTTTACAGGAGATCACAGTCGAGTTCCCTTTACAAATGCACTCCCAGTCTCCATAGGAGAGTGCAAAATGAATGTACCTTTATTATATTCACGTCAGACCCCAGTAAACATTTTGGGTCGAGACTTAATGACAAAGTTGAACATGACAATTTCATTCACAGAGGAGGGCATAGTATGCTCCACTCCAGGAATGCACTATTCAAATGTATGCGAAATGATTAGAGCATACTCAGGACACATAGCCATGAGGCCCATACCATTGGAGCCAGAAATTTTCGCATATTGTCACGGCTCGTCTCAGCCTTCCCCAACTCCTCCTCACCTGACTTCTCCTGTACTTCTTCTGTCTTTATTACAGCCTTCTTCTTCTTCTCTTTTTCTCCTTTGGCGGGTTTCTTCTCCTTTTTCTTTTGTCGAAGGTATGGACGCGCTCCCTCGGTAGCCTCCGTGATCTGGCTGATAACAGACCACAGGAATACCCGAGGAGCACGCCCTAAAGAATGGGGAAAAAGCCTCCTGGCAAAAAACCCGATCAGTATTCAGGTGTCCGTGGAATACTGATGTCCGGCAATTACATGGAGATCTTGATTCCTGTAGTCGCAGAGCTCCGGACACGTAGTATGAATTTCCACACCTTGCTCAACTATCGTATCGGCTGAGGTGTGATTGGAGGGAGGTCTCGGTCCGTCGGAACACCGAAGAGGCGTTACGGACGGAACAACGGAAGAAAGGAAGGAGGAAAGAAAGAGGTAAGGAAAAGGAAAGTATTACCAGTCGAAAACGCTCACAGCGAAAATACTAACGCTGAAGCGCCGGCTGAGTGAAAAAGACAGGAAAAATACTTATATGGAAAACGCTGGGTAGAGCGCGTTGTGTAAGAAAGGACAGAAGATAAGACCCTAATCACCTTACCTGAAAACCTGAAATCACCTCCAGTGTAGGGAAAGAATAGATGGGTAAGTAAAGAAGTTAGAACGCAAAGGCAATGTTGAAAAGCAAGACGCTGAGAGCGACATGCTGGGCACGTAACGGAAATGATACAACGCGCAGAGTGTTGCTATGGGCCGCTAGTTATAGAATATGTCGGCCATGTTGGAATAAACTAGACCGATAGAATGGAACAGGCCGCCATCTTAGTAGTATCTCCAACGACTAGCAATTCTCCAGGGCTGGTGCATGACAGTATGCCCCCTTCGATACTTGCCTCCTCCAGGTTTTCCTGGGTACAGCCTATGGAATCGCTGTACAAGTTTGGGAGCGTGCATATGGGATCTTGGTTCCCAAGATCTTTCGGCCATGGGAAATCCCTTCCAATGGACCAAATATTGAAGGGTTCCTCTCCTGTAGCGGGAATCTACAATTCTGGCCACCTCATATTCCTCAGGTTCTTCGGGCGGAGTGATCACCGTCCTTCTCAAAGGTCTCTTGTACAGATCTCTTTGATGAGTCTTGAGTAAAGAGGAGTGAAAGACCGGATGTACCCTCCGCAGAGAGTGAGGTAATTTTAGTTTGAAGGCTACAGGATTGATCTGGGCCAGGATTGGGTAGGGCCCTATGTATTGTGCTGTGAATTTCCCCTTATGCGTCCAGCGAGGTAGATATCGCGTAGATAACCAAACCAAATCTCCTGTCTTCCAAAGAGGAACCGGATTACGTTTGGTGTCCGCATAGGTTTTATACCTCTTGGGGCTTTCCTCTAAGGTTTGTAGGGCTTCCTTGTGTGTACGCTTGAGATCCATCAACATCTTCTCCAGGGCTGGAGTTGTGGTCTGGCTGCTGAAAGATAAGGCTCCTAGATGATGCGGGTCATAACCATAGGTGCACCTGAAAGGACTCATCTTAAGCGCCGTATGAAAAGTGTTGTTGTAAGAGAACTCTGCCATTGGTAACAGAGCAGCCCAGTTGTCCTGTTCCCTGTTACAAAAACAGCGAAGGTATTGTTCTAAACTAGCGTTCAGTCTTTCGGTCTGTCCATTGGACTGGGGGTGATATCCCGAGGATAACGCTTTCTGTATAGCCAACTGGTTACATAGCGAGTTCCAAAATTTAGAAGTAAATTGCGTTCCTCTGTCCGAAATTATGGACCGTGGTAAACCGTGTAACCTTACTATCTCGCGAAGGAAGACTGTAGCGGTCTCTGAGGCTGAAGGAACTCCTGCGAGAGCTATGAAATGAGCTAACTTGGTGAAAGAATCAATCGTCACTAGAATCACCTTCTTTTAATGGGAAACTGGGAGTTCTACTATGAAGTCTAATGAGAGGTCCTCCCAGGGGCGTGTGGGAGTCTTGGCTTGATGTAGGAGTCCGAGTGGTCTATGACGAGGGGTCTTATTGATGGCACAGATGGGACAAGTCGACACATAAGAGGTGATGTCTCTTCGCATCGACGGCCACCAGAAACTCCTGGACACCAACTCGAACGTTGCCTTCTCCCCCTTATGTCCAGCCAAGGGTAGATCGTGGCAAAAGCTGATGGCCTGTCTGCGAAGATCAGTGGTGGGTAAGAACAATGCTGAATGATGAAACCACAATCCTTCACGTTCCTGCAATTTGTATGACTGTTTCTCTTCCTGAGCATAATCCTTGAGTTCACCTTGAACCTTCTCAAGGAATAGGTTAGCAATTGTATGAAAGTGGTTCTCAAGCAGAATCTTCTCCTTTTTAACCTCCGATAGATCTTCCTCCAACCAACTTCGGGATAACGCGTCTGCCACACTATTCTGGGATCCTGGTATGTAGGTGATCAGGAAATCAAAGCTTGAAAAATAATAGGCCCAACGGGCATGCCTGGAATTCCTGCATTCCATTTGTTGGAGAACCTTGAGATTCCTATGATCAGTACGAATCAGAAATTGGTGAGAGGCTCCCTGTAGCAAATGTCTCCATTCCTGACAGGCTGCCCGCATTGCCAATAATTCTCTTTCCAGAACTGAGTAGTTTCTTTCGCTTCCAGTTAGGGTGCGAGAGTAATAGGCGATAGGGTGTTCTTCTCCATTGCTTCCTTCTTGTAACAAGACTGCCCCTAAAGCACCCCCCGAGGCATCGGTCTCCAAGATAAATGGTTTATTCTGCTCGGGCTGAACTAAAACCGGAGCAGTGATGAATCGTCTTTTTAGTGTCTCGAATGCTGCTTGAGTCGCCGAACCCCACTGGAATACTATACCCTTTTTGAGAAGTGCTGTGATGGGTAATACCAGATCAGAGAAGTTGGGTATAAACCGGCGGTAAAAGTTCGCCAGACCTAGGAAACGTTGAATCTCCTTGACTGACGAGGGCTCTGGCCATCTGTCTATGGCCAACACCTTCTTGGGGTCCATACGGATACCTTTCTCTGATAATATAAATCCCAGGTAAGGTACTTCTGTGGTCTCAAAGAGACACTTCTCGGGCTTGGCGAAAAGTTGATTTTCCAATAACCTACGAAGTACTTCGCACACATGTAGCAGGTGTTCGACCAAGGATGGAGAGAAAATAAGAATGTCATCAAGGTATACGACTAACGATATGCATAACATATCGGCAAAGATCTTGTCTACAAATCTCTGAAATACTGCTGGGGCGTTTACCAGTCCGAATGGCATAACACAGTACTCAAACAACCCCAGCGGCGTCCTGAAAGCGGTTTTCCACTCGTCTCCTTTCCTTATTCTTAACAGATGATATGCACCACGGAGATCGAGCTTGGTGAATACCTTTGAATCTCTGACAGCTTCCAGTATGTCTCTGATAAGCGGCATTGGGTACCTGTCTCGGATGGTAATGCTGTTCAAGCCCCTGTAATCGATACAGGGGCGTAATTATTTGGAGTCCTTCTTTGATATGAAGAACAATGATGCCCCTCCTGAGGACTTTGATGATCGAATAAGCCCATTCATTAAGTTGGAGTTGAGGTACTCTTTCAATGCTTCCTTTTCAGATAAGGATAGTGGATACATTCGGCCGAAGGGTAAGGAGGTCTCTTCTTTTAGATCTATGTTACAGTCCTCGTGGCGGTGAGGTGGGAGGAGTCTGGGATTAATGTCTTCAAACACTCTAGCGAAAGCCAGATACTGCCTAGGTATAGAGGATATCGCGAGATTGCACTGAGTTGTAGGGAGACTGGAATGTATCTCCTTCTGAAATTCCATAGCATTCATGCAGTGTTCCCGGCAGTATTCGGAGTCGAAGCTCAACTTGTTATTAGTCCAGTCAATCTTGGGGTTGTGTCTTCTTAACCATGAAATACCTAATATCAACGGAAAATGAGCTGCTCTGATAACATCAAATGTGAGGGTTTCGACATGATGATCCATCTTTACTGTTATAGGTTCCGTCTCCATGGTAATGAAACTAGATGAGAGTGGACGGCCATCTACTCCCTCGACCGGTATCGGTCTGTCCTTCTTCCTCAGTGGAATCTGATTTTCCTGAGCCCATGTTACGTCTATAAAGTTTCCTGCTGCTCCGCAGTCAAGCATTGTCAAAACCGATAGGTTCTGTCTCAGACTGTAGGAAATGGACAGCTGGAATACCATCAGACGATTGTCCTCTATTCCTTCATTAATGGGTCTTGTGATGTTGCAAGGGTTTGTACGGTGGTCCCCATGCCTTCCCTTGCAAAAACCCGGGGTCTGGCGTTTCCCTGTCTCTTAGAGGGGATACCTGGACAATCCTTAAGCATGTGAGTTGATGAACCACAGTACATGCAAAGGTTGAGCTCCTGCCTTCTTCTCCTTTCAGTCTTGGTTAACGGTCCCCTGGTTGCCCCTATTTGCATAGGTTCTTCCGACATAGGTCTTTCCCTCCTTCCTGAAGGCGGGCTGTAGCGTGGCGCTGATCCTCTTCCTCTTCTCTTCTCTGCCCGTCTTTCCTGTAGACGGTAGTCGATCTGTAGGACTAGCGTAACCAGCTCTTGAAAGGTGTTGGGACGTACTGCTCTAGCCAGTTCGTCCTTCAGTTCCTCATTTAGCCCTCTCCGGAAAATAGTTTGTTGAGCCGTATCCGGCCATCCAGCTGATACCGCCAGTGTTTGGAATTGTGCAACATAACCCTCTAAATCTTGGTTTTCTTGTCTGACATCAAGATAGGCATCATATTTAGAATACTGTACTTCGGAATGCTCAAACCGGTTCTTGAAACCTTGTATAAACTGGGCATAATCGTTAACCAAAGGGTCTTGGTTGGTTACCAAAGGGGTAGCCCATGCTAGGGCGCTTCCTGTCAAGTTGGCTATGAGGAACCCAACTCTGGCCCTTCCAGACTCGAATGCCCGAAGTCGGAAGGAAAAATAGACTGTACAAGCATCGAGGAATTCTTTGATATACCTAGGGTTTCCATCCTATTTACCAAATGTGAATGGCATTGGAGGTAAATCATCTCTACCAGCTTCCCTAGAGGCTGCTTGTTGTCGTAGAAGAAGGTTCTCGGCGTGCAGTGATTGCATATCGGCTCTGAGGCTCTGAATGGCATTACACATATCTTGAATTTGTTCTGGTGAAGCCATTGTGTCTTTTGGGCGTTGTATACTGTCACGGCTCGTCTCAGCCTTCCCCAACTCCTCCTGACCTGACTTCTCCTGTACTTCTTCTGTCGTTATTACAGCCTTCTTCTTCTTCTCTTTTTCTCCTTCGGCGGGTTTCTTCTCCTTTTTCTTTTGTCGAAGGTATGGACGCGCTCCCTCTGTAGCCTCCGTGATCTGGCTGATAACAGACCACGGGAATACCCGAGGAGCACGCCCTAAAGAATGGGGAAAAAGCCTCCTGGCAAAAAACCCCAATCAGTATTCAGGTGTCCGTGGAATACTGATGTCCGGCAATTACATAGAGATCTTGATTCCTGTAGTCGCAGAGCTCCGGACACGTAGTATGAATTTCCACACCTTGCTCAACTATCGTATCGGCTGAGGTGTGATTGGAGGGAGGTCTCGGTCCGTCGGAACACCGAAGAGGCGTTACGGACGGAACAACAAAAGAAAGGAAGGAGGAAAGAAAGAGGTAAGGAAAAGGAAAGTATGACCAGTCGAAAACGCTCACAGCGAAAATACTAACGCTGAAGCGCCGGCTGAGTGAAAAAGACAGGAAAAATACTTATATGGAAAACGCTGGGTAGAGCGCGTTGTGTAAGAAAGGACAGAAGATAAGACCCTAATCACCTTACCTGAAAACCTGAAATCACCTCCAGTGTAGGGAAAGAATAGGTGGGTAAGTAAAGAACTTAGAACGCAAAGGCAATGTTGAAAAGCAAGACGCTGAGAGCGACGTGCTGGGCACGTAACGGAAATGATACAACACGCAGAGCGTTGCTATGGGCCGCTAGTTATAGAATATGTCAGCCATGTTGGAATAAACTAGACCGATAGAATGGAACAGGCCGCCATCTTAGTAGTATCTCCAACGACTAGCAATTCTCCAGGGCTGGTGCATGACACATATGGTGTGCGTGTACTTATGGCAGGATTGCCAGGCCTTGCAGACAGAACCATGTGAACGCCTGATGAGTTTTTATTTAGACCATGAACACCTATCCATGAGGAGGAGGGACAAGTATTTCCCTTGATGATACACACAGCAGCCGTAAGAGGGAAAGTAGCATTGGTTGAGGGGTACGATGATGAAGGCAGACAACGGTGCGCGATTATCGCCATCGAAGAAGGGTACCGATGACAATCTGTTTGAAGAACAAGCAGACACGGGAGAGACAATGGTGGAAGTAAGTCTCACCTTTTGGGTAATGATGATTAAAAGAGAAGTACCACAGAGAATGATGTTGGTGCTAAAGCGTCCGGAGAATTTTGATAATGATATAGCTAAAGTGTCTGTCTCAGTATGGACTACAGGACCCTATGACGTAGGCCTCTTGAAGGGGGTGGGAGAAGTGAAAATCAAACTAAAACCAGGAGCAATTTTACCAAGTGTCCGACAATATCCCATGTCAAGAAAGGCAGATGAAGGGATTTTTAAGACAATTTCTGCTATGATGGATCAGGGTATCATAGTGATGTCAGAGTCACCATGTAATACAGCAGTTTATCCTGTCAAGAAATCAGAAACGGGGGGTCTTGGCGTTTAATCCAGGATTTAAGGCCAATAAATGACATTGTTGAGGTGGAGTTCCCTCTAGTCCCTAATCCATCTACAATTCTATGTAATATACCCGTTGAGGCAAAATATTTCACGGTGATTGACTTGAAAAATGCCCTTTTCTCAATCCTGTTGCACCGTGACTCACAAGATCTGACGTCATTCATGTTCAGACAAATGCATCTGAAAAGCACGAGGCTGCCACAGGGGTACTGTGAATCTCCGTCTATTTTCAACAGAGTCCTACAGATGGACTTAAGCAACATTGCATTAGAAAGTATCATCTTGCAGTATCTGGAAGACATCCTAATCTGCAGCACCACAGAAGAACAATGCAGGCACGATTCTGTTCAGCTACTGACTATGCTGGCTGAGAAGGGTTATAAGGTTGACGAGGAAAAGTTACAATATTGTCAACAGGAAGTGCTGTACATAGGCCAGTTAATCTCACATGAAGGCAAGAAGGTGATCCCAGAAAGGGCTGAAGCCATATTGAACACGGCTAAGCCACACACGATAAAGCAAATGCAGAGCTTTCTAGGCCTGTGCAACTATGTTAGGGCATGGGTTTTCGATTACAGCTCTTATACTAAGCCTTTACTTCAGGCCCTAAAGAAGGCCCAGGTGACAAAGGAAAAGATTGAATGGTCTGAGACAATGGAGAAAGGGTTTACTGAATTTAGGAGAGCAATTTTCACAGCTCCAGTTCTCGGAATTCCCAATTATGCAGAGGAATTTTACCCGTTTCGCACACAGATGGTAGCGTTATGACGGAAGTGCTCGCCCAAAGAACCTCGCTGGGGTACAAGCCCTTAGCATATTACAGTGGGAACCTGGACCCAGTAATGAAAGGCCACTTCCCATGCGAACAAAGTTTAGCTGCCGCAGCGTTCGCCATATAGAAAGCGACAACCATTGTAATGGGATGTTCCATGACGTTATATGTCGAGCACTCATTATTTGCCATTTTAGAGAAACCAAAGGGCACATTGACATCTCAGAGAGCTTCTGCCTATGAAGTGATCATATGAAACCCATCGATTAAAATGGTCCGATGTAAGATAGTGAACCCAGCTATGTTTATAGCGGAGCCAGTCACTGAAGGAGAGCCAATTCATGACAGCACGAATTATGAATAATTCTATGATGAAATCCCCAGGGTAAAAGAAAATGCCTTGGCAGGAGGAGAGATCATCTTCATTGACGGCTCTTCTAGAATCGACCAAAGTGATGGGCAAAGATACACAGGCGTCGCTGTGATGAAACACATAGCAAATGGAGAATTTTGAGTACTTGTTAGTGCGCGAATACCATCTCACTGCTCAGCACAGGTTGCAGAATTATTGGTGTTGATACTCGCCATTGAGAATCACGCAGACCAGGAAGTAACGGTGTATAGTGACTCCGCCTATGTGATGTCAACGCTGCACGCAGGCTTAGCACGCTGGAAAAGGAGGGGCTACCTCCGAGTGGACGGCACGCCAGTACAGCACGCAGCCTTATTGGACAGGCTGATGAAGGCACTACAGTTCCCAGTGGGCATAGCGGTCGTAAAATGCGCCGCCCACACGAAAGGAACAGATTTTGTCTCACGCGAAATCACGCAGCAGACACGGAAGCCAATCGTATGGCATCCAAAAGTGAGACGGTTATGGAAGTGGACGTGGCGTGCACCCATGAAAGGATGATGGTAGCACGACCCACATCGGAAGCCTATAACGATCTTGGGCAAACGCAACTAATGGAGCTCCAAGGGGAGGCACTACAGGAAGAGAAAAACTTGTGGAAACATCGAGGGTGTTCTTTAAACCCCTCTGACAGCTTGTGGCGACAAGACAGCACTGGTAAACCAGTAATGCCTGTAGCCCTACTAAAAATAGCGCTGGAACAGTTGCATTACCCGACGCCCATGACGAAAGAGAATCTAGCAGCAACGCTCGCAGAAGACTGACTCACACCGAATTTAGCTGAGCATGTTGCATTCTTTATGGTGAACTGCATAAGAGTAATGAGAGGAGTCATTCCCAGGCCAAATGGGCCTTTTCAGCACTTGCATGTCGATTTTGTCGACATGATTCAAGTATGCAACGGGTAGAGATATTTAATTGTCGTGGTGTGTCCATTCTCTAGATGGATAGAAGCAGGTCCATGTACACACCCAAACTCTACCTGTGCGGCCACATTTTTAGTAAGGGAAGTGTTCCCCAGGTGGGGGGGTGTGAAGTGATGAGATCAGATAATGGGGCTCATTTTGTAAATGCAGTCTTTGAGCAGATCAGCTTGCTGCTCGGTGTAAAGCACACGTTCTCGTCGGCATATCATCCAGAAGATAATGGGATCTGTGAGAGGCTCAACGGCTTGTTAAAGGAAAAGATAGCCAAATTGAAGCTTACTCTAAAGAGGGGATGGTTGCATTTCCTTCCACTGTCGCTGTATGCTCTTCAGAACCAACCTGGCTCCGACCATCATCTTACGCCACACGAGATAGCCAGAGGAAGAAGAATGAGAACTCCCCTCACACCCCGAGATAGAGCTAGATGTGACGCCCAGTGGACAGGAGAGGTTCTAGGATCTGAAATGCAAAGCTATCTCAACTGCATGACATCTTGCCTTACTGTAATTTCAGACCTGCTGCAGCGACAATGAACAGGGTGCAGTGCAGCGCAGAACACAGATAGAGACACTACCTCAGGCTCAGCTCAAGGTCTACGTGTTCCATCCATCTTCCCTGGAGACACCGTCTTGGTGAGGAATCACACAAGGAAAAAATTGGGACGAGCCAAGGTTCAACGGACCATTCACAGTTGAAGACGTCACTCCACCCGCAGTCAAGCTGCAAGGAAGAAGAGCTTGGATCTTCCTGGGTGATATCAAGCCATACATCGGAGGAAACCCCCTGCCTGCACCCCACCGCAAAGAGACTACAGACAACGGGGAAGAACCACAGCACGTGCCGGCGAGATCCATGACGAGGAAGAAGGACGCATGACCAGCAAAGTAAAGACAAAGAATTTTTGCAAGTTGTGGCTTAACCTGGACACTTCCTCTAAGCAAAAAAGGGGATAAGCACATAACAATGGACACTCTGTGCATCCTAGTTGCAGGGTGAAGAAGAGAATTGCGCGTATAAGCCACAACATGTTGTGTTGACTTGAACCTTAGAACTTTTGATCAAAGACACTCTCAAGCCGTGAGGAAAAAAAAGACTATGACAAACTTTGATCAAGTATACTTACATTGGAAACAGATACAGCATCCTGATTCATCCAAAACCGAGACGTTGTTTGGAAGCACTTATGGTGTCAATCACAAAGGACGTGGTTATATATTTCAACCTAGTGTTAAGATCTTACCCGTCACTGGTAGGGAGACTCACCAGTGTCACAGACTTTCTCCAAGATCCTGAAAATGAAAAAATAATAAGACAACTGCTTACTGTCATTGCCGAACAATTTATTGTACTCCGGGAGTACAATGAGAAGGAAACAAATGCTTCCACCACAGGCGGAAATAGATGAACTCATCAATACACTTTTCTTTCGCATAATCGAAGACTGCCCATCTATTGTCGGTAGAACAACTGATACATTAACATTCCTTCGAGATCCAGCAAACACTGAACATTTGAGCCGTCTTTTATATAAAGTAATTATTTTGGTCGCACTCCACGCGACCGGACAGTGCAAACATTGTTTACATCAAGGAAAGAACGTATAATCCTGAATCTCAACAAAGACTGGATAAATGTCCCTATCACCAGAAGACAGCAGATTGGTGCACAATGTCCTTTTTCGGCTAGTTACCGACTTTCTGGAATTAATGGGAGACCTATCGAGGTTGACGTCCTCACCTTCATCAGAGATCCAGCCAATATCGCACAGATGGGAATGCTCCTGCACAGAATAATACTCCAAGTAGAACTTTCCAACCATCAGAGAGATTATCTGAGGAGATTCTGAAGAGACTTTCGCCGAGGGACAGATTGAGGGAGCAGAGTCAAGAACCTTACTTGTTATATTTGTTGTCATTTTTTCCAAATTTCTTCATACTGACCAGTGTCCAACATGTCCTCAGGACTGAAGCAGATTCGGGGGGTGGACTGGGAACTCACGTACTTTGAACATGCACAGTAAAGGTGACTCATCGAAGTGTCATTTTAATCTATTTTTTCCATAAGTTTAGCAAAGGAACTGTATCCTGTATTAAGAGACAATCGGCACTCGCAAGAGGGGGGACACTTGTGAAGCACCTGACGCTTTTTGACACAGAACTCGAAGAACGATAGTGAGTGGGCAAACAATAACATTGACATTTTGGCGAATGATCGAGATGGGGGCCCAGAGCATTAACCTGGTCCTCCCACAAGCATAGAGGCAACCCTGCTTCTCTGGAGGAAAATGCTGTCGCCTTACATATCGAACTATAATGTATTTATGCATTGTATTTATTATTATTTTACTGTCATTAATGAACAGAATTGCATTTTTTATTGGTGCACGAAGAGTTCCGATTTCAGTGCACCCACCTGATGATACACACATGAAACCCACAAGAGCACCCAGACATTATATAGTCATTCCAGTCCCTAGGAGATCTGAGTGTAGAGTAAATGAATGTGATTAATAGTGATATACACACATTTATGGTAACAAATGAACAGGAAAGCCAGAGACAGGGTCTGCACGAGAAGAATGAAGAAAAAGTCCTGACAACTACATGAACACACACACTGAACAATGGCCAAGGAACCTCAAACGAAAGCAGCAGAGAAGATGAGACTGCCTACTGCAAAAACTTTCCCAGGAGATAGTGAGGAAAAACGAGAAGAATTAAGAGGAATGCCAACAGAAGCAGTCTTGTCAGAAGCCCTTAAGAAAACAGAAACGGCTGCAGAAAAACTCTCCGCAAGGACACAAATGTTAGTAGACCTTCTATTCCCGCACACAGTTAGAGCGTGAAAACGACAAGAGGAACTGAAGAACAAAACGACAGAGACTGTATTACCCAGCACGCATATTCCAACACAAGAGACAAGTACCAGGCCTACAATACAGATATATAATGGACCGGCATGGACACTTGCACGCAGCAGAGAAAAGATGCACAAGAACCAGGAAAGAGCTGCCAGACTCTTGTCCACTCAAATGGCACAGATGAAGAAGCCTGCACCATGGGCCAGGATACCTGAGAACCCCCCAGCAGGAAAAAGCCATACAGAGGCATTCAGAGATGTAGTTATAGCAAACTACAAGAAAACATTAAGAATCAAGAGAAGCTTACATGAAGATAATAATGAGCTAAACGATTACCTGGACAGCACAGCACATCTAGGGAACAACATTTGGTACCAGCACATGAAAGAAGTTGGAAGACAAAATTCAGAAGGAGAATGCTTCGTGGCTGTAGAAATTGATGTCCCGACAGCACACTGTCTGTCACACGTAGCAATGTGCAACACCAGAGGCCAGTTCTTGGGAAGAGATGCCTCATTGATATGAGCAATTGAAACAGATTATCCCGATGAAGATGATTATGTTCAGGAAATTAAGACGAGAAACAGAGCTCATACTAGGAATCACGTGTTCAGGTATGAGAAACCTGAAGTTAAAGGAGCAGGGATAAGATGGGAAGTAAACCCGAGACTGAACGTCCCAGGAAAAACTCCAGAAGAAGCTCAAATTTGGAAAAACAGAGGACAAATGCAGATTTGGGGAACAGTGCTTTCACCATAAGGAGTAGTGATCTTCCGAGCATGGATGGTCCTTGCAGCCTGCAAGGAAGCAATAGAAAACTCACAGAGACTATGCAAACCACTATGGCCAAAGCTTACAAAATTACTGACATGGGTCGAAGACAGAGGAGGACCCTTGCAGATAGTGCCACTAGAAAGCCCGAAATTATGCTTCAGGAACAATGGCACAAAGAAGATGGGAGAGAATCGGAACTGCGGGCACATTTTTGAGGCTCCAGGAATGACTCATGGGACTGCAGTAATTATGGATCATTATTGGGCATGAGGATCCAAAGCATACATCAGATTGCCGAAAAACTGGGGAGGCATATACACAATAGTGAATGTCCACGTTCCAGCACTAGTGATCCTGAAAAATGACCTGAATATTGATAGTTTCCTGAAAGCAGATGATCACCTGAGGAAGAAGAGATCTGTGGAACTGACAACCCATGTGAAGAGAGAACATTATTTCTCTGCCAAATCAAAAGAAGCATTTCATGCAATCCCATATGAACACAGGCTGTTCAGCCTCACCTCATCAGTGTTCACAACCATCCTCATCTCAAAATTCCAAGTTGGAGCAAATACTAAATGGTTGCAGATAACCAGCTGGGAGTTACTGCAAGCCATCAACTCGACAATAAAAGGATTCAACGCGATCAAGGAAGAGTTAAGAGCCATCCGATTGATGACTCTCCAGAACAGATATGTGCTTGACATGATCACAGCTATGGATGGAGGAATTTGTGCAAAAATTGGAGAATCATGTTGCACATTTATACCTTCTCATGACGAAGAAAATGGAACTTTAACAGAAGCTATAGGTATGCTGACAAACCTACATAACCAGATGATTGATGGAACCGACGAAGTTGATGATGACAGCTGGTTTGGATCAATGTTTTCATTGGTTCCACAATGGATGGCAGATGCATTCAAGTTCTTGGGCGCCCTGCTAGTAATGATATTACTAGGATTTTGCGTTATCAAAATAATAATCTCGCAATGCCAGAAAACTGCAAAGAAAGCCATAGGGATGAAGATCATGATTGATGTCAAACCAGGATGGAGAGATCTAACTGACGATGAAATAAGAGACTTTGTGAATGCCAGCGAACATGCGCCAGAAGGTACACAGTTTCTTTATCCCAGGAGACGCAGAAATTATGAAGGAACATTGATCTATTGTAGCCCAAATGGACAATGTCAGCTAATGACATGGAACAAAGACGAACATGTTAAAACAGCAGGAAGCCTGAGAGGAGTGGTAAAACATGGACTCCAAAGAGACATTCCTTCAAACCATCATGTACAAACCCAGAAGACGAAGAAGAAATGGATGCAGAAGAACCAAGTAAGATGAATCCAAAAGAGAAAGTGTAAGTGGTCAATGAACCGACCAGAGGGGGGGTGTAGAGGAGGTCCCAAATATCACCGAGACATGTGACGTATGATGAGCAAATAAACCAGCAGAGAGCCGTATTAGGGCTCTGCCAAGTGCCCATCAGAAGAGCATTACCTATTGAAGTGCCAATAACCAGACAACCATGGGCAGAAAGGTATCCATTGAGAAAACCCTACCAGCAAATAACACAAAATGAAGATTGCTTAAACACTGTCCCAGAAGAAACTCAACAGGCCTTAATTGAAGACGAATGGTGAAGTCACAAGGGCCCGGACAGATGCACATGAAAGAAACGACAATCAAAAGATGACACACAGAGACGAAACGTCATGAATAAGGACAACATGAACTTAGAAGGAGAGACGATGTTGAAATATAAAGAAACTTAAGCCGTAAGCAGGATGAAGATATTCAACCAGCTAACGCATGTACATATGCTTGTAACCGCAAGAAGCTAAGAAAACAGTGCGGCTTGCTATGCTTAGTAGAAGAATAGAGCGGCAAGCGCCACCTATATATCTACCTCAACAAGGCACACTATATAAGTGCGAGTCCACTTTACACAAAAGCAGAATTAACCCAGGTTACTAGACGTCAAACAGGACAGGATTCGTACTCCAGCTAAAGGCGAAAAGAGACGGCGGAATCGAAACTCAGCAAGTGCAGCTCGTGCCTGGGAAGTCGAGGTCAGACCAAGAGAGGGAAGCGGATAGTAGCTCCGAGAATCGAAACTTAAGAACAGAGCAGAATGCCCCGTGAAGGTCGAGATAAGGAGGCCCAGGCAGGTGGCAAGCCGAGTAAAGAATTAAATGCACAAATAGAAGGAAAATAGAAGGAAATCCAAGCAGATTCACGGTGTGCTAGCACGTGACCAGCCAAGCAAGAAGAGGCACCTACGCCTGGATATCTCCCAAACAGAAGTTACCATAACTTTTCCTGACAAGAAGCTACAGTTTTGAGGCTGACCACAGCCAACTAATTGACACATAGCACTAAAATACTGATTGAGGGAAGGGAGGCTGGGTGAATCTTGGGGCATCCTGCACCTGGTTGACCATTCTGCGTGCTGCTAATTAAAGTGGAGATGTATGCATGGGGTTGAAGCCAACCCAATCATAGTGGACCAAATAATCTAGGGTCCTATAGATAGTAGAACCAATGGGACGTCATACTTTTAGTGAGGTCCACCGTAGTCATTTTTGAGGGAAGAGCTTAGACGCCCACCTAATGATGTTTATCCAATCCTCACACTGCGTTACCATATATAGATATAGCACCTATATTTAAGTTACCTTTTCCAACCAATAGAATTGCATGGCAAACCTTTGAGTGTTACCCGTCAATGATGACGAATTTTGGGTTTAACTGTCACTGTTTGCATGAAGTTGTTGGGAGTTGAAGCGAGACGGGCTATCGCATCACTGTTGATTTCCATGTTTCCCCGTTTTTTGTTCTCGTCATTAAACAGACTCCCCTTTGCCAAACCATTAAGTTGTCCTTATTGATTGGTGTTGGAGTAAGAAATCCTACACCCCATCCATATCAAGATGCAGCTATCTCGTTTTAAAAAGTACTACAGAGCAAGCCCTGACTCTATGGGCCGGTCAGGGGTATCTCGCTCTCGCAGAACACTAGTACAGCCTCGCAATCCATGCCAGTACAAGTTGTCCTTCCTGGGGCGGTTCCTCTGGCCCCTCCCGAGTGATTTTCAGGCATTCCCAGTAAATATGCCGTCTTTATGAACCAATGTCACCTGCATTTCCTGTGCAGTCTGGGAGCATTCCCCAACAAAAAGTCAAGAGTAGCGTTTGTACTTTCATACCTGGGGAGGTAGTGCAGCGGATTGGGAAATACCATTGGTGAACTGGGATAACCCCTTGCTTCGTTACTTCAGGGGATTCCAACATGAACTGGAGAAGCTGTTCACTCGACATACTCAAGGTCATGCCCTGGACAACGAGCTGTTGTCACTTCGGCTGGGCAACCCGGACTTGTTGACATATATCACCTCCTTCAATCGCCTCATAGCCAAAACTAACTGACCAGAGGGGAAGAGAACTACGCTATTCTATCGGGGTTTGCGAGGAGAACTAAAGGATGTGTTAGCCCAGGTAGTGAATCCTCCCAGAGGATGCGCAGAATACATTGACTTAATGGTGCAACAAGACCATAGGTTGCGGAACCGCAAAACTGATGGAGCTAAGTCAGAGGGGTGATCAGTCTACATGCGGCCTCTCCAGGCACCAACCAAACAACACGACCAGTCTGAACCCATGCAGATTGGGGGCTTGCAGAGTCCACTCACCAAGGCAGTAAGAGAGAAAAGGAGACAGCAACAGCTTTGTTTGTATTGCGTTAAGGCAAGCCACTTCCTCCGAGAATGCCAGGTGAAACCACTTAGAAAAACGGTCAGAGGAATGAACAAAGTTGAAGAAAAACCTGATTCGGAAAACTCCGGTGCCTGGCAAGCGTAGCGGTCCACTTGTCGAGCAGTGAGAAGGAACCTTTACAGACCTCACACTTAATCATTCCCGTGCTCTTGGTCCACCACAAACAACCGTCAAAGCTACATGCCTTGGAGGCATACATAGACAGTGGAGCTGTGGGTAATTACATCAACCAAGACTTGGCAAACCGGATAGACCATCCTCTTCGAGAGAAGCAGACATCGGAAAACGTCACAGCAGTTGATGGATCTCAGCTGCCCAGTGGCGCACTACACCGTGAAAGTCACCCTTCTGTGTCAGGACGGCCACCGGGAGGACCTCACCTTCGATCTCATCAGCGCCCCCCAGTTCCAGCTGATCCTGGGGATGCCCTGGCTGGAGACCCATAACCCCAAGATTGATTGGCGTGCATGAGTTCTGACCTTCTCCCAAGATTGTGCTGACATGTTATGGCAAAGGAACCCCTTCAAAAGGCCCAACAATACCAAGACCCAAAGAGGGGATCATGCTCGGTTTAACCGGAACTCTACCACCCGAATACATGGACTACATGGATGTTTTCCAGAAGGAGCAGGCAAACACTCTACCTCCACACAGGGCTTACGACTGCCAGATAGATCTCGTACCCGGAGCGCAGGTTCCCGGAAGCTGGATTTATTCTCTAACTGAACAGGAGAATCAGCACTTAAAGACGTACATAGATCAATACCTGGCAAATGGCTTCATTCGCCCGTCCAATTCACCTGCGGCCTCGCCCCTCTTTTTCATGCCGAAAAGGAGGGGGACTTAAGAACTTGTATTGACTACAGATCACTCAACCAGATCACGGTAAAAAAACGATACCTGTTGCCACTTATCCTGGAACTCCTGGATCAGGTCAAGGACGCCCACATTTACATGAAACTGGACCTCCGCGGGGCCTATCACCTAGTAAGGGATAAAAAGGGGGACGAATGGAAGACGGCTTTCCACACGAAATATGGCCTTTATGAATACCAGGTTATGCCCTTTAGGCTCTGCAACGCCCATGCGGCGTTCCAATTCTTCATGAATGACGTCCTTCGTGAGCTGTTAGATGTCTGTGCACTAGTGTACATAGACAATATCTTAATTTACTCAGCCACAAAAGAAGATCATGCCATCCACATCCGAGCAGTCCTGGACAAACTCTGGCAACATCGGTTATACGCCAAATTAGAAAAATGCTTCTTCCACGTAACAGAAGTTGAATTCCTTGGATTTGTTCTCACTCCAAGAGGCATGTGCATGGACACACGCAAAGTGGACGCTATCCTCAACTGGCCCTCACCAACATCCGTAAAAGGAGTCCAGGGCATGCTCGGGTTCGCTAATTTTTACCGCCGATTCATCCCAGAATTTTCCCAGATCGTCCACCCAATCACCTCTTTGTTGCAGAAGAACAAACAGTTCCATTGGTCCGCAGAGGCAGAGGAAGCCTTCCAGAAATTTAAATAGGCATTCACTTCACTGCCGATTTTGCAACACCCCCGACCTGAGCTTCCATATATAGTCGAAACCGACACCTCCAACATAGCCATGGGAGGAGTTCTGTCACAGCGGGACCCTGATACCAGACAGGTACACCCCGTGGCGTTGTGGTCACGCAAGTTCACCGCCCCGGAATTGAATTACGCGATTACTGACAAAGAATTTCTAGCCATCAAGGCAGCATTCAAAGCCTGGAGGCACTACCTTTTCGGAGCTAGACACACAGTCACCGTAATCACGGATCACCGTAACCTGCAATACCTGAAAACCGACAAAGCTCAGTCCTCGCGTCAACTTTGTTGTGCTCTCATTTTCACTGAATACGATTTCACCATCACCTACAGACCTGGAGTACGCAATGGGAAAGCAGACGCCCTGTCCTGTATGAGCAAGGATGAGGATGCTTTCGCTGCACCAGACCCAGTGGCAATCATCCCAAAAGGAGGGATCCTAGGCATGATTACTGCGGCTTCCACCTTGGATGACTTAAAATCCGACCTCTAACATCTTATGGATCAAAACGCACATCAGGAATGGGCAGCAAAAGGAGAAAAGGCACCATTGTGGACAATCTGCCATTCTATCAAGGGTGGCTCTACATTCCACATAAAGAACGACAGAATCAGATTATTGTATTTTATTTAATTTTGGATTTGTAGAGCGCACTACAGCCCACAGGCATCGAGGCGCTATAAAGGAGATTTGCGAAGGCTTGCTTGAGGGTTACAATAAGTGGCCCATGAATAGATGCTTAAAGACAGTTTGATAGGTTACAGTTGCTCACAGGTTTCATTACATAGTACAGTGAATGCATAGTAAAGTGTGTCATATCCATCCAATTACAGTCAATGGGTGATAGGAGGTTACATATGCAATACACAGCTCGTAGGGACAAACCCTTTCAGACAAACAGCCTAGTTTTTAAGGCCTTACGGAAGGCTGCATGAGAGTCGATTGACCTGATCTGTGCTGGGAGGTTGTTCCAGAGGGTAGCAGTCATGGTTGGGAAGCTGGAGCCTCCAGCACGCACTCTGCGCGTGTGTGGAACCATGATACGGTTGGCATAGGCGGACCTCGAGGGTCTGGATACTGTTTGTTTGGTGATACTCTGAGCTAGGTACATAGGTGCCAGACCGTGTAAACATTTATGTGTGAGGGCAAGTGTTTTGAAGACAACCCTTTCCTTGATGGGTAGCCAGTGTACATGCCTCCTGACCCCTGAATTGTGCTCCCTGCGTGAGATGCCTGTAGAAGCTGCTTATAGGGCATCATTCTGTGCAATCTGGAGTTTAGCCAGATTTTTTTGGAAAGTTCCAATAAAGAGAGCATTGCAATAATCCAATCTAGAGCCAATGATGGCCCTGGCTATGGTGATACAGTTCTGTTGGGACAGGAATGGCCTAACAGCATTGATCAATTTAGAGTGATATGCTGCAGGGGAGGCAATGGCATTGACCTGCCTATCCATGGTAAGGCTAGGTTCAAGGTACACGCCCAATGTCTTGATCGCTTGGGAATCTGTGATAGGGATGTTGTCAATGGTGAATGAGTGATACTTCTTGTCAAGTTTGCTCAGTGTGGATGGAGACCCAACCAACAGAAGTTCAGTTTTCTCACTATTTAGGCAGAGCCAATTATCTGCCATCCATCCATTATCACAAGCTACCACGATTCATTAGTGGAAGAACATCCGGTAATAACCAAGACCTTGGCCAAGATTTAAAAAAACTACTGGTGGCCAACCTGGCGGAGAGATGTGGCCCAGTTTATCTCAACCTGTGGTGTTTGGGCACAGAACAAATCCCAAAAACAAAGCCCTGCAGGTCTTCTTCATCCTCTGATGGTACCACCCGCTCCATGGCACACTCTGTCATTGGACTTTATCACGGATCTCCATTCCTGCAACGGGTACAACACCATCTTAGTCATTATAGACTTATTCTCCAAGATGGCCCACTTCATTCCTCTGAAAGGTCTTCCAACTGCATTCGATCTAGCTACGGTGTTTCTGGAACAAATAGTCCGGTTACATGGTTTTCCATCAGTGTTGATATCTGACTGGGGAAGCCCGTTTGTCTCCACATTTTGGAAGAGGTGCTGCAAACTCGCTAAGATTGACCTTTGTTTATCCACAAGTCATCATCCCCAGACCGATGGTCAGACCGAACGGACTAATCAAACACTGGAACAATGCGTGAGATGTATGCTGCAACAAACTGAGGACTCATGGAAGGACATACTATGGTTAGCGAAGTATGCATACAACAACTCTATCCACACCAGTATGGGGCAAAGCCCATTCTTCATTATATACGGACGACAACCACGAACATCCGTCTTCGACCCACCTGAATAATTGGAAATGCCAGCAGTAAAGACATTACACAAGACCATTACCCGAGTCCTCAAGGAAGCCGCAAAACAGCTAACCAAGGCCAAAGAAAAGTAAAAGCACTTCACAGATCAACATCGAAGGAAGGCTCCAAACTATCAAGTCGGAGACAGAGTATGGTTGGCATCCAAATATATTCCCCTGAAAGGCCCATGGGCATTCTACTCCCGATACTTGACACCCTACACCATGAAGGCTATAATCAACCATGTCGCCATGAAACTGGACTTGCCACCAAATATGCAAATCCATCCTGTATTCCATGTTTCTCTCCTGAAACCAGTGCAGTCTGGTACATGGATCGACACACCACCGGATCCTGCAATAGAGAATCGCGAACCTGAATTCAAAGTCACAAACATCTTGGACTCCAAATTAGTCCGATCCAAGTTATTCTATCTCATTGATTGGAAGGGGTACGGACCCCAAGACCGGACCTTGGGTCCTAATGCATATGTACACACCCCACGATTAATCAGACGTTTTCATCTCAATAACCCAACAAAACCAGGTCCAGCGAGAGGATCACCCTTAGGAGGGGTCTTGAGGGGGAGTGCTGTCATGACCACACACCCCGGATCACATACACAAATACCCCTGGGTGGTGGGTGCCATGGGACCATGCCGAGGAATGACTCATTTGTGTCCCTTTTGGACACACAGACACAGGGGGCCCAGCTGGACTTTGTCCTGTCGCCTCTGGCACCAGACTCATGTGGGGAAATGACATTGGACCACTTATTTTCCAGGCCTCTTACTTTCATAGTGCTGGGTGTGGCCTTCTTGGCCCGGGTTCACGCACCAGTGACTAGGTGTGGCTGGGCGTGGCAGATGGAACAGGCTAATGGGTGTGGCCAAGGGAGCCCAGCTATATAAGCCGCTTAATCCTCAGAGCTAGTGCTTCGCGTTAACTTGCATTCAAAAGCAACGTGATGCTTACCGACACATGAACCTGCAGAGAAATACTCACCCAGGAATCTGACGCTCCACTCTGCCATCTCTCCACGGCAGTCTTCTTTGACGAATCCTGTCGCTGCAAAAGAAGAAGACAAGACAACGTTAGCGCATCTCAACAACTGGAAAGCCGTGCCGCATTTAAGACCATGCGCGCAACTCTACAATACAACATGGGAAACAAAACAAGAGATGACTCCTTAACTCTGCGCCACATATTCAAAACCTGTTTTCTTTATTTAAGGTTGACACCCTTAATGGTAAAGCCCTTGATAACACGTGTTTCGGCTATTCCAAGCCTTTGTCAGATCCGGGCTAATTATTACAAACACAAAAGTCTCATCATATTGCTACTTTCTGCAGTTGATACCCCACAATCCATTGATGCATCCCCATATTCACATCGCAATACATACATTGTACGATTTGCAAGACAGATGTTCGGGGTTAGAGATGGGGAGGATTGTATAGGGATAAAACACAGGTATTTGCAAGTAGATTGAAATCACCATATATAAAGAGTAGGAAAAAAGGAGAGAAAAGAAAACAATAACGAAAAGATAATTAGTTAAATGTTTTCCCACTACTAAAAAAGGCCATTGATTCAAAATGATACTGGTCATATTGTTTGACTCTTTAATTCTCCAATTAGAGAAAATGATGTATATGACTTACCCAAAATGTTCATAGTATTTTCCTCCTAGTTAATTGAGCTGCTTCTTAGTCTCGGGATAGATCCCATAGTTCATCCTGTCAATAATGTGTTCGCAATATGTAAATCCAAATAATTCAGTTCAGTCTGATTCAACATGATAATTAAAATTATTCGACTATGCCCTGGGATAAAGCCCAGAAATTAATCACCACAGTAGTGAATTTTAGCGGTACGTGAATCCAAAATCTAGGTTGAGTCTAAAAATACATATTAATTTGAAATGGTCAAAGTAGTCCGCCACACTTCACGGTTAGTTAACAACGGTATATATGTGTCTAGCTGCGGTATTACAGTCCGATCGTACTGACGGAAATGCTTGCTGCGCGTTCCTTATCTCCATAACAACTATCCTTATATCTGACTGCATTGATTTACTAAGAACAGGGAATGGCGTATTGTTAACAGGGCACTGCTTACCTAGAACCGCTATGTCGTCCGTGTTGGCTGCCTTCTCACTTCCTGGAACGCCATCGCCATCTTGGGAACCTTTGTCATAAGGTCTCCCTGGCAACGAGGCGTCCCAGGTCCTAAAGTCCCTGTGCCTGATTTTATACTCATAATAATATTAAGAACCTGCACCAATCCCTGTAATAAATCTACCAACTGCGCCGACTGTTGTTCTCCCCATAAACAAATACGAGCTGTTACATCGCATGTTTATGCCGGGTAGTCATGGCAACCCCCACCATTTTGTATTCCGTCTCTCAGAAAGTAACCATAGCAACGCATCGTAGTTTCAGAGACACGTTAATACAAGAATGCACGTTTGTCTCGAATCCTTGCCAGAATCCTGTACTCATAATGGTAAAAACCGACATCAATCCTTATTCTAAATCTATCAACTGCTTCTACTGTTATTCTCCTTGTTATGATTAGCTCTGCCTGCAAGAGAGTGGAATGTTGAGATGGAAGGCAGAGCGCAGAATGTTTACCCATGAGTGAGTGTTCCAGGGTGGTCAGTTGGAAGATGTAAGCCCTGAGAGAGGATGCCGGTGGGTGTCCTATTTTCCCCATGATTTATCTGACATAAGAACTGTAATTAATAAGCCCAAACTAAGTAAAGAACTTACAGTTAACAAGAAGTTGTCAGAGTCATTTGTAACCGGACCCAGAACTTAACAGTGGCGACGAGGATGATGCTGATATTGCTGAAGGGACAGCAGCACCAAGGAAGGACACCCACCGGCACCCCCAAGAGAAGAAATCCTCTCTCAGGTAAGGGCGCAAATTGGCAGAAAGGGTGCTGTGATATGAGGTGTAGTGAGAGCAGCTTTGACCAATAGTGAAGGGCTACAAATGTATTGGAAGCTGCAGATGCCCATTAAAGTGCTCCAACAGCGCGTGAGACCAGAGAAAGCCAGCACTATAGAGATAAGGCAAAGTGGCGCTGCAGGCCCATTGAGAAGATAGGTTTCAGAAGCATTTTGCTACTCAGAGCTGCCTGTCGTTTTAAGTGGCATTTATGTCAAGGAGCGCAAGAATTGGCAAAATGACAGTGAAGGAAGCACTTTCAGTTTCAACATATGGCCACACCTACCAACATGATTATATGACTGGTGAGGTGAGACTGTAGCCGGCCTGTGGGGAGAGCGCTTTTCAGGCGAGTTTTAGGTGGCCCTGAAAGGACAAGTGGGCGGTCGTCAGCAGAGTTGGTTGGTTCAGAGAGCTTTGTTTCCCTCAGCTTCCCAGTCAGACTGATGACGTCGGGTGGAATGCTCGAGGAGTTTGTGATGGTGCTGACATTGATTGGCTGCGAGTTTAGCTGCTGTTCTGGAGCGTAGGGAAGGAGAACACAGCAACGTGCAACACAGAGGTCCGATCACGTGCAACGTTGCTCAGGGTTATTTGTTTTTTTTTCTCTGCAAGGTGCGCAGAATTGCGGTAAACAACATGAGAACGACTGCCGTATAATAGGAAAGGGAGCCAGACATTAGTGGCTTCTCTCTGTGCTGTTTGAGGAGAGAGCAGAGCCAATGGCAACTTGAAAGAAGCATGTTGATTTTCAGTTTGATGTTCGGCCTTTTTATGGGACTTTTGAGCAATGAATCCTTTGGCTGAGCAATGAGGAAAACATGTTGGGAGTGGCTGCAGTTCACTGACAGCAGTGATGTATGCAGGCAGAGGGGGCCGTGCGCCCCACACCAGGTACCTTTGTATAACGCTAGTGCCAGCATGGAGCAGCAGGAATGCCATTGAACTGCCGAGATCTAATAGTTTAGAGGTTTTCCATCACACAGTTTTGAACACGTTTTTTTTAACAGTTTTTCATTAATTTTGAAATGGAAGTGGAAGTGATAAGAACTCATGAGATGAAATGTGTTTTCATGTAATGATGTATAGTTTAGTGTAATGTATTGTGATTGCATTACTCATGTCAGAAACAATGTTTACAAAGCGCAGCTGTGATGTGAGGCCTGTCTGAGTTACTGTAATGGAATTCAAGTATTTGCTGTGTTCTGGTGTGCGCTGGGTTCGTATGTGCAAGCGCTATGACCTTTGTTGAGTTATGGTGTGAGAGTTTTAAGTGGATGTCGTGGCCTCTTTTGATAAGGAAATGTAGTGAAGTTTTTTTTGAGAACATCCTAATTGCACCATTGTTGATAATGACAGTTGTTTTTTTCTCACAGGTAACATCACAAAGGACTTTGTAGCTAAATATATTGGACTCAATTGATGTTTTATACTCTTGTTTACCAAATTTTATATGCGCAAATTGCCTATGTGTGTGATGTGACTCTGTGAGAGAGTGGAGGTGTGCAAATGGAACGAGGAATGAGACTCCCGACACTTTTAGTGTAAAATCTTTGGGGGATTGTGATTCCCGACACTGTTGGTGTCAAATCTTTGGGGGATTGTGATTCCCGACACTGGTGGTGTCAAATCTTTGGGGGATGGAGAATCCCGACACTGGTGGTGTCAAATTCTTGGGGGATGGAGAATCCCGACACTGTTTGTGTCAAATATTGTGGGGGATGGAGAATCCCGACATTGTGGTGTCAAATATTGTGTGGATGGAGAATCCCGACACTGGTGGTGCCAAATCCTTGGGGATGGAGAATCCCAACACTGTTTGTGTCAAATATTGTGGGGGATGGAGAATCCCGACATTGTGGTGTCAAATATTGTGGGGATAGAGAATCCTGACACTGGTGGTGTCAAATTCTTGGGGGCTGGAGAATCCCGACACTGTTGGTGTCAAATATTGTGGGGGATGGAGAATCCCGACACTAGAGGTGTCAAATGATGGTAGGGATTTAGATTCCTGGCATTAGCGGTGCAAAAGGTTGAGTAATGCTATCATAGCTTTAGGCTGCGTGGTGGGTTAAGAACCCTGAATTGTGGTTTTTTTGCACACTTTGTTGATGGTGGATGGAGGAAGATGGTTGTGAGTGCAGTATGTTTGTTTTGGATGATAGTTGGATTGTGGGCTGGTTCCCTGGTGTCGACTTTCATGGCAGGCCAGCTATGAAATAGTTGTTTTGTCCTGGTGGGAGTGTAGCTATGTGTTAGCTAGTATAGGGTTCAGTGAAGGGAGAGCTTTTGCTCGGAGTGTTAGCTTGGTAGTAGTGGTTTTAGAAGGCCAGTTAATTATTTTATTATTTATGCTCTTTGAGCCTTCCCCTCTTCTGATATTTCCCACTAGTTACATCTTGGTATTTAATGTGGTTGGTTGTCCCTGTAGGGGGAAGATGTGTTATGATTAGCTCTGCCTGCAAGAGAGTGGAATGTTGAGATGGAAGGCAGAGCGCAGAATGTTTACCCATGAGTGAGTGTTCCAGGGTGGTCCGTTGAAAGATGTAAGCCCTGAGAGAGGATGCCGGTGGGTGTCCTATTTTCCCCAGGATTTAGCTGACATAAGAACTGTAATTAATAAGCCCAAACTAAGTAAAGAACTTACAGTTAACAAGAAGTTGTCAGAGTCATTTGTAACCGGACCCAGAACTTAACACTCCTCATACCTAAAAACAGGCTGATTGTAACACATATTTACGTCGGGTTGTCAAAGCAACCCCCCTCATTTTGTTTCCGTTTTACGGAAAGAAACGTAATCATTTAGATTCTGGGGGTAATTCACAGAATTCAGCGCACAAGTGGCACACGCAGCTGGCGCACAGAGTGCGCGTGCGGCAGTCCGTGCCAGCCACGTGTACCAAAACCCATTTCGGCGCACAGCGTAGTCATGGATTTATACATCCATAAGCAGCCGTGGCGCAGCCACCCTGCAGCAGTGCCAGTTAACCCCCAACCCCGCCGTGTGCGCCAAAAACATCACACACATCCAGTACATGGCGCAAAGGCCAGTGGACCAGCATACAGCCCCCCAACCACGAAAACGCATGTAAAACTCCCCGCGCACCCCTCGGAATACACGTACCCCGCTCGTGTCAGGTAAAATGCACGGAAAACATCCCCCCTGTGGTGTGGGCTGCCTGCGGGGCATGGTCAAGGTGGATGGGCTGCCTCTGTGGCATGGGGAGGGGGATGGGCTGCCTGCGGGGCATGGGTAGGGTGAAAGGGCTGCCCATGCATATTCCGGGGGTGCGCGTGCAATTCCACACGTGATAGGCCTGGCGCGAGCGGGGTACGTGCATTCCTAGGGGTGCGCTGGGAGTTTTACACGCGATAGGCATGGCGCGAGTGGGGTACATGTATTCCTAGGGATGCGCTGGGAGTTTTACACGCGATTGGCCTGGCGCGAGCGGGGTATGTGTATTCCTAGGGTGCGCGGGGAGTTTTACACGCGATTGGCCTGGTGCGAGTGGGGTACGTGTATTCCGGGGGTGCGTGTGTTTTTTTACACACACGTGGCCTAGAGGGGTCGCATTTCTCTTTTTCTTGCTTTTTTGGGATGCTTGAGCGTTGCGTGACACGTTATTTCTCCTAGGGGGACCACAGAATGGGGCATTCATCGTAGCTGGATATACGTGTATGTTGTTTACACGCACTTTTGTAATGCGCATGGATGCTACCGCCTGCCTTCGTGTGGCGGACGTGTTTAGGCCTGTGCGTGTCTTCGGCCGTGCGCGGGTTTCCCCTATTCGATTCCATGAATACTTGTAGTTCGCATGCGTGTGGGCGTTCCGTGTACTTCCCAGCAGTACTTCCCCAGTTACGTCCTTATTTTCACGCCTGGTCCCCATTCTGTGTGTTAAGCCCTGTGTTCTGCCCACCTTTTTGGTGTGTGTGCTAACGTTGTACGCGTCGCACATGGTGTTCTGGATGTTGCAAAGACGTGTGCGCCTGTGTGCGCCACGCACGGATTTGGTGCACATCCCAGGGAAAACTCGCGCAGGGCCTTCCATGAATCGCACGTGTGCACGTGCGCTTGCTTTTTCACGCTTGCACCAGCTTGCACCTCGATTTTCGGGTGCACATTTGTTCCATGAATCGGCCCCTCTATTTCTTGAGTCTCAAACTGTGCTCACATATTTAATTTCCTCCTATTCATTAACCCTGCTGCCAGTTTAATTTATTGTATCTTGTGGTTATATGTTGTTGATAAAACAAACACCTTAAAATAACATCCGATTATCAGGTACGTAGACCAAGTCACTATTAAATACTCAAAAATGTGTAATTTAGAAAATTGATTACTCATATTAGTATTACTAAACTAGTGTAAGCATAATTGCCTAATACTAGCTCAAAGACTAATATCATGACTATGAATGCCTAGTTCTAGTCATAAATGGTACGAACTAACTCTTTTTATATTAACACAATATCAGTTTGCTCACAGTTTCGTGCTATGCATATTAGCTTGACTGATTAGACGTGTTGCTTTTCTATCACAATAAAAGCTCCCAGCTTCCGGGTCCCCAAAAGTTCCTTCTAGTTTGCAGGATAATTTCAATCCAATCTAATAAGCATGAATATCGGAGTTGCACAGCAAAACAATTCAACCAATACATTGACTCAATGGATATAGTGTTAATAATGCTCCGTCCATCACATTATTGTGTCATTACAGTCAAAAAAGAGAAATCAAAATATTTTTTTAAACAGGTTATACATAAACATATATGTGTCATTCACATCAACTGATTAAGTTCATACATCACACGTGGAAAGTAAAAGCACCCCTTAATCTGTATTCAAATTAAAGATACCAAAATAAAGAATTGTCTTAAAAATTGTGTGAGTGCTACAGATTAATTCAGACCAACAGTATTGAATGGGTAATGCACATCTAGAGGAACAAAGCCATCTCATTGTCAGTATTTAAACCTGTAACAGTTGTGTTTTAGTAACAAATAAGTTGTGCCTCCGCCTGACATAATGCTCGAATTCTGTCACTGCCTCTCTTGGAGATGGTTACATGTTGGAGGACAATGAACCTCATTTGTAGTTTATCATCAGTTTGATCTACGTTCTGCCAATGTACAGACAAAGGCAAGGATGGATCCTGGCTTCCAATTTTGGTCATATGCTCTCTAATCCTCATTCTCAGCTCTCTTTTTGTACTACCAATGTAGGTTTTTAAGCAGATGCAACGTATGCCATATACAACATACTTTGTTCTGCAGTTTATTCCTTGTTTAATTATCACAGTTTTATTATTAATATCCTGAAATTCCTTTGTTTTGTCCATAGCAAATTTGCACATAGAGCAAAACCCACATTTCCTTAAGCCTGTATCATTTCCTCTAAGCCATGTTTGTGACTTGGACCCTTTGATATCCGGTAGAAGTGATGGGATAATTAGAGACTTCAAGGTATCTGCTCTCTTATAAATCATAGTTGGTTTGTCACCTACAAATTTATAAATATGTTCAACCAATTTAAGTAAATGCCAATGTTTTTGTAAAATCTTTTTGATCTTAAATTGGGCTTGATTAACTTGAGTGATAAACATGACTTGTGTTGCCCTTGCATCTGGCAGTCTATCCTTCTTCTGTAAGGCATCTGCCTGCTTCAAATCCTTTGTTCTCTCAAATGCCTTAGGAGTCGCCTAACAGACCAACTGTAACCAAAAAGCCAGACTCTTTTGTTCTACAATACAACATCCCTGTTACCTGCAACCGCAGAGCCAGTTCTTCATCGCTCCAGTTACAGCATCCGTGCTCAGCAGCTCCAGGGCCCCGCTTCTTTCACCTACACAGGGGAAGTAGCAAAAGAACAGGATTAAAGAAGGTACGGATAATAACACACAGAATGGACACGTGTTGAGGAACGAATGAAAGGTAACGGGAGACGAACAATACAAAAGACAAGCAAGGAAAGGCTGAAAACCAACACGCAAAAGAAGACAGCCAAGATTAACAACACTACTTACCAAAAGAACTGGGTAGTCGCAGCTGGACTGGACTACCGCCCGCAAAGGATCAGTGAAGGAACTCGGTCCTTGTCAATTAAGTACCCATGCCAGAAGTAGCAGGACGGAGTGCCCACAGACTTTACTAAAAATTGAGCCAACTGGGACAGTGCACCTATATGGAGTACACTCCTGCAGAGGCACGGAAGGGCGCAAGGTCGCAGCTAGCCTCACTCAACACTCCCCTTTATATTCACGCAGGTGCGTGACCCTGAGAAGCTCCTACCGCAGTCACTGGTGCCCAAGGCAAGCACATCCCAAGAACGCATTTCACCCCTGGCAGGGCTACAACCGTGCCCCAATGTCCCCGCAGAGACAAGATAAGCGTAACAGAGGTCCTCCTTGGTCTTTGAATAGGCGCAACCAGTGCTAATCTATTAAATAAATAAGAACTGGTTACTTCATTTTCCCACTAACTGCCTTCCAATAGGGTTGACAGCAGTGGGACATGGATGTATTCAATAATGACAATTGATAGTGAAAAAAAATACTCCCTGTTACATAATTATACTTATAAATCCATCGTTCCCTTCTGATTCTTCTTTTTCTAATTCTCATGCTTCAGATGTCTCCTCTATTTGAAGCTCTCTTGGCTCCTCAATTTGCTGCAAAGTGTGCCTAGCGTGACAACTCTTTAGTTGATTAATATGGACCCATTTCTCTTCTGTCAGTTCTCCTTTGGGGATGCAGATTCTATAGGCGACAGGTGAAATTGTATCTACAATTTCAAAAGGACTGCACCAACTGGGCAAAAATGTGCGCTCTTTGGTCTGGTTCCTTTGGAAATTGTACAAGTAGACCCTGTCTCCTACTTGGTATTCCTTTTTGGCTGTTTTTAAATCATATTGAGTCTTCATACCCTCTGCAGATCTTTCCAGATTCCGCTGAGCATATGCAAAAGCATGTTGAAGGGGTTTTCTTAGATTCTCAACATACTCACGAGTTGTGGAGGAGTTTTTCAGTGTCTGCTCCTGTGTTCTATAGAGCAAATGCTGACGTAGCACCATCCTCCGTCCAGATATCAGCTCAAATGGAAACATCTTAGTTGCAGAAGAAGGTGTAGATCTGATGGCCATCAGGACAAAAAGTAATCGGATGTCCCAACTTGACCCAGAGTCTGCCACAAACTTTTTTAGAATGCTCACAATGGTTTTATTGTACCTCTCAACTCCACCACTAGAGGACCGGTGGTGTGCAATATGAAGTTTCCTTTTGACCCCAAGTATCTCCCACATCTTTGTCATCACTTCGCTGGTGAAGTGACTTCCTCAGTGTGACTCAATCCTTTGGGGTAGGCCAAAACACGAGGAGATGTGATTGATCATCAGGGCATCTGCTGTTTCTGCCTTGCAATTTGGGACCAGGAGACATTCCATCCATCTGGTAAACAAGCATGTTACGGTTAACATGTACTTGCTCCCCCTAGAGGAGCGAATCACTGGCCTGATGAAATCTACTTGTAAATCTGACCAAGGCAGTGTCATCCCCCACTTCTGGAGGGAAGCTCAGTGTGAGTGATGTTGGCTGAAATTGTGCACACATAAGACAGCCCTTCAAGTATTGGTCGAGGTCCTGCCCCATGTGTGGTCAGTATGCAACCTCTCGCAAGATTTCTAAAGTAGTGTGAAACCCCTGATGACCGGCTGTGGCCGCATTATGGGTGTGACTTAGCATCAGGCTTTGGAATGAGGTAGGTACACCCACTGGTCACAGCCAGATATGGATCTCCTTACCAACAAACCATCTTGGATTCAGAACATTTTTGGACATTTCATCAACACCCTGAGGTCCTCTTTCCCAATGTAATCGGTATCCGTCAGGGGAAAGTTCTCAGGGTCCTCAATGTGTTGATAAAATGTACCAATAATTGGATCCCCTTTTTGTGCCGTGATTAAATCAGCATCTGGGGTCTCCTTACTCCACTGGGCAGTTGAGAGTTCATCGTGAGCATTTGTCTGGGACCTAGTGATAGCAGTGACCTGGATTTCCCCCAACAGGGATTCGATCTCGAGGAGATACCCCTGGATGGCTCCGGTTTTGGCCAACTGATCAGCCAGGTCATTTCCAGTTTTGTCTGGTCCCTCTATCCTGGAATGACCCTTGATCTTCTTTCAATAGATGGTCATCCCACTAGGGATAACTAGATCATCTATATTTTGGATTAGCTTGCCATGTTTGAGCGGTTTGTTATTAGCACACAGCATACCTCTGGTTTTCCATTAACCAGGTGCTCCACATACCCGTTCCGGACATAATCTGAATCAGTGATTATGACCAGTTTGTGGAGTTGGCCTGATGAACTGCCATCAACTCCACCACCTGACTACTGCAGGGACCGATTTTGTACCCAGCGGAGGGTTGCGGGGCATCATTCACCGAGGCATTCCCAACGCCTGCCACCAGTTCCTTCTTCCCGTTGTTGTCAACATGGTAGAAGCACCCGTCCACATAAACTGTGGGTATTCCAAGACACTTGTCCTCTTCATAGACTTTCTGCAGGGAATTCAAGTACGCCTCCATGTTGTCCTGGATTTTAAGACTTTCGTCCTCGAGACAGTTTTCTCTGGCACAATCATGCAAGTCAGCCAGACCCTGCGCGAGGGGACTCTTCTTGTTGTGGCCATATCTGACTTCCACAGGAAAACCTTGCATTGACAGAATCCAGGAAGTAATTCTGGAATTACTCACATTTCCGGCCCGGATTCTGTCACTTTGGAGGTATTGCAAAGGCTGGTGTGGAGTCTCCACTATGATGTGTTCCCCCTGGATGAACGGGCACCCACACCGTTGCCAGGAGTGCCTTCTAACAATCGTTGAATTTTACCTCCACAGAGGATAAAGTCTTGCTTGCACAGGAGATTACTTTATTGACCTTGTCATGCTTTTGATACAATACTGCTGTCAAGCATGTATTCGAGAACCCTGCCTCCAAGAAGAACTTCTTGTTTCTGACAGGGTAAGCTAGACAAGGCGCTTGTGAGAGGCTTCTTTTGAGTTGCTTTACTGCCTCGGCTTGTTCTGGACCCCACTCCCACTTGACCCCCCTTCAACAGATGGATCAGGGGTCTTGTGATCTCTGCGTAATCCTCAATGAACTTCCTACTGTAATTGGTCAGTCCAAGGAGGCTTCTTAGCTCCCACAGAGTTGTGGGGTTTTTAAGTTTTAGGAGTGCTTCCACTTTCTTCTCCTGGGACAGAGACCCTAAGGAGATATTTCATGTCCCAAGAAGTTGACATGGGTTCTGCACCACTGCGCCTTTTGGAAGGATAGTTTTGCTCCGGCAACCCTTTTCATCAGGACATCATCCACATAGGCCAGGTTACCCCTTTCACCCAAGTCGGGCATGGCCTTGTGTAGGAAGATGTTGAATTTGTTGCCGGAGTTGATGTACCGGAAGGGAGTCCGGGTCCACGTGTACTGCTGCCCCATGAAGGTAAAGGCCAGCTTGTATTGGTAACCCCTACTGACAGGCACGGTCCAGTACCCATTGGTCAGGTCAATGGTAGTGTATACCTTTGACCCCTGGATCTGGGCCAGCCCCTGGTCAATGTAGGGGAGAGGCCATCGGGACATGTGGACCCATTTATTCAGCTCCCTCAGGTCAGCAGAGTCTCCACTGGCCATTCAGTTTTAAAATCCCCAGCACCGGAATATTAAAGGTGCTGTGGACTGGACAAATGATCCCACAGGACTCAAGGTTTTTGATGATTTACGTCAGTGACTCCATGGATGTGATAGGCAAATGGTATTGCTTCACAAACACTGGAGTCATTCCAGGGTCTGTGGGAATTGTTGTTGTATGGATTTTGGTGCGACCACAGTCATACGAGTCCACCGCAAAGAGATCTTGAAAATCTAAGAACACCTGTTTCAACTTTTGCTTTTGCTCCGGAGTCTCACAGGCATCAGCTAGGTTGACCCACTCTTTAACCATTTGCCTGAAGCCTGGAAAGACTTCCGGTTTTGCTATCTCAGCGGCCTCCTCCAGCTTGGTGGAGAGGTCCCTGGTTAGAGTATTGACCTGGACAGAGGGTTTCAGGTAGGAGAGGCTGTCATTGTGGACCTGGAAGATCACCTCATCCTGCCTAATGTCACAGGTCACCTCTTCCTCACCGTAAGGGCAGGAAGAATACACCAGGAAATTCCCCCCTTGCCGGGTGAAGATCCTGTCTGGTGGTAAGTCATTGTTACTATCATTGTCAAAACAGTCATTTGGGGATTGGTCCTATCAGTTCATTTCCTAGATCCATGGAAAAATGTCGGTCTTCAACTGCCATTCCAATAATGGTGCCTCTGCCCAGAGTGATACTCCTAGGGTCGCTGTTATCCATCAATATTGGAATGGTTTTGTGTTCTACATTGACTAATGGTGTTGGGTTTAACCCCAACCACTGCTGTTGGAGATGTGCGTTGAGGTGTACATATGCGTCGGGATTTTGCCGTTTCTGTCCTCTTTTAATTCAAGTGGGAATAGTCGGGTCTGTCGTGGGATGGTGACCTCCTCTCCAATTTGAACATCAACTGCATACAGCAGCAATTGGGCTGACCGAAATGCTTTTTCTGAATCATCAAATGGGATTTCCCCCTAGTCGGACCAGGCTTTGTAATTTATCAGGTCCAAATTAATGGCAAAACGATTGAGAAAGTCACCGCCTAAATAAAATGCAGCAAGGACATCTCGCACGACCCAACAATTGTGTTCTATGCTTTTGTCACCTATAGACATTTTTAGCATGCACCTGCTAAGCAGGAGATGTTTGGAATTGGGAGTTTCCAGGCCCATTTCCCACTTATCGATCATTTTAAATGTAGGAGTGGCTGGATCTTTTGGGAGCTTTCGGAACGTGGCTTCGCTGATGAAGCTCTTACCATTGTTCACGCACACTTGAGCGAGAACCGCCACCTTCCCCTCATTTAACTGAATAGGGATGAACAACTGTTCTCTAATTTTCTGAATATCAGCTAAACTTTAAGCTGGTTTCTCATTATTTTTGACTAGGGGATTGGGATTTTCAGATTGTGAATCAGTATAAAACTTCAAAGTATTTCCTTTCAGTGTGTAATGCCACTGGAAACTGGAAGGAAGGTTGATTTTCAGGAATGGAGAGGAGTTCCCATCACCAGTTTGTTGTCCTACAGCAATTACTGTCATGTCAGGTATTTGATTGTTCTGGAAATGAAACTCAATATGATCAGCTTTTTGTTCAACTATGTGCATGTGCCATTTAAACTAACATGGTTGACACTCTGTTTCAATTTTATTGGCCTGTTAGTCTGAGTCCAGAGGTCCTTGTTCACACAGTCTATTAGAGGGGACAGCCTACGCAGGATGTTATTCTCCAGTAAACAGGGTGTGCCCTCTGGAGTTACAACTATGAACGGGTGTTTCACTTTGTGTTGCCCAATTTTTATTTCCAAATAAGCAGTCTCCTCGACAGGAATTTCATTCCCATCGAAGTTCTGGAGCTGTCCAGGAAGAGGGGTGAGAGGGATCTGGTATCTCTCCCCCTTCCTGAATTTAGCTGCTCAAAGGCCCTTTTTGACAGAAGAGTGGCTTAGGATCCAGTGTCCACCAGCGCTGCAAATGTACATTGCCCTTGCCCTTGGACCGGGGCATAAAATCTACCCTCCTTCTCCTCATGTGGGCAAAGATAATGTGTATTTTAGGCAAGCTGGGTGGTCAATTTCCTTATTTTTGACTCTGACACAGGGGTAGTTTGGGCATAATTCTGTGTGGGAGTTTTGGGGATCTGAAATAAAAATCTTACATTCTGATATTTGGGGAGTTTTGGGCTCCACTTTTTCTGATTCTGGGCTGCCCCCCCTTTTGGAGGCAGTCACCAGAATTGATTCAGGAAGTTTTGGGAATCCTCTTTTAATGCTTGATTCCCTGGATGCTCATTCTGGGATTCCAGGATGGGCGATTCTGAATCAGTCCCCACATCCACCCAGTCTTCATTTAGATCTCTTGGGACCCATTTTTCTTTGGGAGGAGTTCCCCCGTCCCTGAAGGAGAAGATTTTTTCCCCAGAATCCTCTAAGGATCCTTCCCCTTCAAACTGGAGGACACTAACTTCCTCCACAAAATAGGCCTTTCTAAGGTCTTTATTTCTCCTACCCACCCTCTGTTCCTTGGGTTGCAGATTCTCAGGGGCAAGAGATTTTTGTTCTGGTTCCTGGGTGTCCAGGGGCTTTTCACGAGAAGCTTCTTCTAGGGCTTTACACCCCCTTACTCCCCCTGCCTCATCCTCTGGAACCGGTGAGTTGTCAGGGTTCTCTCCCAGTCATTGATCTGGGGTGCCAGACCCTTGATTTGTGGGGTTTTGAGCCGCCAAGTTTGTCTGAGGGTTCAGTTGAGCCCTCAAAATGCAAGTAAGTAAGTGACTGAGTAAGGTTCTGGACCTGGCGCTCCAGTTGAGACACCCGTTCTGGCTGGTACGGGGGTCTCTGTTCAAATCTACGTGGGTCACGGGAAGGGTAATTACCCCTTCTCCCGTAGTACCCTGGATATTGTGAATTTTGGTACCCCTCCACTCGTGGCCTCCCCTCTCCCAGATTGGGTTGTCTGGTTTCCTGAAAGTGGGGAAAGAAAGGAGGGTTGTCCTGCAGGTTGGGGTTTTGTGAGTACCGTGGGAAGAAACTTAACCCAGCATTTGGGGGCTTACTGCCCTCCTGGGGGAAGTTAGGAGGGAAGTTTCCCGGGGCAGTGCTTACCTGATTGGATCCCCCCGAGGGCTGGGAGAGTCCATACATACCCCAAGATTGATCGGTTGCCTTTGTATCAGGGGCTGACATAATCAGGGGAGTTAGGGGTCTCATTAGTGGGATTACCTCCCTGACTGCCACCTGTTTGTGACTGGCCCGAAGGCCTTCTGGGTCTCTGATTTTGCTGTTTTTGTGTAGGTATATTTTTAGGCTTTCCCTTCCCTAGGTCTAAAATGGGGGCAACCTTCACCTCCGCCACCTTAGCATGAGCAGGGGTGTTGGCTGGTTTGGGGTTTTTGGGCAGATTTTTATTTTCAGCAGGTCTTTGGACTTCATAAATGCGGGTCGCCTCCTCTATGACCCAGTCCAGAGATCTTTAATCGTGGAAGTCCCTCACCAGCTGGGTCATAGTATACTTTGGGAGTGCATGAAAGAAGGTAGTTATAAACTCCCTGTTATCCGTGCGCACCCTCCAAGTGGTTTGTGCAAAGGCGCGTTTGAGCTCCTGCACAAATTCTCGTGGAGCCTGATCTTCCCCGCACTGCAGATTGTAGGCCGCTTTGCGAGCCTCTTGGGGGTTTCTGTGGGTGGAGATGTGTTTCAAGATGGCCGCCCTCTAGGTGGAAGTGTCCGGTCAAAAGGTTGAATACATTGTTTCGAAATACAATAGTTTCCAAACAAAAGGACCGGAAAAAAAAGTCAAATGCCTTTTTTTAAATATCTATATATTTTTTTGCTTTCGTTTAGGAAAAAAAAATGTTTTTACACTAAAAACAGGGGTGGGGGACCCCCCCCAAAAAAAACCAAAACAAACCATACATTTGACTTTTTTTTCCAGTCCTTTTGCCTCGAAACTATTGCATTCGAAACAATTGCATTTGACCCTTTCACCTACAACCGTAGGTGGACCATCTTGAATGGTTCTGGTCCTCCAGTCCAGCAAAGAAGCTGGAGTACTCAGGAGAGAAGGTCCATTTAACATACTCTATGCAGTTCTGGTTGTCTTTCAGATGAAAGGTGTCCAAGTGTTCCCAGACAGAACATTTTGTGTTTTTGTGGCATGGGGTTATGAAACTCCTAATGGCCTTAATCTGCTTAATGGGGTCTTTTGTCATAACTCTCTTGAGTTTATTTGCCTTTTTAGCCTTAGTCGCCCGAGTCCACTCGCCCTCAAACTCAGAGGTGCTGCTACTTGAGGTCCCCTCATGATCATCTAGGCGCTCCCTGATTCTGTGAGCATGAGAGGGGCTCGCAGAATGGTGGGGCCTAGTTTCCTCACTCCTGTGGTGCACAGGAGAGTAGTCTTCTGACTCCTCCCTGTTCTCAGAGTTGGCACAGTACCCCCTGCCCCGGCCTAATTGGGTAGAGATCTTCAGGATGCTCTTTTTGGGCCTTATTACGTTTGGTTTTTCATCAAATTGAACCAACTGGTCCCTTGGAAGGTCATATTTCTGTGGGTCTGACACCCTGACTCTCTCCTCATAGGAGCTTTCCTGGTCGGAGACATAAGGCTTTATATTTTTGTACCTGCGCAGGGACGCCCTTCTATCAATTTCTGGGGGCGCTGACCTGTCAGTTCCATCATGCTTGGCCTATTAAATTCTGATGGCCTCATGGTTTCCGGCTCATGTGAACCAGAAGCCATGAAGTCAGCAGTGCACAAAGTGTTAAATGGTTTTGAGTCCCTTAGTACAGAAGTCATCATACTATGATCAGGGATTGCCCCGTCCCTCTCTACCTGTTCAGGGTCCCTCCAGTTTGTATTAAATCTAGCACCTTCTTTCTCTAACCTCGCTAACTTTTTCTTTTTCAGTGCCTATCTCTTGATAATATGAAAAGATCTGAGCCTTTTGTTCGGCTATCAGGGTTTTACTGGCCTCTATGACCCGCTCTTGCGCTGCCACTTGTTTGTGGAGCCCATCATTCTCTTCACAGAGGGCTTCGTTATCTCTTTGTGCTGCCTGTATAGTTTGAGCACCGTGATGCAATTTTTGTTGCAGGAGACTCACCTCCTGAGTTTGTGCATTTTTGGTTTGGGTATTCTCTTCCAGAGCACCTTCTATCCATCTGGCGTGCTCCAGTAGAATCCCATATTCTGTTTGGAGTTAATTTTGTTTCTGGAGGCCTAACTCGCTTCCCTATAACTCTGTTTTTAAATTGCTTACTTCCTGGCTTAGGCGTCTTTCTCCTGATTTAAGGTGCCCCTTTGTTCAACCAGGTCATCCCTTTGTTTCTTGATGGTATTTAATTTCTGGCGCTCTTGATCAAATTCTGCCTGACAGTGGAAGTCTCTCATAATTAATTTATTATTTTCCTCTTTCAATTTCTCTATCTGATCTTGTAGGGTAACTATCTACTCTGCGCAGGCTCTACTATAATTTATTTGTTGATTTAACTTCGGTTGACTCTCTTGCTGAGAGTCAACCTTTTCCCTACACTCCTCTTTCAATGCCTCGAATTGGGTCTATTGATCTGCATTATTCCGCTGTTGAAGAGCCAAGTCCTCTTTTAATTTTATGATGTAATTTCCCGATTGGCTCTTTTGTAATTTTGTTCTGCAAAATTTAGATCAGTCTGGATTTCATTTAATAGTTCAGATTGATTCTGCGCCAGAATTGGTATTTTCCTCATGCTTTTCCCACATCACTCCCATGTGAAGATACATGTAGGCCGCGATTCTGGCAATTTTAATTTGCTCCTCTTTAATTTTTGGGGTCATATATAACTCACTGGGCCTCATTAGGACCCTGGCGGAGAGGGTGTTACGCCAGCGTAGTGCATGGCGTACCTCTCCGCCATACTACGAGTTCCCGTAGCGCCATGGCGGCCTTTTCCGCCTGGTTTTACCAGGCGGAGAAAACCATGGCGCAACGGGACCTCGTTGTTAATTACGCCACCGTATTTTACGGTGGCGTAATTAACTCCTTCCCCACTCCCATTATACCCTATGGGGCAAAAATGGGAATGGGGAAGGGCAGAATGGGGATTGGGGATTTACCGCTCCGCCGAGGTCGGAATGGGGCGGTAAATCCGCCAACCCCCATGGCGCTATCGGCGGCTTTCCGCCATGCTTCGCGGTGCATTTAGCACCGCGAAGTCCGCCTGGGTCCTAATGAGGCCCACTCAAAGCTTAGTATAATAGGCCACCGTCCTGCTATGTATCCATGTCTATGGCGGTGACCTGTTGCGTTGTTTCTTCTAGCCAGACTTTTTCATCTTGCCATCTTGTTCTGGCCATTCACCTCTGACAAATAGCTTGTGCAGAAGGTGCCTCCTAGCCATATTGATCTCTACTACGGTCATTTTGGACATGTTCTTTCTTTATTAATTCATTTATGTAAGGGTAACCTGTATTCTATTGCTTTCTGTCTATTTTGGGGTTGATTTAGCTTTCATTTTTAGAAACAGGCCTGGTACTTAGAGTATTTGTTTTTGGGGAGGCGCTTGTACAGTGTAACCCACTATTCCAACTACGCAAAGTATCACTACCGTGCAGGTTAGTCTGCTGTGTTAGACTGTCCCGGGTGGCAACCAAACTCAATCTCAGACACAAGCCCCCAAGTTTGTTAAGGATTTCAATCAGGTGACACACACCTTGGTCTCGGCCTAGTATGTAGCGCACGACTGAGATGCCTTTCTCCTTATTTTATACAGATTCAATTTGAGATGGTACACAACTAGTATCACACCCCCTTTTTAAAATACCCCGGTTCACAATGGACCATGAACCAGGCTGGTTGGTGAAAATACAATATTTATTTATTTTTTAAAATTCAAAAGAAATCACACAATTTTAATATGGGGCAGCAATCACCAATGGGGTGGTAATTACAATGAAATTGGAATCAAGACACTTGGTTAATCTTCCCCTTATATACAGCACAGTTGAATAGGAGCACTTTTTGATATAGGAAAGATAGCAACCAGTTAGATTTCCCACTGCAATGTTCCCTCAACCCACAGATAATCGAATTCTGAGTGGATAGACAGAAGCAGCAGGTAATCAGGAATAGGAGGCAGAAGACAGAACAAAAATCCGACCTTTTTTCTGGGTGGCTTTTTCTGGATCTTTCTTCCCTCCTGGCCTCTTCGGCTGAGGAACAGCTGGAGCCGCTGTGTGATGCAGATTGCTCTATCATGCATCGCACGTAACGCTTGGCCCTTCGCTGGGGCCTTGAACTGGAGGAGTGACGAGTGCGCCAGTCAAGAATTGGTTTTCCGGGGACCCGATTTTCTTGCCCTCGATCTTTGTGACGTCAGTGTGGGGGTTCATACGCTGTAGGTGTCCCCATGTGGAGTTTGGCTGATCTATCTTTCGGTCTGGGTGTTCCTGCTCGTGTGACTTCTCCTGTTGCCTGACTGCGGGACATATGGCAGACCGCTTTGAAGTGGTTTGAAGTGGTTTTCCCCTCCACATGCTGTACATTGTTGACCTAGGACGTGGCTCACACATTAGTGCGGAAACTTATAGCCGCATCTGTAGCAGAAAGGGTCGCTGTTCTGCTGATGGGTCAAGAATGTCGTAATCTTGTGAATGGTTACAGATGCTGGAGTGGATACTTTAATATTAACCATGGCCTCCACCAGTAACTCGAGAGCGGTGTCAGACCTGGCCAGCTTAAAGATCTCATTAAGCGACCGCTGCTTCTGCAGGATGCATTTCCGAATACCAGCGATTCACAACCTGCGATGATTTGTGACTGCAGGGTTTCTTTATTTGAATAGTTGTTGAAACCGCAGTGCTCCATCCGCACGCATAGTTGCATCACAAAAGCATTCCTAGACTCCCCTTTGTTCTGTTTAGTGGTGTGGAACACGTGGTGCTCGTAGTCCACCTTGGTGTGTGGTGTAAAATATTTGGTGATTGCATTTCTGAGACCCATGTAGGAGTGTGATGTCGGCTGCAAGTTTGTCCATGATGTCCCTCACATTCGGCCCTATCGCCAACGTCAACAGGCTGTGCTTCTTTTCGTCATCTAATGGGCCTATGGATCTTATGCATACATCAAAGTCTCTGACAGACCTTTTCCATCTGGGCCCCAATGTGCTGGTCTCCTTGACTTTGAAATGTCTGGGCAACTGCATGACCAGACTGTCTTGTAGCCTAGATGTAGGCCCGCTTGTGGCGTGGGTGGCGGTGTTGTAGGCACTTCAATCTGGCCTGGTGCGGCCATGGTGTGGTTGTTGACTGTACCCAGTTGTCCACTTCTGTCCGGACTTGCTTTCTAGTGTGAATTGCTCTGACACCCTCCCCAGGCCTTGAGAACCCGACGTCCCACTTGTGTTGTGCATGCTGCGCAAACTTGCAGTCTTGAGGATCCAGAAACTTCCTGGAGAGTGGCATGATCTGCAATGCTCCGGGCGGTATTTCTCTTCTCCCGGTTGTGTGTCCTGCCTTGCAAGTGATTCACCAGAGCCCGGGTAGCTTTGATGTAAGTACCGGCACCAACCCGCTCGGCCCCTCCAACTTGGACCTTTATCAAACTTTCCTCTACCTCACTCCATGGCTTCCCGTTCAGCTTCCCTCTGTCTTTCCGGTAAGGCAACCTGTTTTGCCTCCTTGAAGACTCATTCTGTCGAGACGTGTTTTCAGGAGGCTTGTATTTGTATTTGTTTTATTTGTATTGCGCACCTGTCCCAAGGGCAACTGGGTGCATTTCTTTGAAGTTTACAGAGCATAGGTAAGTTGGTAACAGAGCATAACAACATACAATAAACAATAAGCAATAACAATGAGACAACATTGTGTACAATTCAGTGCGGTGGTAGGGGGACTAGGGGATAGCAAACTAAATTTACAGTGACTTGTGCAGTATATTTACAAGATTTACAACAGAGTATAAAGTAAATTATGAAATGAATTTACAAGGACCCATGTCCGGCGAGTGTTGTGAGTTAATGTAGACATGGGGCCGCTTGATCCTGCGCAAAATGCCAGGTTTTGGCTTTACTCTTGAATGCGTGATAAGATGGTTCTGATCGGATTGGGTACGGGAGTGCATTCCATAATTTGGCAGCGAGAACTGGGAAGCTGGACCCACCTGCTTTCAGCAACTTGAATCTTGGCATAGACAGGGAGAGGGCTTGGGCTGCTCTCAGGGGACGGGTGGCGGTATGGAGTGTAAAGCGATTTGCCAAATATTCAGGTGCATGATTAGACTGGCACTTATGTGGGAGTGCAAGGGTTTTGAGGGATATTCTTTGAACAATAGGGAGCCAGTGTAGGCTACGTCTAGTGTCGGAGATATGTTGTTTCCTGGGAATATTGAGAGCAGCCCTGATGGCATTATTCTGGGTTACCTGCAACTTATTGATGTTCCTTTGACTCGTCCCTAAGTAGAGGGCATTACAGTAGTCAAGTTTGGACATTATGAGGGTCCTGGCGAGGATAATGCAATTAGCAGCGGAGAGGAAAGGTCTACATGCTGTAATACGTTTGCATGTATAGGCTGATGCATATACCACAGCATTAGTTTGTCTCGTGAGAGACAGAGTGGAATCAATATAAATGCCTACAGTTTTTGTGTCATTGGAAACCTTGATGGTGTTGCCATCAATGACAAATGATTTAAAGGCAGTGTCCAGTTCATTAAGTGTGAAGTGGGAGCCTAGAATAAGTAACTCTGGGGGTAATTCATGGAATCAAGCGCAGAAGTGGCGCACGCGGCTGGCACACAGAGGGAGCGTGCGCCAGCTTGCTCCAGCCGCGTGCACCAAAACCCATTTTGATGCACTGCGTATTCATGGATTTAAACATCCATAAGCAGCAGTGGCGCAGCATGGCGCAGCGACCCTGCAGCAGTGCCAGTTACGCCCCCAACCCCACCCCTTGCACCAAAAACATCTACACAAATCCCCTACATGGCGCAAAGGCCAGTGGACCAGCATACAGCCCCCCCAACAATGAAATTGCGCTAAAAACGCCACTCACCCCTCATGCGACAACCCAATCACGTGTAAAACTCCTTGCGCACCCCTATGAATACGCGTACCCCGCTCACGCAAGCCCAATCGAGTGTAAAACTTCTTGTGCACCCCTACGAATACACGTACCCCGCTCGCGCCAGCCCAATCGCATGTAAAACTCCCCGCGCACCCCTCGGAATACGCGTACCCCGCTCGCACCATCCCAATTGCATGTAAAACTCCCTGCGCACCCCTCGGAATATGCATACCCCGCTCGCGCCAGCCCAATCGTGTGTAAAACTCCCCGTGCACCCCTCGGAATACACGTACCACGCTCGCGCCAGCCCAATTGCATGTAAAACTCCCCGTGCACCCCTCGGAATACACGTACCCCGCTCGCGCCAGCCCAATTGCATGTAAAACTCCCTGCGCACCCCTCGGAATATGCGTACCCTGATCGCGCCAGCCCAATCATGTGTAAAACTCCCCACGCACCCCTCGGAATATGCGCAACACGCTCGCGCCATCCCAATTACATCTAAAACTCCCCACGCACCCCTCGGAATACATGTACCCCACTGGCGCCAGCCCAATCCCGTGTAAAACTCCTCACGCACCCCTCGGAATAGGCATACCTCGCTCGCACCAGCCCAATCACGTGTAAAATTCACAGCGCACCCCTCAGAATACGCGTACCCCGAGCGGGCCAGCCAAATCGCATGTAAAACTCCTTGCTCACCCGTCGGAATATGTGTACCCCACTCACGCCAGCCCAATCACATGTAAAACTCCCAGCGCACCCCTCGGAATATGCATACCCCGCTCGCGCCAGCCCAATCACATGTAAAACTCCTGCGCACCCCTCAGAATACGCGTACCCCGCTCGCACCATACCAATTGCATGTAAAACTCCCTGCGCACCCCTCGGAATATGCGTACCCGCTCGCGCCAGCCCAATCGTGTGTAAAACTCCTCATGCACCCCTACGAATACGCGTACCCGCTCTTGCCAGCCCAATCGCGTGTAAAACTCCCCGTGCACCCCTCGGAATACACGTACCCCGCTCGCGCCAGCCCAATTGCATGTAAAACTCCCTTCGCACCCCTCGGAATATGCGTACCCCGATCGCGCCAGCCCAACCATGTGTAAAACTCCCCAAGCACCCCTCGGAATATGCGCAACACGCTCGCGCCAGCCCAATTGCATCTAAAACTCCCCGCGCACCCCTCGGAATACATGTACCCTGCTGGCGCCAGCCCAATCCCGTGTAAAACTCCTCACGCACCCCTCAGAATATGCGTACCCCGCTCGCGCCAGCCCAATCGCGTGTAAAATTCACAGCGCACCCCTCAGAATACGTGTACCCCGATCGGGCCAGCCAAATCGCGTGTAAAACTCCTTGCGCACCCGTCGGAATATGTGTACCCCGCTCACGCCAGCCCAATCACATGTAAAACTCCAAGCGCACCCCTCGGAATACACATACCCCGCGCACCCTTCAGAATACACGTACCGTGCTCGCGCCAGGAAAATTGCATGGAAAAAGTCCCCCCTGTAGTGTGGACTGCCTGTGGGGCATGGTCAGAGGTTGTAGGGGTGTCCCCTGTGGTGTGGGCTGCCTGCAGGGCATGGTCAGGGTGGATGGGCTGCTTGCGGGGCATGGCCAGGGATTGTAGGGGTGTCCCCTGTGGTGTGGGCTGCCTGCAGGGCATGGGGAGAGTGGATGGGCTGCCTGAGGGGCATGCCCAGGGGTCGTAGGGGTGTCCCCTGTGGTGTGGGCTGCCTGCGGGGCATGGGGAGGGTGGATGGGCTGCCTGCAGGGCATGGTCAGGGTGGATGGGCTTCCTGCAGGGCATGGCCAGGGGTTATAGGGGTGTCCCCTTTGATGTGGGTTGCCTGCGGGGCATGGGGAGGGTGGATGGGCTGCCTCTGGGGCATGGTCAGGGTGGATGGACTGCCTGCGGGTCATGGCCAGGGGTGGTAGGGTTGTCCCCTGTGGTGTGGGCTGCCTGCGGGGAATGGGGAGGGTGGATGGGCTGCCTGCGGGGCATGGTCAGGGTGGATGGGCTGCCTGAGGGGCATGGCCAGGGTTTATAGGGGTGTCTCCTGTGTTGTGGGCTGCCTGCAGGGAGTGCATGTGGCTCCTCACCACACTGGTGCACGAATCTGGGGTTACGTGAGTGAGCTTTACATGCGATTCCGCTTGCGCGAGCGGGGTATGTGTATTCCAGGGTACGCGAGTGAGCATTACACGCGATTTCACTGCCGCGAGCGGGGTACGTGTATTCCGGGGGGTACGCGAGTGAGCATTACACGCGATTTCGCTGGCGCAAGAGGGGTACGTGTACTCCAGGGTATGCAAGTGAGCATTGCACGCAATTTGGCAGTGTGGGCCCTCCCGGGTGTGCCCCCCCTCCCCATAACCCGCAGGCATCCCACACCACAGGGGACACCCCTACGACCCCTGGCCATGCCCCACAGGCAGCCCATTCACCCTGACCATGCCCCGCAGGCAGCCCACATGGCACCATGCACTTGTGAGCCCCAACACATGCCCCCGCAACCAGTGATGGGCACCTGCCAGCAGGCCCCGACTCATGTCCCCCCACCCAATGTGCTGTCTGAATAGAGGCCATGTCAGAAATGCCAACCCAAATCCCACCCCACACTGCAGCACCCCAGTCCAAACACACAACCATATATTGTACCCACTCCCCACTAAAAGCACCACGCCTTGACATTCAAAAAAGCACACGCATGCACCCAAAGACATGTCCAACAGAGCCATACAGTGGTGACACATGACAGAGGCAATGGACAGTGACACATGCACAAAACTAATCAGAGTAGACCACACCAATAATGAAGACTTTTGAAAAGTATTAAAAAGAAAACAAAATGACAAATTCAAAACCACACATGCAAAAGAACAAATTATCAAAGCAATACCAAAAAGAAAGGTAAATCCAAATAAAAATAAAAATCCAAGACATGAAAACTGAAAAGTAGTCCATTGCCAAAGTCCACAGAAATAAAAACAAAATAAATTGAAAACCCCAAAAAACCATTACTCCATGAGATAAAAAAAAGAATGCATGTGCATGTCCAGAACTATTCACAATCTAAGTCACAAGGGTCCATGATCCCAAAAATAAAGTAAACCTATCAAAAATCTAAACAAACACAGAACTATATACAAAAAGGAGGAGAAAAGTCTGTGGACTCCAAGTCATGAATGAAACGAAAGGAAACCTATGCCTAAATAACTATGTACAAAGGCGGTGGGCTCGTCCGACAGCTCACTTCTTGATGTTCCGGTCCAGGGCATTATCGAACTCCACGTCGATGTCCCGGAGGCGAGCCTGTTCCCTGGCCTTGAGGGTTCGCAGGGATGTTGCCATGGACTCCTCCAAGTACCCGCGAGTTGCCACGAGGCTCTCAGCCTGCCTCAACGCCCGGTGCATGGAGTTCTCCGCCTTGACCATCGTGAGCCGTGCCCACTCCGCCCGCCGCCACTATGCATCGATTTGCTGGCCCAACCTCTGCCACACGGAAAACACTTCCAGTCCTGTGTCCTCCTGCACATCGGCCGATGCCTGCCCCTGGGATGTTGTTGGCCCCGAATGATGACGCCTCCCACGCCGAGCCTGCTGCTGCCTCAATGCCAAATTCCTCTGCCACCACGACGGCCTCCGGGCTAATGGAATCCCCCAGCGCCGTCGTGCACGTGCCCTACTTGATGATGCCTGCACATCCCCCGTTTGCTGGAGTCCAGTTGGTGGCGTGGCCACCCCTGCTGGACCCCCGACTCCCGACTGTGGCAGGGATGTGCTCTCCACCAGCCTGGCTGTGGGCTCAGGGGCAGCTTCACAGGGGGCCCAGGTGATACATGGGTGGGAAGATGGCAAGGAGGACGACTGGTGTATTGGGGGTGCAGTTGAGGAGGGGGTCGCAAGAGCGTCCAGCACCAGGAGGAACCCTGCGCCAGTGACCTGTCCTAGCAAGTGGAGGCAGCCAAGCAGGTATTCGAAAATGATGTGCACTGTCCTGCCTAGAACCATGCACGTCATCCCGAATACCACACGTACGCAACACCATACCGACTAGGACAGGATGCACATGGTCACAGATTACCACGTCCGCAGGGAGAGGACGGCCAGTTGTTGTAGATGCATCCCCTACCTGCGTATGGGCCTGGTCAGAGGCAGCCCTGCTGGTGCGGGATGATGCAGTCACAGGATCAGGGACAGGATTACACACAGGCACCTCCGCTGCAACCTGTGCTGCCTCCTGCCCCTGGACTGCACTACTCACACCAGTGGAACCACCTCCTCCAGGCCCCATGCGTGGAGCTGATACAGCGTCCTCCTCAACCACATCCCCCACCAACCTGGATGACTCAGTGCCTTCTTCCTCAGTACGCCCCTGTGGGGGCTCAGCTGCCCCTTCTGCTGCCGAGGAGTCCACCTCCAACGTTGGCCTCTTGGACCTCCCCTCGGCAGCTGCGACCATGGACGCGGCACCAGACTCCTCACTCCCGGAAGATATTAGAACCTGGGAGGGGAGCTGGGCTTTGCCTCTCCAGCTGGCGGTGGCATTCCTGCCATTGGGCTCGAGAGCACCGTCTCCGCCCTCTTCATCAGTCGACGCTGCAGACAGGGAGAGACAGAACACAGGCATCAGGTCACTGTGCAATGGTCTGCTACACACATGACAGTTGCACATGAGTGTCAGTGTCAGACATCACAGATGTCATCACACTCCCCAACACTCATGTCATTTGAACCCACACACATGCACAAATAAACTGGGATCATGCAGCAGGCATCAGCATCCATACACACGTAACTGCATGAACATCCAAAGGTTGGCATGACATCACAAGCAACATGGGGAGTGCCGATCACATGCACACACGCCACCAGACAGACATGCACCTGTACATCTCCACCACCTGTCAGAGTGCAATCATCGGCAACAATGTCACATCTGCCAATCAGGTAGCAAGATATACGGTTCACATGCATCCATGGCATCTCAGTGTCACACACATGCCAAACAGACACACGCACATATACACCGTGCATGTACATGAAGGTGGGACCAGCATCCATCTGTCACACCCCAACCATGGCATAGTACATACACAGAAATGCAAACATGTGTGCATTTCCACATGCAGTTGGGCATCATGCATTGGAACACATACACCATTGATGTGCATCACACATGACTGGACTCACATTCAGCATGGGCATGTCCCTGCACACACACATCCATACATGGGCCATGTCAGACATATTTCCAAGCTGCACACTCCTGCCACACCTCAACATGCACTGTGTGGAATGGGATAGGCCAGACACTCACCGCTCGACTCCAGACGGTTCTGCCTCTCTAGGACCTGGTGGTGAAGCACTGCGTTGATGTGTTCCAGGACCCTCATCTGGTCGATGGTAAGTTGGACCTGGCACCCCCCTGCATCCGCTGCACGCAGGAGGCGCTGGGCCTTCATGAGGGTCCTGGACCTGTAGTCCTCCCAGAGCTTCAGGATGTGTTTCAAGTCACGGGTTGCCACCCCTTCTGAGTTGATGGCAACCACGATGTCCGACCAGGTCCTCTTCCGTTTTTCCTTGTCGGTGCACAGTCGTCTGAAGAGGGCATCATAATGCCCCAGGACTTGCTCCACCAGGATGCCAACTTCTGTGGCTGAGAAGCTGACAGCCCTCTGCCTCTCTGACTGGGTGTTACCAGTGGTCTCAGATGGTGTTTGCCCCGACATGGCAACCCCCAAGGCAAGTGTGGGTGGGCAACTGAGTCCTGGGGCTGGGCTGTGGAGCGATGGAACACCAGTAGGGAGTCTTCTGTTCCAGCAGGGGTGGTCACATCAATTGGACCCCTGGCAATGGCTGATGTGCAGGCACCAAATAGCAGGTAACGATGGCAGCAGGCAGGCAGCAGCAGCAGATGGCTCGTGTGAAGCTGCTCAGGGCTTTGGGGGGCAGGTAAATGGCCTTCTGGGCAGGAGCGTGGTCTTCCATGTGTTATCGCGTGGCCAGCTCAATGCAGAGTGAATTAGCACGTGAAAAAACAGCACATCAGCCTGTAATTCGAGGAAAGGGCCTTAGCGCGTAAGTGCGTAAGTGACGTGACGCGCACAGGCGTTTCCCTCAGCACGGGTTAAAGGTGAGGGTGGGCCAGCAGTTCGTTGTACGTGCTTTTCGTGGAGACCGACGCGTGTGTTTTGCCGCTTCTTGTTGTTTCACACGCCATCACTTTACAGCGGATCGAGGACGTACCTCTTCTTTTGGTGGGGGTATTGCCTACGCATGTTTTTCTTTCCCACGCTAGTCAGACAGTGAGTCGTGCATGCTATTTTACCCACTGCGGGTCTCACATACAGCCTTGCAGGAGCACAGGGGTGCTGTTTACATCACGTACCCCGCCCCCTTCACTCCAATTGCCCAGGACAATTGTTGTGTACACCTCCCATTGGCACTAGTACATCAGTGCCATGGTTGGGAGGCCACAAAAGGTGAGGGGCGCCTCAGTTGGACGTCCTCCACGTGTTGGGTGTGGTCAGGGATGTGGCCGGGGTGACCAGGGAGTAGGGGGAGTCCAGGGTGGCAAGGGCGGCTGCAGAGGGGGAACATGCAGGGGTGCACCTCTTGGCCAGGATGACCTGCCACGTGTTGGTGCAGTCATGCCACCACCCCCTGCGGCTCCGGGAGATGCAGCTGTTGCATCCGACACTGGTGCCCATGTGACCCGGCAGTCAGTTTCATCGATCACGGGGCCAACGATAGTGGTAACTGCAGGTGCAGCTGTGGCGACCACCACCCAGGCTCTGGGACGGCCAGCGCAGGAGGCGTTGGCACCCGAGGATTCCCAGGCTGAATTTGAGGTGGTCAGGTGGCACAAGCAATTTGCGCGCAGGAATGCTCAGACCGAGGCACATGTCCCTGGGGCAGCCGGGTGGTGGCAGCTGCATGGGCAGATGCAGCCAACACCACCCCAGCTTTGAGTCTGCCAGCCAGGACAGTCTTGGTCACTGACCATGCCACTGGCGCAGTTGATGCGCTGGGTCCTGCCAACAGCACCCAGCAGCCACTGACGCAAGTCAGGGCTTCCGTCCTGATTCCACCAGCCACTCCCTTGGTCCGGTCCACCAGCGCCACTGCCCCTACTCATCAGGGCGGCATTTGCCAGTCAGGATCCGTACCACTGCCCAAGAGGAGGAAGGTTACTCCTGTGCAAGAGGCTGGGACCCCAGACACGGCTGCGGCCTCCGGCACGTCGAGGAAGAAGCCTTTAAACAAGCAGGAACTGGACTTCCTTGTGGGCTACGTGTCGGAACACGAACAGAATATACTAGTGGGCCCAAATTGCCATACTACGCCTCCCCAGCGTTGGGCACACTGGCAGCATGTTGCGGATGGTGTTAATGCATTTGGATATCAGGTGCACACAGCTCAGGACTGCAAAAAGCGTTGGAATGACCTCTGATGCTGTGCAAAGCAAAAGCGTGCCTCCAATTATGCCATGACTCAGGTGACTGGCAGTGAGCCACCACCTGAGGAGGAAGAACTCACTCCGCACGAGGAGATTGCTGCGGAGTTCATCCTGGCACAATTGATCTGAGGAGTGGGAGAGATGCAGGATTATGATGCTTCATCAGGTGAGTGTTGTTGCGTGTTTCTCCAGGCCATGTGTTGTTTTATTGTTTTATGTGTTGTGCTTGACTGCCACTGCATGCTATGTGTACATGGTTCTCATGTGCGAGTCATGCAATACTTCACTGATGCATGACTGTTGTGATGCATGCTGGACATGTGAAGCAGGCGGAGACTGTCCTCATCACCACACATGCACCCTGCTCAAATGCTAGTCACTCGGCTGCATCTCTGTTACATGTCCCAGCTCACTGTCCTGTCTGTATGTAGTCTGTGGTGTCATTTCACTCAGCACTCGGACTATGTCATTGCATGACTGACGAGCATGTGTGGTCAGCCTGAATAAAGGTACTCCACATGGGCATGCTTCCTTGCCACTCCACCCCCCCCCCCTGCACCTCAATTTCACCATGGCACTGGTGGATAACATGTTGGACTACTGCAATGGCCTGTTCCACGCTCCTGTGTACATGCACACTTCCCCCTGCAAACCTGCCAAACACATACTGTGGGGTACATGCTTTGTCCTTGATGCAGGGTGTCTCACTCGGACTGTGCAGATGGCAGATGCTCCCCAGGGACATGAGTGCCCATTTCTGCTCCATGTGCATTCCATGCACGCCCTTATGTGTCCTTGGCAGGATGATCATTGTAATACATGTCTGGGATTACATACGTATCATGGCATTTGATCATCAATTCCATGCTCACTCTGGCTCAGTCCTGCATCACACACATGTTTAGGGTGCCATTGTCTGTGTGGGGGACAGGCCTACCCCTGTTGCAGGCCCCCTGACTCTGTTCAACTGGTGTAGTGCCTTCTGCATGAATGGGTGTACTACTGAGGGTTCATCATGTGTCCTGCTTACTGTCCCTTTCTCATCAGCTGTGGTGTCAGTTGACTGAGATGATGCAATTGACGCTAGTCAACACTGTCTGCCAATACACAGTTCTCTGGTCAACCTTTCATTGCCATGCAATGTCTCCCTGCATTTTCACTAAGGGGGGGGGGGACTAACTGTAGCCATGTAACCCAGTGCATGCACATTGCACATGATGGCTGAACTTGCCCTTACACTGCCGTCATGTTAAGTGATTGACATCAAAACGTACTTGTATATGTAGATTGTTGGTAATGTACACATGGACTGCACTGCACCCACCCACTTCTGAGCCAATTTACACAGTTCTACATGCCTACTGACTGCTGCAATGTCAAAGTGACCTGGCATGTATGTTCAGATGTTCATCCCATCACTGTTATGAAATGCACTAGCACAGGTGCATCATGTGACACATGTACTCTGTATTGGAACACCCTAGCGGGGGTTTAGCGAAGTTGATTGGTCAATCTGCGGACTATACTAACTGGTATAGCCCACAGATTGGTTACAGGCCGCAAATTGGATTGCAATTACTGTGGAGCTGCCTGCACGTGTGTATGTGTACACTTTCCCGTACATCAAAGCAAATAGCGTTGAAGCTGCTTGCTTTGCTGTATAGGAAGGTGATGATATACAGCATACGGTTGTATATGTACACGGGTGTATATGTACACTTTCACATACACTTATGCAAGCAGCTTCAACGTTGTGTTGTGCAACATTGCAGCTACTTACTTTGGTGTATGGGAGAGTGTTTATTTAGACGGGTGTTCTCAGCAACATTTTTGTAGAATAACAAATATGTCATTATTTTACGAAAATGCTGCTGAGATTTCAGCATTGCGTCTGTTTTTTTAAACCGGCACAATCCTGCAGGTTCACTGTCATGCACTACGAGAATGCCAGGCCCACTTAGCAATACTGGTGGAGCCTGGGTGTGGTGATTTGACACACTGAATGATGTTTTTTGGCACATTCACTGCACAAAGTGCTGATTCAGTCCCCGAAGGGCGTTCTAGAAGCTTCATTAACTGGCAGCTTGGACCGTAGTACTGGGTGTTATGGTCCCTCATACCTCGTTGAAGGCCCTCGCTTAGCTCGGGACAATAACTATGTCTTCAGGGCCCATGACGCCCGGTAGGGGCCGAGCTGCACATCGATGGAGCTATATTGGTGATGATGATTTAATGATGCATGTCTACAGGCATATCACGTGTGTCATGGTGTGTTTTGATTCACTTGCAGCTGTGGCCATTTGGCTGTACAAACATTCTTATGCTGCATGCCATCTCTTTGTTGACATCTGTCGTGATACATACCCCCGGGCATCCAGACCACGTCCATCAGCCCCGGGAGCAGGCATCACGTCGCCTTGAGAAAACCCAGAAACCCCTGCTAGGGGTTGTCTGGGTTCAGTCCTGGCGCCTATGGTGCCAGACTCATATAGGACATCGGTCCTGGCGCCATAGGCGCCAGGCTCATAGGTGCACATTTACCTGATGCAGACCATGCTGCAAGAAGATCCAAGCCCATGTGAGGCCGGAAGGGACTACTTTACCTTAGGGACTATTTTGTTACTCGGGTGTGGTCGGGGAGGAATACCTACCTGGGACTACTTTGGAGGTTATTTAAACCATGCCCGAAGAGCAGCACACGCTTCGCGTTATTCTGCATCCAGCAGCGTAACGCTCACCGTGCCAGCAGCAGCATCCAGCCTTCTGCCACGCCCGCCTCAAACCTCGAGCACCTAGAAAGAAGGAAAGAAGCAAATGTTAGAACAAGAGTATTACCTGATTTCTTACCTGATTCCGGATTCATCGCATCTTCAAAACAGAGGAAAGACTTTGTTTTAAACACGTCGCATCGCCAGCAGCGGCGCCGCACCATACTCACCGTTCCACGCAGCATCTCTTCGATCTGGCGCTGTCTCCATCTTTACATCGACGAATCCCGGCACCTAAGGGGGACAAGAAACAACAAGGTGAGCAGAGAGAACAGACAGAGACAATCTCTTTAGCCGCCATATGCTTACCTGATTTTACCGCCGGAAGTATAATTCATCAGCAAGCCACATCTTCTAATGCCGCACCTGTAAAATAAGGAGAAAGCAGCAAGTTTAACCCTTGGCATTATTTACCGGACAGTTTTGGGTAACACAGACTTTTACCGGAGCGCTTTCAGCTGTCAGTCTTCTTATTGGGTCAAAGCTGCAAGATAAAAGAGGAATTGGACAGGAGTGAATTGCAGACATTTTGAACTCTTACGAACTATATACTTACAGCTCTTCGCAAGGACCTTTTGGAGTCAGGATTCGTCTACAACTCTTCCAATATCCTCAGGCCAGTGAAGTAACTGGTCATCAACGCGCCCCTGCGTGCTTCGCAGGATGGAGGGCTCATCCTTCAAGAATATAAGAATATTTCTACGGGCAAAGCAGACAAGATTAGGAGGGCAGATCCAGTCAGTCATCGCTGCACTACGCATCACATGAGTGGAGGCCGCAGCAGTCCGGGTCCGACCAATGCCCCTGTGGGAGCCAGGTGAGCGTAACAGAACGCGAAGCCTATCTACAAATCCCCACCCGGGCGTTATGGAAACCTCAGAAATCGACCAACTGGCACAACTATTGGGGGAACTTAGGGCGGAAGTGCACTCCGCTCGCCACGAGACTAATGCCCTCAGAAGAGAACTAATTGTATCGAAGGAGCGCACAGATGATCTCGCTAGACAACTGCTGCGAACTCAAGCTGGACAAGCACCCCTACCTGGTTCTGGGGAAACCCAGCTCCTTTGTTATCGAGTAACCCTGTGCAAATAAACCTACCAGGAAATATTCCATTAGCTCCACCTAAACGCTTTGCCGGAGATCCCAAAAGGTTTGCCGTGTTTATGAACCAATGCCACTTGCACTTTTTATGCAGACCAGGAGCCTTCCCACACGATCAAGCCAAGGTAGCCTTTGTATTATCATATCTCAGCAGCAGTGCAGCTGATTGGTCAATTCCACGAGTTACTCAGGATGACCCAATTGTTCGGGATTTTCAGGGCTTTCAAACAAGCATGGAAAGACTATTTGCCCGGCACTCCCAAGGACAGGCCCTGGATAACGAACTTTTGTCCCTACGACAGGGTAACCAGGATCTGCTAACCTATATCGCAACCTTCAATAGATTGATAGTGGAAACCGGATGGCCTGAGGAAAAACAAATTATATTATTTCATCGTGGACTTTGGGGAGAACTTAAAGACGTCTTGGCTCAAGTTGTGAACCCACCTCAGATTGCACAGAGTTTCTAGACTTAGTGGTCCAGCTGGATCATCGACTCCAGAATAGAAAGGCTGATCGAGCTAAGTTTGAAAATCGGGTATTGGTTAAATCCAACGTTGCCCCCAAAGGAACAGATGCATCAGAACCTATGCAAATCGGGGGGGTCAAAGGACCCTTAACTCAAAAGGAAATGGAAAGAAGAAGACAGTTGCAATTGTGTCTGTACTGTGGAACCTCAGGACATTTTCTACGGGATTGCCATATGAAACCACCCAAGAAGGTGGTAGGAGTTGCTGATAAAAGTCCAAAAGAGCCTGATTCGGAAAACGACCACGCCCGACAAGCGTAGCGGTCCGCTTTCCGAGCTTAAAGAAGGACACTCAGACCTCGCATCTGATCATACCAATGGTCCTAATTGATCCTAGACAACCCTCACGTATGCACGCAGTAAGGGCATACATTGATAGCGGGGCTGTATGGAACTATATGGACCACAAATTGGCTTCCAGGATGAATCTACCTCTCTGCCGAAAAACCACCTCAGATGTCATCACCACAGTCGATGGAACTGAAATAGCCTCTGGGCCTGTAACTCATTCCACCGCAGAGATGACACTATTGGGTCAGGATGGGCATCGAGAGACTATTGTGTTTGATCTAATCAAAGCCCCACAGTTCCAAATAATACTGGGGATACCTTGGTTGGAAAGACATAATCATTGTATTGATTGGCGAGAGAAGAGAATAACCTTCCCGGATTGTGCACAAACCTGTTACCCAAAGAAAAATCAGAATGCAGGCCTGGCCACAGTAACCACAGCAGTCATGCAACTACCCCCAGAATACCAAAATTTCCAAGATCTCTGCTAAAAGGAACAGGCAAACACCTTACCTCCTCACAGATCGTACAATTGTAAAATCGATCTCATACCCGGTGCACAACCCCCTTGTAGCAGGATCTATGCCCTTACGGAACCTGAGAACCTTCACCTACGACAATACTTAGACCAGTACCTTGCCAATGGCTTTATTCGCCCTTCCAAGTCTCCTGTATCCTCAGCTATGTTCTTCGTGCCAAAAAAGGAAGGTGACCTTAGAACGTGCATAGACTACCACGCACTAAATCAGATTACGGTAAAAAAACGGTACCCATTGCCTCTGATCCCCGAATTACTAGACCAAGTAAAGGATGCTTGTATCTACACTAAGTTAGATCTCCGAGGGGCATATCATCTGGTACGTGTAAAGAAAGGTGACAAATGGAAGACGGCCTTTCGCACCAACTATGGTTTATTTGAGTATCAGGTGATGCCCTTCCGGTTGTGCAATGTACCAGCAGCCTTACAGTATTTTATTAACAATGCCTTTCGTGAACTCATAGACGTCTGTGTTGTCGTATACATAGACGATATCCTTGTGTACTCCTCCTCAGAATCAGGCCATGTTAAGCACGTACGTGAAGTCCTTGAGAAACTACGCCAGCACAAGTTATGTGCAAAATTGGAAAAATGTGTTTTTCATGTTACGGAAGTTGAATTCCTTGGATTTATCTTGACTCCAAAAGGAATCCGAATGGACTCACGAAAGGTGGACGCAATTCTCAAGTGGCCATCACCTAGTTCAGTTAAAGAGGTGCAAAGCATGCTCGGATTTGCCAATTTCTACCGCAGATTCATTCCGGAATTCTCACATGTTGTACATCCCATCACAGCACTTTTGCGAAAGAACAAACGTTTCTTGTGGACCAAAGAGGCTGAAAAGGCCTTCCATACATAGTGGAAACTAATGCATCCAGTTTAGACATGGGAGCTGTCCTGTCCCAGAAGGATCCTGAAACTGGTCAACTTCACCCAGTGGCATTTTGGTCCAGAAAGTTCTCAGCACCCGAGTTAAACTATGCGCTTACCGATAAAGAGTTATTAGCCATCAAATCCGCCTTTAAGGCTTGGCGACACTATCTTCTCGGTGCCAGGCATACCATCACTGTAATCACCGATCACCGAAACTTGGAGTATCTAAAAACAGCGCCAACTTCGATGGGCATTATTCTTTGCCGTATTCGATTTTGTGATCACTTATCGACCAGGCTGTAAAAATGGCAAAGCAGATGCCTTATCCCGAATAAGAATGGAACAAGCATATGCGAACCCGGAGCCGGTGCCTATAATTTCTGAACAAAGAAGAACTACTTTACAGACACTAGAAGAAATTCATTTAAAAATCCAACAGTTTTTCAATCCAGCAGCTCTGCAGGACTGGGTAAAGAAAGGCCCGGATTACTCAATCATCAATGACCTATCCTACTATCAAGGAATTACAGGAACTTGTCATCTCCAAATATCACGATTCTCTAATGGAAGGTCACCCAAGTATTGCAAAAACCGAAGCCAAAATTAAGAGACAATTCTGGTGGCCCACCTGGCGAAAAGATATAAAGTCATTTGTGATGTCTTGCGGCATTTGCGCCCAAAACAAGAGTCAGAAGAAAAAAACAGCTGGCCTTTTACAACCTTTGGATATTCCACCTACACCATGGCACACCTTATCTTTAGACTTTATTACTGATCTACCTCCATGTAATGGATTTATCACCATTCTAGTTATCGTGGATCTTTTTTCCAAGATCGCCCACTTTATTCCTTTGAAGGGATTACCTTCTGCTTCAGTCCTGGCCAAGGAGTTCCTCGAAAACATCGTTCGAATACATGGGTTTCCTTCTGTATTAGTCTCTGACCCAGGTAGTCAATTCATTTCACATTTCTGGAAGAAATGTTGCCAATTGCCGCAAATCGACGTAAGGTAATCAACCAGTCACCATCCCCAGACCGATGGTCAGACGGAGAGGACCAACCAGACCCTTGAACAGTACCTTCGTTGCATGCTTCACCAGACCGAAAGTAATTGGAAAGATATTTTATGGATTTCCGAATATGCATACAATAACTCTGTACATTCAGGAACCGGACAAAGCCCCTTTTATACCGTATATGGACACCACCCTCGAACCTCAGAACTCGATTCGCCTCAGCACTTAGAAATGCCTCCAGTCAGTCATCGCTGCACTACACATCACGTGGGTGGAGGCCGCAGCAGTCCGGGTCCGACCGACGCCCCTGTGAGAGTTAGGTGTGCGTAACAGATCTGCCATTTCTGCCTGTGATCTGTGCCTGCCAGGGGTTGTGTGTGATCCAGGTGATATACTACATTCTGTACATGTGTTATGTTCTCAATTTACATGCATTCATTTCTGCTTTTGGGATGCCCTTGCATATCAATGCCACTAGATGCATGTCGTAGCTTGAGTTGTGTTTGACATGTCTGCTTCATCATGTGTTGGCTGTCAATGTAGTGATGTATATGTGTGTGTGTGTGTGTTATGTGCTGCTGACATGTGCACTCATGTTTGTTTTGTTCACGTTACAGGTGATGACGCAATGGAGCCAGAGGATGGTGATGTCATTCCAGACACAGGGTTGCTTTTACATCAACAACCCGGCACAAGTGGGGGTCGTGGGGTGGTAGACCACGAGAACCCATTTGTGCTCCAGACCGTCATGTACAGGGCTGGCAATCAGTGAAGCTCTGATGAACACTCTGAGCACAACGTTGAGTTGGATGCGCATCATGACGATTCGTCGCCGGTGAGTGATCCTGATGTGGATGATCTTCTGTCCGCGACACCTACAGTGAGGGGCCCGGCAGTGTTGGAACATCCGCCTTTGTTGGTTCTGGACACACAGTCACACTCCACACCAGTTGATGATGTGCCTGGGGCATCATGTCGATGGAGGGATGCAGTCCTGCAGCCGTGGGCGGTGCCAGTCCAGCAAGGAGCACGGCTCCTTGGGTCCCGCAGGTGTAATGTCCGGCAACGCGGTGGCCGTGTGCCACCGGGGAATACTGAGTGGGAGCATGCCATATATGCCAGTTCAGAGCAACAGGAGGCAGCTATTGAGAAGATTGCTCAAAGCATGGAAAGTGTGGCCCAATCCATGCTCCCCACTGATAGGCAGGTGGAGCTCCAGCTGCAGGCAACGTACACCACGTGCGGCTCACTCAGGCAGGGCATGGCAGGTTCAAACAGGGCACGCCGGGCTGAAATTGTGTCTCTGCGTGAAGCACTTGCTGCTCAGGCAGAGGCACACAGGGAGGCCCTGATGGAAGAACACCAATCCCTCAGATCTACTCTGGGTGTGCTCAACATGTCCCAGAGGCAGCGGTCAGAAGTGAAGATGGAGCAGCTTGAGAACACCATCTCAGCTGAGCTACGTACATGCCGGGAGGTGCTCCAGATGTCATGTGAGGCCATGCAGGCAGAACTCCGTATTACACGTGCTACCTTGCAAGAGGAAGCACACGTATCACGTGAGGTGCTGCATGCTGACCTATGTGCCATTGCCACACAGGACCAGGCTTACCAGAACCACATGCTTGCTGCCGTTGAGGGGCAAGCTGCAGATAGGCGTGGTCAGGCAACTGTGCCACATCCACCTTCTGATTTACATCCAGAGGGCTGTGCAGGCTTTGAGCCCATGGAGTTTTTTTTTTTTAATCTCAACATCATTTCATGTGGTGTTGAGGTGCACCCTGTACCTCCTCCCTCCTGGGTGCCCCCCCCCCAGGCCCCTGGGTCATTTGTGGCCATTTTAATTTTTTTTTAAATTATATTGCATTCATGTGATGGTGTGGTGCTTTGTGGCTTTTGAAAGCATCCACTGTGTGCTCCAGCTGAGCCCATACAAGCTTGTCTCGTGTATGTGTTTGTGGCTTGTGGTCCTGACATATATGCCACTCCTGCTTCCCCTTTCCATGGGCTTGCAAGGAGGGTTCGGTGTGACAGCAAATTACATTGGGGCATTTGACTTTCATCATATCTGTGGCTAGTCTGCAGTCCTACTTGTGTATAACCCCTAGTGGGGATTAAGGATGTTTTCTCCACGGCATGTCTGCAATCAAATTGGGTGAGTATGTTTTTGAACTGTGCTTTTTTTGAAGTTGATTGTGATGTTTTTTCATTACCTGCCTGTATACGTGCTTGATGCACTTCATGCGGTAGACGGTAGCCTGCACCCTTTAGCTGTCAAAGCCACACTGATCATGGGAGGCGGCCGTGCGGTGACAATGTCAAGTTGGTACACTTGGGCTACAGTGATTGGTCACTGTCTGACATAGTCAATGTGGGGTACTATGTACATGGTGTGTTTTGCTGGTCAATGGATTTTCCTGTGTTGGGTTTACTTTTCAGGTGTCAGGGGATTGGTGTGGTCTATCACATTGGGGGTCCACAAGGGCAATGTTCACATGTGATGTGTACAGGACACTGAGGGTCACTTCATTTCACATGCATGTATTGAGTGCATGTCCCTACTGACACACACACTTACACAACGCACCACCACACATACAACCACACATCCATGCCCACACGTGCACACAGATTGCCTTCTCTGGCATGCTGTGTCCTTGCAGTGCATGATCACTTACAATTTTCGGATTGTGTACATGCCTCACAGGGTAGTTTTTGTTGCTTGTCCTTTTTTATATAATGCTCAAGGTGTATTCCCAATGCATTGGACGCTCACTGTGCTGTGTGCTGAGCGGTGTGTTGCAGGGGACACACACACAGAACACGGTTTTGGTATTTGCGGATTTGGATTGGCCAATGTGCATGCCAACATGCATTCTGTCTTTTGTTGATGGTACCGTTGGTGGCATGCATTTGTGTATGACTTTTGTGTGGGAGGGTGTTGGTCACTCATTTCATCTGATTCCATGTCAGTTGTGATTGTCTCAGGCCTGTTTCCATTTATCACGTGACACTTTGTGACAATTTTGTCATGTGTTGTTCATTTGGTTTGCTCTTTTGCTGTTGCATGCCATGTGATGGTGTGGCCGACGAGGGTCATGGGGGTTGGGAGAGTTTCGGTGACATACCAGTGTTTTTCATGGCCTGTTTTGCGAGGGGGGATATGCACCTTGCATGTGTTCCTTTTGGTCACACCGGATTGGTTATGCTTAAGTAGCTAGGGATGCACACAATGTAGCACTTCCGGTGAAACATTCTCAGGGTGGTAAGGTTGTGACAGTTGACTGTCTCTTTGTCATCATCGATTGTCACCTGGTATGCAAGGCATGTGTGCACTCCGCAAGGGTGGGAGTTTAGGTGAAAAATGTGGCCACAAGCTGGGTCTGGGCTCCCTCGCCACATGCTCTTTCCCCTACAATGCGCAGCACCTGTGCGTGTGGTTGGGGATGTGGGGGCACCACCATGTCCACCGGTACACCCTGCCGCGTTGCATCATTGTGCAGGACACATGCTGCCACAATGATCCTGCACACTACTGTGGTGCATGTCGTAGCTGCCCACCAGAGCGGTCAAGGGAGCGGAAGCATGACTTGAGCACTCCGAATGTGCGCTCCACTATGGCCCTGGTTACAATATGGGCTGCGTTGTACCTTACCTGAGGTGGTGTGGTGGGGTTCTGTATTGGCATCATCATAGGCACTGTCCCCTGGGGAGGTGATGATGGTTGTCATTAGTTGGGTTTGTGTATTTGTCTGTGTGTGACATGCAGACATGTGCCCAGACATTTCGACTCACCAATGAGCCATGTGCTGGCATGCTTCCCAGCTTCCAGGGCCCAGCTCAGGGCAGACATTCTGTATATGAAACTGTCATGGGTAGACCCAGGATAGTTTGCATAGACAGAGGTGATGATTCCATGGGCATCGCATGCAACCTGTATGTTAATGGAATGCCAGTGCTTGCAGTTGTGGTAGATGGTCTCAGTGGCCCTAGGTGGACGTAGGGCCACATGTGTGCAATCTATGGCACCCAGGACTTTGGGGAAGTGTGCCACCCTGTAAAAGTCCTGGACCACGGCCTGCCTTTCTGCGGGTGTTCTGGGCATGTATGTGTGCCTGCGGACTGAGGGGCGCACAGTCTTGATCGCTAACACCTGGTGTAGGCAGCGTGACTGCGTGGCCTGTGGGACGCCCCTAACTATGGCAGTTGTCCTCTGAAATGACCCAGTGGCCAAACAATGCAGGACATTGAGCACCTTTTCCAAGGTGCTCAGTGCTTGGAGCTGTGATGTGATGGGGTGATGTGAGGTCATCCTCCCACTCAGTGACCAGGTCTAGGATGATAAAAGGTGGAAACCTATACCTGCCATAGACCTGGTCACCAGACATCAGAAAAAGGCTGGTCCTGGGCAAAAAATGCGGGGCCTGGCTATTCTCCCCCTCCTGCGGTGTCCCACGATCACTGCTGCGAGAAATGGGACATTCATCGTAGCGGTATATGCGCGTTTGTTGTTTGCGCACACTTTTATACTGCGCGGGGGCGCTTCTGTCTGCTTTTCTGTGGCGGACGTGTTTACGCCTGTGCGTGTCTTTTTGTGTGCGTTTGTTTTCCCAATTCGATTTCATGAATACGTGTTGTTCGCGAGCGTGTGGGCGTTCCGTGTATTTCCCAGCAGTACTTCCCCAGTTACGCCCTCATTTTCATGTGTTGTTCCCCATTCTGCGTGTTCCTCCCCCTTTTTGGTGTGTGTGCTACACGTTGTCCGCTTTTGCTGTGTGCGTCGCGCACAGCGTTCGGGATGTCGCAGTGACGTGTAAGGTAGGCGCGGATTTGGCGCAGCTCCCAGGGAAAACACACGCACCTACTTCCATGTATCGCTTGTGTGCGATTCACACGCGTGCGCTGGATTTTTCACTCTTGCGCCACCGATTTTGGTGCACAATTGTTCCATGAATCGGCACCTCTGTCTTTTCATTATTTTGACAGAGCCCATGTTGCGCCATTCAGGCCTGGATGACTTGATAGACATTGTTTAAGGCTATAGAGTCAATCACGTCGTCACCAGTGATAGGGATAAGTATCTGGGTGTCATCCGCATAATTAGTGTAGGTGACACCCAGATAGTCAAGAATATCAAAGAGTGGCTTTGTTAACACGTTGTACAATGTGGGTGAGATATTAGTGCACCATGCAGTGTCAGAGTTGCAGTTGTCTGGAGTGGCTATGGGAGATTCAAGTTCTTTAAGTATCTTGAAGAGCTCTTTGGTGTTAGATTCTGCCTGCAAGATACGCTTGTTATAAGTTTCTTTTTTAGCTAGGAGTATCACCTCTTTGTAATTGGTGGAGCTTATGATGAGAGTACTTTTGTTGGCCTCAGAGGGAAGACTTTTCCAGCATGCCTCTGCGTTTCTTTTAGCTTTACGTAGTTCTCTCAAGTGTGGTGTAAAACAGGAGTTGAGATGAGCATGTGGTTTGGGTTTCCGTAGTTTCATGGGGGCAATGGTGTTTAGCGCTTTTAGTATGGTTTGGTTATAGGTATCAACTAGGACTGTGGGGTCTGTGCATCATACTGAGGCGTTGTTGAGAATGGGAAGGATTAGTGGGAGCAGTTTCTCTCTTGCGATATCCTTCTTGTTTCTCGTACGAATAACAGGTGCAATGTTCTGCATGGAACATTGGTTGTTAGATTTAATGGAGAAGGTTATCCTATGATGATCTGACCAAATGCAAGGAGTGTTGGAAGTCATATTGATACTACAATTTAGATCTGCGAGCCAGTCAAGGGTTCTACCTTTAATGTGCGTAGGTTCCTGGATGTGATGGGTGAATCTGAAGTCAGTTAGTGTGCTGGCAAGGTCGAGAGATTTAGGGTCATTCGGGTCTTGGAAGCCCAGATTGAGATCCAGAAGTAGCAGTCTCCCTCAGGCACATCTCTGAGCTGTTCAACAGCTGAGTTCTGTTTGAACTACTGCATCATCCAGCTGCCTCCATTCCAGAAATTGACATCTCGAAATAAACTAGACCGCTCACTTTGTTTCCTAGAAGTGATCTTTTTTGTCCCAGTACTAGTTTTCCCCTTTGAAGCGAGATACTTAGGCCTCTTGTATATTTCAGGTTTGTCAAGTGTATCTAGATGGTAAACCTTGCAACAGAGTATATTAGTTCTCCCTAAAGGGGGGCAAGGATTTGGTATTGGCCAAGGGGTTGTGCCCCCACATGCCCCACCTGGGTCACCATCTTGGACATCTCCACCTCCACGATCATCCTCCTTGTGTGGGTCTTGTGGGCATGTAGCAGCTCTGGCATAACATGATGCATCACATGGACGTCACCCTGGGCCAGCAATGGAGGCTGCAAAAGAGGAGAAAGGGACACATGAGATAATGCACACACCAAGGGACATAAAGCACAAACATGTGGCTGACGCATTATGTCTACTCGTTCAACAGACACGAGACACATTCGCACATGCGGATACCAGGCCAATGCTATCTTGCATTAGAGGTGCAGTGAAAATTCATGTGGCTCACAAATCAGGGGAATGATAGACATGACACAAGTATCATCGGCATGCTTTATTGACCGAAAAGCAAGAACACACCAACTGGACATAAGCTGTGGTGTGTCGATACGCAAGACCTTCCCGTAGTCCTCTGGGCTAATCCTCTCTAGTACCCAGAGTTCATGGGGTTGATGCGGGCCCTCAGCATAGGCCACAATGGATATTCAGGTTTACCTCCAGCAACTTCCCACCTTGATGCCAGTGACCCGTTTGAGGTTTCTCCAGTGCTTATTACCCTCCTTGGCATTGCACTGGTAGACTCCTAGCTTGTGGATGTGCCATGCTATCTTGGCCCAGGCCTTGGCCTATACTGTCACCTGGATGTGCATGGAGCTGTAACCCGTGAGGTGCCCATACCTGATGAACACCTCTGCCTTCAGGACCCCCACCTCCTGTTGGGTGAAGTTGAGGTTTTGTAAACCAGGAGGTGGAGTGAAGGAGTCATCATGGGAAGGTGAAGAGTCATCCTGCGGTGTGGTGGGGGCCATGGTGGAAGATGCCGTCTGCATAGTGGGAGCAGTCACGGCTGGTGGTAGGGGGTTCCACAGTACAGTTTTGTAAAAATTGCGTGCAGCATACATGGTCCACTGGTGTGGATGCCTGACATGATTGGCATCACATCCACTCAGGGGACTGACTGGTAGTAGTGCCTGGGTTTGTTGGTTCTGACTCTGTGAATGTTACTGTATATAATTCCCATAAGACACAATAGCAACTTCTATCCACTCAGAGTCATTCCATGTCATTCCATGCCTTTGCAGAATGCAAGTCACGACTGACAAGTAATAGTGATTCCGAGATATTTTATTTAGTGCAGTACAAAGTGGTGAATTGAAGTGTGAGTGGTGCTGTACATATCACAGTGAGGGATGTGCTGGGGTGTGTGGGTTTCAGGATGTGGCAGTAGGTTGTGCGGGTGGATGGGGGATGAGGGGATGGAAGAGGAGAGGAAGGAGGTGGGTCTGAGGTGGGAGTCGGGTCCACTTTCTGGGGCTCCCACATTGCTATTTGGCCTGTGGCTCAATCTGGGATGCCTTGGATGCCATTGATGCCAGGGAGACGAAGCTGTCCTCCTCCCCAGTGCTTTGCTGCCTCCAGGCTCAGTAGCACTCTGGAAAGTGGTTGGTCTGCTAGTAGGCTGTCCTGTCCACCATCTAGGGTCTCCTCCTCTCCACATCAGCATCTCAAGTCTAACTATCACTCCCAGGTTTCTGTCTCCATGATGGTGCTCAGCCAGAATATCTCTTGGTTTATGCTGTTGCCATTAATGTTAATAGCATACAGCTAGCTGGATACTCCAGCGAGTTCCCACTGTAAGGAGTGGTGTCCTACCTTGGCCGGTTCCTGGCCCACATCAGCCACTGTCTGGACTATCAGCAGCTGCTGCTCGAGGAAAATAGTGAGCCACTCTGGCGCCTCCACCCTTGATGATTCGGCAGGCGGAGGTGGTAGTGGTGCAGGTTGAGGGAGGGTACCAGCAGCAGCAGCAGCAGTTCGGCCCAGGGTTCTTGGGCGGTCCACAAGTGAGGCACCCTGTTGGGAGTGCAGGCGCAGGAACTTGATGTGCGTGGACTCTCCACTGATGGTATAGTCCTCGTCTTCCACCGTCTGAGTGAGGGGCATGCTGTGATCAGCAAGCACCTCTGGGTTTGCCTCTTCTGCAGGCGTAGCGTGTCAGAGGCCCATTGTCAGAAGTATGGCTTACCTGCAGTTTGTGTGAAGATGTAGAAGAGGATCTGGTTCCACACTTCTGCCACAGACAGGAAGCCAGCAAGTAGGGGCGATCCTCTCTGGCAGCCACACCGCCCGGCACTCTCTGCAACAGCCATTTTGACCCCTGGAGTGAACCTCAAGAAAAGGGAAAAAAACCACAATGGGTAAAAAATCGTTAGACAGATTGTGAATGCTGAGTTTGTTTTCCTAGTCTTGCAAGTGAGGTAATTCATAGATGTAGTAAAGCAGCAATCTGTGGTAGGAGGTGAAAGGCAGAACGCAGCCGAATTGGCAGCTAAACAATGTCCAACGGATAATGGTAGGAGGCAGGAGGATATGAGTTGTGAAAAGCAAATTCCAGGATAGGGGGAGAAGAATTTGCAGGAATAGAATGCCAGCAACAAGTGAAAAGGCAGAGGAAAACAAACTGGGAACCAGATGAAGGGAGAAAACGGAAAAGGAAAAGAGAGAAACAACAGAGCGAGCACTGAAAGGAGAAGTGCTGAACTAAGATGCAAATACCTTAGCGCTGGGGGGCAAGGTTACTCCATCCATGCTTACCTTTAAGGAAGCGATGCGCGAACTGCACAGCACCGGCCCCCGACAATGATCCCGTGTCTGGAGGCAAGCCAGGAAATAAGGCACGATCCAGCCACCATGTTGGATAAGGCACAAGGAACAAACAGTCCTAGAAGGGTGATTTCTCCATTTGTGCCAGAAGGACCACTGTAAATTGGGTGATACATGACACCCATGAACCTGTACTCCAATGACGATTCTGCATGGCGGTCCTCCTGTGTGGACTAGAGACCCAAGCTACTCTTCACTGATGAGGCCAACAAAGCATACATATGGTTGGCCATGCTTGTGGTATTGTGCACAAGGGATGTGACCAAGCAGTTTGGGCTGGACTGCCCTTTTGGGGTGACACCAAGCCTGATTTACATATGGTCTTTCCCCTTTTGTAATGGCTTGTCAAGCAAAGAACGATGGTCTGGAGGGTTGCCCAGAGCAATGCCAGAGGTTAAGATTCATTCTAAACCTTCCCGCCATCACTCGTTTTGTTTTGCTGGAGATGTGTCCCAACACCCCCCCTGCCCCTCACCCCCAACCTTTTCACCCCCTGGTCCCCCCAGTCCTTCTCCTCCTGGGCCTCCTTGGTAGGTACACTCGGGGAAAGAAGCTGCGGCTGATGTTAGCTGTTGAAGCATTCCTCAGGAGCCCTTTCCTCTGTAATGATGACTGGGAAGTGGAAAGAAAGGAGACATGTTAGTCCATCATATTCTATCATTGTGTGCACACAATTAACATAACTGTTCAGAAATGTTGCAATATATTGGCATAAGGAAATGAAAGAAGTCCTGCCACTTGCAAGTTAGACATACTATAACTCATGTATGCAATAATTGTTCGTATGAGTGGCTGGAGTAAGTCAGCCCATCAATAACCCTACAACAACGATGGAAACTGGTTAACCAAGTACTACTCCATTGGTAAAAAGAACTGCTTGAGATGAATGCAGGAAAGTAATTTGCCATTGGAGTAGTACATGGTAAACACCAATAAAAGTGACTTGACCAACTGTGAAAAGATCTAACTGCATGAAAATGTTGTGCAATGTATATAATTATACTTGGATAACCAGTTTCCAGAAAGTTTTGAATGCGTGTTCTCCATTTGAAAGTTACACAATTGTTTGGAGTTCTCTAAGGAAAAAAAGAAAGAATCCTCTGTGTGGCCCTTTTTGAAATTACTCATAGCAAATAGTGATCTGTAGCAACAGCGTGAGGAAAATACAAATATGAGTAAACTTTATTGCTCCCAAAATAAAGAATATGTTCTAGTGATAACAGAAGGAATAGATAAGTGATATATAATTATGATCATTTATTATTATTTTTGTAGGAAAGAGAAGGAGAATCTCCCACCACGTTTTATGGGAATCAAATATCTTTTGCAAATTGTAAAAGGCATTTTATTTCAAGAAATAAATGCTGTCAGCTAAGTAAGGCCGGGAGAAAACTCCCGCATGCTGACAGTAGATGCAAGTAAGAGATTGGTGCTGTTTATATCTAATGAATTGATGTATAGTGTTTATTGTGTGTATGATTACCACAAGAAATCAGATAGAGATTTTTTGAACATTGTTGGACCACCATTTATAGTAACTCTTGTTTTTATGTTGCTTTTAGAGAAACACTTTTTTGATCAGCAACTAAGGGGGTACACAAGTGTAAACAATTATATCGAAGAAATGTTCTGTCCTGAAGAAAGCCTGTATATCTATATGAAAAAGCCACTAGAGATAGTGTATAATGCAATTTATGGCCGAAACATGTTGACGATCTGAACAAGAGTGTAAATAAAAAGAGTCTGTTTTTCAATGTTTGAATGTATATATATATATATGGATATGTTCTCTACCCCGGCACATTTTGTGTCATTTGTAGGATTCTTTTGAATTTGCCTTTTAGTAAATGTTAATTTGTGATAAAGATAAATTAACAGTGTTCGGTTTTTAGTGTTGTGTAAGCAATTAATAAATAAATAAATAAATATATGTTTGTATGATAACAATGTGTTTCCATGATGGCATGTTCAAGGGTTTCTGTGATCTTTAAATTGACCAGATTTTATGCAAATATAAATATTGTGTAAGAACATCACCAATCCGAAACTCTGTCAGCAGAGAGAGGGGTAATCAATTCTTTGTTCTTTGGGTGTTGCTGAACAACCTTGATCCATCATACTTGGTGGACAAAATTAGCAGATATCAACCTACTAGGATGCTTCATTCATCGGACACATTGTTATTGACAGTTCCATCCCCTTCATGTGTTTTTTTTAGCGGAGATCGTAGATTCGTAGTATATGGAGAGAGAGAGAGAGAGAGAGAGAGACTGTGGAATAGCCTTCCTCTGGAGATTTGGGCTCTAGAAATCTTCCTTCAGTTCTGCAAAGCCCTCAAAAAGTATCTATTTAAATAAAGCGGTCATGAGGAGTAATGGAGATGGATGTTGCCTGGTTTTTCTAGTTGAGCTGCCTCACCCTTCCTTCGGTTATTTTAATACCTGCACCTTAATAGGGTTAGGTCCATCTAATGAGCCATATAAATGATTAAAATAATAATAATAATGTAATGGATTAAAAATAGGGTACTGGAACAAGAAAGAGGCAAGTGGCAGTAATGTAACTGATTATCAGTGGGGTACTGGGTGGATGAAGAGGGAGGTGGGGTGTAAAGTACTCATGGTGGCAACAGTAAAGACAGACACAAGTGATCACAAATCAAGGGTGTTTATTAAACGGTATGTGCAGGTTGGAAAAGCGCCTAATCTAAACCTAAATCTGAGATGGGAGCAAGCTACGAACATCAACTAATAAGGCATTCCAAGTGGCGTCTTGTCAAATAAAAGGGCCTATTCTAAGAAAATAAACTATAGCCAATCCTAATAACTAAATAGAAAAAGAGTGTGGGATAAGGTTAACAAGAAAGAAAGGAGTGTTCACAAATGATAAGTCTGGATGTGGTAGCCGGGGGCTTGAGCTTTCCCAGCATGAGACAACAGTTCCGTTCTCAGCTATCAGGACCTTCAGTGGTTAAGTCTGTTTTCTACAAAACGTCTCTTGCCTCCGAGGACCTGATATGTTAAAAATAATAAACAAAAAGTTCCTTTCTGCATGTATATTGGGTGATACATTTTCACCACTGGCTCCCCCTCTTCTGGGCTCAGACCACTCTCAAATCTCAGCCTCCTTTCAGCAGGTTCACTACGGCTTTTCAGAACAATCTCACCTGTGGCATTCACAAGTCTTAATGTCTTTTTAAATAGTTCACTGTGGACACCCCTCTGCCGGGTTCACTCTTGTCAACACGCTGTTCATTGGGACTTCAGGCTTTACCCCGTTCTATCGGGTTCACTCTTGACAATTCTTTTCCAATCATACAGTTCTTTCTCTTGAACTCACTATGCAGGATTCATCTCCCTTAGCTTTCCAATTCCGCATAGGTCAAAGACTTTTGACTGTACAGAGGGATTTGCTAGACCTCTGTATGACCACTTTGACCTTTTCCTTGAGGCTCTCCCAGGGGCCTTCTGGTTTCGGTAGTTTCAACAAACGTGTTATCAGCCAGAGTCTCTCGAGTGAGCACCCACATGGTACCAGACCCTTCTCCAATTGGTTTCCCTTAATTTTCACAGTTCTTTGAACTCTTCTTAATTTGCCACTCTGCGACTTTCATTCAACACAGTTCAGTTTCTTATCGGTTCTCCCCTCGACTCACCAGCTGTGATGAACCGCTTGGCTTTTCTTGTATCTGGAATCAAGGATGGTCCCACAGTAGCATGCATCCCTCTCGGTCCTACTTATCAGCGTAGGCATGCTCTGTGTACCATCGACATTTGCTGCAACACACTGACTATTGTTTGTGGTCTTACAATACCTTCTGCAGAGGCTTTGCTGGTCTGGGTCGGAAAGGGCAAGGTCACTTCTCTCCTTGTTACCCTTTCATTCTCGCCGCCTTTTTACTCCTCTTGAACTACTGCATTTGGATAGCGGTATCATTGTGCCATCTGTCCTTGTTCATCGTGTGATTTTGTGCTCCACCTTTTATCCCTGGGGGAAGGGAAAGTGCCGTCAGGTATGTGTGATTTTGGTCCGTTGCCTCACTTTGCCTGACCCTTGTGTTGGGACATGTCAGATAAACGGCTCTGATGTTAGTCCGCTGTCTTTCGTAATGTGTGAAAGTGTTCATGTCGGAAAAGGGGGGGAGTAGAGTTTTTGAATAACCTATGTGGCAGGCTGGGGAAAAAGCATTAGAAGAATGGGGATATCATGTCTCACCTGTTGGTGTCCCGCTTCCACTACCCGAGGACCCCCAAACCAGGTGATCCTCCCTCACTGGTCCACACCCTGGAACTGAATCCAATAGCAATGGCCATGTCCTGGCCACCTGGATGACAGATCCCCTGGAACTGGTCAGGGAGACACCTTCAGGTTTCTCACAGGGGGTCATGCAATGGAATATTATTGAGGTACTTTGACGAGAAAGATGGAGGTTGGGGTAATGGAGTACTGGTGCGAGGAAGATGGATATGGCAGTAATGTAAAGGATAACTGATGGGGTATAGGGAGGAGGGAGTTGGGGTAATGCAGAACATTTCTGATGAGGTACTAGGATGAGGGAGGGTGAGCATGGAGGGATCTTCACTGCTGAAGTGTAGAGAAAAGTGAGATCTTCACTATTCCTTCACATGAAAAGCTTGTCCATTCAAAGCAAAGGCTATTCAATGCATGTATTGGCACCACTCAGTCTTCTGTTGCACACTTTTTATATGGCATGAACCAGATGAAAGCTTTTAAAGCATATATAGCACCCACAAATACCAATAGCTCCCTAATACCACCCTCATACACGTTAGGTTATTTTATTAAACAATCCCTGTATTTTCTTTTTTCTAATAAAAACAGGGATTGCTTCCTAAATCAACCTTAAATGCCCCTCTTCCTCTAACTAGCATTCACAGTGCTTGCCACGTATCAGTATGTTGTATCTGTAAAGTATTGACTCTTGTTTTGTCACTCGAAACAAACAGATTTTTTTCTGCATTAAACATTCACCTTAACGTCACTTCAACCATGTTTTTTCAATTTTCATGGATGGAGAAGTTTCACCGTAACTCTGCTATAACTAAAGTTTTTTCGAGGAATTCCAATATTTCAATATGCTATTTTTTAAATCTATAATAGCACTCTCCCTCATAATTAATCAATGCTGTTATTTAAAAACTCTACTTTGTTTATTGATTAATACATCAAGGGAACAGAAGATTGTTATTCAATTAGGATATTCCTATCTAACTTGAGGCAAGTATTAAAAAATATAACAAAGTACTATTGAATATTTTTGCATATGTAAATATTTTAAATGACAAGATAAACCCATGAATATCACAATCATTATTTTGCTAAAAACATGTTTGGTAGTTTTTCATTTCGGATTAAAAAGAATTATACACAGCACACCTTGATAGTTCTATCTTTCCCTTCCACTCTCTTTACCGATTTTGGATTCCTGATATTTTCTTAGGTACTTTTATAACTTTTAAAACCCACTGAAAATACATGAACAACACAATACTGAAAATCACCTAAAATCACAATATTAATGTGTGCTTTCATAAATACCTATCCACAGTATCTAACGAACATTGCGGTTCTTGTCTTGTTTATAAGAACGCGTTTGGCAGGACAACACATGAAGGCACACATAAAGATGTTATGAAAAATCATCTGTTTTTTCTTTCCTGTAAAAAAAATAATCATGAACAGAACCCCATCACAGTCAATATCTTTAGCCTCTATGCTCTTTAAACCTTCTGGACTTTGCTATTTTCATAATATTGTTGTACCTCTTACTATACTACCCATTGAAAACACATGAACACGCAGATGCTGCAATCGAAATAAGTTATCACCCAAGTATAGTAGATAGTGCTTTCAACATTTCCAACATATCGAGTCAGGACACTGCTCATCTTTTGTTGAGTCTCAAGCCCACTTCTTGTCCGGGGGTCCATGCTCCTCTGTGATTATTAAGGATAATGCAGCTATTCTGAGTCCGGCACTCAATACATTCATAAACGCATCCCCTGAAAATGCTAGAAAATTGAAACAAGCCTGGGTCACCCCAATTCTGAAGAAGTGTAACTTAGACCCTCAGTCTGCCCAAGCTACTATCCCATGAGGAATTATCCATTCTTGATTAAAAGATTAAATAGAGTAACCACAACACAAGTGAGCTCCTTCATTGAACTACATAACATCTTGGCCAACCGGCAATGTGGTTTTAGACCAACTAGATGTACCGAGCTGGCTTTTGTAGACATTAAAGATGCGCTAGCTATGATTATCGAGGATGGCAACTCAGGACTATTCATGTTGTTGGATTTATCTTCCGCATTTGATACCCTAGAAAATTCCATATTACTTAACTACATCAAATAAACTCTGCATATGTCTGATGAAGCTATAAGCTGGCTATCACCCTTTATTAACAACAGACATTCAAGGGTACAAATTGACCAACAACAATCACAGGTTGAAAATGTGTAGTTTGCGGTCCAACAGGGAGTATGAATGTCCCCATTACTTTGTAATATCTACTTAAAACCTCTCCATGATTCTCTATTAGAATATATAATATGCTGTTGACTGGTTGATTTTCACCAGTCTGCTGGAAGGACCTGTGTGGGTATCCCACTAAACTTTTTTTTGAAAGTATTTAGTATTTCCCAATGCTTGTTGAAAAAGTACTCATTAATTCAATTGATTGTAGTGTAGATATATTTATTTATCAATTTGCATCTTTCTGAGGCCATTAGCAAACGTTATATCGTCCAATGCATTTCGGTCTGTACTAGACCTTCTTCAGGGACTAATGGTAATGAAAAAAATAAAAATGAAATTAAATATTAACTGAAGTACTTGTATAACTATACATTCACAAATAAACCAATCCTATATTATATATTTTGCTTAAAGTCAGCAACACTTAACATGTTGAAAAAAAGTACCTGTGTAAAACGTTGCTTATAATCTTCGACCTTGTTTATTTGACTTCCTTGTTGGAGAATTATCCAATTCCTCTCCACTTGAGCGTGCTAATTTACATTTGCTTTTGTCTGTCCTCTATGTGACCTCCTTTATATCCTGACAATCTAGATAGTAACCAATATGCATTTAGAATCTAACAAATGTTAATCACAAGTAAGTCTTTCAACTACTAGAATTTGGCCTCCCCACAGTTGGAGTCTTACCTGTCATTCAAAGCAGTATAGTAGCAGCGGGGCACCTCGCTCGCGTGAATATGCGTTGCTGGTTGCCCCGTTTGCTTTTATGTTGAAAAAAATGGCGCCGGCACGTAACGTGGTGACGTCATCGGCGTGATGACGTCATCGCACACCGGCGGCCATTTTGAAGTGATGCAAAACGTCAATATAGCGTTGGCTGTTCCTGTACAAGTTCTTATGCTGTAACGTTAATTATACATATATTTAACATTTAAAATGTGGACCTCTCTTTGCTAAACTAAGTAGAGCTAACTAGTAATAAACAACAATATATCAGACAACCTGATATAAAGGTTAAATTTGTGTATTGTTCAAATTGTGTATGTGATTTTATAGTTATTTATGCTATTGTAGCTCTACTTAGAAATTCGCATCAACCTACATTCAACATTGCTCAATGTAAATACCTAGTAATCCAAACTGATCAAATACTTGTGTAGTCTTATCAATTCAACTATGCATTTAAGATTACATGTTATCATAAAATTCAACCTTTTGCACATGTGATTGGACAAGCAATGATCAGCAACGTACTCACGTTCCATGTATTTGTACATAGTCTTAACTTAATCCTATTAAATTTACATTAAAGAAAACATGCAAAATTGCATTCCTCATTGAGACCACCTGGCTGCATGGAGTTCAATTTTTCGATCCAGAAAGTTTCTTTCTGGTTTAGGAGTCTGTTAATATCCACTTTCTTGCCTTGGGTAACCTCCAGTACATCAAGAATTTGAAATTTCATTTGCGCTATTTGGTGCTGGGCTTCACTGAAATGTCTCGCTACTGGAGATTTAATGTCACCTGTATGGATGTTAGAACAATGTTCATTCCATCTTATTTTAGCTTTTCGGGTAGTTAGACCCACGTAGTATTTACCGCATGGGCACTTAATGCTGTATACAACGTTCATAGTGTCACATGTTGCAAATTTTGTTAAGTAGATTTTGCAACCTGAATTTGGGTGAAACACAATATCCCCCTTCTGAACCATGTTGCAATTCGAACAATTCAAACATGGATAAGTTCCCTTCTTTTTTGGTCTTTGCTATTAGAATATGACATCACATTTCAATATTTTGGCGATGATACCACGCTAGATTTTAGGCTTGGTAAAGACCCGCAGGGGAACATAACAAACATTCAATCTATCATTTTGCACATTGAACAGTGGATGGCAGAAAACATACTAGGGCTCAATCCATCCAAAACAGAGCTATTACTGGTTTCATCCAGTAAACAAAAAGCAATTATCTCTTCCGTCTTCTGATCATCTTATTCTCTATCGGATACCTAAACTATTGCAACAAAATGTAAAAACTTTAGGAGTCTTTTTTATTCCAGCCTTTCTATGAAAGTAACACAGTAATTAGCCCTTCTCATTAGCATCTTATGTTACTATGAAAAATGTGATCTTTGCTTGAAGAATCACATGTTGCTACCATTGCAGGAGCCATTATTGGTCTAAATTGGATTAATTCAAAGCTCTGTATGCAGGTTCCACCAAGTACAGTGGTTTTGCAAAATACAGAAATACAAATAATTACTAACACTCCAGGCCACCATCATGTTGCCCAAGTTCGTAAGAGGCTCCACTGGTCGAGGTTAGGATTAAATGTAAGCTTTTAACCATAGCACATAAAGCATTCCATGACAGATGTCCTTGTTAAATTGGGATTCGAATGCTGAAGTACGAGCCCTCTTGCAATCGAAGATCGAGTACAGCTCTCCTCCTCCATGTGTCACACTTTCAACGAGTACATGGGATGGTGAGAGCATGCACAGTGAAAGCAATCAAACTCTGGAACCTGCTACCCACAGAAATTAAAACATACAAGACATCCTATCCTTCCTGCAACACAATGAAGACCCTGCTATTCTAAGGAGTACTTGCCATCCTCAATCGTTTAGCCGAGTTTTCAGATACCCACGGGTCGGTGTGTTGTTGCAGGCAGTTGTTTTTTTTAGCTCATTGATGATGCAGAATATCTCTTTCTGAGTGTTGGTTGAATTGTTGATACGTTCTGTGAAGTACAGTTTTTTGCTTTGAGTATGTTGGCTTTGTATAATTGTGTCTGTTTTTGATATGCAATTTATTTTTGCACCTCATAGCTTTTCCTCTATTCTGGTTTCATTTTCTTGTTAATTATTGTTTACACACTGAAGTGAGGTGTGAACCACCTCACCATTGGTTTCTTTAGCGAAGGGGTGGATGGTTTTTCCGGTGCAATATCATCTAGAGTTTTAGTGAACCACTTTGGGAATTTCTCTGTTTTTTCTTTGATGTTGGATGAATTCAAGATGGTGTTCGATGGATTTGTGGATTCCAGACTGGTATTTAGGTCTTCAGTCTTAACAAATTTCCAGTTCATCTTCTAAATTGGAGGTTTTTTGGGAGGTTAGCTTGTATTCGCGTTAGTGGGTGGATCACAAAAGTTATTATGAGGTGGTCGCTCCATAGAATCTGCATTGAGGGTGCAGTTGTAACCAAATGTCTCTTGTAAAAGATTGTATCTATTGTGTGTCCTGCCGTGTGGGTAACTATGTTCACCAGTTGCAATAAGTGCATGATTGAAAGTTAATTTGTTAGCCATTTAGGACATCTAGGATATTTTAATCGGGTGACATCTAATTCAGGTGAACTTAACACACAGCCCAAATTACGTTCAGCTTCAGTCCCCTTTCGGGACAAGAAATACACAGGATTTATAATGATACAATAGTTTATTTATATAGCGCCTATACACAATGTGTTTCAAATCGCTTCAAGGCAAGGGAGGGAACAAGGGAAAATACAATGACATTCTTGCAAGGCCATGAAAAACAAGAATGTGAAATTAACTATCGTACTCGGCCTGGTGACATTTCAGATAGTGCAAGAGCTAAGACACAGATAAGGAAGGGAGGGGGTGCGAGGGCAATAGGAACAGACAGAGGTGAGGGAGAAGAGGAGGAGAAAGGAGGGAGAGGAACAAAACAAGCAACTATTGTACTAGGCCTGATGATATTTCAGATCGTGCTGGGGGGGAGAGGCGGAAAACAAGTAAGGGAAGGGGTAGGAGACAAACATTTGTTGCTATCATACTAGGTCCAAGGACAGTTCTGATGGAAGTGCATAGAAAAAAGGGAGGGTGGGAGGAGAGAGGGAGAAGGGAGAAAGAAGGAAGAACGGATAAGAAGTGTTACAAAGACTGTGGGTGATTGGCTAAACAGCAATGCCAGTGCCAATCCCCAGTAGGAACTTCATTAATTATCATATTAAATAAGCAGCATTAGCTGGCAAGTGACACCAGAGACTATAAACAAGTAGAAATACAGAATGTTTAAGCAGATACAGACACACAAAGACAGCCAAATATATGTTACAAGAAATAGGAAAATAAATATTTGAATAGTAACGAAATTACAACCTAAAGAGTGCTCAAAACAATGCAAGTCTGAGCATGGACAGTGCTGCAAAAATATCTTGAATAGATCAAAACAGAAATTACCTAACACAGTCCATACTGCACAGAAGATATATTTATTAACCAAATAGAAATAATGAAATAAACATATGTTACACTTCTATTAACTCCAATTGCAATGATACAAATGAATCAACACATAAGTCACTTCAGGTTACAATGCCACAGTTATCTAGATGGAGACCTTTGTAACACGCACTTCACCATAGGTATAGCTGCATTTAAATCACGCATGCACCATGGATTGAATGCATGAGAATCCAGGAGGAGTCTTTAATTAGTGAAAAAAACAAATTGGTTTAAAATATCCCTGCCTATTGTAAGGTTGTGAAAGAAGGAAGGTGACACAAAGGTAGCATGGTTTGTTTCTGAACTTTTATTTCTTAAATAAAAAACTCACTGTTCCTATCTCTAAGAGGGGTTTCCCTGCCTCAAACTAAAACTAGAAGAATTATCAGAATGTCCGTCAAATCAGAGTTCCACTATCCTGTGTCAAATCCTACTCTAACACTCACACTATAATTAAAGGATAAACTAACAGAAAGTTCCTTCTTAAGGAGAATGACTCCCTTCTCCTTCTTCTTGAACAGTGTCCAAAGAATGTTCTCTTCCAGACTCCCTTCTCCTTCTTCTTGAACAGTGTCCAAAGAATGTTCTCTTTCAGCAGAAAATACCAGGGAGAAGAACTCCCTTCCCCTGGCTGACAGGCTTCACCCAGTTGTTATGCAATGTACAGGAGAATGGGTCCCTTCTCCTGGTATAAACTTATGCTGTTCCTAATAGAACCAGGGGGAATGGCTCCCCTTCCCTGGTGTCTCCAATACAACTCTCAGCCCAGTACCAAGAGAATACCTCTTTTCTGCTAGTTTACTGTGGTGAACTGTATAAATACCTGACAGTATAAATACAGTTCAACACAAGGCCAGGGTGAGTGACTCCCTTGCCCTGGGGTCTTCAACACAAGTTCTGGGCCTACACCAGGAGAATGACTCCGTTCTCCTGGCGTTTCTTGGTTCAGTTCACAATATGGCCAGGGGAAATTACTCACTTCCCGGCGTCTTTATCACAGTTCTTTGTCCAATACCAGGAGAATGACTTCATTCTCCTGGTAATTCTTGATACAGTTCTTTTTCACAGTTGGGGTTCCAGACCCTTCTCTGGTGTTCCGTGGTTTCATCACTACCACTGTGCTGAGGAAGATTTCCTCAGATGCTTTCCTTCCCACTTTCAGGGTCCCAGACCCTTCTCTGGTGCTCAGTGGTTTCCTCATGAACACTGTACTGAGGAAGATTTCATCTGAGGCTAGCCTACTCACTGTTGGGGTTACAGACCCTTCTCAGTGGTTTCCTTGTAACCACTGCATCAAGGAAGATGTCCTCTAAGACTAGCCCTCTCATTGTTGGGGTCCCAGACCCTTTGTTCATTATGCCCATTAATGTCCTTGCTAATACTGGGCTGGGAAAAATCCACCATAGCCTCTGTGTCAACCCCTGAGTCGGCTCTGGTTCTCATGTACCTCCCCTTACCTCTTACGGGCTTTGGTACGTTGTTGGGACTTCCTGGGATTGTGCACACTTATCCAGGTCTGTGGCCTTCTCTCCTCTGCACACATGGCTTCACTGTGTCTTCCTTGCTTCGGGATTCGGTCCGCCTCCACTCGGCATTCAGAGAACTTCGTTGGTGCCCTCTTGCCGCTCTCCACTTTTCCACAGCTATCAGTCAGTGTTTGAATCTCCCACACTGCTAGACGTCTGATACCGGCTGCTTTCCCCAACAGGACAGGATTCTGCGTCACCTGCCACCACTGTGCTTCTCATCACAGCTGTGTTCGGCTCAGCGGCTGGGCTTGACTTCTCTAACAGTCCTTTGTCTATGTTTATACTTTGTATCCAGTTCCTCCCATGTGGATTTCATAATTCCTTCTTCTTTGTTACTGACTTAATCCTCACGCCTCAATGGAGCCAACTCATACCAGTAGTATCACAGTCAATGATCTTTATGTCTCCTATGTTCTTCCTCGTCCTAGTACCTTCGGTTTTAGGCCCTATGGGCCTCATTACACGGTAGGCGGAGAACAGCGCCATGGTTCATGCCGGTAAAAGAGTTATTTGTGTGCGGGTACTACCCCCCTTACCCTTAGTTCCTCAGGAACGTAGGGTACAGGCCTCCATAGATAGCGTCTGCTGTATTCATAAATCTCTAGTCCATTTATGAAATGTCAGAGACAGTGGGCCTCATTCAATGTATGGCCAAAACAGTCAAATTGTCAGCATTTCTATTTGCTGGCAGTCTTACTGATCCATCAGATTATGGCTTGCAGTAGCCCATAAGTGAAAAGCCACCGGCTTAGACCTGTAGGTGAACCCCCCAAGGAAATATGGCAGTTGCGGTTCTGGTGCAATTGCTATATTCAGTATTTCCACCTGTACCCATTTCAGACCTATGGGATTTCAAGATGAAGACTAACAAACACTCATATAGATGCAGATTTACTGCTTACGATGGTGAAATAAAAAAGTTGTTGCGTTCGGGGAGGGGTGCGGGGGGGAATTAGTACTTGAATTCTATCAAACACGTAATAATGAGGCCAAATGTGTCTAAGTCTGCGATCCCCGGTGTATTTGATGGTCATGGGATGTGATGGGAGATTATCTCCTATCCCATGCCCAACACACCAGCAGGATCAGCCACCCCAGTTTCCCACTGCCACATATCAATACCGAAATGGCGTATTATGGAGGATAGGATCTGAGTGATATTGGCCTGATGGAAGCTCTGGTGTTAGAGGAATCTGTAACTCAGCTGCTTTCGCCACCAAGACGAAGTTCTCTCGAACACAGGCAGCGAGCATGCATTGTGCAGCCTATAAGTGGCTTGCTATATCTCTCATATGCATGGTGCCCTGGAGTGATACATAAAGGCCATAACAATCTTTCAGGATCTGGACAGGTTGCAGACGCTGGAAGGCATAGGAGTCCCTATGGGGTAAGGAGGCAATTTCCCCCCCTAAGTGGTGCTCTGCTGCTCCCCCCGCCCTACCTAAATTGTACCCTGTACCCTCTGGCGAAGACTACTTTATAGCAGTCATAAAGGGCGCGTCTCTGACTGGGCAAAACACAGTCTATTCGGGTGGTATAGGTTGTCAAAGGCATCAGATGGGCCTTGTGAGTGTTGGGGTATGGGCTATCTAGTTTTAGAAGTGGGCTTCCCACATGCTATATCACACAATTTGCCGCTTACAATGTAATATGAAACAGAAATTTGAATTTTAAAGAAAAACACGTTCTGAAGCCTAAAAACACCAGTTGATTTCCCTATTTTATGGGAATGAGCCACAACTACCTCACCCCTTCCTTTGAAAATCTTATCCCAGGTTATTGTCACAAAGATATTTTTGGCTTTTCAAACTGCTCAATTAAAATGAAATGTTTGCATTGTGCTGACAGTAGTAATTATTAGGAGCTGTCGGTGATCTCTCTTCTGGCAAATGCAGTGTCTCGGACTACATAATATTTGAAGCTGCTCTGTGAGTGATTTCTCTTTTAATTAAAAGCACGGAGTCTCTTGCTTTGCATACTAATAAGTGGCTACATTGTCAGTGCTGGCTCTTCTGATTGAAGGGACGCTGCCTCTGGCTTGTAGGCAAATCATGAATAACAAAATGCTGCATGCCTGCATCAAACAATGCCTTCTAGCACGTGTCTCGACACACATGTTTAACCCAAGGGGAAGACTGGAGACTCCTCAAAATGGGCCATGCCACGTGGAAGATGCGAAACCAGTGCCGACTACAACAATGCACTCTGGTACTTGCAATACTGATGTGGATGTGTGTTACAGGCCAGGACTTGAGCATCTCAGTCAACATTTGTTTTTATAAACATAGCAACTAAGAAGCAGTGGGTTCGTTTGTTGTAACCACACCCATTCATCCTATTGGGATGTTTGCAGGACTAGAAAGGGACATCTTTGAAGTCGAGGTACTCTTCAGTGTGCACTATGCAAAAAGCCTCAGACCCACAGTTTAAAAGACTGCAGTCTTGCTGCATCTATTCATTATATATGAAGTGCACACCATGGTCTGTATTGCCTGTTAGCGTGCTCCTGGAACTGTCACTTAAGAGACATTGCTCTCGCCTAACAGAGAAGCAAAACGAATGATATACTACAAGCTTTATTGTGCCATGGACCCTCCATGTGTCGTGGTCATTCATTGTGTGTATTGCTTTGAGAGATATACATGTAACAGGGCCTGCGGTAGCATGCCTGTAGTTATGGTTAAGTTGCTCAACCCATAGGTAGAGCAGTTTTGGGGCAGCTTATAATGTAATGTATTCATTTATTCATAGAGCACCCAGACCCGGAGGTATCACAGCGCTTGTACAGAATAAATTTGATGAAATTGTGAAACAGTGAGCAAAGTATATGTACAAGTTATATGCGTTTTTTAGTTTTAGTGTGGGCGGGTGATTGGATAAGTTGGGTAAAATGCATCTCTGTGAGTGATTTAGTGAGGCTGTTTGCTCTAGTGTCTGCTGTATCATTGAAGCCTAGGTTGAAGTCCCGTAAAACCAGGAACTTAGTGGCTGGTTTGATGATAGGGGCGAGGAAGAGGGCGATGTTGAGTTCTGGTGATTGGGTTGGCAGTAGACAATGAGGATGTTGATGGTGGTTTGTGGGTTAATAAGAAGCTTGGACAGAAGTAATTTCCAAACTTGTTGATCCTTCTTGTCTGTCTCTGTCCATGTGTGTGCTGCTGGGTTTGTCATTCACGATAAAACAGGGCCTAACAAGCAATACTTATTTTGAAAACAATGCTACTCTATCACCTGCCAGACACAGAGATGGAAAAATCAAATAATATATTAGCGCACACCTATAGATAAATATATAATTAAAAGAGACCTTACATACATTTCAATGAAACACATTATGGGTGCAGGGGAGGAATACAAGCCCTGGCACAAAGCCTTCACAATCTATCAAACACAGTGTCTACCACTTGAGACACTGCCGTTCCCTGAACACCAATATAACTGAACATACAGTCAAAGATTCATAAGAAGTCATACATTTGAATTTAGTATCAAAATCAAAAAAACAGGAGTAACAAACTCACTAGTAACCAGGCATAGCCAGTTCCTCTAAATTCACAAATGTTCATAAACACAAAATATGCATTACAAAACCATAAATGTTTCAGTTGAAATACTTCGTGCTCAACGCATTTCAGGGTTTAAACCCCTTCTTCATTAGCAACATTTATGAAAACACATACACAATCGAACAGGTTCAGTCCCAGTTTATAAACTTCAAAATCGGCATATATATTTATAGGGTCATGTCATACATCCCAGAGATATTATCACCCCACTCTTGTATCTATCATGTTAGAGTAGTCATTGCCTTAACTTGGTTTTCGATACGTGCAACCATCTTCAATAAGTGAGCATGCTCCCACGGGATGGGCAATCCATAGGCTTATCTTCCTTGTAATTTGTACCAATGTTAACAACAACTAAGTGACAGGTAAGTATGCATCATTCCACCTAAGTGATCAAAAAGTCACTAAAATTTAAATCATACCTCAAGTCTGATGCCGGTGGATACCAGTACCAAGTATACCTACATATAGAGAAGCAGTACATAAAACATGTGTCTCCATATGGATGCAATAGTTGCCTCAAATGTGTAAACACTTAAAGACGCAAGCCTACCTGAGCTAGAAGGTAAGGTTTCAAAACGCTGGAGTCACTTGTCTACAAGAAACTCCCTGCTAGGGAGAGATTCTTCTAACCCACCAAGTCTAACAGCCACCCCAATGGTGTGTCCGTGTTTGTGTCTTTGTTCTAGTGTCCACAATGCCTAAATGGAAAGCCTAACGTTATGTATATCATTGATATCCACCATAGTTGTACAAATCTATTCACCTCGTGCCGGAGGTTTATACAGCCCTCGGTATCTACCTTAATGTTCATCAGTATCCAGAATCTATTGCTCGGTTCCCTCCGCGAGCAAAACGCTGTACAAAAGTGAAAGTAACTGAATCCGTTGCGTGTCACGTGAGCAATCACGTGTCTACGCTTAAATAGCTGTGGCACCTGATATGTAAATGCAACTAGCGAGCTACCCTCACTACAGGGAAAGCATAGAAGGGGTGTATTTCTGATGCAGAGAGGGTGTTGGGGCTAAGGGCCATGCTCTCTGTATCGTGGGATGGTAACTGCCAAGAAGCGCTGTGTCCCTTTCTCATGGCCTTGCAGAGCACATTCTTCCTGGGGCACAAAGGTCTGCAGCCTTTGATACAATGAAAGGCTTGTAACTCTCTGAATATCACTCATGGTGTGAATTATGTCTGTGCCAATAATACAAGCCTAATACTAACAGGTTTGGTGCTTTTTCTGCGCTTGGGCCTATGTTCCAAAATGGCTGCCAATAACTAAGATGGCGTTTACACTCGCATCTACTATGTAGCTCCTAATGCAGGCACTATGCAATTGTGCACTCTCCTGCGTGCATGCCCACCTCCACCCTCGAAGTGCGGTTTGTTTCTCACTCAGAATCGCCTAGGGGTGTGGGAAGACCCTCTCTCCTTCCCAACAGAAGTTACGAAACATGAACCCCACATCTCTTTCCCACCTAGGCACCCCTCACTGATTACTCACCACTAAATGTACTATTTCACCAAATCAACCACTGCACAGCAGACAGGTCACAGGGTCTAGCACACTATATTCAGATCCATACCTTACCGCATCCCTGTAAACACTTTTCAACTCCAATGCATCCATGACTACCACTTGAACTCTGGAACAGCCCTTCAGGCAAACACACACTTGAGCACGTTTACCCACACTAAAAACACAGAACCCAGGCTAAGCGCATGGGTAATGGGTACTTCCAACCTGCACCCACCCACTTGTCACTCTTCCAACTCCTCGCCCTTTTCTCCATGTGCCACTAAAACAGCTTGCTGGACATTTCCACTTCGCCTTACCTTACCTAAAAAAAGGGAGAACCCTTGCAAATGAGCCAGAAATATTCAGTGATGAGTAAAATATTTTGAGCACTTTAAAACTAAAAAAGTATTGTAAAACCGCATACAACATTTCTTTCACATTGAAAAAAAATCGCATGGTTGGTTTAAATCTTCATCACAATAATGACTTCAAAGCATACAAACACCACTGTAAATGGAATTCCTGTACCAATATTTACTTTATTGTATGCTGTCTAAGCATATTTCAAAATCTTTTGGAAAAGCAGCACTATGAAAGCTGTTTTATTTAGAAAGCAAACTCCTTTCTTTTTCTTCATAAAGGTGTGTTCTCTACAGTGGGCAGGTGACCAGAGCATGACTTCCATTGGTTGCTGACAGACTCTTTGTTTGAAATCATTCAATAGGGTATTGGTGCTATGTGTCATGGCACATGATATCCACAGAACTCACTTCCGTCTGCAACATCTGCTCAGGGCCTGTGGATCAAGCTGCAAAGAAAATATAGTTTTGTTCCCAAAAAGGCCCACCCCTCTGAGGCCTGCTCTCATCCACGCTTGGGCCAGGCAGGCTCATTTATGGCCCTGTTGTTACATTGTTTAGCATACTCTTTCTACGAGTTCTTCAGGTCTGCGGAAGTGCTGCAGATACCACATGCCCGTTCCTTGTGCAGGAATCCTGGGGAACTCCTTGTAAGGAACGATCGGTCTTCTGTAGGTCCACGGATACAGCATGACATTCATTTTTCTTGTCTGAAAAACATGTTCCACAACAATTCTTCTCACCCTCACCCTGACATAGCTTCTAGAAGGCCCCCAAACAACTCCATGTTCTCAGATGTGGGTCCATTGCGCAGGATGCATGGATCCATCATCCGGGTAGGATTTGACATTCCCATGGCCATATATCAATCCTTTGTCGCTCACCAAGATCATACACCATACTCCTCAGTCATGTGCTCATCCGCCCTGGTGTAAAGACAAGCCTCAGAATGCTCCTATCACTTTCGGTGCACTATTTGCATGGGATCTGTGGGTCCACAGAAGGTATGCGGATAGCAGGTGTGCACTCTAAGGATGGGATTGGGGGAATTGTTGCGCAGGTAGGGATCTGCTCGATCCACAATGCTGCACCTAGGGTGCGCTGGAAAAAAGCAGGAGGGTCCAGCTTCCCTGCCTGCGTAGCACCCTTTTGAGCAATCTACCCCTCACCATGCGAGCCGACCCCTCCTACCTTTCATTCAGAAAGAACAACAAGACTGTTTTGCTAAACTGTTTTACCCTGCCTAACCTATTTTTCTTTTACTCTGCCTGACTTGCATTTCCTTTAATTAGCACCTAGAAACAATGGGCTCTGTGTGCTGCTATACATTTAAAAAAAAAATAACCTAAATAAATAAAGATTCATCATACCCTCACTCCCATATCCTCCAACCTATTCATTCATTCCACATCTGTTTTTGTTCTCTGCATGGAACCTTTGGATTGTGCCATATCCCAGCACTTTGGGGGCATCCCCTCACTCACCTCAGTCAAATTGAACCATTTCCTTTTTCACCATTCCAATTGAGTTAATGCTGGAATCAAGTCGACTCATTGAAAAAAATGTTGTTGCCAATCCCTCAAGCATTTCTTTTCATTAAATAACAGCAATAATTCCATATGTGAGTTTGAATGGGAAATACAGTTTTGGGATCGATTCCATAACTTGCAACTCCCCCAGGAGGACCTTCACGAAACATTTCCGAAAAATCAGAGAGGCTTGTTATGATTGTTTTGCCAAGTTTTGTGTTAATCCATCGAACAGGGCCAAATTTATCAGCATCTGAAAAATGCCCCACACATGAAATATTCGGTTAGTGCAGCATTGGAAGCATGACTGTATTGGCAGCTTAAGTGAAAGCCTCACTTATACAGAATCTCTCTCCTGTTGGGCAAGGACCCTTCCGTGCAGCTAGCCCCACCCATGCCCAAGGTGTTGCCTGCCAAACGTGTAGAATTAATGATGCCAGGAAAGTTTCCTACTATGGAATGGATGGTGGATGCCAGATTCTGATGCAGATTGTAGGTTTCATGGCGTTTCGGGGTCCTGGGTAGAGTAATACCTCTGAGTTAGTCAAGCACAACGGTTTAAAAAAGATCCCTCTCCCCATCCGAATCGATATAGGCATTTCCGAGATGGGGTAGTGTGGTAAGATGTTTTTCTAACCAAGGCTAAACGTGGCCTCATGTACAGTGACTAATAAACAGCTCACATCTGACATCTGTGTGAAACTTGCAGTCACACACTTGAATTCTGGTGGGGTCACTTCATCCCCTCATCCTTCCCAGGTTGAGACATTGAGTCCCAGGAGGAACCTCCTTTGCTTGCCTATCCACCTAGGTAGAGATCTCAATGCATGGCTACTCTGCACAGAGGAAGGTCCCCTCGTGTTCACAACATCTCTGAAAATCTGACTGTTCACTAGAGCGCAACAGACACACTAGCACAGCACCCACTACAGACCGGACCAATTGGAGCCCTCAACCTCTATCCACACCAGGCTGGGATTCTAACACCCACCACAACCATTCGTGTGTACCTGTACAGTCATACAACTCCCAAAGGACTCAGACTTTAATAACATACTCATAACCTCAACTCCGACCTAAAGACTGATTATAGCACCAACCTTGCAAACCACTGTGAAACAGAGATGGGCCCCTTTGGGTCAGCATCACTGTCTGGCACATACAATACGCTTGGGTACAACCGCTTAAATCAAGTCAGCCTCACCAACTTCCCATATAAGACAAGGCACGGACACTTCTCTACATTCATCATGCTATTGGAACACATTAAGAGCACCTCATACTAGTGGGTTACAATACGAGAGGACCTCTGTCTTCATCCTACGTTCAGTCTGGTGCTCCACCATTTTAATCTAGCCATAAAAGTCAAGTAACAGGAGTCCTCATGAATCCCACACCACCTTCCCCTTCACCAACTACCCAGTTCACTTTCTGTGTTCTAGCACTGTTAGACTATACACAATGGACAAACCACACTGCTAGCGCCAACCAAATCACAAGAACCTTGGTGCAGCCTCCAAGAGCTCATAGCATGTCCCACTATCTCTTTAGCTCATTCACACACTGCCCACCCCAATCACACATACACACGCACGCAGACATACACACGTGCACGCGCGCACACACACACGCACAGTCTCTCACGGTGTCCTATAGCGGATAGCTGATAGATCTCAGGTCTTCCCCACTGGATATAACATATACAATAAATCAGTGCAACAAACCACAAAGAACCATACCTGCAGCCAGGACTCAGCCTGTACTGTTCAACGTCACAGGTTTTGCCCCATGCCTCTTACTCACTAAGCACCTCCTCTATGTTTTTTGCACAATAACAAGGCCACCAAAAAATGGCAGATGTACACTATACAAGAATTCTTTACATTATTACCATTAAATTATTTAGTAATAGCACTTATTACAGCGCTTTGAAAAGGAAGGCATCAACCATGAAATAGTAGATACAAATCTGGCATTATTTTTATTGTGAAATGGCGAAATATTCGATGGGACATATTGTTATTGGCTATTTGTGTACCCGAAGGCTGCTTCAAAGGGCTGAGTGGGAACTTCAAGGAAGAATGCTGAACTATCACGTTGGAGTTGTAACATGTAATTCTATGGCAAGACTGGAGGGGAGCATTATGCTTCAACTTCTTTAATTACTACTCCTCAGCAGTTTCAACAAACCAATAAAACCAATAAAAAACACTAAAAATGTCTCAATAGGCTTTTCTTCTTTTGGAACTACAATCCCCATAGTCTCTGTAGTCCATCTCACTCCATGCTCAGCTATGACCACTTCCTGCTTCCGAGCTCCTCCTCTTCTTTTACTGCTCTTCATGCAGATAAGTACATTTTATTTCATCTCCCTACATAACATGGCTGTATAGCATGTCTGGGGGTTGTAGAATATTAAGAACGTGTAGAATATTAAGAACATGAATAGTATAGAATAATATGAATGTAAGAGCTGATGTAACAGAGCTTAACAGCGTTTTAACTGGACAGGCATACCTCTGGCATTAAGCGGTGCGCGCAAGATCATCTGCATACAATTAGCATGAGGCGCACAAGGTTATCTTGAGAAAGGCGTGGCATTTTTGTGCAGAGTAAGCCGACGCCACCATTATCCCAGGACCCATGGCGCACTAACCCTGTGACGCATCACTGGCACGTCAGGGGTGTTCGCGCTGCATCTGCGGGAACCCAGAGACCCTCGTAGGAGGCAGGAGTACACCGAGCCACTCCGGCCCCCTCTCTCGGGGAGGCGAGGCCGGAGCCCGAATCATCAGAGCCTGCGTCGCATTTGTAATGCGACGCAGAGCCTAGACGAAGAAAACCCGGGCACGGCCGTGATTGATTAGAAGTTTCTCTGATCACGAGGGAATCATAAAGCTTAGCCTGACACAGGCCGGGACCGGAAAGGCTGCAAATCAGCAGCTGCACGCTCGCGACCAACAGCCTCAGCTGTACACGAGCAGAGAGCAAATAAGCTCCACAGAAAACACGAGCCCAGGCTCCAAATACAAACAGGGCCCTCCTAAAAGACCCCCGAAGGCATTGATTGCCCATCACAGGCACAAGAGGACATTTTACCCGGTGCTGCCACAGAATTAACAAAGAAATAACAAAAATAAAAAAGAAATGATTTCCTAAATATTCATTGTAGATTATCAGAATATCTGCAAGCACCAGCTAGTGAAGTGGGCGTGCTCAGACACCAATCTCAGGTATAACAGGCACACAGCAGCCTCTCAGAATGTCAGAGTTTGAATGGAACGAAGAGGAGCAGTCCTTGGACTTGGCTACCAGCTTCAAAGAGGTGCTGGGAAACTCACTAGTGGATGCCGTGGTGCAAGGGGTGAGACCCCTACAAGAAAGGCTGGAGACCCTAGAGGCCATCATACACCAGCCTAAAGATAGCAACGGTATGGCACGCCCACCAAACCCTCGACAGCAAGGTCTAAGGGGAGCACTCAGGCCCATAAGCGGAAAGCCTCTTGTGACCCCCAGAGCCCTTCAGATGGGGCAAAAGCTAAGGCCCCGGAGGTGGTCGACGCCTTCGCAAAGCTCAGAGAAGCGTGTTTGCAGCGTCAGACCGTGCCGAACCTCATGACCCCCACTCCAGGGGAAGAAGATGACGGAGAGGAGAAGCCAAGCTCGGAAGAGGAGCGAGTGGAAGGAGACCCTCCCTCCCAGGACAAGGAAGAGATAGGGGAGGAGGAGGAGGTCAAGCCCAGCGGAGGCAAGAGAGTCCGCAAAGAGAAACACCTCGAGGAGGTAGAAGAGGATATGTTCGACCCGGACAGCATCCGGAACCCGAGGTCATCGGACTAGCAACCATCACCAAGAGTGGCACAGTACATGATCATGAGATTAAGGAAAGCACTCGACAGAGAGGTCTGACAGCACCTTCGAGCAGAGTGCCTGAGACCAGACCTTCCGGGTAAAGTAGCAGAAACCCCGGAGCTAGACCCCAAGATGCTCACGTTCGTATCTAAAACCAGCAAGGATCCCCGTAAGGGTATCGACAGATCTTGAAAGAGTTGCCAAGAGAAGGTACTAGACTTAGACTTTGCTCGCAAAGATCATGGGCCTGGCGGAGAGGGCTAGAGAGACGGGGAAGAAGTAGACCCCGACACCCTGGCAGGCTGGGCACAGAAAGCAGTCTGCTTACTACGCAATGCCAACTGCGCCATCGTCTCGGAACGAAGAAGAGGGCTATTGCTGAAGATTGATTCCAAGCTCAGCAACCTCGCATCATACAAGGCAGGAGAAGCAGCACAAGGACTCCTCTTCGGAGAAACCTTCGGAAAAGAAATGGGCCGTTTCGTCGGTACCTACACTTCCCTGGAGAAGGCGCAAGCCTCGATCCGCAAGATCTTCCCTAACTGGGTTTTTGCCAGGCCAGTCACCACAGGGGTCGCATGGCTGGTCAAAACCAGGGAGTTAGAAGACCCCCGAATCCCAGAGCTCAATACTGGGAGAACAGGTAGCAGAATTCCTTCTTCCCAGCCAGAGGGCGTTTCCAGAGAGGACGCAGAGGGAGAGGATCCGGACGAGGTCAAAGATTCACACAAGGTGAGAGCAGCTCATTACCCTCCAGTAGGGGGGAGAACTGGTATGTTCTGGAGAAACTGGCACACGCTTTCCAGCGATGCCTGCGTGTTGCAAACCGTACTAGATATGCATCTAGAATTTGTAGAACCACCCATACAAGAGCGCAGGCCGCACCAACAGCGATTAGCGCGCACAGAGCAGAGACTGCTAGATAACGAGCTATGTCAGTTGGCGCAGAAAAACGCCATAGAGAGATGTCAGAGAGACCCCAGCTTCGTAAGCAACATGTTCCTGGTGCACAGGAAGGAGAAAGTGCGACTAGTTATAAACCTGAAAGAGCTGAACGGTTGGGTAGTCTACCATCATTTCAAGATGGAGGGCATCCACCAACTCCGAGACTCCCTCAGAGAAGGACACTGGCTGAGGAGACTGGACCTGAAGGATGCCTACCTAACGGTCCCAGTATCCGAGGAATTCAGGACCTTCCTGGCTTTTACGCTGGAAAGGGCGGTTTTGGCAATTCAAGACCATGCCCTTCGGGCTTACGTCGGCTCCTTGGGCCTTTACCAAGCTAATGAAGCCAGTAGCGACAGTGATAAGGGAGAAAGGTATAATGTTGATCATTTATTTGGATGACCTCCTGCTGTTGGTCGAGGACCGAGAAGCACTCATATATCAGACAAAATGGGTCCCGGACCTGCCTTCGTCCCTAGGATTTCTAGTCAATGTAGAGAAGTCGGACACCGCACTAGCACAGAGACTAGACTTCCTAGGTTTTGTCTTAGACACCAGGAAAGCCACGCTGGAACTCCCAGCCCGGAAAATACGTGACATCAAGAGGGAAATAAAAGGGTGCCTACAGAAACAAATGGTCTCAATCAGGACGTTAGCGAGAATAGTGGGGCTTCTTGCAGTTTCCATTCAAGCCATATTTCCCAGACACTTACACTATTGCGCGCTGCAGAGACCAAAGATAAGACACCTGCAGCAAGGCTTGAGGTATCATCAGTTCGTACCTTTGGATCTAGAATCCGTGACAGAACTGGAATGGTGGTTGAAGAATATGGACGCCTGGAATGGGCAAGCCATTTTCAGAGATCGCCAGACCTGATCATAGAATCCGACGCCAGCCGGTTGGGCTTAGGGGTGCGATGCGGAGACCTGCAGAAAGGGGGGAAATGGAGCGAGGAGGAACTTTGCCTCCACATAAACTGTCTGGAACTGTTAGCAGGGTCTTTCGTGATCAAGGCCTTCACAAAGGGGAAGATGAAATCGTGCATCTTACTAAAGATAGACAACATATCGGCAGTATGGTATATAAACCACCTAGGTGGCACCAGATCAAAGCTGCTAGCAGAGCTGGCGAAAGATTTTTGCCATTTTTGCCTTCAGTCAGAGACATCTGTGACGGCGGAATACCTCCCTGGGACACTGAATGTAGTAGCGGATTGGAACTCACACTACCTCACGGACTCCAGCGATTGGAAGCTGGACCCGGCAGTGTTTCAGAAGATGAATTAGAAATGGGGACCGCTACACATAGACCTCTTCGCATCCCGGTTGAACGCTCAGACAGCCGTGTACTTCAGCTGGAGGCTGGACCCGGGTGCTCGAGGGACAGACACGTTCCTGCAAGAATGGAGCGATGGTCCGCACTATGCTTTTCCCCCATTCATGATGCTGAGCAGAGTTCTAGCGAAATGTTGGAGGGAGAGAGAAGAGCTGCTATTAGTAGCTCCACTGTGGAAGTCACAAGTGTGGTTTCCAATGCTTATGGAGCTAGCAGTGGACCTTCCGAGAGTCCTACCAGAAGGAGAACAACTGATCACCGACCCAGTTGGGTCGTATCTTCCTCTGAGAGTGAGAGGGACACTCCCGCTCATCGTGTGCAGGATATCAGGAGATGCTGGGCGCTGCCAGGCATTTCGGCGCAAGCTGCAGAGCTCATCACAGAATCCTGGGATCCGTCCACTAGAAGGAGCTACGACGTGGCTTGGGCCAAATAGATTAGCTGGTGCAAGGGGAGAGGTGTTCATCCCATTTCAGCACCTCTAGTAATGATCCTAAACTTTCTAGCGCAGTTGTTACAAGACGGAAGAGCGTTCCGCACAATAGGAGTAAACAGATCTACGATATCCGCACGACACCTGCCGATTGAGGGAGTACCAGCTGGAGAACACCCAGCAGTGGTCAGACTCATTCGAGGGGCCAGATTTAAGGTGCCCCGGAACCTCGATATAAGACAGTCTGGGACGTATCAGTTGTCCTTAAGCTTTTAGAAAGTTGCCCGTATACAGATACTTATCCCTTAAGCAATTGTCGGGTAAACTAGCAATGCCTTTGTGCCTAGTTTCTTGCAAGCGCGTATCGGATGTGAGAGCGCTGAAGGTAAATAGAAGGTCCTTCGGTCGGGAGGGAGTAACCTTCGCAATAGTAAAGAGGACTAAGACAGGTACTTCTTCAGTACACTACCCATATTTTCCAAACAGACCCAAGTCGTGTGTAGCGAGCTGCGTCAAAGAGTATGAAAGCAGGACAGCAGAACACAGAGCAGCCAGTACCACGCAATTGCTCGTAGCGCGTAGGAAACCTTTTCAGGGCGTATGCACAGCTACCATTGCTAGATTGGTTAAGGAGATTATGCAAGCAGCAAACATTGTTTTGGGGAAGTACGGCGCGCACTCAGTGCGAGGAGCTATGGCATCTAAAGCCTTTACGGCAGGAGTGTCTTTGAGAGATATTATGCTAGCAGCAGTCTGGGCGAATTATTGTACATTTAAAGAGTTTTATTTTAAGCCGACCGAGAGCCTAGCGGTCGCTGTGTTGGGAAGCTTTGAACAAGCATAATGCTCACCTCCAGTCTTGCCATAGAATAAAGATTACTCCTGCTAACTGCGCAGGGAGTATGAATTCTATTAAAGACTAGGAGGCGAGCATTAAATTCCCACCCAATTTATGTATTGTGTATATCGCATTTGTATATTGTAATCGATAATACTGTATATGATAATGGCAATACATGGACACCACCCTGAATTTTCTGCTTTGTATTATTCCTAGGGGAAGAGCAGAAGAACAATTGAAATAGGAGACTAGCAACTATAGTCGCTTGGAGTCGAGGAAGATCGACATTCGGTTTGGAGTGGTTTAAGTCTTCTCTCCATTGGCAGGACATAGTGTGGAGTTTAAAAGTGACAATTCAGAGTGAGTAAAAGAGAGGAGGAGCTCAGGGGCAGGAAGTGGTCATAGCTGAGCATGGAGTGAGATGGACTACAGAGACTATGGGGATTGTAGTTCCAAAAGAAGAAAAGCCTATTGAGACATTTTCAGTGTTTTGTTATTGGTTTTATTGGTTTGTTGAAACTGCTGAGGAGTAGTAATTAAAGAAGTTTAAGCATAATGCTCGCCTCCTAGTCTTTCATAGAATTAATACTCCCTGCGCAGTTAGCAGGGGTAATCTTTAGTGTGGTGGTTGTGCAACTCAGGTTGCTGTGGTTTGGAACTTGAAGGTACCTTACTAAAGTGTAAGCGTCTTTGGTGATTGCAGATTTAATGCCTGATTCAGGGAAGTATTTTATAGTGGCGCAATCCCATAGGAAAACGTTCCATGAATCAGGCCCTTAATGTATTTTGTTATGTTTTTTTTATGATTGCAGCACCAGAGGATGAGAAAACATAGGTTCAATGGAAAACACACTTTATAACACTTGTAAGACCAAGTGCATTTAGAGGTTTTTTAATTCCCTTTTTTGCAACGGTTGGACACAAATAACATTTTAGGGTGCAAATTAACTTGATGCCAAATTTTACTGTATTCAAACTATTCAGAATGTTCACAATGTCACTTTTTTAATAAATACCAAGAGCTTGGTAAAATATGGAGTGTAAGGTGCGCCACCTGGGGTATGGGCAGTGTCATGAAGCCTGACGTTTCCTCATACTCTACCCCCCGCGCCAGGCATTGAAAAGACTCTGCCACCTGGAGGTAGGAAGCTGCAAGGCAGAGAATGAACAATGGAAGTAAAAAGGCCAAAAAACGATCTCTCAACAATAGCAAGAAAATGTCTCTTGAAAAACCTAAAACCTTTAGGTGACATTGGAAGGTGGGAGAGAGTGAACAACCGCCTTCTGTAAAGTACGACAGGGCAGCACGTTAAGGAGTAATATTTAGATAAAAAAGTGTGATAGGAAGTCCAGGTAAACAAGTACCTGTAGTAGTAATTTGTTGGGAAACTTGAAGAAACATGAGCTGCGGACCAAGGAACAGCTCATCCCCTGGGACGGGATAGTCCTAGAACAAACACATTCAGACATCAAGGAATGACTGCAAGAACCTGGAAAAACACCTCCTGCCTCTCTCATGTTGCCTTTTAAACTGGCTGGCAACTCTCAAGCAGGAGCAGGTCCGTGGACTTCTGGTTCTGGATTCGCAGAAATCTGGATCCAGAGAGGCACAGTTCTGGCACTGGGTCCCACATATCCCTCAGAAGTCAGACAGGCACCATCCGGAAGGATGCAAGCCAGAATCTGCCTGTGTTTGGGGGATGACTATTGGGGGGTGTAGTTTCCAATCTCCTCCCAGGTGTGTGGGAGCATTATGGCAAGTCAACATGATGAGGGTTCTAATGTCGGGGGATACTGGCCTATATGGGTCAAGCTGATATGGACATGTTTTCTTACTGTGTTATGGCTTTTTATTTTATTTCCGTTTAAAGTTTGTCAAAACGTTTTACTCAGTCATATGAAATGGATAATATTCATAAATACAATACAAATATATACAGGCATAAATCTCATCAAAGAATAATTAAGCAATATGACCCGAGCGGCGGGGGCATTACCGACTCAGGTAATGCCCCGGGGCCCATAGTTATAGGCCCGAGCGAAGCAATTTTTTTCTGTCCCGAAACGCTGCGGCGTTTCGGGACAGAAAAAAAGAAACGGCCAAGAAAATGGCCGCCGCCATGGAAAGGGAAACAAGTCCGTTTTCCCTTTCCATGGCGGTCATCGGGAGCAGGCGCGCTGGGAACACATGTGTTCCCAGCGCGTCCGCTCCCAAAAAAGGATCAAGAAAAAGGTAAGTGGGGATGGGAGGGGACAAAAAAAAAAAGCCCCAAGCCGTGTGGAGGCGCGGAGCGGGGATGGCTCCACTCCGAGTCTCCACACGGCTGGAGACTTCCCTCGTCCCCCGCCGGGGATGCAGAAACAAGAGGGTAAGTTGGGGGGGCCGGTGGGAGGGAGGAGAGGAAAGGGAGAAAAAAAAAATACTTACCCGAGTCCCCGGCAGGGGGGCGAAGGCAGCCTCTCAGCCGCGGGGAGGCCCCGCTTCGAGCCTCCCCATAGGCTGAGGGGTTGCCACGCCCCTCGCCGGGGAAAAAGGATGTGGAATCCCGACGGAGGGATTCCCGGCTGGGTATGGACCTGGCGAGAGCCAATCAGAATGCTTGTTTCATTCCGATTGTCTCTCGCCGGGGTACTAATACACATTACATGATATAGAATAGTATCAGTAGTAAAAAAGTCATTATTATTCATACAGCTTTACATATATCTTTTCACCCAGAATCTCATGAATCCTAATTAAAATGTGGACCAACCTAACGTAAGAGCAGATCCATTTGTGCTCAATAGTCTCTCCTAGAAAAAAGGCAGTTTAAGGCCATCGTATCTGCTTAAAACATTATTACAATTTTAAATTCTGAGAGGGTAGGTCGTTGGGAAAGCAATCAGGAGGGTCTTCTGAGATTCACAGGACCCTTTATCAATGCAAACTCCACAATGCATCTCTTCAGGTTTCAACCCACGGATTGGGCGCCATCTTTGAAAGGTGCCCAGTAGATTGAGTCTAAAACTCAGAAAGACATGATGATAGGAAGAGTCAGGAAATGGCACAAGATAGCTTGGAAGGGTTCCAAAGGGTCTGTGCAGTCTGCCAAACTCAGTGCATAGGCTATAACTTGAATTAGTACCCAGCGAGAGTCAAGCAGAATGCAACACGCATTCTGATTGGCTCTCGCCGGGTTGTTACCCGGCCGAGAGCCGAAAGATTCTCGACCGGGATTCCAGCTGCCTTGTCCTCGGCGGGGGGGCATGGCAGCCCCTCAGCCAATGAAGAGGCTCGAAGTGGGGCCATCCCCGCTCTGAGCCTCCCCATGGCTGAGAGGTTGCCTTCGCCCCCCGCCGGGGACTTGGGTAAGGCTTTCTTTTTAAAAAAACATTTCTTCCCTTTCCTCCCTCCTCCCTGCCCTCCCCACCCCACCTTACCTTCTTGCTCCTTCGTCCCCTGTGGGGGACGATGGAAGTCTCCAGCCGTGTGGAGACTCGGAGCGGGCGGCTGGAGGCTTCCATCGTCCCCCATCGGGGACGCAGGTACGTTTAAAAAAAAAACCTTTTTGTTTTCTTCCCCTCCCGCCCTCCCAACCCCACTTACCTTCTGCTCCTTTTTTCGGGAGCGCAGGTGCTCGGAACACTTCTGTTCCCAGCGCGTCCGCTCCTGATGGCTGCCATGGAAAGGGAAAACAGACTCCATTTTCCCTTTCCCGGCAGCCATTTTCTTGGTCGTTTCTTTTTTCTTTTCTGTCCCGAGATGCAGCATTTCGGGACAGAAAAAAATGCTTTTAGTGCCCCGGTCATGCAGATATTGCGGGCCGGGCTACAAATAGCAATATGACCCTCACGGCGGGCACTTTACCGACTCAGGTAATGCCCCCACTTACCTTCTTGCCACTTCGTCCCTGGTGGGGGACAATGGAAGCCTTCAGCCGTGTGGAGACTCGGAGCGGGGCCATCCCCGCTCCGCGCCTCCATACGGCTGGAGGCTTCCATCGTCCCCTGCTGGGGACGCAGGTATGTTTTTTTTTAAAACCTTTTTTTTTCTTTTAGTGCCCCGGTCATGCAGATATTGCAGGCCGGAGTACTAATAGCAATATGACCCTCGCGGCGGGGGCATTACCGACTAAGGTAATGCCCCGGGGCCTTTGTTTTTTTTTTTAACTTTTCTTTTTCTTCCCCTGCGGCCCTCCCAACACCACTTACCTTCTGCTTCTTTTTTTTCAGGAGCAGATGCGCTGGGAACACTTCTGTTCAGAGTACTGATTACGACAGCTTGAAAGACTTGTATATAGAGCAAGTTCTTGATCCGAGAGTCGATTTCAATGAGGAACTCATCACATTCCTGCACACATAAATTGAAAGGATTAAATGATTTGACCACCAATGCCTGGTTTAAATAACCATATAATGAATCGACAGTAGGATGAAGAATTTTGCGATAAAGTTTTAATTTTGCCCAGTGAGCATGAGACCTCCAGGATAAGATACCCAATTTATGACACAACACAGAGTATGGTAAGGCGGCAGGGTGGCCCAGCATTTTTTTCCAGAACATACCTTTCATTATTTCTAACTTCCTCCAGTCAAATTTGTAAATCTCCAGGCCTTTTAAAATTGAGGGGAGTACCATGCAAATATGAAAGTTTGATCGGTATAAAAGAGAATTTTCCATAATGGTACAACATTTTCCCCATTTGAGCATATAAAATTGTAATCACGTTTGGCATGTTTGGTCACCAAAATTGTGGATTTTGGAGCACTGAGACTCAGATTATGTCTCCACAAGTATTTATACAGTTTAAAGCTTGCTGCAACCCTATAGGAGTTTTGTCTAACAGAATTATGTTGTCTGGATAAAGTAGGGTGTGGGATCCAAGCCAATTTAAGGGGGACATTTTCTTCATGGATTCGGTTCATCAATTAAATCAGATAAATACAAATTCAAAAGACAGCGAGCCAAAATGCATCCCTGCCTGTGACCCACAAAGGTGTCCACAGTCAAATCTGAATAGATGTGCCGGAATGTAATTCAATAAGTAGCTTCAAAAGGGCCCCAGGGATACATGTAAGGCTGCAGAAGTAAAACCAAAAAAGTGTTGGGTGGAAGGTTTCAAATTAATCTTAATTACTGGCATTGCTCTGAGCAACCTTCCACTCCACCATTTTTCAGCAAGTCTGTGCCATTGCAAAAGGGGTCCAGCTATATGCAAATCATTCAAGTTGAAGAGATTGTCCCAGGAATGCCCCTCCTCGCCCCCATAAACATGACGGGCTGAAGAGTCAAGAACGTTCAAAGTCACTAACTTTTTGGACAATCCCCAAGTGCACCACTGACTGGCACGTATACGGAGATGTATCCTCTCAGATAACAATTTCAACCATATCCAGTGCATATCCTTCCAGATCTAGGGGGCCCGACAGAGATTGTGGACCCGAACACTATAATGGACTGCATTGATTAAATTCCAAGAAAACACTGGGCTGACGTCACTAGTCACACCACAACGTAGCAGCGTTAGTCATGAAGCACACTCGCAGCCCTGCACAGCATTACACGAACACACACTCGCATACACGAAGAACATGCTTACACAGTTCTGTAGATAGAGGACAGATACAACTACATACTGTCAAATCTTTTATAATTTTTCTCATTAGCGAAATGCAATAATGCTGAAGCACAAGGCATCAAGAGATCCTGAGCAAGCTTGCAGATGCTTATGGCAATTAACTCTATGGGACTACAGGGGTATATACGGAGCCTGGTAGGACCACGTACGACTAACTTATAGAAAACACAGCAGAGCATGGGCATGTAGAATTCACATTAGAAGTTTAAGGAAAATTACAGAAGGCCTCAAGCTACAGTACACCAGACAAGGAAAGCAGGCTCAGGCTGCACAAAGTGAAGACCGAGCTCACAGCCAAGGTCAGAGATAAACAAAGCATATTCCAAGCTCCAAACGACAAGGGGCCAGCTGCAGGAAAACAGAATAAATCCTTATAAATGCAGACCCAAATGCTTGATTTTGTGGTCCACAACCACGTGTGCAGCCAAAGTAGACAATGGGCATTCACCCGTGGTGGGAAGATGAGACTTTCTCTGCACCCAGACGAGAAGTGAAACAAATGTTGCAATGGGGAGCGCACTCTCACAGGCGAAAGTGGTGCTACTACCAGACCCAATTGGGACACATAGTAATTTCACATCAACTTGAAAAGGTGCACAGAGCGCTGAGAACCGAACTGGGTCCCAGGCCTGGGGAGGCAAGATCTAAACCAATCAAGACACAGAAATCCAGGGGTGGATGGCAGAGGGCAAGGGCCAATGGTAAGTCTGCAACCCTGCAACAATGTAATAGATAGTTTCTTGGGGACGGGGCAGGTCAGCCACCTGACATGCGAGGGCCAGTAGAACAACCTCTATATGGGCTAGCTATAAGTGATACCACTCTAATCACCCAATCAGTAGGAGAGATATGTTTTTTGGGGGAGGGTCCAGGCGATGACTCCCTTTGAAGTTAAAACTGTGGAGCACATCTTGGAGTGGAGAAGTACTGGAGAATTGTGATTGTCTTGTATGATCCCTGTCGGTTTTTTGTAATAAATGAGTTTGACTTGCCCTTGGCTGAGTCCTCCGTTATTCCGGGTAGAGGGTTGTTAGGCCCTCAGGAGAGCAATCCCCGGGCCTCTGGTCTATCATATTTCTCAACAACAAGTTGGTAACAGAGGAGTGGGTTGGGCTATGCTAGTCCAGCATGAAGCTGACTCTCCCGCCGGAGTGCCTGGAGGGCTGCGGGACGCCTTGCGGGTTTCGAGATGACGGGGAAAGCGCGCCCTATGTAAAGGCCACCAGGAGCCAGCCTTAGAAATATCCTGCCCACGGTCCATAAGGAGTCAAGCAGACCAAACAGGCTGCCGAGCAGCGTCAGCAGATCATGGAGTGTAAGTATTGACTCAGCCACACGGCAATTGAGGGGTATGGGAATGTAACAGGGGGTGCAAGGGAGGTGTTTAGTATTGTTGAGTATCATAGAGTATTGTCGAGTATTGTCCAGCATTGTCCAGCATTGTCAAGTTTAGTAGGGATAGGAGCAGAGGTAGATGTCATTTCTGTGGTTAGGGTGCATTCGATTTTGAGGTAAAAGGTTCTGGTGAACAACCTAGACTATTGATTCGAGGGCATGGATGACAGAAGTTATGTGAAAATTGGATTTCCTGTGCATTGGGCGTTTAAGTTTGGGTGATAGATGATGGTATCCCCGCTAGGTTTAGCAAAGGGAGCTGGCCTAGATTGCAGAAGGTGATTCGTCTGGTTAAGACTTGCGCAGGAATTTTATCTACAAGGCGACCCTGTAGGTACAGATCAAACAAAAGAGAATATTGGTATCCCCTGTTCGGAGGCAGGAAGACAGCTGTGGGTTTATGCTCGGGTTGTGTGTATTTTTGGCCAACAGGATTTTAGCATTGTGTGCGCTATAAGGATCTTTAGCACTACCTTGCTTAGTGAGCTGGTGACATCACGCCTTAGGACTATGCATAGGACTTGGAGAAAGTGTTGTGGAAACGGTGTTGAGAAACTTGAGATTGACAGAGGAGGTTGTCCAGTGGTGGCGTGTGGAAGGTGTATGCGCGAGATCCGTGAGTGGGCCTGAAGAGACGGAGAATTGCAGAGTGGCAGTGCATGGAGCACACCTGACAGATTTTTGTGGAGCCAGAGAGGACGAGGAACAACACAGGGGTATTCAAACCCAGTATTTCAACCACCATCATATAGCAAGGAGGAAGGGCAGAAAGGGACCGGGCAAGTGAGCAGCAGAAAGGGAACGAGCAGTAAGGTGCCGAAGGGGACAAAGGAGGGTCTAGAGGGCATAGCCGCAAACAAGTGGGTAGGGGGACATATTCTTCTAAAGCTAGATAGGAAGATAAAGGGAGAGGCAGCGAAGGCGGCTAAAGAAATGGAAGGCCTTAAGGGGAGCAGTGAAGCAAAGGACTGGCCAAAAATAATGGAACAAGTAGACAGAAGAGAGAGGGAAGAAGAAGAGAGGCACGAGAGTGCGCCCAAAGACAGGAAAAAGGAGGAAGAGAAAGAGCAGGAGCAGCGGGAGAGGAGGAGGAAGGAGTGAGAAGAGATTGAGCAAAGAAGGGAAGCAGATGGGAAGGCAAAGCAAGTGTTAGTGGATAGGGAAAAAAGGAAGTGGCAGATAGAGCAGCTTATGTGGGAGCGCAATGGGAAGGAGGAGGAGGAGCATGCAAGTAGAGACATAAGTGTATGGTGGGCAATGGGCATGGCAGATGACAAAAGGGGAGGGGCTAGATGAGTGGAACCAGACAGCACAACCATGCTGGACAGGACTGGTATGGGGTCATGTGGAGACAGGGGTGACATAGACCTAATCGACTCCAGAGGGAAGCCCGGGGAAGACACAACCTCTAGGAGACTGAGCTTCGTGGACTATTTTTGTAGTGATATGGAAACAGACTCGCAAGAGGATGCAGGGGGAAGTGGAGATGAAGAAAGAGGGTCTTCTAAGCACAGGTCTCTTGGGGACAGCGCAGAGAGAAGCGTGGTATGGGAAGGGGGAAGGAATACAGGGACGGTTAAGGATGATAGGGACGATCGGACGCCACGGACCAGAGACACATCACACAACTCTGACAACCTGCTCCCATTTGTTAGGGATCTCCCAGGATGAAGGAAGGGGGAGACGGTCATAGCATGTACTGACACGAAGAACACTGGGGGATCGGATAGATGCATGTGACTGACAGGAGGATCGAATGGGGAGATAGGGTTCTCACAGCTGCCCCTGTTGGAAAAAGGATCAGGGCGACCTCAATATATACCATGGACACACATAGGCAAGGAAAACTTGAGGTGTAGGCTACCTTGGTTAACCGCAGGTGCGGGGAAATGGATCTACAAAATGGAAAGAATGACAGCAGGACAGAAGTTAGCAGTGGGGGACGTAAAGGGACTATTAGTGGCAATCCTCAGGGAGGTCACTGATGACATATGGAGAAGGGCGGGCTACCCAGGAGTAACCACCCAGGACACGGCGCATGATGGTTCACCATTTGCAAACTGCCGAGCAGCAGTATGGCAAGCTCTAAGGACACAATACCCAGATACGTCAGACATTAGTGCGATTATGGCATGCAAGATTGGGGAAGACGAAGACCCCTTACACTATATTCAGATGATTCCGGAGTTTTGCACCTTGAAACACGAGAAACGGGGAATAAAAAAGTTGCATTATTTTACCACATATTAGGCCAAGGGTTGCCCAAACCGATACAGAAATAGTTTAAGAAACTAGTGGACATGGAGGCAAAATCATGGCCAGAAATTCAGTCCACAATAGTACATCATTGTAGGCTATTGCAAGAAAATGCGAGGAAAGAAAGCAAGAGGAAGCGACATTAGTGCAGAGGAAGTATCCAAATATACAATGGAAGGGGTAGTTCTGACAAGCACGGGAAGACAAGGGTCACCACAGCCACAGTACACACAGCTGCCCACGGGGGGAATGGTTCATGGGGCGGGGGATCATGCACCATGGGTTTGAGGAAGGGGGGCACATAGAGGATGTGGGTACGGGCCACAGATAGATCACAACCAAGGGGGATTTCCAGGGGGTTTTGAGGAAGTGCGTGGAATGGGTGAAGTATGTGGATGGATCGGGCAAAATGGGTGGGTAGAATCGGGGGAAGTGGGTGAATGGAATAGCGAAGTATGTGGAAGGAACGGGTGAAGTAGGTAGATGGAACAGAGAAAGTGGATGGATGGAACGGGTGAAGTGTATGGATGGAAAGGGTGAAGTGTGTGGATGGAACGGGTGGCGGAGTATGTAGATGGATGGAACGGATGAAGTATGTGGAAGGAACGGGTGAAATGTGTGGAAGAGCGAAGAAAATGGGTGAAAGAACAGGTGAAGTATGTGGAAGGAACGGGTGAAATATGTGGAAGGAACGGAGAAAATGGGATGATGGAAAGGGTGAAGTATGTGGTTGAAACCGGTCAAATATGCGGATGGAACGGGTCAAGTATGTGGATGGAACGGGTAAAGTATGTGGATGGAACGGGTCAAGTAGGTGGATTGAACAGGTAAAGTATATGGATTGAACGGCTCAAGTATGTGAATGGGAACGGGTCAAGTATGTGAATGGGAACGGGTGAAGTTGATGGATGGAACTGATGAAACTGATGGATGGAACGGGTGAAGAATATGGAAGGATGGGTGTGGATAGAACAGGTGAAGTACTTTCATGCAATGGCTGAAGTATGTGGATGGAACGGGTGAAGTATGTGGATGGAACACATGAAGTATGTTCATGGAACGGGTGAACTATGTGATGGAACGGGTGAAGCAAATGGATGGAACGGATAAAGTATGTGGATGGAATGGGTGAAGTATGTGGATGGAACAGGTGAAGTATGTGGTCTGGAACGGGTATAGTATGTGGCTGGAATAGGTGAAGTATGTGGATGGAACGGGTGAAATATGTGGATGGAACAGGTGAACTACGTGGATGGAACGGGTGTAGTATGTGGTTGGAATGGGTGTAGTATGTCGAAGGATGGGTGAAATATGTCGATGAATCAAGGGAAATGGATGGACGAAATGGGTGAAGTATATAGATGGAACAGGTGAAGTATGTGGATGGAACAGGTGAAGTATGTGGACGGAATGGGTGAAGTATGTGGATAGAACGGGTGAAGTATGTGGATAGAACGGGTGAAGTATGTGGATGGAACAGGTGAAGTATGTGGACGGAACGGGTGAAGTATGTGGACGGAACGGGTGAAATATGTGGACGGAACGGGTGTAGTATGTGGAAGGAACGGGTGAAGTATGTGGAAGGAACAGGGAAGTACGTGGGTACGTGGAACAGGTGGAGTGGGTGAGCTCCAAAAATTCAAGAGCATGTAACGATCTGTAGTGCATAAAACAACCGTAGTACATAGAATGGTTGGAGTGCATAAAATGGTTGGATTGCATAGAATGGTGGAAAAGCATGGAACATTTTGGAGTGCATGGAACGGTCAGAGTGCATGGAACGGCTCAAGTGCATGTAACTACTGGAGTGTGCTCGACCTCAAGATATAAACCACCTTATCACATCTCCACGCTTACTCTCTCCTTTACACCACCACTCAACTAGAACACAGCAATACTATGACACCATTCGGTATAGCTGTTCTCATATCATCACTTGCCTCATACTCCCCATCATTCTATCTAAACACAGCTGGTTACACACCCTCCAGCCTAGGCGTTCTCCTCAGGCCTAACGCAGCCAGAATCGGTCTGGATAACAACCTGCCAGAACAAACACATGCTCTTGATCTCCCAACCACCACACCTACCGCTAAGAAGCAGCTATCTCCGGATTGCAACACCACTGCACACATATCCGGTGCTCACACGCACCTTATGACTCTCTCTCTCTCTCTCTCTCTCTACTGACTTGAACTTCAGTTCCCTAGGGCGTTCAACCTACCAGTGCCTTGAGATCATACCAATGGTACATAAGGCGCTATATAAATGCAACATAACATAACATAACATATGGGCAGCAAGTGCAGCAGGGCCCAGGGGAGTTTTCTGGGGGTTTCCAAGGACAGGGGAGGGAGCCACCACAGTGCTGGTTGTGCGGGCACATTTCGAGAGTTTGCCGAAGCAGGGGGGTGCAACAGAATAGGGGGACGCAATACCAGCCAGCATACCAGCCAGCATACCAAGGGGAACGAGAAGGGTATTACACACAGGACCAAGCACAACAACAAGGACCGGCACTGGGAGGCATACCCGCAGCCACACCAGCCCATGTCACAGACACCACAGATGTAAGCACCTATACCAAAGTATTTGCAGTCACCACAGATGCCCCTTACACAAGATAATAAACAGCACACATGCACAGCAGGTGCCACAGACACAGAATAGCATACAATCAAACAATGGGACAGTAGCACACACAGACTCCATAGCATAGCAGCAGCATCCATTAGGAACCTGGGAGGGGACACCATGGTGGGGAACAATCCATTTTTGGGGAATGGGATGTCCTTATACCCTGAATAGGACAGCCACCAGACAGACTTGATGTATTCCATCATGTCAGTTAAACCAAACCCTGTGGAGGAATAACGCATAGGGGTGGCGATAGGTGACAAAACCTTTCCCTTCTTCCAGACGCAGGGGTGACTAAATCCTGCATCCGGGAGGGAAGATATAGGTTGTCAGATGATGCTATGAATACTCAAGGATTTTCTGGGGCTAAGGAAGTGGTTCCTTTCACAGACAATATTTTTCTTTCTATAGGGGAACATGATCTATCCTTGCCCCTACTTTACTCCCGACAGACTCCTGTAAACATGCTGGGCAGAGACATTATGAGCAGACTTAACATGACCATTTCATTCAGGGACAAGGGAATAGTGTGCACCAGGGATACACTTTCTCAATGTACGGGAAATCATTCAAGCTTACTGTGGGCGACGGGTACAGAGAGCGCTGCCAGTGGATGGGGAGCTGTTCCAATATGGGACTGAGATTGCAAGAACATGGCTCCCAGGAATCCAAGGGACGATGCAGCGCATTCCAAATGAGCACCCTTTCAGATCTGAGATACCATTGGATGAAGCGGAAGGGACAATAGTGCCACTAGAATTAGAGGCAGTAATCGTGGGAGACGAGTGGATAGCAGTGCACGGGACAGATGACACGGGGTGACCATGGTGAGCAGTGATCGCAGTAGCATTAGGGTACAAGTTGACCACAGTGGCAGATGAAGAACTATTCAGGGACAACAGATCAGACCATGAGATGGTATTCGAAATGAGCATCACATATTGGGTGAGGATACATTAAAGGGAGGTACCACAGAGAATGGTGATGGCGCTGAAGGCACCGCCAACCTTTCTCAAGGAGGATCTGGCCAAGGTACCCAGCATCTTATGGACCACTAGTCCCTATGATGTGGGGCTTCTGATGGTGGTGGGAGCGGTTAAGATCAAGCTGAAGCCAGGAGCTATTTTACCACGAGTCAAACAATACCCACTCTCAAAAGGAGGCAGACCAGGGCATCTATGAAACAATTGCAGCACTAGTCAAGCAAGGCATCCTAGTGCCATCAGAATCACCATGCAACACGGCTGTGTAACCTGTTAAGAAAGCAACAGGAGGGTCATGGCATTTTATACAGGACTTGCGACCTCTGAACCATATTGTAGAAGCAGAATATCCGTTAGTTCCAAATCCAGTGACAATTTAGTGCAGCATTCCAGTGGAAGCTACCTGTTTCAGGGTCAGAGATTTGAAGAATGCCTTCTTCTCTATACCACTACACTCAGACTCACAAGACTTGACTTCATTTCTATATAGAAATAAGAAGTGGAAACATACAAGACCTCCTCAAGGGTACTGTGAATCACCCTCCATATTCAATAGGGACCTCCAGCGGACCTGGGCAATGTACAGATGGAGAGCATGGACATACCGTACGTAGATGACATATTGATCTGCAGCACAACTAAAGAGCGGTGTAGAAAGGACTCAGTGCACATGCTGACAGTGTTAGCAGACAAGGGATATAAACTGGAGAAGGCTAAACTACAGTACTGTCAGAAAGAAGTGCTATACATTGGACAGATGATTTCCCAAAATGGCACAGGTGATGCCAGAGAGGGCGGAGGAAATACGCAGGATAGCAAAACCCACAACAGTTAGAGAGATGCAGCAGTTCTTGGGGTTATGCAATTACTGCAGGGCATGGGTGTTTGACTACAGAACTTACACCAGGCCTCTACTGAGTGCACTGAAGGAATCACAAAAAGGGGACAAGATAATACGATGGACAACAGAAATGAGGCATTCAATGAGCTGAAGAAAGAGATATGCACAGCTCCAGTATTAGGGATCCCAGACTATAAAAAATAATTATTTGCGTTTGCAAACTCCGATGGGGTAGTGATGAAAGCAGTACTGCCTCAGAAGACAAGCTTGGGGCACAAGCCACTAGCATACTACATTGGGAAGTTAGACCCAGTAATGAGAGGACATTATCCATGCGAACAAGCTTTGGCTGCAGCTGCATTCGCACTGGACAAATCAGCGAGTATCACCATGAGATGCAGCACCATTCTTTAATTGGAGCATACTCACTTTGCAATACTGGAGAGACCAAAGAGTACAGTGACAACAGAAAGAGCAACACGGTATGAGGTGTTACTATCAAATCCAGCTCTCAAGAAAGTGAGATGCAGACTTTTCAATCTGGCAATCTTTCTCGCCGATGTTTTACAAGAGGGTGACTACGCACATGGCTGCACAGCAAACGTACAAGAATTCAGTGACACTTGCAAGGTACAGGAGGATGCATTTGAGGGGTGAGACGTGCTCTACATTGACGGGTCATCAACAATTGCCAGGCAGATGGGGTCAGACATACGGGGACAGCGGTGGTGAGATTAGGAGACGACGGAACCTGTGAGGTAGTGGTCAGTGCACGATTGATGTCACATTATTCAGCACAAGCAGCAGAATTTGTGGCCTAATATTGATATTGGAACGCAGCAGGAAAAGAGATGTGATGATTTACTCAGATTCAGCCTACGTGACATCCAGAGTACATTCAGGACTTTCACAGTGGATGAGGAGGGGTTTCAGGCATGCTGATGGGTCACATTTGCACCATGCACTCCTATTGGGCAGACTAGTGGACGTCATACATTATCCTGAGCAACTAGCAATAGTGAAATGCCAAGCAAACACATGAGAGGGGGACCTGTCTCAAGGGGGAATGAAGCAGCAGACGCAGAAGCAAAATGCGCCTCATATTTTGGAGAGCTCCTTGAAATGGAGGCCTCGTCACATGCCTGTGACTATGCAAGTACAAGGATACTCAAGGAGGGGTACAATGTATTGTGAGCAACACAAATAATGGAGCTGCAGGGAGCTGCACCCAGCGAGGAGAAGGACCTGTGGATTAGGAGAGGATGTACAGTATCTCCAACATATGCCCTATGGCGGCAGAATAACACGGGGAGTGGTTATGCCACTTGCATTATTGCATACAGCACTGACACAACTACACTATCCAACACATACAGGGAAGGAGGTTCTTGCCGCCCATATTGGAGAAACATGGTTCTGTCCTAACTTGGCGGAATACATGTCCAAATTTATGGGTAACTGCTTGACTTGTAAACAGTTTACTGCGGGACATACATTGAGAGTTGTGAGAGGAGCCATACCTCGCCCCGGTGGTCCATTTGAACACCTCCACATCGACTATGTTGACACAATCGAAGTCTGCCAAGGGTACCCCTACATGATAGTGGTTGTATGCCCATTTTCCCGCTGGATCGAGGCTGGCCCCTGTTCTCACTCTGATGCCCTCGGAGCAGCAACATTTCTGGTCCGGGAAGTGTTACCACAATGGGGCGTGTGTGAGGTCCTGCGGTCTGACAATGGCCCACACTTCACCAACGATATGTTACAACACATTAACACGTTGCTGGGCATCCAACACAAATTCTCCTGTGCTTATTACTCACAAGCAAACGGGGTGTGTGAACGCCACAATGTCCTCCTTAAGGAGTCAACTACCAAAACTAAAGAGTATCAATAAGAATTGGCTACATTTGCTGCCTCTAGCCCTGTTCACATTGCGCAACAAGCCCGGGTCTGACCACCATTTAACCCCACACGTGGTGGTGACAGGACCGCACATGCAACTTCCCCTGGCTCCTCCCACTGAGGTGATCAAAGATGCGCAGAGTTCTGCAAATGTTCTGGGTCAAGAAATGCATGACCATGTTACTTCCTTGATTGCTAGTGCCTCTTTTATCTCCCTATCGCCAGATACGACAACACCAGGGAGGCCCTGAAGTCAATGAGGGAAGCAACAGTGTCAACAGAACAAAGGACTTACTTAATCAGCCGCCTGTATTTCCTGAGGACAGTGTTCTCCTCCGCAATTTCACCTGGCATTGGGACGCTCCCAGATTTACGGGTCCCCACATGAACAACATCAAACTCTACAAAGCCGTGGCCTCACCTGGCAAAGAGATCGACATGGCCAATGATCATCAGCAAGAAGAGCAAGAAAATAATTTGGAACCAGCACTGCCGAGTAGAGGACACCCAGTTGTTACTCGCTCACAGGCAGCAGAGTTAGGGCAAGAACTTCCTACACACCCAGAGTGAGGGTACACTGTCTGTTTGTTTTTCTCTCTACACACATTCTTCGAGAAAGTGCGACTGTTATTGTATAATTTTTCATGCTGCTAAATGATTCACAACCTGATACCTTTTAGAGCCAATTTATCCACTTCATTAGACGTTCCAACAGATTCCGAGCATGTCCTCTTAGTGTTACTACCACATTTATAGAGCATATTTGGCCCAAATTTACCCACAACTCGAACAAGGAAACCCATCTGTCCTTGCAGTTCTCAGAGACCCTAGAATTACAACTGTGTGGGAACAGCTATTTGTATTTGCAATGTCTGACTACATGATCCACTGGGCTTAAAACGAATACAACACTAATCTATCAATGCACAGTTTTTGTGCTTTTTAGGTGGGCAACTGATATCTTCAAGCTGCACAAGGATCCGGCAGCAAAGGTAAATGGGAGAAATAATGTAAAATATGCTTATCTTGTTGTGTCTTTTATTCTCAAGTGGGGTCCATGCATTTATTTTTTGGCTAATATCTCTTGTGTCTAGTGAAACTGCTGTAACCTCTACTAACATTACCCCAACCGCAGCAGGTGAAAAGACCGTGTCAGGTGGACAGTAGAGCACTGTAAGCACAGTAAAGTGAGGTAAGCGCAGTGCTGACACAGACAGGGGGGCAGTGGACCTATATCTTACTGACACTGCTCAAGGGTCTACTAACATTTGGTATAAACACATGACCAAAGTAGGCAAGGGAACCACCGGAGAGAGCTGTTAATTCTGTTCACCATCCCCTATGCCATGAGTGCCTCCAGAACGTTCATCGCAACTGAAATACCAGCAGCAATAGCACATTGGCTTTGCCTCAATGACCCCTCCGACCTTCCAGCTAGCTCGCTAGCCAATGCCCTCACCTCCCTCGGCTTCACACAAATTCTCGACCCCACGCACATCAAGGGCTGATCACTTGACTGGCTAGCTGACAACAATTGCCATACATCTATCATAACAAATTTTCACTGTCTCTGGTCGGACCACCATGTTAACACCGTTCTGCTCCCTTGTAGCCCACATGACAAACCACCCACCGTGTCGTTCCCTCCTTCCCTGGCCCGCTGTATTAGAAAACTCACCAAGGAAAGCCTCTCCCCCTGCATAGGTGCCCTAAACCCAGTCATCCTAGATACAGCCGATCCTACGCTCTTAGCTGACCTATACTCCAAAACCCTATGCAGTGCCATCCATCCCATCACTCCGTTAATAGCAAAAACAAACAAACCCACTATCCACCCCAATTCCTGGTATACCCCTGATCAGACCACCCTCAGAACAGAAAAAAACACAGAAGTCAATAAACTCCAATTCTCTAACTTGTCCAAACAATACAAGAAAGCTATCATCCAAGCAAAAGACAGCACCTTCAACACCAGGATCACCAAAGCTAGCTCAAACTCAAAATAACTTTTTGCCATCCTTAGAGAACTTGAACACCCAACCCCCCTAGTTACCACCCTAACGAAAGAAACCGCCTGGTGCAATAGTATCCCTTTTTCTAAACATTGACACACTCAAAAAGAAAATCTCCACTAAACAATCCAGCCTTGCCCTCCTGAATAGGCCCTCGCCTACCCCTACCTCAAATAAGCCTGGAGTCTCCTTATTCAGCTTCAACAAAATCACCACTCAGGAAACTTTACATATTCTACTCAGCCCCAAGTCCTGAAGATGTAAAGGAGATGTCTACCCAGCCCCTCTGATCAAAGGCTCTGCTGATACATTAGCACCATTCATCACAGCATGCATCAACGTCTCCTTTGCCACTGGAGTGGTACCAGCCTGCCTAAAGGAAGCATGGGTTCTTCCACTTCTAAAAAAAAACACCCTCGATCCAACTTCCCCTAACAACTGCCGATCCATCACCACGATTCCCTGCGTCCTCAAAATGCTTGACAGGGCTGCATATATTCAAATACAACATCATCTTGAGTCAAACCACATCCTCGGGATGCGCCAATCTGACTTCCACCCAGGGCATGGCACGGAAACAGCACTCTTAGACCTGAAAAATCAGATGGATGAGATCGTAGATGAGGGAAAGCTAGCCCTGCTTCTCCTCCTAGATCAATCTGCCGCCTTCGACCTTTTTGATCATAACATACTATGCCAACATCTGACATCCTCAGCCTCTTTCTCTAAGGAAGCAGCCTCTTGGATAGCATTCTTACTAGAAGGAAAGGTGCTGAAAGTCTTCATGGATAATGCCTGTGCATCACCTTCCCCCATCAGCTGTGGGGTGCCACAAGGACCCTGTGTGTCACCCACTCTATACAATATTTTCACAAAGCCACTCTTCGACCACCTAGACTCCTTCCGCATCTCCTACACCAATCATGCCGACAATACGCAAATTCTCCTTCCCCTCTCAGGGTCCTACCTCTCTGATGCTGCCACACTACGTTCCACCTATGCCACCACCCAAGCCTGGATGGCAACCCATTAACTCTGCCACAATGGTGAGAAAACAGAACTTATCATCATTGGCTCCACCGCAGCTCTAAATAAATTGGAACCCATTTACTCAGCCTTCAACATTGATGGCTCAGTGATCACAGTTTCCGCCTCTGTGAAAACTCTAGGAGTTTACCTCGACTCTACCGTCTCACTCACCCGCCAAGTCAATGCCTTCTCCTCAGCGACTGCCTACTCCATTAAACTCATTAATGCTGCCAGACCCTTCCTCACCAGTGACAACAGTCTAACTATCGCCCACTCAGTAGTGGGAGCTAGGCTAGACTACTGTAACAGCCTATTTGCCGGTACCTCATCCCGTAATCTACAGAAACTCTAGACTATCCAAAATAATTCCCTCCGCTGTGCTTAATATCCCTTGTTCAGAGCAAAATTCTACTGCCCATAGAACTGTGCATTGGCTTCCCATCAGAGAAATAATCTCCTTCAAGACACTTTCAATAACCAACAAATGCATCTCCAAGACAGCCCCTCCATACATATTACATAAAACCACTAAGTCCCAGCCTACCAGACCTACTTGAACACCTTACTCTCACAGGCTTGTGCAACTCAAATTCAAATGTGCAAAAGCAGCAGGTTCTAGCTTTCCAGTTATGGCAGCCAAGCAGTGGAATGTCAACCACCTGGTATTCTGCCTGTTAATGCACAAATGGTGTCTGCCTTTGGGCCCCTTAAAGTTCTAAGCTCACCGCCTTTGGGCTCCATGTAACTGGTTTCACAGCGCCCTGATACCTGAGGGTTTGTGCGTGCTCTATAAATGAAATAAATAAATAATGCCTCATGTATCTACCCATGGTTACAACCCGAGGAAGAGTCCATTGGAAAACAGCGACATTGAGATGGATGTCTCAAACAACTGTCCCTTATGAAGACAGTTACATAAAGACTCTTGACATGATGAACAATGACTGGCAGTTAGACCAAGCTATGCAATACCTAACTGATGGCCCGCAGAAAGGCGAGATGAAAACAATAACACTGAAGAAGCTACCCTGCCCGAAGAGGGGGGTGAAAGAAATAGGAGGGTAACCAGGATGTTGGGAAAGACCACAGATGCTCGTGTATGGCCAAGTATGCACAGAGGAAGGATGGAAAGATGTAGTAGTAGGAAGCAAGGCACACACTCTAGTACAATCACCAGTGAACACAGTGCAAGAAGAAAATATCTCTGAAAGAATGGGATGCAAGTGCCAAATTGCTCACCTGGGTAGACAATGAAGCTGGACTGATACCCATAATACCTCCGAAGAAACCAGAATTGTTGTACAAGAATGAAGGTGCAGTAAGAGTTGGAAATAACAAAGATTGTCGGTACACAGAAAAGCATCCATCAATGAAGGTCGGCACAGCAGTATTAATGGACCACTACTGGGCGTGTGGGTTCAAGGCATACGAGAACATAAAGATAGATGACGTCCCAAAGATGGATATTAATATGAGAAGGAAGAGGTCCATGGGAGTAGAAGAAAAGGGAATAAAGAAATTGTCAGTGGAAGTGACTAGGGTAAAGAGAGGAAACCATTCCTCATCAGAATCAGAAGCATCCCTAGATGATGTACCACCTGAACATAGGTTATTCAGCGGGACAGAAATGTTTTTCGCGTTAGTGGTTCCAGCTGTCCAGGTGTACACAAACACAAAATGGGTGCAAATAACCAGATGGGAGCTGATGCTGACAATAAACTCTACATTAAACAGTTTCAACGCAATGAAAGAAGAGCTCTGAGCAGTAAGGTTGATAGTAAGGTTGTTGGCTCTCCCAAACAGATATGTTCTAGACATCCTCACTGCAATGGAAGGAGTTTGCACAGAAATTGGGAGTTCCTGTTGCACATTCATACCTGCCAATGACAGCGAGAATGGCACGCTGACAGAAGCAGTAACACGTCTGTCAAAGATGCATGCCAAAATGGAGGAAGAAGCCAAAGTGACCGGAAAATATCAAAGCTGATAGCCTACCTATGGTCATGGATGCTGTCATGGCTGGCGGATGGACAGAATGTATTACTAGGGGCACCAATATAAGTACTAGAGGGACTGTGTGTGATAAAGATCTGCATAACACATTGCCAGACAACTACTGAGAAATCGATATGGATGAAGGTGGTAATTGATATGAAAATGGGAGAAGGAAAGGACAAGATAGTGGAAGAAAGAGATAGCCTGAGAACAAGAATAAGGGAATGTCCACTGTTTTCAACTTAGATGGAAATTTTCGATAACCCATTCGACAAAAAGATGTATGGGGGAAAATGGATGTGGTGCAGCCAGGAAGGGGAGTGCAGTTATATGACCTGGAGTTTTGACGATCATGCAAATTACTATGGACATCTCGGAGGATTGACAAAAATATGGCTTCCAGGAATTAAGGTGACAAGGTATGGAGGAGTGGTCGACAGGTCGACCAGAGGGGGGGACTGAAGAGAAGGTACCAGGAATGCCCCTCCTAACCCCCATCAAAATGATGGGCCAAAGAGGCAAGAACGCACAAAGTCACAAATGTTTTGGACAATCCCCAAGTGCACCACTGACTGGCACGTATACAGAGAGGTATTCCCTCAGTCAACCATTCCAACCATATCCAGTGCATATCCTTCCAGATCCAGGGCACTGCATCGATTAAATGCCAAGAAAACACTGGGCCGACGTCACTAGTGACACCACGATGTAGCAGCATTCGTCATGAAGCAGACTTGCAGCCCTGCACAGCATTACATGAACACCGCTTGTATACAAGAAAAATATGCTTATACAGTTCTGTAGATAGAGGACAGATACATTTACATACTGTTAAAGCTTTTATTATTGTTCTCATTAGCGAAATGCAGTAACGCTGAAACGCAAGGTAACAAGAGATCCTGAGCAAGCGTGCAGATGCTTATGGCAATTAACTCTATGGGACTACAGGAGTATGTACGGAGCCTGGTAGGGCCACGTACGACTAACATATAGGAAACACAGCAGGGCATGAGCATGCAGAAATTACATTATAAGTCTAAGGAAAATTACAGAAGGCCTCAAGCTACAGGACACCAGACAAGAGAAGCAGATAAACAAAGCTCATTTCAAGCTCCAAACAACAAGGGGCCAGCTGCAGGAAAACAGAATAAATCCTCATAAATGCCGACCCAAAAGCCTTGATTTTGTGGTCCACAACCACGTGATGCAGCCAAACTAGACAATGGGCATTCACCCGTGGTGGGAAGGCAAGCCATTCTCAGCAACCGAGACAAGAAGTGTAACAAATGTTGCAACGGGGAGCACACTCTCATAGGAAAAGGTGGTGCTACTACGAGATACAATTGGGACACATAGGGCCTCATCACGAGTTGTGCGGTAACGCTGGCGCTAATAGCGCCGGCGCTAATAGCCATACCGCCAAACCCCCGTGCTATTAGCGCTGGATCACGGGTTTGGCGGAACAGTTATTGCCCATTCCCCATTGGGCCCATTCGGGAATTCCTCATTCCCCATTGGGCCCAATGGGGAAAATTTGCGCTATTATCGCCGGTGGATTTCCTGCCGGCGGTACACGCGCTGAAAATTGGCACATTTGCCCTGGATTTCCCCCTAGCTCAGAGCTGGGGGGAAATCTACTAAGGTCATGATCTGGCGGACCCTTAAATGCGGCGGTAATAGCGCTACCGCTGCATTTAAGGGTTACCGCCAAACTCGTGATGAGGCCCATAGTCCTTTCACATCACCTTGAAGAGGTGCACAGAGGTCTGAGAACTTAGCTGGGTCCCAGGTCTGGGGAGGTCAGATCTAATCATTCAAGAGACAGAAATCCAGGGGTGGATGGTAGAGGGCAAGGACCAAAGTCTACGACCCTGCAACAATGAAATAGATAGCTTCTTGGGGACAGGGCAGGCAGCCACCTCACATGCAAGGGCCAGCAGAATAACCTCTAGATGGGCTAGCTATAGGTGATAACTCTCTACGTACCCAATCAGTAGGAGAGATTTTTTTGGGGGGCGCGCAGGTGACAATGCTATTTGAGGTCAAAACTGTGGAGCGCGTCTTGGGGAGTGGAGAAGTAGCAGAGAATTGTGATTGTCTTGTATGATCCCTGTCGGATTTTTGTAATAAAAGACAGTTTGACTTGCCCTTGGCTGAGTCTCTGTTATTCTGGGTAGAGGTTGTTGGGCCCTCAGGAGAGCAATCCCTGGGCCTCTGGTATGCCAAGTTTCTCACCAACAGGGTACTGCCAACAATGGGAGCAGCCCTGCTCGAACTGCTAGTCCAGGTCCCCTCTGCACAGAAACACAAGCAACCCCAAACATGTTTCGGCCTTGTTGGCCCTCCTCAGTGAGGTGCAGCTTGGTTCCCTATGGCACAGCATGCAAGGCACCCACATATGGGCAAACCCTCTCTCACATAGGGAGACAAACTAAAACCAAAAAAGTTATGGGTGGAAGGTTTTGAAATCATCTAAACCACTGGCATTGCGCTGGACAACCTTCCACTCCACCGTTTTTTAGCCAGTCTGCACCATTGCAAAAAGGGTCCAGCCAAATGCAAATCAGTCACCTCTTTTGTTTTGCGGAAGGGTGCAGAAGTAGACCCGGGGCACAAAGGTAGTATGCTTGTTGGCATAAACTTACATTAAACTTAAAAGAAAGGAAAAAGACCCTTCATGTCCCTATAATTAAGCGGGATTTCCATGTCTCAACCAAAACTAAGGAAGATGGCAGAACGTCCATCAAAATTTAGTAGTCCACTGTCCTATGTCCAAAATCTACTTCCGTCCCTTACACTTAAACGAAAACCTATAACTAAGAATGTATCCTGCTTATAACAGGATGACGCCCTCCTTTGGGATATTTCAGGCCGTTCATCAATGGGGGAATTGTTCTTCTCTAGCCATCTCTAGGTTCTTGGTGGTCGGGGAGTAGGACTGTCTGTCTCCAGACCTTCCCAGCAAATTTCCAATTTTTAAGTTCCAAAACAACCATGGGAAGGCATCTCCCTTCGCCAAGCTTTGCTCAGGCTCTCTTTTCCATTTGTCTTTTCATGACTTGTACCAAATGGTATGGTATGGTATTGTTTATTTTTATAGCGCCTATACACAGGCAAGTGTTTCAAAGTGCTCATGGAGGGTGGGAACATTGAGAAAAAACAGATAGTCGCTCAGAACCCTTGAAATTCTGACACGATAATAGTTTGCACAGGCAGAGTAAGTGCGTAAAAAAATATTTAACAGTTTGGGAGTTTGGGAGAAAGCAAATAGGCCTGACGTTGATTCTGCAGTTTTAACAGTGCAATTAAGAGGGTGAAGACAAGGGAGACAGACAGATGATCTTCAGTCACAATGCGTAAGAATCGGGCAAGTGCAAGAGTGTCATTGGGAGGGGGGATCAAATGCAGCCGGTCGGTTGAGACTGGGGTACGTGCAGAGAGAGCCACTCACCTGGGTCAATTTCTCAAGTGAATTAAGTGAGAGAGGTGTGTAGGGCCCTGAGGCAAGTGCTGTAAGGAAGAGGAGGGAGGGAAAATACAGAACTGAGTTAGCAGAGTAGAGGCAGAGAGAAGGAAGAGGAGAAGAGGAAGGTCTTGAGGAGTTTCCGGAATTTAAGGTGATCCGGCTCAAGACAGAGGTAGGCAGGGAGGCTATTCGAGAGGGAGGCACCTGCTGAAGATAAGGATCTCCCTCCTAAACTCTGCTTGGAGAACCAGCTCACTCGCAGAAGGTTGGAGGTAGATGAGCGGAGGGATCGTGAAGGAGAGTATTTAGGTAGGCAGCGTTGCAGGTAGATAGGTCCCAGGCCCCAGAAAGCCTTGTGGGCAACGCAACGGGTCTTGAATTTTATCCTTGCAGTCATGAGGAGCCAGTAACGGGACTGCAGCACTGGAGAGATGCAGTCCCTGGGCTTGAGGCCAAGGATAAATCTTGCGGTTCTTTTCTGGATGAGTTGCAGAGGGTCCAGGGCAGAAGAAGGGATGTTGAGGAAGAGGCTGTTGCAATAGTCCAGCCTGGAGAGAACCAGGGCTCTGGAGACAGTGAGCCTCTGTGCAAATGTGAGGAAAGGTAGAGTACCTCTGAGGAGGTGAAGCTGATAGACTTTTTAGAGATGTCTGCAATGTGAGATGAGAAGGAGAGAGTGGAGTCAAAGATGAGACAAGGTTTCTTGCTTTGCAGGAGGGTGCGGACGCAAGGCCAAGGGAGGCTGGCCAGAGCGAAAGTGGGTAAGTGGGTGCAGGGGTCCTAATGTGAACAATCTCAGTCTTAGTGGCATTGAGGCAGAGGTCGTTTGCAGCACACCAAGACTGAATAGTAAACAGACAGACAGGTATGAGCGAGGCGGAGGAGGCGGCTGAGGGTAGCCTGAAAGATAGTTGCATGTCATCCGTGTAGCACTGGAAGTTAGAGGTGAAAGTGGCAATCACACGTGCCAGGGCTGCCATATAGACAGTGAAGAACCAGGGGGCTATGTTATATCCCTGGGGAACACCACAGGTTGACAAAGTGATAGTCGAGTGAAAGGCTCCGATATCCACCTGGGATGGGCGGCCGGAGAGGAAGAAGGCTAACCACGACAGAGCCTAATCTGTGATTCCCAGGGTGTCACAGAGACGTGCGATCAGGATATCATGGTTAACCGTGTCAAAGGAAGAGGAGAGGTCAAGGAGAATGAGGATATAGGGGGTGTTAGTGTCAAGATTTGAGAGCAAGTCTTCATGGGTGTTCAGAAGAGCAGTTTCTGTGCCTTTGGATGCTCTTAAGCCAGATTGATGGTTGTGGAAGGAACCAATAGATTCAGTGTGGAGGGCCAGCTGAGAGATAGCCAGTTTCTCCAGGAGTTTGGCCAAGAAAGGAGTGATGGAGATCGCGTGGTAGTTTGCTGGAATGGAGGGGTCGGCAGAGGGTTTCTTGAGCAAAGGTTGCCCAAGGGGGTGCCTCAAGGCAGTTGGGAAAGCTCCAGTGGAAAAGGAGAGATTGCAAAGATCAGCCACGGCTGGGGCGAGGGAGTCAATATTGTCTTTAATGATTTTGGAGGGTCAGGGGTCCACCTGTTTGGATGAAGCCTCAAGCCATTTATAGATCGGGCTTGTCTGGTGACCTCATCCGGTGTGACAGGCAAAAAAGAAGAGAGGGTAAGAGGAGGGGGGGCATGGGAGGCTCTGGTGTTGGTGTATGCTGTGGTTGGAAGATAGGGTGGAAAGAACATCTAGGGTTTTTGTGGTGAAGTGGGCAGCCAAAGCCAAGCAAAGGTCCTAGGTGGGTGTGACAGGAGAAGAGGCTGCTGCAGGATTGGCCAGTTCCTTGCAGACTTTGAAAAGTTCAGCCGTGTTGTTTGATGCCACGGCGATGCAGGCTTGAATAAAGACTCTTTTCTTGGTGATGATACAGAGTCGATAATGCCTTTGAAGGAGGTGGCAGGCCAGTTTGTCCGATGGTTCGCCCAACGCATTCCATTTTTGCTTGTGTTTAAGGGCAGCCAGGTCGGAGTTGTACCCAGAGTTGCATATTTTGGAAGGCTTCAGTCGGACCTTCATGAATAAGTGGGAGGAGGAGATTAGGGGAAGTGAAACGCAGCCACTGTGACTTTTTTCATGGGTTTGGTGACTTTGAAGCCAAGTGGCTGTGCCGGATGTATTGCTGCAAGATGAGAGAAGAGCTTCAGGTGTGTTGAGAGAAGAGAGTGGTCAGTCCAGGAGAGGGAGGTAGTGAGAGGCATAGAGAAAGGGATGTCAGAAGAGATGAGGAGAAAGCGTGGATTGCGGTGTGTGTGGGGCCAGAGGGAAGGAGAGAAAGGGCGAGATAGTCACAGAGGTTGCCGAAAGGACCTAAGGGGTTAGGATAGTCCAGATGGATGTTAAGATCACCCATCAGGATGAGTTGAGAAGAGAAGGGGAGTAGGGAGGAAGCCAGGTCAGCCCATTAGAAAGGAAGACCGTGGCCTGACCTGGTGGGCGATAGAAGGTGCCATAATGAGAGAATATTTTTGGGATAGTGAGAGTCTGCAGACTAGGCAGTCTAAGTAGGAGTAGGCCTGAGTAGGGATGATGGACACAGGTATCAATTCTTGGAAGATAAGCACCACTCCCCCACCTGTCTTCATAGGCCTGGGTGCAGAGAGGATGTTGTATCCTTCAGGGAGGAGTGTGTCAAAGCTCGTGATGGAGCTATCCTTGAACCTGGTATCAGTGATGGCGAGTACAACAAGATCCATGAGTTCGAGGAGGTTGCAGATGTCAGACGAGTGTTTGACGGCAGAGCGGGTGTTAAGAGTGGCAATGTGGAGCAGCTTGCCATCTTTGAGGATCTTTCTCGGGGGGCACAGGGGACAGTGGTCCCCCCAGAGGGTGGCAAGAGGGCCATGGGGATAGTGGAGGATGGCAGAGGAGCCGAGGCCGACAAAGGGGCTGGGACAGTAAGGCAGGGCAGGGGCACCTGTACAGAGGAGGAGGAGGGCACAGAGGGTAAGGGAGCCTGGCCGGAGGGAGAGGTGAGGTTAGAGAGGTGAGGGAGGAGCCTATCGAAGAGAAGAATGTTGGGTTGAGGATCCTGAACCATTATGGTGCCATTGAGATTAACTGGAAATGGCTAATAGGTCAAGGAGAACCTCCATTAATGCCACCATTAATGGGCGAAGAGGTGAGAGGAGAGAGAAAGCCGACCATGTAGTGAGTCCACAGATAAGGAGCATTAATGAAGAAGAGGATGTCAGTGATAGTCTCTCTGGTGGAAGCTGTGACATAGGTGTCTGCAATAGGAAGGCCTGGGTTGGGGGCCAGTATGTCCTTCTTAAGTTTCTTCTGGACGGATTCAGTGATAGGAGATAGTAAGGCAGTTGGAGAGGATAGGAGAGATAGATAGTGACATGGTTAGCTGAAGTGCAGGGGGGAAGACACATAACAGGCTGAAACCACTGATGCACTTGGGGGTAAGGAGTAGGGAGTGGTGGGCAGCACAAAGGAGGGGGGCACACAGAGAGAAGCACACCAGCTAGTGAACAACAGAAGCGACCACAAGGCACAACTAAATTTGGTTTTCAGCAGGGCAGGTGAAATACATGCAGCACAGGGCCAACGCTAAATACAATTTTCAGCAGGGCAGGTTAAACTTAAACAGTTACTGGGCAAAGCAAGTATAGTCGGAGTCCAGAACAGTCCCGGTGTGAAGTAAAGGATCAATGGGGGTTAGTTAAAGGAAATAACCTTAGGAGAAGTGGTGGGTAGTCCATTGCTTATTGCGTGTTCATAGAATTTGGAGATTTACTCAGCCTCCATGTGCACATGTGGGGGTGCAGGAGAGGACCCAGAGACAACGGACAGCGAGCAGACAGGGCCTTAGAAAGTGGGCCTTTGAATGAGGGGGCTGGCTAAAGCCGGCCGGTCCCCGATTGGCAAGAAAAAGCTTCCAGTGGCCAATGGAATTGGGTATTGTACGATCGGACCGCAAAGAAAAGGTCAGACCGTACATAAAGCCCGATTAATGCTACCACCAAAGGTTCGAACACCAAAAGTTCGAACCTTTGGTGGTAGCATTGAAGGTGAGTATTAAAAAAAAAGAAATAAAAAAAAAAGACTGCAGGGGTTGCGGGGGACACCCCGGTAGCACACACGAAAAAAAAATACAGGGGCTGCAGGGGTGTCCCCCGCAACACCCCGCTCACTATACTTCACAGTATAGTGAGCAGGGGTTGTGGGGAATCCCCTGCAGCCTTCCTAAAAAAAAATTAAAAATGAAAGAAAAGGACGCTGCAGCGCCAGTTCCCAATCACAGAAGTGAAAGGGAACTGGCGCTGCAGGGACTCAGCGTGAAGAAAAAGGTAAGTGGGGTTTATGTATGTTGGGGGCATGGGTGGGGGTGTGTTGAGGGTGTGGGTGGGGGCGATGATATGTAGGGGTTTTAACGTGTGTTTGCATGGGAAATATGCGAACCTTTTGTGGTTCGCACATTTCTCATGCAAACTTTCCGGCCACAGTAAAATCAGCTGTGGTCGGATCACGTAGATCCTGGAATTGCAGGGGGCATGTAGGAAGGCACACTAAAAGCCTTTACAATAAAGCAAAGGCTGCGCCCATCTTGGAAATGCTGCAAGGTCGGGATAGGCAAATTTCGGACCACAGTTTTTTCCAGTCAGTATTCGAAAAGTTGCAGAGAAGTTTTTATCTTTTTCAAAAAGTACTCCTACCTCGTGCAGGAGTTATCAGCAGGCAGGCATGACCTCCAGGCATGCAGTAGGACTGGCCAGGTGGGATTTGACCCATCCTCGCGCTCCGGTGCGAAAAAGAAATGCAGAGGATCTCTTCCCCTGGACTTCTCATAACTTGTGCCAAAAGTGTCTCTTTCCCCCTTGGGCTTTTCGTAACTTATGCCAAATGATCTCTTCCCTTGGACTTCTCGTGACTTATGTCAAAGGATCTCTTCCTGTGGACTTCATAACTTATGCCAAAGAATCTCTTCTCTGGATTTCTCGGTTTCTCAAGATTTGGGTCCCCAACCCTTCTTTTAGCTCTATGATGTCTGTTCACTATGCTCGGTTCACTATCCTGTCAGGCCTCCCTGTGAGTCTGTTTGGGGTGCTCCTTCACCCCCTCCATTCTGGTCTCTCGCTTCGTTCCCACTGGGATGAGGAAGATGCCTCTGCACTTCCCAACCAAAGCCTGTGGGGTCTCCCTGTGCCTTGCCGGCCCCCCTCTTCATACCTTTGCTTTTGGTCCATGAGGGTTATGTCCCTCGGCAACACTGGTAAGCTTGTATGGCTTCCCTGGGCTCTTGAGGTCTTCTTACATCTTTCAGTGACTCCACCACGCTGGTTTCTCACTGCACGTTGGGTCTTGCCTGGACCACTCAGCTGGCTTGGGTTCTGCCACCAGATGGGGATCTTCCAACAACCAGGTGAGTTGTGGCTCTTCTCCACCTTCTCGGTCTGCGCCTGCTCGTTCCAGACATTCGGGTCTGAAGCGCTTCACGTTCCACGCAGTTCCACTTCCAAACATGTATATGCTCTGGGGCTGGACTGACAACGAGGAGTGTCCGTCCTCAGTGTTTATGCTTGATTGTCTACCTAGGTTCCAAAAACTAGCAGGTTCGCATCGGTTCCACGTAGGGCTCTTCATTACCCTGCTCTTCCTCGGGGCAGTACTTTTAGAGTCATACATATTCACTCTTCCCTCACTCTTCCTCATCACAGTACAATTTTCCTGATGCACATGTATAAGGAAATTCTTAGTAGAAATAGGAGAGAGGATGGGGTTGTCCAATCCCTATTGATATGTTTGGGTGATTGAGGTGTGGCCGCATTATTGTGAAGATACTGTGTTCTCCCTGGACTGTCCTCACTTATCCCATAGAGGGGTCCCCACCCATGGGATTCTCCTACTGAATACCATCCCCAGGGGGACTCTTGGGTAGCAGCCTCACCTCTCTGGCACCATGGGAAGGGTCCCTCTACTTGGGGGAACTGACAAAACCAAGGGATCGGTCACTTACCCCAATTATGTAATTTATTCCATAATTGATTACGATTACACACAGTCAAACTCATTAGAGAGGTCAAAAGAGTTGGTCAATGCAGGCTGACTGTTAGAATATCATCAGACGGTACCTCCATGTGTGTGCAAAATAAATTTGTAATGCCCACCAAGGAACCTCCACCTGGGCGCTCCAGGGGGCCCTTTTAGCTTTTTTTTAAAAGTAAGTAGTACCCGTTGTAAGGAACCCATGGTGGTAACAGTAAAACCAGACAGAAAAACGCCTAATCTAAACCTAAATCTAACATGGGAGCAAGCTTCGACCATCAAACAATAAAAAGGCAGTCCTAGTGGTGTCTTTATCAAAATAAAAGGGACTATACTAAAAACAAAATATTGCCAATCCTTACTATAAACACAAAAAGAAGTGTGGGATAATGTTCATGAGAAAGAAGGAAGTGTTCACAGTTAATAAGTCAGGATGCGGTACTTGGGGTCCTTTCCCCACATTTTCAGCATGGTGTAAGGTAAGATTTTGGTGCACAGCACACGCTCAAGCTTTCCCAGCACGAGCCAACAGTTCCACTCTCAGCAATCAGGGCCTTCAGTGGTTAAGTATCATTTCTACAAAAAGTCTACTGCCACCACGGGCCTGATGTATTCAAAATAATAAACAAAGAGTTCCTTTCACATATACGTTGGTTGATGCCTTTTTCTACCTCTGTATCGCCCTCTTCTGGGCTCGGACCCTTCTCAATTGTTAGCCTCCCTCTGCAGGGTTCACTATGGCTTTCAACACAATCTTCTTTGTGTCATTCACAAATCTTAATGTCTTTTTAAACAGTTCTCTGTGGACATCCCTCGGCCTGGTTCACACTTGTCAACACACTGTTTTTCGAGAGTTTAGACTTCGCCCCCTTTTATTGGCATCCCTTGTTTGGGTTCACTCTTGCCAATCTTGTCAATCGTGTCTTTCTCATTCAACTCTTTAGGATGCAGGATTCATTTCCCTTGCCTTCACAATCATCTGTTGATCAAAGACTTTCGACTGTACAGAGGATTTTACAAGACCCCTGTATGAACCCCTTTAACCCCGTTCTCACCTTTACCAAGGCCTTCTGGTTATGGTAGTTTCAACAACAGGGTAATCACCCAGTTTCCATGTGGGGATTCTGGGCTATAAAAGCACAGCCAGTGTGAACATGCATTCTTTCAGTGGCATGGGATTATTTATTAATGGCAAATCCACCCTGATGAGTGTTCTTGCATGGGGATACTACCCCACCATGGCACATCTATCACAGACATATTTTCTTTTAGTGGCATGGCATTTTTACTGGCATTATGGATGAAGCCAACATCATGAAAGTTTTTACTTAGGGCTACTGTTTGTATATTGGTACAGATAGTTGGACATATTTTCTTACAGTATGATTACTGGCATTATGGGTGAAGCAAACATAGAATGCCAGCCCCCTGCAAAGGCCAACTGCTAAGGCCTCATTCATCTCCTGTCTGGTCATGTGCCTTTTACCATACAGCTCAGGAGTGCTACTCCGACAATGTGGTGAGATGCGGATTAATTATGGAATCCAATGATAAGGTAAGCCCTGATGGGCTAAGAAGGAATATATTGCCTAATCTTGATTCTCTCCAAAAAATAATTTCAATTGCCAAGATGCAACTTAACATACATACGAATTTGTCCCACTTAAAATGGCTGTCATGTTTACATCAAGCTGCCCTTCCACTGGGAGGCAGCCACTCAGCCCACCTCCTGCAGCAGCCAATTGGGCAGTTGCTGATGTTATGCTGTGGATCCCCAGGAGCCGGCAGGCTATGCCAGACTCCTGCAAAGGCCAACCGCTAGGGCCTCAGTTGTCTCATGTCTGGCCCTGTCAGGCTGCGGAAGGCTGCCTGAGCCATGTCTTCATCCCACGGTACGTCCCCTCATGCATGCGCTCACGCAAACGCTTACCTTCTCTGACAATGTCACCTGTCCTGCATCCATACCAAGCTATCCACCCCACCAGTTTCCTACCCCAGGCCACACTGCGGCACCCCCTATAGCGTGACTTCATCTCCACACTACAACTCACACAACCTTGCCTTAGTATCCAGCCTTCACTCACCACATGCTGGACCAGTAGACCATGTTGAGACGTAACTAGGTTTCTGCGTCTTTCTGCACAAACTGCACACCACTTAGATCCCCAGAGCAATCCAATGCGGACTAAAAGGAGGTACAAACACCTCCTCCCTCAAATGCACACCCAGCGTGCCTACAGAGCCACACTGGTAAGTCCCCCGAATCGACAATATACCTTCACTAGGGCCTTCCAGCCAACTAAGCATCCCTCCCTCTACTGCTCTGCAAAGACACTAGGAGCGGCGGCCAATGCTAAAGCATGGCCCTTCTGGGATGATTGGAACCGCCTCCGGCAACCTAGACCTAAAACTGCCCTTCAGCTCACAACCTACCTCCCCTGGGCACCTAGGGGCACCAGTGCCCATCAGCTCACTGCTGAGACACATCATGCCAGCCACTTCTGGCCAGCTTGAATCACTTGTACCCCTCAGCCCTGAGTCACCAGTGCCCCTCAGTCCACCGCTGAGCCAGATCATGCAAGCCAGCCACTTCTGGTCATCTTGAGTCACGTGCGCCCTTCAGTTCTGAGTCAGCAGTGCCCCTCAGCTTGCCTCCTATTTCATGGACACCTAGCACTGTCCACAAGCCATCCTCACTAGGGCCAGCCTCTACTACATTAACTAGAGACCCACACTTGTTGCCACACTGTAGCCAACCAATCAAACCTAGTCAGCCCGTAGACACATCTATCAAAGGAGCCTTGATCAATGCCAGATCTCTTAGAGCCCACGGACTAGATATCAGTGACTTGATCCCAACCAAAGTACTCTACCTATTAGCCAGAACAGAAACTTGGCTGCATACTGCCTCAGGCCCTACCCTATACCTTACTGTGACTAACAACTATTCTATTTTTTGCAATGGTAAACTGGATGCAGGTGGGGGGGCTAATATTGACAAAGACTCATTGGTATTAGAGAAATAAACAATCCAGCCATCCAATGAGAAGAGCTATTGTCTATCACATCGTCTCTATAGCACTCTGCCACCATAACCCTGCATCTGATATATCGACTTCTAGGCCTCTTAGTTTCCTTTGAAGAAGACATCATACACCTCCTCTCAGCTAAGGCTAAGCCATCCTCAAGCACTGTCCTCTTGGGTGATGTAAACCTAGGCTATAACGACAGTACCGACCCTAAAGCCCTTGCTGTAGCAAACACCATCGAGGCTCTAGGCTTCACCCAAGGCATTACCAGCCCAAACCATGAAAAAGGCAGCATTCCCGAGTGGCTGGCAGACCTCAACTGTAACATTCTGATCATATCTAATGTAGCTTGCCCATGGCCTGATCACAATATTATATAATTAAATATTCCGATCTGCAACCAAGCACTTGCTCTGCCAAAACCTCTGCCTGCCACCTTAACCAGACACTCCCGGAACATCACACCTTCCCGTATCTTGCCCTTGCTGAAGACACTCACTGACCACCAAGACTCCACCAGTGATCCTTCCATAATGGTGGATTCTTACAATTTATCCCTACTGTGTGCCATTGATACCGTGGCACCTATGGGGATCCGCAAGGCCAAACCAATCGCCCACCTCAACACATGGTTCACCCCTGACCTCAAATTACTCTGCTCTAATAAACGGGCACCAGATACCTCTTGGAGGAATGACCCTACAGCACAATTCACTGCCCGCTCCAAAGATTACAAGCAGGCTATACTCCTAGCCAAAAGCACCATATACAGATACCGAATCAACAAAGCCAACTCCTGCACTCAAGAGCTGTTTTCCATACTTTGGGAACTAGAATCTCCTGTCCCCCTCCTAACAACTGTACCAAAGACAGCACTTGCTGTATAAATATACAAAATGCTTTACTCGACAAAATATCATCCCTCAAAAAATGATTGCGCTAAAGAAAAGCCAGTCAAGTGGCACAGCGAGTAGAGCGCTCGCTTTGACATCCGTGCAGAGCCTGTTAACGCAGGTTCGAATCCCGGCGGGGCCAAACTCAGCCTTTCATCCTTCCGAGGTCAATAAATGAGCACCACACACCGTGGGTAATAATAAGCAGCGCTCAGATACCTGAGGGTTCGTAGCGCTATTTAAATGCCTAATTATTATTATTATTAAAAGTACCGGTCTACACCAGTTACCTCAGCCGACTCCAAAATTCCAGCCTTCCAACATAACATCCTCCCTTTCGACTGCAAGCCTGTCTCACAAACTGACGTAATCAAAATCATCAAAGGCCTCAAGCCCTCTAGATGCCATCTGTCCTGCTGCAGTCATCAAAAACTGTGCGGAAGCACTTGCACCATTCATCTCATCCTCCAGCTCAGTTCCAGCTAATCTAAAAGACGCATGGGTCCTACCCCTATTAAAAATACGTCCCCAAACCCTAATATCCCTAGTAACTACCGCCATATCACCACTGTCCCATTCCTTCTCAAAATCTTGGACAGAGCTGCGTATTTGCAGATTCAGACACACCTTGAATCTAATAACCTACTGGGCCTATGACAATCAGGGTTGTGGCCCAGACACGGCACAGAATCAGCGTTATTTGACCTAAAGAACCAAATGGACGAGTTTAAAGATGCTGGCAAACTTGCTCTCTTTCTCTTACTTGACCTCTTAGCTGATCACCAAATCCTCTGTCCACACCTGTCTTCAGCAGCTCACTTTTCCTCAGGAGATAACTGCCTGGATCTCATCCTTCCTTTCCAACGGAACCCTGAGAGTCTTCTCTTTAGCCTGGGCCTCTGCAGCCCCTGTCACATGTGACTTCCCACAGGGTTCCTGTGACTCAGCCACCTTATATAGGAAATCTCCTATAAGAACTTAGACGGATGGTACCCAGATCCTCCTACCTATCACAGGAGACTACTCTACTGACTCTGACACATTGGGAGCGGTCTACCAAACCATCCAGGCCTGGATGGCACTACACTGAGATGCCTCAATGATGACAAGACTGAGCTGCTACTGGTCGGCTGGCAATCCCTACTGAACAAACTTAACAGAGCCTACAAATCCTTCATCATCAATGGTTTCACCATCCCATTCTCACGGGTAGTCAAAATGCTTGGGGTTTACCTGGACTCCAACCTATGACTAACAAAGCAAGTAAATGCGATTGCCTACTCGGCAGCCTACCCCATTAAGCTAATTAACACCTGTAGGCTGTCGCGATTATATTAGGTGGTCCCACTCAACTCAAGGAGTCCCCCCAACAAGGTGACACACACCAAAATCGCTTATACAGATTCAACTTTAGTGAGGCCTCCAACCCCTGTCTCGCACCACGCCAATGAGCTAGGACCCAGGCCGGTGTACAGTAATAATATTTAAATATATATTTAAGGTTTGACAAAACGGACTATCAACAAAAAACCTCAACCACCAATAGTGTGGCACTACACAATATCACAAATTCAAATTTCTTGCATCAATTGACTAACACAGGTTGGTTCCATGTAATAATGTCCCCGCAAAGATTTCCCCTGAACAATAAAGTTGCCATTTTTTGCAGAGACATTATTTCATTGAACATGCGGGCGACACCACCGCAACACTCGTTTATTTTTTTATTTTATTTTTTAAAAAGGGAGCTGGGACATCCCTGCAACCCGTCCCCATACATAATGTCACCACATAATATGTTACCAATGGCTTTTCCCGGCAGCATTGTATGGGGACATTATTACCTGATACTGACAGGTTTAAAGGACTTACAGTTTCGATATGACACAAGTAACATTTTGAAATATGGAGTCACAACTTACATAAGATTTAAATGCAAATTAACCAATAGAAAACATTCACAATACAATGGGAAAAATCGTACAGGCTTTATTTTTAGAAAGGCAATGTTTGAGAAAGAAACTGAATGGGAAAATCTTTTTTTAGGCTTTTATTTATAATGCGAGGTTGGGTAAAGGGACTGAAATGGGGGAAATCATTTTTCCACACACATTCAAATGAGAAGTAATGCTTGGAGATTGTGGTTTGGGATGTATGGGATGAAATGGGGATTTCGTTTTGCATTTGCACCCCACATACAATTGAGGTGTAATGCTTGGTAATTCTGGTTTGGAATGCAAGGGAATAAATGGGGAATTTCATTTTGCATCCTCTACATTCATTTGAATAGCAGCTTATTAGGGTTACTTATTTTGGGATTATGGACACCGCCCTTCGGGGCAGGAGTCAGGGGTTTCAGAAGGACAGTCACCCAAGTCTTTATTGTCTATACCGGTTCTAACACACTGGGCATGAACTTTGTTAGTTTCGAATTCTAACAACACTCGTCCTGTGATCTTCTATATGGGAAATAATTGATTTAACTTCAATTCAATGTGCTAAGGATATACACAGCTCCCCCTACCCACAATTTAATGAAAAGGATTAAGGCTGGCTGTTCCCAACACAATTCAATTTAAAGGGATAGGGTGATTTTCTATAGTGGAATTAATTTGAATTGGATTTAATACAATGTGCCAAGGGCCTTCACAGTATCACTCCCTACTCGATATTCGAGATGGAGATTAAGGCTGGCAGTTTCCCCCTCACATTTCTTATGGCAATTAGGATATCTCTATTTACATAGGAGGCTTTGGTCAGGGAAAAACAGCAGGGCTCCTCTGAGGACAGAACCGATCTGGTCAAGGGATTCAGTCAAGGATGTTCTCCTGCACCCAGGCTCCCTCTGGCTCCTCTGATTGGGTGTCCCAGCTAGCTTCTAGATTTCCGGTCTCCAGTGCAAGGATTTAGGCCGCTCGGCTAGTTGTTCGTTGCAAGAGTCCAGCAGTAGACTATTACCAGTAATAAAGTAGAAAAGCTTTGTTCTGATGCAGAATTGACCTCTTATAGGGTTGATGACAAACTTACATTATCATAATTCCCTCTGTAAGGATTGGCTAGCACTCTTCCTTCACCTCCCACCAAGACACCCGCTGGCTGCTGATTGGACCAGGAGTTGGG